>NC_133326.1:131695168-132395168 GCF_042186555.1 Aquarana catesbeiana
AAAATTCGTCCGAATTTCGATTCGGAACGAAACGAAATGCACATGCCTATTGACACCTTCTCTAGGGTACTAAAGGTACAGCCTAGAATTGCAGAGCCTGCTTTCTGGTGACTTCAGTAAGGGCCGCGTCGCCTCCTGCTTAGTGGAGATACGAAGCGGTCATCCAGAGGTTCTGACAAATAGGCATTAAAAGGTAAACCATCTTATTTTTCCAAGATAAATGCTAATACTGAGTCATAAGTTTGCTTTAAAAAAAAAACGCATACAGTTTTCTATTATTTTCACTCAAGAGAGGGGTTAGACCGCTACAGGTGGGAGGGGGAGAGCCCTCTCGATGCGGGGTTGTACTCCGATCGGGGTGCTCAATCCCCTAGTTGGAATATTAACAGTTGAGAATTATAATGCTGTCATGCTTATTATGATGTAAGGCGTTGATCGGTTAATTAATGTATAACGATGCATAGTTAATCATAAATAGTTATGTATTTTAGATATGCCGGGGTGGGGAGACAAATGGGAGGCTCTCTGTTCGGGCTGTGTCCTTCCTCTCTCCCAAATAGGTCAGCATATACTCCGGGGAGACTAATAAGTGCTTCCTGGAGACTATATGCACAAAACAACCCCCTAAATTGTAGGGGGACTATTTCAGACAGGGCACTAGGTCCTGTCTGTATCTGACACTACTTTGTCTACTATCTATCTATTCTTTCTACTTCTCTTTTCTGCTTCTTTTTCCTTCTCTCTTCCCCTGCCTCTTCTCTCCTTGGCTTGACTTGACCCTCCCCCCTCCTCCCTCCCCTTACTGGTCTATTTTACCATGGCAACCAACAAACTTAAGGTGATGTCTCTGAATGCAAAAGGACTTAATATACCTGAGAAAAGAAAGACGTATGTTACTAGATGACTTAAAACGGAACCACACTGATATCGCCTTTATCCAAGAGACACACTTTAAGACTAATAGATTACCATACTTACAGAACAGACATTTCCCAATAACCTACCATTCTATGAACCCAGAATCTAAGTCCAAAGGAGTGTCCATTTTAATCTCTAGCAAAGTCCCCTGGCAGTGTCAGAGTTCTGAAATAGACTCGACAGGAAGATACCTCTTCCTCGAAGGCCTGATTGGTAATGTTACAGTAACGTTGGCATCCATCTATGCCCCTAATGAACAACAAGCTATGTTTGTGCAAGCGATCCTAGAGAAGTTAAATGACTTTAAAGAAGGGCAATTGATCTTGGGAGGGGACTTCAACACCCCACTGATCCCCTCAGTAGATACTTCAACAGGTAAAACATCGATACCTCCATCCCAGCTCAAGCGAATAGCTAAAACACTACATAAATCACAGTTAATAGATGTATGGCGCTTACAGCACTCGGGAGAAAAAGACTTCACGTTCTACTCACATATACACCAGGTATACACTAGAATCGATTATTTTTTAGTTCCCCATGCACAACTACATGCCGTAGAACAAACCTTGATTGGTAACAGGACATGGTCAGACCATGCACCCATATTCCTAACGTATTGTTTATCAAACACTCCTTCTCCCAGACATCTTTTCTGGTGACTCAATGAAAGCCTTTTACAGAACCCCGAAGTCCTGACAGATGTGTCTAAAGCTCTGAATCTATATTTCCAAGAAAATGACCAACCAGACTGCGACCCAGGGATACTTTGGGAGGCACACAAAGTAGTCATTAGAGGGACCCTTATAGCTCACGGAGCTCGTATAAAAAAAGAAAGGAATAAACAGTTGTCCCAACTCCTGCAAAAACTGGCCACTTCAGAAGCCAGACACAAACATGCCCCCTCACAGTCATCAGAGTTGGAACTTTCCACTCTTAGACGACAGATCACTGAAGTTTTGCAATATAGAGCGAAAGCGGCCATGCAGATCTGCCGCAGACAGACCTATGAATTTGGGGATAAATGTGGGAGAATGCTGGCCAGAATGGTTAGAAAACACAAATCAATGTCCTACATACCACATATATCAACAATAGGGAACAAAAAGGTAACCTTACCTGCACAAATTACCGAGGTATTTAAACAATTTTATTCTAATCTATACAATCTACCACATAGGAGTCCCCCGGCTTCAGAGATGGAGAATTATATAACAACATCCCAAATGCCGTCTCTTCCTCAGGAAATTAGAGAAGACTTGGAAGCCCCCATAACTTTAATAGAAATTCAGAAGGCTATAAGATCAATGAAACAGGGTAAAGCTCCTGGCCCAGATGGCTATACATTACAATACTATAAAACTCTGTTCCCAATCCTAGGACCCCGTATGGTCACGCTGTTTAACAAGATAGGAGCTGGTAAAACCTTTGCTAAAGAAACACTGGGGGCTCATATTTCAGTAATTCACAAAGAAGGGAAGGACCCAACAGCGTGCAGTAGCTACCGTCCCATATCATTGTTAACTTTGGATCTTAAACTATTTACAAAAATTTTGGCTGTTCGTTTGGCGCAGCACCTCCAGCAACTTATTCACCTGGACCAGGTTGATTTCATTCCGTCTAGGGAGGCCAGAGATAGCACCACGAAGGTGCTAAATTTATTACACATCACTAGATCTAGAAAAATCCCTTGTGTCTTCCTCAATACGGACGCCGAAAAGGCGTTCGACCGAGTGAGCTGGCCTTTTATGGTTGCAGTACTCAGACACATAGGCCTAGGTGGGGTGATGCTCAACCGAATAGCCAGCATATACTCCGTTCCCACAGCGCAGGTGAAGGCGAATGGAGTTTTGTCAGATCCCTTCCCCATAACAAATGGGACGAGACAGGGTTGCCCTTTATCGCCCCTGCTGTTTGCTCTCTCGCTTGAACCCTTTCTATCCACCATTAGATTGAACCCTGATATACAAGGGATAACTGTAGGCCCCATGCAGCACAAAATATCAGCATATGCAGATGACTTACTTTTTTCCTTGACAAATCCAATGATATCTCTACCCAATCTCCTTAAAGAATTTGAAAGATATGGGGAATTATCAAACTTAAAAATTAATTTCTCCAAGTCAGAAGCGATGGGGATAGCGTTAACACCCAACAACCTCCTACACCTGAAATCTAATTATCGCTTTAGATGGTCTGACTCAGCCTTGACGTATTTAGGCACAAAAATACCACCAGATCCAACCCGGCTATATGACAGCAATTTTCCCCCTTTATTAATTAAAACTAGAGCCCTGCTGGATGAGTGGAATGTGGGACTGTACTCCTGGTTTGGGCGATGCAATTTAATAAAAATGAGCATACTGCCAAAATTCTTGTATCTATTCCAAACCCTGCCGATTAAGATACCCTCTTCATACTTAAAGCAAGTGCAGTCTCTCTTCACTCATTTTGTATGGGCGAATAAAAAACCCTGAATCCCAAAATCACAGTTATGTTTATCAAAACAATATGGACGTGTAGCGCTCCCAGATATCCGAAAGTACTACCAGGCGGCTCATTTGGGTAGAGTCGTAGACTGGCACCGCCATAAGGAATCTAAACTATGGACACAGATAGAGCAACATCAAACAAATATACCCTTACAGACGGCTTTATGGTGTCATGATTCCCTTCCTTCAGAGTTAAAATCCCATCCTTTCATAGGAAACACTATACAGCAATGCACTCAAGCTACGCTACAGACCTCATTGACGACCAAACAATCCCCTTTGACCCCTATCCTAGGACACCCCAAGTTTCCCTCAGGGATTTCTTCCGGGCAGTTCCAGACACTGAAGAGCTCGGGATGTGTTAGAGCCATGCAATTTGTGAAGCAAGACAAATGGCCTTCCATAGCAGAATTAATTGACTCAAATGGCCTGTTCAAACTTGCATTCTGGAGTGCAGCACAACTCCATCATTTTTTTCAGAAAACCCCAAACCCTCAGGCATACAATAGACCCCTGACTACATTTGAAGAAATATGCTTGGACACAGAACCGCTGCCTCAGGTTTTATCCAAGATGTACACTCTACTGAATACACCTCCACAACCACCGACTTTATCAGGCATCGTAAAGTGGGAATCAGACCTTCAATGTAATTTCACAGCAGTCCAGAAACAAAACATGATAGTTCTCTCCCTTAAATCCTCTATATGCACTAAATTACAAGAGCTGAATTATAAGATCCTGACAAGGTGGTATTTAACACCTAGTCGTTTACATAATATATTTCCTGATACATCCAAATACTGCTGGCGTTGTCAAGAGGAGGAGGGAACGATACTGCACGTGTTTTGGTCCTGTCCTAGACTGACAAATTTCTGGTCTGCGGTTCGCTCTATCTCTCAGAAATGTACAGATTACCAGATCCCAAATGACCCGGCATTTTTCTTGCTTCATGTTTCTCCTATACCACTCAAAACTTATAAAAAATCTATACTACGCCATCTAACAAGTGCAGCCAAAGCCTGTATCCCCTTGCTATGGAAACAAAATTCCCCACCAACTGTATCGATGTGGTTACGGAAAGTGGAGGATATAAACAGAATAGAAGACATTATACTGACGGCCCAAAATAGACAAGAAGTTTATAAAAAAACTTGGACGCTATGGAATATGTTCAAATATTCTACTGAAGGTAAAGCCCTTATGGACAATTAATAGCCCTCTCAGGGAAGGAAGATCGAATTATTCACAAACTCTTGCTGGGGCTTAACCACCCCCTCTCCCCCCCCTCCCCTCCCCACCTTTCCGCCCCCACTTTCCCCCCCCAACCTTCTTTCTTTACTCTTGCCTTTATTCACTTTACTTTTCTTTTTCTCTTTCTCTCTTTCTTAATCTATTCTCTGCTGGTAGTCTCCTGACTTTTACATTCAGACTTATATTTAAAGCCCGAATGCTTAGATAAGATATTGATTGCTGACTTGTTCTTATGAATATACATGGATATCGTAAATCAGAGCAGAAATAACGTTGTGCAGATGTCAATGCTTGAGATAATACCATATTTCAGCAATAGGTTATCAAGAGTTTTTCTTTTGTATTAGAAAGTATAATATGGGTTATAATAATATACTTTCGGGAGGCTGCGACCTCACTTTCTTATGTTATACCATTGTGGTACCTTGTTTAGGGCTCTGCCCTTTTCTATGAAAAAACTAATAAAATATATATTTGAAAAAAAAAAACGTGGCATAAAAGACACAAATGGAAAGCATATTGTACAAAGTTTAGGTGAGTATGAGAGTTTAAGCATTTTAGTTTATAGGCGTTTTTTGCACTACACACCCATCTGCAAAAGTTTTACTCCCAGAATGCATTTCACACTGCATTGCATTTTTACTAAAAAACGTTAAAACTTGACATTCAGAAGAGATAAGAGGAGTTTAGGAGAGACTGACGTTTTTACAGCTCCTAATCTTCTCCAGAAAACGCAATAGAGAAGGGTTTTTTTTCCTGCCTCTGAACGTCCCTGACAGAAAACGCCTGTAGTAGTCATAATGTGCAAAGACACATAGAACACAATAGAAGTGCTTCTAGAGGCAGGAGAAAAAAATTTCAAACGCCTGTAGAATCGACGTTTTTTAAAGTCCAGTGTGCATGGAGCCTTAATGTTAATTTGTTTTGCTCTCGTATTTGGATCTCTTTCAATAGAAACATATCGGAGCACCTGGCTCATTTGATCACATTTAGAGATATCCTGAGTAGTATCTGTAATCAACGAGTAAAACTGTGCGTTTTGCACTTCAGACAAAATGTCATTCAGAACTTGCTTTGACAAAATATCTATGACTTCATTTTGAATTTTTGGACTAAGGTATTTGACTTTTCCCTGTGGTAACTGTAGCAATTGCTTTAATATGGGATCATACTCAGCTAGCAGTTCAATTATTGCCAGGAAGTTTCCACTGTTGACTTCTCCTATTTTTTCTCTGTGGCCACGGAAGGCCATGTTATTCATAGCCAAAGTCAAGGTGACATTCACTATTCTATTTAAAACATCTCTCCAAAAGTTTTTTTCTTTTCTTAATTGTTTTTCGCTTTCCTCATCAATTGTTCCCTTTTTATGCCACTGATCATATATTATGCAAGAATCTATATGAGTTTGAGATGTTTCATGAATCTGTATTTTTGTTGACAAGCCTTTCCATTTTTGTATCCCCTTTGCCCATGCTGGTTCAGAGCCTAGTTTTTTTACGGTCACCAAATAACCAGCATGGTTCACAGTATGCAACATTCAATTTAGGAGAATAACAGAACCGGGTAATGGGTAGTTTAAGTCCTATTTTTGTTGTTTTTTCATAATATTTTACTGAAAAACACCTCTGTTCCTCATCATTGTCTCTCTTAAAGGGCCCTGTAGGTCTGCAAGGACCATTTGTGATTATAAATCTCTTCACATGTGCATCTGTAATTGTAATTGGAAAGTTTGCCCTGTCTGTGATGTATTTTGTAGATGCAATGTCAGTTAACACAGCTATGTCACTACCAGTCAAGTGAACATCGGCTGCTGCAAATGGCTCAGGATAAGGATATCAGGATAATCTTTTTCAATATTGTCCTCAGTAACACCACCTAACTCTTGGCTTGTACTCGGTTCATTCAGAGGAAACTGGCTAAGTAGCAATTGCTCCTGCACTGGCATGTCAGTAATTGTGGGGTCAAGGGCTTTCTGGGCTTGCCTCACCAACTTTTTCTGCATCATGGTCTGCTGTAGAGCTCTGACCAACATTGGGCACATTAAAAATATGTGTAATTTTTGGGAGTTTCTCCGTTTTGTAGGTGTCTTCCCTTTTCTTTTTACGCTTGTGAGCGCCACTTTGATGATGGTAACTGGACATTATGGTTGAAACTGAAAAATACAGTACAAGGAAAGACCCTTATATTCCTCAATTACATAGATAACAACAAAACAAAAACACTGCCAATAAAATTCATTCATCAGTGACCGTGACCAGTAAAATCATTCATCAGTGACCGTGACCAGTAAAATCATTCCTCAGTGACCGTGACCAGTAAAATCATTCATCAGTGACCGTGACTAGTAAATTCATTCATCAGTGACCGTGACTAGTAAATTCATTCATCAGTGACTGTAGCCAGTGACAGTACATTAATACAGCAGTTACTATGACCAGTGCAGCCTGCAGGACATTAATACATCAGTTACTATGACCAGTGCAGGACATTTACCCCCCTCCCCTCGCCATGCTGCATATTAGAAAAATCACAGTCACAGTTTATAATCATCACCATCAGTGACCATGATCAGCAGTGGCAGTACATTAATTCATCAGTGACCGAGACCAGTAAATTCATCAGTGACTGTGACCAGTGGCAGTACATTAATACAGCAGTTACTATGACCAGTGCAGCCTGCAAGACATTAATACAGAAGTTACTATGACCAGTGCAGGACATTTACCCCCCTCCCCCCACCATGCTGCATATTAGAAAAATCACAGTTCATAATCATCACCATTAGTGACCATGATCAGCAGTGGCAGTATATTAATTCATCAGTGACCATGACCAGTAAATTCATTCATCAGTGACCGTAACCAGTAAGATCTTTCATCAGTGACCGTGACCAGTAAATTCATTCCTCAGTGACCGTTAGGGCTGGGGAAAAAATCGATTTAAATCTTGAATCGAGTTGAGAGGTCAAATCGATTCAAAATTTAAGCAAATCGATTTTTTTAGATTTTTTTTTCACCGCGCCAGTCCTGAGGAGCTGCGGGCAGCAGTTTTTAGGTGAGGCTGTGGCTTTGGCCTAGTCCGCGAGGCCAGACACCGCAGACTAGCCCAAAGCCATGGCCTCGTCTAAAAACTCCTGCCTGCAGCTCCTCAGGACTGGTGCGGTGTCCAAAAAAAAAAAATCGATTCGAATCATGAATCGAGTTTTTTTTTTTAAATCGCTGATTTTTTTTTTTTTTAGAAAATCGCCCAGCCCTAGTGACTGTGACCAGTAAATTCATTCCTCAGTGACCGTGACCAGTAAAATCATTCATCAGTGACCATGATCAGTAAAATCATTCATCAGTGACCGTGACCAGTAAATTAATTCCTCAGTGACCGTGACCAGTAAAATCATTCATCAGTGACCGTGATCAGTAAAATCATTCATCAGTGACCGTGACCAGTGAAATCATTCATCAGTGACCGTGACCAGTAAATGCATTCATCAGTGACCATGACCAGTAAATTCATTCATCAGTGACCATGACCAGTAAAATCATTCCTCAGTGACCGTGACCAGTAAATTCATTCCTCAGTGAGCGTGACCAGTAAATTCATTCCTCAGTGACCGTGACCAGTAAATTCATTCCTCAGTGATCGTGACCAGTAAAATCATTCATCAGTGACCGTGACCAGTGAAATCATTCATCAGTGACCGTGACCAGTAAAATCATTCATCAGTGACTGTGACCAGTAAATTCATTCCTCATTGACCGTGACCACTAAAATCATTCCTCAGTGACCGTGACCAGTAAGATCATTCATCAGTGACCGTGACCAGTAAAATCATTCATCAGTGACCGTGACCAGTAAAATCATTCATCAGTGACCGTATTATTTGGGCTTGTTCTAACATAATATTTTGGGCTTGTTCTAACATAAGTCTCTGCAAGGACATAAAGAAAACTATTGATTTTTTTGTGCCCTGTTCACCCTATAATGTTGGTGTCAGGTGAGTTCTAATATTTATTCTATTATTTAACCGCTTGTCGTTGGCCCTGTTTGTACCATCACAGCTAGCAACACATTTGTACACATTGGATGGCTTGAAAGGAAGCCATCCATTGTGTACAACTGTGATGTGACCTGCTGTGATTCATCATGTCCCATGGACACAGCTGGTGACTAGGGTTGCCACCTGTACGGCAATGAGCTGGACAGTCTGGGTTTTGACAGCTGTGCCCGGGTTTCTGTCCTCCTGAAACTAGGACACAGCAGCATATGCTCCCAACAGTCCAGCTAGTGTGGTTGATGGTCATACCTCCAGCCCCCTGCCAGCACCAGCAGCATCAACCCCCAGCTCCTGCAGCTGAATGTGTTCCCTGAACTCTCTCCGCTCTCCAGAGTCCCGCCAGCAGCAGCAGCTGCATCTGCCCCCAACAGCTCCTGTTGCTTCTGTGGTGGTGAGCCACTCCCCCCCATGTGTCGATTGGCCACTGCAGCCTGAATGCGCTTTCTCCCGCCAGCAGCATGCCCCCCCTTCTCCCGCCCCAGCAGTGCTAATGATTTTTGGTAGCTTTACTGCCATTGGTGATGGTGACAGTGGTGAGTTACAGTTCGGTCCTGGTCTGGGTCCCTTTCCCCTGTCAATGCAGCGCTAGGATAATGAAGCCTGAATGCTGCTCACACTGTACACCAGGAAGGTAAGGGTTTTTTTTGTCTCACTCTAATGGAGATCTCTATGGGGGGGGCTGATATATATATAGGGATGCTAAGGGGGGGGTGTGCTGCTGATATAGAGGGACTCTAATCCAATCCGATCCAATGGGGGTCACTTTGTAAGAAGGGTTGCTGATCAGCAGCGTTGTTACAGGGGGGCTCATTCACACCATAGTCGCCACTGGTGCTCATATAAGGTGACTCTGAACTAATGGGGATTGTTGACTGCTGGTTTTACCACAATTATATGAGAGACACCTTATATCAGCACCCCCCCCCCCCCCCCGCTGCTGGGTTCACTGAATCGCTGGAGGAAGCCGGTAAATGGATACAGAGAGCCACAGGGAACTCCAGTGAACTGTCAGATGAGCTGTCAGATAGCCTGGGACACTTTCACCAATCAGAGCATTTCGGTGGCTTAACCACGCCTCCATCATCAGAGGCTGACCGTTCACTGGAGTTTCTGGCAGCTCTCTGTATCCTTGTACCGGCTTCCTTCCATGATTTAGTGATCACAGCAGCATGGATCGGGACAATGCTGACAGTGGACTTCACACAGACTGTGATCTACGCCTACTGCTCTGTCACATGCAATACAGATTGTTTTCAAACATTTAATTTAAGAAAACCTACTGCTCCAGCGGCTACCTGGCGCCTCTCTCTCCCTTCCAGTTTGTCACCTCTGTAATTGCCCCCTGCCTCAACGCACCAACCCCTCTGCTGTCCGTGTCCCCCTGTGTGCTGGGGCCCCTACAGGAGGCCCAGTGGTACCCCCTGTGGGTGGCACTGGGGGTATTGGGGGAGGAAGGAGGATTTGTGTTGGTAAGGGAAAAGGTGATTTGTATTAGGAGGGGGTGAGGGTAAGTGCTGGAATGAGGAAGAAGGGGGGGGGGTTGTGTTGGGACTGGGGGTTTAGGGGATAGTGGAGTAGTACTTGTGCTGTGAAAGGGGGGGAAGAAGATTTGTTTTGAGGGGGGGTTGTTCTGGGAGGGGGAGAATTGATTTTTGCTGGTAGGGGGTGGAGGGTGAGCATAAAGATTAATGCTGGATTTTTTTTGCAGGAGAGGGAGTGGGGATTTTTGATGACAGGGTAAAGTGGGGGAGAGTATTACTCGTGAGTATTACACCCCTGATTCCAGCACTCTTTTTGTTTTTTACTCATGACTCCAAATAGACATTACACACTCCTGTCCCCTGCATTCTGTGCATAAGACTCACAGGCTCTTTCACACCTAGGCGTTCCAGATTGTAGGTGGAATTGGAACTTCTTTTGGGTGACAGGCGTCCCGTGATTCTGTTTGCACAATTTTGCAACAATATGTCGAGCGACAATCGCGACAAAATCGTGCCGCGATTGGGGTGCCATTGAAAGTAATGGGATCGTGAGCGCGTCCCACGATTTCTGGCGATTCAGGAATCGCGGGCAGAATCCCGGGGATCCACCCGCGATCTAGAACTCCTAGGTGTGAGTGGAGCCACAATTTGGCCACGCTCACTGTTCACTGTGGTGCACTGAGCTGCATTACTACTCTCCTTGGGGCACCCAAAGGTGCCCCAGGTCTTCTACAATCTTACAGTGTATACTAAAAAAAGAAAACATGCGTGCACCATTAAAGTGTTCAGGTTTGGCTTCGAGAAAAGGTGGCAACGCTACCGGTGACCAATCGCACCGCTGTGCGATTGGCACACCCTTACAGGACATCATATGATATCCAGCCAGGATGGGAAAGCCACCACCCAGCCATCATTTTACACTTCTGACAAGCTTTCTTGACACCGAGTGAAACAATATGAAAGGGGAGGGTCCTCCAGTAGAGTGACAGCCTCAGCTCTGTTCCTGTGTGCTGTGTGAAGGGGGTGCCCCTTCCCTCCAATCAGCTCTCAGAGCTCTCCTTACTGAGCTCTACAGAGTGTGCTTTCAGCTCTTCTCACCCTGTTTTCTGACAGCTTAGGCAAGCTTTATAAATTCTGGACTTTGAACGGATGTAGAGAAGAGAAGACTGCAGATCAGTGGCAGCAGCTCATATGGGGCACAGGGCGTGGCCCCCCTAATCCATTTGCCTGGCCCCTAATCTATCTGCAGGGCACCGGACACATGGATTTCAATGGGTTATTTTTTTAAGCACATGATTGGAGCCTTAGGCTCTAATTGGCTTAAAAAAGGGTGGGCTCGGATCGCAGAACACTGCACCCTGAGCCCACCCGGTTGTGTGACATTAGCAAATTAATATTCTTATTTCTCCTCCCGGCCAATCAGGAAGCGGGTCCTGAGACCCTTTTGACCGGAAGTCCTAAGACCCGATTGGCCAAGAGTCCTAAGTCCTGATTGCCTGAGAGGAGAAGCGACTGATGGGACTCGGGAGGTCACACAGGGTGGAAAACCGCCAAAGCCACAACCTGGATGGGGTAAGTGCGGAGATGGCAGGGGGCCTGGCTTGGATCGTTTTTCCGACAGAATTCCACTCAAGCTTGCCTTGCATACACACGGTCACACAAAAGTTCGCTGAACTCTCGACCATCAAGAACGCAGTGATGTACAACACTACAACGAGCCGAGAAAATGAAGTTCAATGCTTCCGAGCATGCGTCGAATTGTTTCCGAGCATGCGTAGGAATTTTGTGCGTTGGAATTGGTACAGACGATGGGAATTTCCGATCGAAACTTTTTCCGATCGAAAAATTGAGAACCTGATCTCAATCTTTTGCTGTCGGGAATTTAGTCAGCAAAAGTCCAATGGAGATTTTTATTTGTAAAAACAAACAAGATACATAATAACAGACTAACTGACTTAAAATAACATAAATACAACAATTACTGACATGTTGTTTAAGCAAAAGTCCAATGGAACATACACACAGTTGCATTTTTCGACCAAAAGCTCACATCGGACTTTTGCTGACCAAATTTCCGATCGCGTGTACGCTGCATTTCTCGGGTGTGAAAGAGCACCATTGAATACAATGGCAATCCTAGTGTCAACCGTTAAAGTGCTTCTGGTGAAGCTTCAAATCATGCATCAATACTGCTCTTTTTGCTACCTAAGCTCTATAGTAACATTCCCCCAGCCAGGAAAAAAAGGAGGCATTTGCATCATATCTTCCTGTGTGAAGTCTTCATAGAAGCACGAAGTATGCAGGAAAATAAAATGTTGCAAGAATGATTAACCTTTACATTCATAAGTAAAGCATTTACACAGATGGAAAAGTATTTTTCCAAAGAAGCATACAGAACGGAGAGCAACTACTTTTACCAAAATTTAAAAATAAATGACAAACTCAATTATTGCAAAATGTTCTAATTCAGCAACAAATACAGCAAAACAATAATTGTGTCATATAGACCACAACAATATATTTAGTATACCATGCAATTAACAAATATTTTAAAAAAGGAAAACCAGATTCAAATATAATAAACGGTGATGGTAAGCTTCATATACAGTAGGGAAAATAATTCGATCCCCTGTAAATTTTGTAAGTTTGCCCACTTACAAAGAAATTAGGGGTCTATAATTTTTATCATAGCTGTATTTTAAATGATAGAGACAGAATATTAACCAAAAATTCAGAAAAACACATGATACAAATGTTATAAATTGAGATGCAGTTCAGTGAGTAAAATAAGTATTTGATCCCCTACCAATCAACAATAATTCTGGCTTCCACAGACTGTCTACATCAGGGGTCTCAAACTACCTGAGGGCCACATGACAAACTTTCATATCCCATGGGGGCCGCATGCAAACTTTCAAACGTCAAAAACAATAAACTATACACAATTGTAATTGCTGCTTGCTACCAGTCACTGCTTACTGCCAGATGCTTGGCAGTGTTTGCTTTGTGTTAGATGAGCCAAGTTTGCTCTAAGTGATGGGTGGGCTGAGAGTGACGGGTGGGCTGAGAGTGACGGGTGGGCTGAGAGAGAGAGGTAGGAGGGAGGGCTGAGAGAGGGGGGGTTAAGAGAGTGGGGGCTGAGAGAGGGAGGGCTAAGAGAGGGGGGCTAAGAGAGATGGGTGGGCTGATAGTGACAGGTGGGCTGAGAGAATAGGGAGGGCTGAGAGAGAAGAGAGGGGGCTTAGAGAAAGGGGGGCTGAGAGAATAGGGAGGGCTGAGAGAGGGGGAATGGCTGAGAGAGACGGGTGGGCGAGAAAGGAGGGGGGCTTAGAGAGAGGGGGATGGCTGAGAGAGAGAGGGGGGCTGAGAGTATAGGGATGGCTAAGAGAGAAGGGAGAGGGGTTAATCGAGGGGGGAGGGCTGAGAGGAGGGGAGGACTGAGAGGGGGTGAGAGGGGAGGGGCCGAGAGAGAGGGGAGGGGGCTTAGAGAGAGGGGGCTGAGAAAGAAGGGGGGGCTTAGAGAGACGGGGCTGAAAGAGGTGGAAGGGCTGAGAGAGAAGGGAGGGGGCTTGGAGAGAGGGGGCTGAGGGAGAAGTGAGGTGGGCTTGGAGAGAGGGGGCTGAGAGAGGGGGAGCTGAGAGAGAAGGGAGGGGGGCTGAGAGAGAAGGGAGAGGGGCTTAGAGAGAGGGGGGCTGAGAGAGAAGGGAGGGGGGCTTAGAGAGAGGGGGGCTGAGAGAGAAGGGAGGGGGGCTAAGAGAGGGGGGAGGGGGGCTTAGAGAGAGGGAGGGGGGAGTTGGGGGGAGATGAGAGACCCCTAGCCCTGTTCCTGCAGTCCCACCTCTGTCCCAGTCTCTGTCTGCAGGTGTGTAGCATGATGACAGACACTACCTTCCATACCATGATGCCAGTCTCCTGCTTCGATCTGTCCAATTCCAGCGGTTCCCGCAGCAGCCTGCGCCTCCTGTCCTCTGTGACAGCTCTGTGCCCCCAGTGAGGAGCGAGCCTGTCCTCCAGCTTCGGGCCTCACATCAGAGCGCGCAGAGGAACTTGAAGCATGGGGTACACTGGGCCCGCTTGCCTCCTTGGGAAGGCGGGGTCAGGGGGCGAGGTCAAGGAGGAGGCGGTGCCACGGTGGAGCTCTTCTCCCGAGTCCCGGGCTCTCGGGCTTATCTGCCCTCGGCCGGCCCCTCGTTGTTCACTGCAATGTAGCGATGGATGCCCGGCCGCCCACACCTCCCCAACTTCACACATCAGAGAGCGCCCTGCTCGGCGGGCCACTTATAACCAGTCCGCGGGCCGGTACTTTGAGACCACTGGTCTACAGTATGTGCTCATGTGGTACACAGTCCTGTCAATTCAAGAAGGTGCTCCTAATGACAACTGGTTATGTGTATAAAAGGCACCTGTCCACAGAATCTATTTCTTCCATTCAAGCCCACCACCATGGGCAAGACCAAAGAGCTGATAAAGGACATCAGAGACACGACTGTAGATCTGCACAGGGCTGGAGTGGGCTACAAGACCATCAGTAAGAAGCTTGGTGAGAAGGAGACAACTGTTAGAGTGATTATTTCTCATGGGGTAAGGATGATCATGAGAAAAGTGAGGGATCAGCCCAGAAGTACACAGGAGGAGATTGTGAATGCATTCTATGCATTAAGGTGAAAAACCTTCTGTAATGCAGCAGCCCCCCAGGACCCCCCTTTTACTTACCTGAACCCGATCTTTCCAGCAACGACAACGAGCCCAGCAGCTCCAGCCGCTGTCTTGGGTCCTCAGTGGACAGCCATTGGCTCCCGCTGCTGTCAATCAAATCCAGTGACATGGGAGTCGGGGGGCAGGACCGAGTCCGCTGTCTGTGTCAATGGACGCAGCAACAGGACTCAGGAGCGTGCCCGCATGAGTGCTCCCTTGGAAAGCTGGTCTCCGAGGCGGCACGCGATGTGAAGAGGAGACAAGAGCGCCACTGGGGGACCCCATAAGAGGAGGATCGGGGCCACTCTGTGCAAAACCCTTGCACAGAGGGGATCAGTATATCATGTTTGTTATTTTTTTTTTTTTGTGCCTTTTGTCACTAGGTCAGTGTCCCTGGGCACCACCACACCAGTTATATGATGATGCTGTACTGCACTGATGACGGTATAAAAAAGAAAAAAAAATTTTTTTTTTTTCAAAAAACCCACCGTGCCTCTTACTAAATACCTTGGACTGCCTACTTTCCAAAAATGGGTAGTTTGGGGGTTATTTCTACTGTCCTGCCATTTTATGGCCTCAAGAAATGAGATCAGTACATCAGAACTTATCAATTTTCAGATACAATGCCTTGAAAAAGTATTCATACCCCTTGAAATTTTCCACATTTTGTCATGTTACAACCAAAAACGTAAGTGTATTTTATTGGGATTTTATGTAATAGACCAACACAAAGTGGCACATAATTGTGAAGTGGAAAGAAAATGATAAATGGTTTTCAATTTTTTTTACAAATAAATATGTGGCATGCATTTTTATTCAGCCCCCCTAAATCAGTACTTTGTAGAACCACCGTTCGCTGCAATTACAGCTGCAAGTCTTTTTGGCTATGTCTCTACCAGCTTTGCACATCTAGAGAGTGAAATTTTTGCCCATTCTTCCTTGCAAAATAGCTCAAGCTCTGTCAGATTGGATGGATAGTGTCTGTGAACAGCAATTTTCAAGTCTTGCCACAGATTCTCAATTGGATTTAGGTCTGGACTTTGACTGGGCCATTCTAACACATGAAAATGCTTTTTTCTAAACCATTCCATTGTAGCTCTGGCTCTATGTTTAGGGTTGTTGTCCTACTGGAAGGTGAACCTCCGATCCAGTCTCAAGTCTTTTGCAGAATCGAACAGGTTTTCTTCTAAGATTTCCCTGTATTTGGCTCCATCCTTCTTCCCAACTCTGGCCAGCTTCCCTGTCCCTGCTGAAGAAAAGCATCCCCACAACATGATGCTGCCACCACCATGTTTCACGGTGAGGGATGGTGTGTTCAGGGTGATGTGCAGTGTTAGTTTTCCACCACACATAGTGTTTTGCTTTCAGACCAAAAAGTTCAATTTTGGTCTCATCTGACCAGAGCACCCTTTTCCACATGTGTGTGGGTCCCACATGGCTTCTTGCAAACCACAGACGGAACTTCTTTTAGCTTTATTTCAACAATGTCTTTCTTCTTGCAACTCTGCATAAAGATTTGTGGAGTGCACGACTAATAGTTGTCCTGTGGACAGATTCTCCCAGCTGAGCTGCAGATCTCTGCAGCTCCTCCAGAGTTACCATGGGCCTCTTGGCTGCTTCTCTGATTAATGCTCTCCTTGCCCGGCCTGTCAGTTTAGGTGGACAGCCATGTCTTGGTAGGTTTGCAGTTGTGCCATATTCTTTCCATTGATATTTTTTTGTAATCTAAACCTGCTTTAACCACTTGCTTACTGGGCACTTAAACCCCCCTCCTGTCCAGACCAATTTTCAGCTTTTAGTGCTGTCGCACTTTGAATGACAATTGCGCGGTCATACAACACGGTACCCAAATGAAATTTTTATCATTTTTTTCCCACAAATAGAGCTTTCTTTTGATGGTATTTGATCACCTCTACGGTTTTTATTTTTTGTTAAAAAAAATTTAAAAAGACAGAATTTTTTTTTAAAAATTAGATTTTTTTTATATTTTGTTATCAATTTTTGCAAACAGTTAATTTTTCTCCTTCGTTTATGTACGCCGATGAGGCGGCACTGATGGGCACCGATAGGTGGCAGTGATGGGCACTGATGGGTGGCGGTTATGGGCACTGATGGGTGGCAGTGTTGGGCACTGATTGGGCACTGACTGATGGCAGCACTGCTAGGTGGCACTAATAAGTGGCACTTTTGGGCATTGATAGGTGGCACTTTTGGGCATTGATAGGTGGCACTTGTAGGCTTTATTAGGTGGCACTTGTGGGCTTTATTAGGTGGCACTTGTGGGCACTGTGGGCACTGGTAGATGGCACTTGGAGGCACAGATGAGGCATCTGTGCCTCCTTCCTCTTCGGGACCGATGTCCCTTTGACATGAGCCGGTGATCGGCTTTTTTTTTCCTCCTCACGCTGTCAGCGTGAGGAGAAAACGAAACCGATCACCGAGCTTTTGTTTACATCATGTGACCAGCTGTCATTGGCTGACAGCTGATCACATGGTAAGGGGCCGGGACCGGCCCCTTACTCGGATCTGTGATCACCCGAGTCTCCTTGACTCGGTGATCACAGCGCGCACACCGCGCGCCCTGCAGGGTGCGCGCGGTGCGCGTGCATAGGGGAGGACGTCATATGACGTCCTCCCGGAGATTGAGGTCCGTGCTGTAGCCGTCATTCGGCTATGGCCCGGACCTCAAGTGGTTAAACCTTCCACAACTTTATCCCTGACCTGTCTGGTGTGTTCCTTGGCCTTCATAATGCTGTTTGTACATTAAGGTTCTCTAACAAACCTCTGAGGGCTTCACAGAACAGCTGTATTTATACTAGGATTAAATTACACACAGGTGGACTTTATTTACTAATTAGGTGACTTCTGAAGGCAATTGGTTCCAATAGATTTTAGTTAGGGGTATCAGATTAAAGGGGGCTGAATACAAATGCACGCCACACTTTTCCAATATTTATTTGTAAGAAGTTTTGAAAAGCATTTATCATTTTCCTTCCATTTCACAATTATGTGCCACTTTGTGTTGGTCTATCACATAAAATCCCAATAAAATACATTTATGTTTTTGGTTGTAAAATAACAAAATGTGGAAAATTTCAAGGGGTATGAATACTTTTTCAAGGCACGGTATATATCATAGTTTGAAGACTATAACTTTCCTATATACTAAATAATATACACTAATTTGGGTTATTTTCACCAAAGAAATGTAGCAGAATACATTTTGGAGTAAATTCATGAAAAACAATTATGTATTTGCAAAATTTTATAACAGAAACTAAGAAAAACTTTCATTTTTTTTTCAAAATTTTCAGCCTTTTTTCGTTTTTTAAGGAAAAAATAAAAAACCCAGTGGTGATTAAATACCACCTAAAGAAAACTCTAGTTGTGTAAACAAAATTATAAAAATGTAGTTTGGGTACTTTGTTGCATGACCGTGCAATTGTCATTCAAATTGCAACAGCTCTGAAAGCTGAAAGTTGGCCTGGGCAGGAGGGGGTAAAAGTGCCCAGTATTGAAGTGGTTAATTGAGACAAGTACACACTATAAGAGGGATATGCTTTGTTCATATTTCATGTCTGAGGTTTATAACCACTTTAAGTGTAAGTGGGAAGTTTACATGGGGTTTTGTTTATAGACCTAAGGAAAAAAATGTCATGCTCAGTTAGTGATGTCCCACAATAACCAATAATATCCTTCTTAAGACAATTGTTGCCTTAATGGTTTTCATAAATGTGGCCTAGGATTGGGAAGAGACTTGCAGGAATGTGGCAAAGGGTTACGCAGCATTAAAAATTAAGAAACTCCATAGAGCAATGAAGTCATTTAGTGGGCCATTCTGACCTGGATAGTGAGACCACTAAGACAGAAGCTAACACAGATCTAGGATGACCAGATTTGGTTTCTTTAATCAGGGACACATATGATTTACATAGGTGTTGGGGCTATTGATTCAGAACAGACCCAGGCAGTCCCAGAACCTGATAGAACACACATGTCAGGAAGGGCATGCCAGCACCCAAGATGGCTGCCGAAGAAGATGACCTGTTACCTCTGCCCCTGTCAGAATGCTATTGGTGCACACACACCCTGTGACAGCTTTTGACACCCAAACAGGCTACTTAAACTCAGTCAGTTTCCAGACTCAATGCTGTCTGCTCTACAGCGTTCCCTGTGTATCCTGCAATTACCTACCTGACTTCCGTTCCTGTTGTGACCCGGCTTGCTTCCTGACGTTCCTGTTTCCTGCCTGCATCCGACCCCGGCTTGTCCTCTACTCTGCCTGCTCCTTCTGCCACTTCGCTGCCAGTCTGCTGACAACCCGGCCTGTAATCTGATTCCGCTTCCGCTTCAGCCTCTGTTCCTGACGTGCCCGTTTGTGTATGACCCGGCCTGCCTGTACCTGCCTTCTCTTCAGCCTCGAGGGTGCCACCATCCCTTCTGCTGCACCTGCACTCCTGCCTGTGGGGACCGGTTGTCCACTCACTCCAGCTACCTGCCTACCACTGCTCTGGGATTCCCACAGACACCTCTACAGCCCGGCCGAGTGCTCCGATCCAGCTCCAGGTTCAGCGATCCCGCCAGGCACTCGTGCAACTCTGCATCTCAGTGCTTCCTGTCAGCTCTATCAGGGGCTCCAAGTCAGAGTTGTAAGAGAGGCCGTCCTCTGCATATCAGGCTCCATCACCAGGTATGTGACAGTAGCAGACAGCCATGTCTGAGCCTGTGCAAGGACCCTCTCCTATTGAGGAACTCTGCCAACACCTAGCTGGATTAACACAAGCTGTAAAGGACTTACAACAGGGTTATACCCAGCTGGAAGGCCAAATACAGACCTTGTCTGCCTCTGCTCCTGCTCAAGCACCTTCCACTTCTGGGATGACAGCAGCTCCCGCAGTTGTTATGCTACCACCTGAACCCAGAGTCCCAACTCCTGAAAAGTTCCACGGAGAACGCAACGAGTTCAGAGCCTTCCGCAACGCATGCAAACTCTATTTTTCGCTACAACCACGAACCTTCTCCCTGGAAGCCACCAAGGTCGGGTTTGTCATCTCCTTGCTTCAGGGGGAACCACAGGCCTGGGCTCACTGACTCCTTGAACAAAAGGCCACATCTCTGACGGACTTAGCCTCCTTTTTTGGAGCCATGGCTCAGTTATATGAAGACCCCCAGCAAGCCGCTACTGCGGAAGCCGCCCTTCACACGCTTCAGCGGGGTCACAGGGCCGTGGAGGACTATGTTTCAGAATTCAGGCGCTGGAGTTCCGACACCAGCTGGAATGATGCTGCCCTGCATTACCAGTTCCGCATGGGCCTTTCTGATAATCTCAAGGATGAGCTAGCACGAACAGGTGTCCCCTCCACCTTGGAGACACTTATAAATTTCTCAATCCAGATTGACCGTTGCTTAAGGGAACGTAGGTCGGAACGAGCCACCGACCAGTCCCGTCCAGTATGGATGCTTCTACGAGTGTCTGGTTCTTTCAGTCCCACTTCACCTGCTCCTGCCGCATCCGCTTCAGACGCATCTGAACCCATGGTCTCCTCCATCCTTCTCTGACTACAGAAGAACGCCAGCGCAGACGCCAGCTAAATCTTTGCCTGTACTGTGGAGGATCAGGACATTATGTGAGGTCTTGCCCGGTCAAGATCCGCAAGTGCCTCTCAGTTACATCCGCTTCTCCTCCATCTCTACCCAATCACTCTGCTCATCTTGCTCTTCCCATTTTGTTACAGCTCCCAGGAGGAACTATCCAGACCCCCGCTATAATTGACTCTGGAGCTTGCAGCTGTTTCATAGATTTAGCTTTTGCTGCCAAACATCACATTTCTCTACTACCCAAGGCTCGGAGACTTTCTGTACATCTGGCAGACGGATCCACCATTAAATCTGGATTGGTTACTCATGAAACCATCCCGTTATCTACCACCATTGCCGAGAACCATCAAGAGCTTCTACGCCTAGATGCAATCGCTTCCCTTCTGTTCCCAATCATTCTGGGTATGCCTTGGTTAAAAGCTCATAAACCTCACATTAACTGGGTTACAGAAGAAATCAAGTTTCTTTCCCCCTATTGCCTTCAGCATTGTTGGCAAGAGAATCATCAGGACCAATCTCCCCTGCTGTGCATCGATTTGGAGTCCGAAGCCCACCAAGTCGTTCCAGTAGCATATCACAACTTTCTGGATGTTTTCAGCAAAAAAGGGGCAGAAACGCTTCCTCCTCATAGGGCTTATGACTGTCCAATAGAGCTCCTTCCTGGGGTTGAAGTTCCTTTTGGCAGGATCTTTCCTCTATCTGAATCTGAACTTGTTGCTTTGAAAGACTACATTGATGACAACCTTAAAAAGTAGTTTATTTGCCCCTCCACATCTCCTGCCGATGCGGGGATCTTCTTTGTAGAAAAAAAGGACCACTCATTACGGCCCTGTGTGGACTACCATGAACTTAATAAGGTCACTCTAAAAAACCATTACCCTCTTCCACTTGTGCCTGAATTATTCCAGCAACTCGGTACGGCCACCATTTTCACAAAACTGGATCTTCGGGGTGCTTATAATCTGGTTCGCATACGAGAGGGGGATGAATGGAAGACGGCGTTCTGCACACGGTTTGGGCATTTTGAATACCTTGTGATGCCCTTTGGACTTTACAATGCCCCAGCTACCTTTCAGCACTTCATCAACAACGTCTTCTGAGATATCCTGGATCTATTTGTTGTTGTTTATCTTGATGATATACTAATCTTCTCTTCCTCTCTAGATCACCACCGTAGTCACGAATGTATTGAGTCGCCTTCGACAGCACGGACTTTATGCAAAACCAGAGAAATGTGTATTTGAACGCCAAAGCATCCAATTCTTGGGTTTAATCATTTCCACTGAAGGCATCCAGATGGATCCCCAGAAGGTTACAGCCATCCTGGATTGGCCTGCTCCCAGTGATAAGAAGGGTGTTCAACGTTTCGTGGGGTTTGCAAATTTTTATCGAAAATTCATCAGAAATTTTTCTGCAATCATATCCCCCATTACAAGTTTAATCAAACAAGGTACAAGATTCTCTTGGTCTCCGGAAGCTCAGAAATCTTTTGACACCCTAAAAAGACTTTTCAAATCTGCATCTGTCCTGAAACATCCTGACCCAGCCTTGCCCTACGTCTTGGAAGTAGACGCCTCAGAAACAGTGGTCAGAGCAATATTGTCTCAGAGGTGGGGAGCTAAGGCTCTACTGCATCCAGTTGCTTTTTTTTCCCGCAAGCTGTCAAATGCTGCAAGGAACTACGACGTCGGGGACCGTGAACTTTTGGCCATCAAAGCCGCCCTGGAGGAATGGAGGTACCTTCTAGAGGGGGCCGCACACCCAATCTTGATCTATACCGATCATAAGAACCTCGAGTATTTAAGAACAGCAAAAAGATTGAAACCCCGACAAGCCAGGTGGGCACTATTCTTTTCTAGATTCACTTTTCACTTAACGTTCAGGCCCGGATCCAAGGTTGCAAAACCTGATGCGTTATCACGCATCTTCAGCAAACCTGAAGAAATCTCATCTCCAGATACCATTCTATCCCCTGGGAACTTCCTGTTACTTCAAGGAGAGTTAATAAAACAAATTAAACAAACTCTAGTAAGGAACCCTTCACCAGCCGGGGTCTCTCTACTGGCAAAGGATGGGCTACTTTGGCATGAAGACAAGGTCTTTGTGCCGGAAGACCTCCAAATGGCCATCCTGGTGCGATGCCATGATCATGTGCTGGCAGGTCATTTTGGCATTGGCAAGACAACTGAATTAGTACAACGGACATTTTGGTGGCCTGGGGTGGAAGTAGATTGTAGGAAATATGTGGAATCTTGCACCACTTGCATCCGCAATAAAACCAGCAGATCCAGAGCCTGGGGTCTGCTAAAACCCTTACCTGTCCCCAGTAGACCTTGGAAGATGATCTCAATAGATTTTATTGTAGAACTTCCCCCATCTGAGGGCCACAACACCATTTTTGTAGTAGTCGATAGACTATCTAAGATGGCACACTTCCTGCCCATGAAGGGTACACCATCTGATCGAGAAACAGCTCAAACCTTTGTCAAGGAGATTGTAAGGCTTCACGGGTTTCCAGCCAATATTGTGTCCGACCGTGGGGTGCAGTTTACATCCAGATTCTGGAGAGCCTTATGTGATTCACTCGGGATTGAACTTTCATTTTCTTCTGCATATCACCCACAAACGAATGGGCAGACAGAGAGGACTAATCAAACCCTCGAACAGTACATGATATGTTTCTCCTCATTTTCTCAAGACGATTGGACTTCTCTGCTTCCCCTGGCCGATTTTTCTTATAACAATTCAGTACACTCTGCTGCAAAGCAATCTCCATTTTTTGCAAACTACGGTTTCCACCCTTCTTTTTTGTCTAATACAATTCCAGATTCCCCTGTACCAGCTGTTTCCGAAACTATAAATTTCTTCAACGCCAATAACAAACTGCTGCAGGAAACAATGGCCAAGACACAGGCATGCAATAAGGAAGTTTTTGACAGGAAAAGAAGGGGAGAATTGATCTTGAACCCTGGCCTGTCCCTCGAAGAAACTGGGCCCTAAATTTATAGGACCATTTCCAGTGAAGAGACGGATCAATGAGGTTGCGTATGAATTATGCCCCGTACACACGGTCGGATTTTCCGATGGAAAATGTGTGATAGGATCTTGTTGTCGGAAATTCCGACCGTGTGTAGGCTCCATCACACATTTTCCATCGGATTTTCCGACACACAAAGTTTGAGAGCAGGATATAAAATTTTCCGACAACAAAATCCGTTGTCAGAAATTCCAATCGTGTGTACACAAATCCAACGCACAAAGTGCCACGCATGCTCAGAATAAATAAAGAGATAAAAGCTATTGGCCACTGCCCTGTTTATAGTCCCGACGTACGCGTTTTACGTCACCGTGTTCAGAACGATCGGATTTTCCGACAACTTTGTGTGACCGTGTGTATGCAAGACAAGTTTGAGCCAACATCCGTCTGAAAAAATTCTAGGATTTTGTTGTCGGAATGTCCGAACAAAGTCCGTCCGTGTGTACGGGGCATTAGAGTTGCCTGAGTCATTTAGAATCCACCCTGTGTTCCACATAACCTTGTTGAAACCTGCCATTCCTGACCCCTTCCCAGGACGAAGTTCCGGCCTGCCTGAACCTGTAATTATTGACGGGGAGGAAGAGTTTGAGGTGGAAACAATCTTAGACTGCAGGAAGAGAAGAAATCAGATCCAGTTCCTGATATAATGGAAAGGGTATGGGCCAGAGGACAACTCCTGGGAACCTGAAGGTAATATCCATGCTCGAAATTTGGTTCAAGCTTTTAAGAACTCCCATCCTGACAAGTGGGCCAAGTTGGGGCATCCGGAGGCTGCCCTTTGGGGGGGCAGTGTCAGGAAGGGCATGCCAGCACCCAAGATGGCTGCCGAAGAAGATGACCTGTTACCTCTGCCTGTCAGGAAGGGCATACCAGCACCCAAGATGGCTGCCAAAGAAGATGACCTGTTACCTCTGCCCCTGTCAGAATGCCATTGGTGCACACACACCCTGTGACAGCTTTTGACACCCAAACAGGCTACTTAAACTCAGTCAGTTTCCAGACTAAGTGCTGTCTGCTCTACAGCATTCCCTGTGTATCCTGCAATTACCTACCTGACTTCTGTTCCTGTTGTGACCCGGATTGCTTCCTGACGTTCCTGTTTCCTCCCTGCATCCGACCCCGGCTTGTCCTCTACTCTACATCTGCCTGCTCCTTCTGCCACTTCGCTGCCAGTCTGCTGACGACCCGGCCTGTAATCTGATTCCGCTTCCGCTTCAGCCTCTGTTCCTGACGTGCCCATTTGTATATGACCTTTTTCATTGGACAAACAGCTCTGTATTTGTTTAAATACACCCATTAGTTTCATTCATAATTACCAGCAGCAATCCTTTATATCTAGAGCACATATGGTTTACACAGGTCCTGGGGCTGTCAAAATAAGAAACGACTGCACCTCACGTGGGCTCCAAGTATAGTTTATTGGAATATGAAAATATCCAAAATGTCAC
The DNA here is from genome assembly GCF_042186555.1 of Aquarana catesbeiana. Classification (NCBI taxonomy): domain Eukaryota; kingdom Metazoa; phylum Chordata; class Amphibia; order Anura; family Ranidae; genus Aquarana; species Aquarana catesbeiana. Next base: position 131,720,143 of record NC_133326.1, read on the forward strand.
CAGAGGACACAAGCAGTGGTCAAGGTAGATGCGTTTCACACAACAGAAATGTGCTTAATCATGTTGTTTGGGTGTTGGTGATGGTGTTTTCATTATGGATCCCACTAAATAGAGTGGCATTACTTCCTTCTGATGAAGAGGACTTTTGTTTAGCTATTTTTATTTCCATTGGGACATTAATACTCAATTTCTAGCGCTGCACCATTCTTCTTAATACCTCTTCAATTGTATCCAGCAATTTTTTGTGTCAGCAGCTGTTATTTCACATTATATTAAGCACAATAGATTTTGTTTTTCAAGTTTTAGGGTGTTAATACTATAAGAACTATGCATATGGCAAGCTACAAATTGTAAGATCAGACCCTAAAAACCATTTCACATCAAACACTTCTTCAATCAGAATATTGCAGCAAAAGGTGTAAAATAAAATTGTTGGGGACTTCAATCAGCTTGCAGGCCTGGTGGTCATGGTCCTGTCCCCTTCTGCTCCTCCAACCCTATGGGGAGTTACCAAATAATAACATTTGAATGTGTGAACGGTATAATTTGTTATGTGGGAACAGGCATGGGAACTCTGGGTTATCTTACTCTACGTAAGTTTGTTATAGATAAACAATGAGGCTGTCTTCTGGAAATTCACAGAGATTGGGATGTTTAGAAGCTTACATTTTTTAATGACTGGTATTAAAATGTAAGTTCACTTTTTCAGAAAAAATAAAAAGGCGAACTAACAACGTACACCCTCCTCACCCTCCCTGGTCCCTACACTGTAATTACTTCCGTGGATGATGAGCTGTCAGTGCCCATGCAGCCAATATAATCCTTTTTTATGCAGGGCTTCCGGGATGGATCAGAGTGATTGGTCAGCGCCAGCACACAGCATCACTCCGATCCATCCCAGAAGTGCTGCAGAAAGAAGAAGGAGAAGCAGTGGCGGCTGGTGCTCAATATTTTTTGGGGGGGCAGCAAACAAACCTCCCCCCCTCACTTGCATCTGACGCCCTGCATGGAGATAAGATGCCGAGCACATGGATTAGGGGGGGCGGCACCCCTGTGCCCCTTATGGATGGTCCACCGCTGGTGAAGAGTGAGGATTTCAAATCCTTGGTCCACTACACTGGTTGTGTGGGTACTGACAGCTCAGTCATCACCCATAAAGGTAAGTACAGCAGGGACCAGGGGGAAAGGTGGGCAGGATGTATGGTGTTATGCCCTGTACACATGACCAGTTTTGCTGTCGCAATAAACTCCGAAGGTTTCTCCGACGGACTGCCGCTCAAGCGGTCTTGCATACACATGGTCACACCAAAGTCTGACCGTCCAGAACGCGGTGACGTACAATACGTATGACGAGACTAGAAAAAGGAAGTGCAATAGCCAGTAGCCAACAGCTTCCTGTCTCGTACTTGCATCAGAGCATGCGTCGTTTTTGGTCTGTTGGAACAGCATACAGACGAACGGGTTACCCGATAGGAATTGGTTCCGTCGGAAATATTTAGGTCCGTCAGAATTTTCAAAAAAAAGTCCGATGAGGCATACACACGATCGGAATAGACGATGAAAAGCTTCTGTCTGACTTTTTCTGTCGGACATTCCGCTCGTGTGTACGGGGCATTAGTTCACTTGATCATTTTTTAGAAAAGATGAACCAACCTTTAAAAGAAATATGTTACATGCTGATTAAATTCCTTGCATAAATGTTCAGAATGGTATAAATACATCCTTGAAAAGTAAGCAATCAAGTGCTTACCCTTTTGTTGGTAAAGTGTCATATGTATACATTGAATAAACTTGTATTTTATTTTCACAGCACAAGATGTTGGTCGGACTTCTACAATAAAGCTCAAGAAAAAAATTCTCCTTCAACTGCCATATACACATTGCAAGGAATTTAGCCAACTTTATTGCAGATACATAACTCAAAACAAAAATGTTATTTTCAGATTACTTGCAACAATGTAGCTTGCTTTTCATGTCTCCCCTGGTTTTAACTCCAAATAAAAATAAAATGTAAAAAAAGGAGCAAAACCTTTGAGGCATGATAAGACCACATTAAGGAGGAGCTCTAGGCTCCCCCAAAAAACTAAGGGCCCTTTCACACTGGGGCGGGGGTGGCGTCGGCGGTAAAACGCTGCTATTGTAAGCGGCGCTTTACCGTTGGTATTCGGCCATTAGCGGGGCGGTTTTACCCCCCGCTAGTGGCCGAGAAAGCGTTAAAAACCACCGCAAAGCGCCTCTGCAGAGGCGCTTTGACGGCGGTAAAGCCGCGCTGTCCCATTGATTTCAATGGGCAGGAGCGGTATACACTCCGCTCCTTCACCGCTCCAAAGATACTGCTAGCAGGACTTTTTTCCCGTCCTGCTAGCGCACCGCTCCAGTGTGGAGGCCCTCGAAGCTTTCACACTGGAGAGACAGCAGCGGCTGTTTCGGGTCAGTTTGCAGGCGCTATTATTAGCGCAATAGCGCCTGCAAACCGCCCCAGTATAAAAGGGCCCTTAAGGTCAACAGCTACACATACTGCAGCTGCTGAATTTTTAATATAAGGACCCTTTACTGTCCAGGGATCCACAATGTCCTCACCCAAGCCCATTCTTCAATCGGCTTCAGTTGCAGGCGCTGCCTTCTTAAGTAAGAAAAAGTAGCAGTGAAGCCTTGTGGCTTTACAGCCGGTTCCCTACTGTGTATGCACGAAGCACGCTGTGCTTTGTGAATGGTCCCACAGTCTTCTGGAAAATGTGATGTGTCCCAGAAGGCTGCGAAGGAAAGAGGAGGGCCAAACTTCCGTATCAGATCGCTGCGTGTGCATCTGACCGGAAGTGGTAGCGGGTACCTGTCAAAACCAAGTACTCGTTTCACACCCCAGAAAATGCCAAATGTGGCAGTGGATGGGGACGGGGGGATGCAAACAAGGGGAACTTCCACTTTTGGGTGAAGTTTCGCTTTAACCAGCAAAAAAAAGCAATTGATGTTGCCTGTTTATAGCATGTACCTAGTCCAATGCAACCATGATACTATAACCATGGATCATGTACATCATTCTCCAAAGGTTAAACTGTCCATCCTCAGCATGCAGCAGTTCAACAAAACAAAGTTCAGGGCACTCATGGCAGATCTCTCTTCTTTATGTAGTCATAAAGTCCAAAGGCTAAAAACAAATAAAACACATCCAGCCGTTGAAGGTTTCTCCTGCAAAGTGCACGCTTTCTCAAGGCTCTTAGATCTCATCCACAACGTGCTGCATGCATCTCCATTTTGCCATCACATCATTCGGGTCTCAAGACCTTGTACACTCAAGTTTTATGCTGGCCCCAGCCACAGATTTATGAACCAATCTGACAAAGATTTCTCAAATTCTCCCAGCAATGGTTACATTTTATGTATTAAAAAAGACCATAAAAGACCATTACCGTAAAAGATGACGTGGAATATATTTCACTAATGCCGCGTACACACGGTCGGACTTTCCGGCATACTTGGTCCGGCGGACCAGAGTGTGCCGGACAATCCGCCCGTGTGTGGGCGCCGGCGGACTTTTCCGGTGGACTTTTTCCCAAAAGCCCGCCGGACCTAGATTTGAAGAAAGTTTTAAATCTTTCCGCCGGACTCAGTTTCGGGCGGAAAGTCCGCTCGTGTGTGTGCTGGTCCGACGGAAAGCCCGCTCGTGTGTATGCTGGTCCGACGGACCAGATACGACGCGAGGGCAGGGTATTGCATCTCGCGCTCGCTGCAATAGGAAAAACAAATTTTCCTATTGCGGCGAGCGCGGGGCATACCAGGCCCTTAGGTCTGGTATGGATTATAAAGGGAACCCCCCCCTAAAATCCATACCAGACCCCGATCCGAGCACGCAGCCTGGCCGGTCAGGAAAGGGGGTGGGGACGAGCGAGCGCCCCCCCCTCCTGAACCGTACCAGGCCACATGCCCTCAACATGGGGGGTGGGTGCTTTGGGGGAGGGGGGCCGCCCTGCGGCCCCCCCCACCCCAAAGCACCTTGTCCCCATGTTGATGAGGACAAGGGCCTCTTCCCGACAACCCTGGCCGTTGGTTGTCGGGGTCTGCGGGCGGGGGCTTATCGGAATCTGGGAGCCCCCTTTAATAAGGGGGCCCCCAGATCCCGGCCCCCCACCCTATGTGAATGAGTATGGGGTACATGGTACCCCTACCCATTCACCTAGGGAAAAAGTGTAAGTAATAAAACACACTACACAGGTTTTTAAAATATTTTATTAAACAGCTCCGGGGGGGGATCTTCCTCCGGCTTCGGGGGTCTTCTTCCGGCTTCGGGGGTCCCTCCGCTTCATCTTCTCCCGGCGTCCGGTCACAACGCAGCCCTCGGAGAGCAGTCCAGCCGGAGAGAGCGTCGTGTCAACATCTGGAGAAGAGAAGAAGACAAGAAGTCCGGACCTCTGCTGGCAAGAGAGCTACCTGAAGACAGCAGAGGAGCCGGCCGAAGAAATGGAGAGAAGAGAGCGTAGAAGAACCAACCGGACGCCGGGAGAAGATGAAGCGGAGGGACCCCCGAAGCCGGAAGAAGACCCCCGAAGCCGGAGGAAGATCCCCCCCCGGAGCTGTTTAATAAAATATTTTAAAAACCTGTGTAGTGTGTTTTATTACTTACACTTTTTCCCTAGGTGAATAAGTAGGGGTACCATGTACCCCATACTCATTCACATAGGGTGGGGGGCCGGGATCTGGGGGCCCCCTTATTAAAGGGGGCTCCCAGATTCCGATAAGCCCCCGCCCGCAGACCCCGACAACCAACGGCCAGGGTTGTCGGGAAGAGGCCCTTGTCCTCATCAACATGGGGACAAGGTGCTTTGGGGTGGGGGGGGCCGCAGGGCGGCCCCCCTCCCCCAAAGCACCCACCCCCCATGTTGAGGGCATGTGGCCTGGTACGGTTCAGGAGGGGGGGGCGCTCGCTCGTCCCCACCCCCTTTCCTGACCGGCCAGGCTGCGTGCTCGGATCGGGGTCTAGTATGGATTTTAGGGGGGACCCCACGCCGTTTTTTCGGCGTAGGGGGTTCCCTTTATAATCCATACCAGACCTAAGGGCCTGGTATGCCCCGCGACGGGGCTCGCAAGGTGTCAATCTCGCCGATAAAAGCGGCAAGATTGACATCCTTTTCTAGTCCCGTCGCACCTGAGTCACGTTCAAAATGAACGGACTTGTCCGTGTGTGGGCAAGTCCGTTCATTCTGAAAGTCCGCCGGAACTCCGGCGAAAGTCCGTCGGAAAGACGGGCGGACTTAGCCCGCCGGAAAGTCCGGGCGTGTGTGGGCAAGTCCGTCCGTTTTAAAGTCCGGCGCACCTGGCGGACAAAGTCCGTCGGAAAGTGTGCCGGACCAAGTAGGATAGAAAGTCCGACCGTGTGTACGCGGCATAAGGGTTTGTTTACAGTCCAGGCAGTCCTGCCACCCATCTAAAAAGCGATCTGCAATGGATCCCTTTATAGAAGGTGGTTGACAAATGCCGGGAGGTGTTATGTCTCCCCCTCACTGTTTTAATCCATGAAAGCCTGAAACACTGTGCTGCAACTGGTGTTACAGGGCGATTGTGGCGTGGTCTTATTCATTTAAATGGGTCGAATTCAGTGGCAGTACTGCCTGCTGATTGTAACAGGCAGTATCATTTTTGTGGCACGTGACAGGGAATATAATTTTTGCTGTGACAGGGAGTATAATTTTTGCAGGTGGGGTGGTCGAGGGTTGTAAAACTGTGGCTCAACTGCCTATTTTTACTGCCACACAGCCATGATTATCTGTCTCAGCAAATGGTCACTAATGAGAGATGTTATCAATCTGAAATATTGCATAGAGCGGTGGGCAGTGAAATTGCTGTAACATACAGTACTGTATGTTTAAAAACTGCTATGATCAGATAGCACAAACAAGCAGAAATACATTTGGTTTTCAAACACCATTATAATTGTCTGCTCTTCTATTTTATACAATTCCCATTTCAGTAAATCATGCCTATTCACTGTGGTACATTGACTCTTGGTGCTGTTAGCTTTTAATGCTGAGCTCTCAGCTCTAAGAATGTGTAAATCCTACATTGTAAAAATGTCCAAAAAAAAAACACAGTTTCTTCCTAACACTGAAAATGTTTCTACATCCAAAAACAAAAACGTAATATGTTGCAGCCTACCAATCCTTAGATGTAGTGGCTCTGTTTAATTTTCTTAGGCCTTTTTTCCTTATTTTCACCTGATAGTCCAGCCTAGAACATACTTCCTAATGCCTTGGGGGAGCGGTCACCAGCCAGTGATCCGTGGCCCAAAAAATATTTGATGGTTCCCAGGGGTTCTGCTTCAAATCAACATTATTGCAGATGTATACTTCCCAATGTTGTTTCCAGTGTTGTTCTCAATGAGCGCTGACAGTCAATACTATCAGCGTGCATTGATATCTGCTGCCTCCTCAATAGTTCCAGCTCCTATGAACCTTAGTACTCAGAGGGTGGTGCCGGGAGTACTACAGAGAGCAGGAGATGAAGAAGAAGGGGACTTCTGATCATACCAATGATCACAGACTGTGGGCATTGTGTGTATAAGGCATGTAAAATTCATGTTAGAGCTCCCCGGTATTCAGAATTGTCAGTTTAGTGGTCCATGAGGTCTGAAAGGTTGGCAACCACTGCCTTATGGTGGCTGCGCTTTATGGAGGAGCATTAAAGCCACTCTTTGGACAGCAACATTGTCAACCTGTGTAGAGGGTAATGATAGATGGACTAAAAGAAAACTAATGCAGCCACCACATTTAAGGATTGATAAATGGCATTAACCAATTGCCGTCTGCAGTATAGCCAAAGACAGCTACAGCGCGGGCTTCCAATGCTTCGGACTCAACTTATCACAGATTGGGGTAAAGGGCCAATCACAGCAGCCCTTTACCATGTGCTCAGCTGTCAGCCAATGATAGCTGATCACAAAATGTAAACACAAGCCGGTTCTTGGCTCTTCTCTCCTCACGCTGACAGAAGAAGAAAGCTGATAACTGGCTTCTGTTACAGGGACATTGATCCCAACAGTGCCCACAAGTGCTGCCAATCAGTGCCCACCAGTGCTGCTAATCTTTGCCCACTAGTGCCACCTATCAGTGACCATCAGTTCTGCAAATCCGTGCACATCAGTGCCTCATTATCAGTGTCACCTATCAGTGCTGCCTCCCAGTGCCACCTACCAGTGCCCATCCGTGCCGCCTTGCAGTGCCACCTCTCAGTGCTGCCTGTTGGAGCCCATCAGTGTCACCTAACAGTGCCCATCAGTGCCACCTAACAGTGCCGCATTATCAGTGTCGCCTCATCAGTGCCCATCAGTGCAACCTCATCAGCACGAGAAAATTTACCTGTTTGGGAAATTTTATATTAAACTATGAAATTTTTTTTTTTTCAAAATTTTTGGTCTTTTTTGTTTGTTTAGAAAAATATAAAAAACCCCAGCGGTGATTAAATACCAACAAAAGAAAGCTCTATTTGTGTGAAAAAAAAGATGTGATTAAAAAATGTTATATGGGTACAGTGTTGCATGACTGCGCAATTGTTATTCAAAGTGTGACAGTGCTCAAAGATTAAGATTGGCCTGAGCAGGAAGGGGGTAAAAGTGCCCAGTAGGCAAGTGGTTAAGTTACATTTTTGTTTGGCAGTCTGCTGTCTAAGGACCCGCCCACTGTCTTGCTGTCTAAGGACCCGCCCACTGTCTTGCTGTCTAAGGACCCGCCCACTGTCTTGCTGTCTAAGGACCCGCCCACTGTCTTGCTGTCTAAGGACCCGCCCACTGTCTGCTGTCAACCACAAGTGATGCGGACCTGATGGGGAACTAAAGTTAGCTTCTCCAATCAGGCCCCGCCCCCGGCTTGGATGCTGTGCTGGGGATGCTGTTTGACAGCTCCATCAGTGGGGAGTGGGGGCCGAGTACACGGAGTGTTCATAATTACTGCCACCTAAGCAAACTAGCAGCCAGATGATGTGCAAAGTAAGATATACAATATTCCTAATCTTAACAAATGACAATATTTTCTCACACTCCAGTGTTTAATGCTCTTATTGATAGGCGATGTCAGTTCAGTGTCACGGCCCACAGCACAGTATTTCCAGTCTGATGGTGATTGTACACGATAGGTCACCCGATGCACAAGAGGATTCCGACTGGACGTTCTCATGGGCAGCATTGACGCTCCCCAAGAATTCAAGTCATGCTATAATTGCTGTAATGTCATCAGATCTAAGAAATGATTTCCATCTCTATGTTATACGGCTCTGTGTGCAGTCTGTATAATCTGACAGATCTCCTGTCAGCTGCATTATAACAGTGGAAAGCAGAAGAGGACACAGATCGCACGATATCAGTGTCATCTCTACACTACATCAGCATAATAACACTGCAGGTCATGTCCCCTGACCACAATCATTGTGTGGTGTCACTGCCCTGTCCCTCCTCCCGGAACGCCTCTGTCACTCGGACTTGGCATTGAAAAGGTTTGCTAATTAAACAAATATGAAAAAGGTTCAGATGACTGCAGAAGCATCCGAGGAGGGCACCCTGACTGAAGGCACAAGACTCAGAGAGAAGGCACACGTCTCCCTGAGAGGGCACAAGACTCAAAGAGGGGGCACAAGACTCAGAGAGGGGGCACAAGACTCACCCTGAGAGAAGGCACAAGTCTCCCTGAGAGAGGGCACAAGTCTCCCCGAGAGAAGGCACAAGTCTCCCTGAGAGAGGGTACAAGTCTCCCCGAGAGAAGGCACAAGTCTCTCTGAGAGAAGGCACAAGTCTCCCTGAGAGAGGGCACAAGTCTCCCCGAGAGAAGGCACAAGTCTCCCTGAGAGAGGGCACAAGTCTCCCTGAGAGAGGGCACAAGTCTCCCTGAGAGAGGGCACTAGTCTCCCCGAGAGAAGGCACAAGTCTCCCTGAGAGAGGGCACAAGTCTCCCTGAGAGAGGGCACAAGTCTCTGGGGTCATTCTGCAAGGAGAACACAGGTGAGATGGTTATGATTGGCAGCATGGCATGGGCATCGTTCACTCCAGGATGTGCATTATCCTCTGGCTGGGGATTGGGGAAGGATTACACATTCTGTGCTACAAGTCACAGAGAGATCTTGTTGGAAAATACAATTTATAATAATAATTAACAATAATAACAAACATAATAATAATATCAAACACACAAGAAAAACAGCGCTAAACACCTATGTATAAAGGAACATCAAAGCAGCAACTCTTCTGTGAGATATAGCACAGTCCCAAAGCAAATGTTCAAATCAGAAGTATTAAAAATAAAATAAAACTGAATACTCCAAACAATAGCGATGAAAAAGATGACACCTCCACCATAGATAGAGTCTTTGCTTACCAGCTTGCATAGATCTACCATTACTGTTTGTGATAGGAGATCTATGCAAGCTGGTAAGAAAGCACTTTATCTATGGTGGAGATGTCATCTTTAAAGCATCACACATTACACGGTGGTGGATAATGTGGATATCATTATAAGAATTTACATTTCATGTTTGAATTTATTTGATCACTATTGTTTGGAGTATTCAGTTTTATTTTATTTTTAATACAGTGCAACTCCCTATTTGAACAATAATAATCAATAATAATATACTGTGTATGTGTGTGTATATACAATATATATATATATATATATATATATATATATATATATATAGTTATTTTTTTTAATGCATGTTATCAATACATACCTAATACTGTATATTTCTATTATATTGTTTTTAAACTTTCCGATAGTGGTTTACTGTTGAAATGTTTGTCTATCCTTTAAAGCTCATTTATTATTTTATCATTTATTATTTTTAAGCTATGTTCATTTATCATTACAATTGTGTTGCTGCTGATTGTCTACCCTGTGCTTTATGAGCCTTATTCATGAAAACTTGAGAAAAAAAAGAGAACTAAATTGAAGTCAATGCTCATAGCGTCCAATTAGATAAGCTTGCTCAATTTTTCCATAAAACAAAACTGGTTGCTATTAGCAACAACTCACAATTTTGTTCTCGTTTTCTTATTCTTAAAGTGTAAGTTCACCTTTACAGAAAAATCTGTAAGGTGAACTTACACAGGGCCCCCTGCTCACCCCCCCCATTCCCGATGACCTGAAACGCAGCAATCTCCCGTTCTGAGCCCCGGTATTTCTGCGTCAGGAGTCCGGGGCTTAGAAATCCCTTCAGCTGAATGTACCAAAACATACCTCGTCAGGAGGGACTTTTCGGAGCATTCTAATTGGTCAGTGCCGTCACATGAGTGGCGCCGACGAGTCAGAAGCCGCAGAACTCATCCTGTTAGCTGGGAAGAAGACGCGTTGATGCTGAGGGGATTTCTAAGCCCCAGACTCCTGACGTGGACATACCGGGGCTCAGAACGGGAGATTGCCACGGTCCAGGTCACCGGGGGAGGGGGAGGAGGGGGTCCTGTGTAAGTTCACCTTCACCCATTTTTCTGTAAAGGTGAACTTGCTCTTTAAGTTTTTTTTTAGGCAAATCTGAACGGAAGCTTAAAGCGGAGTTCCACCCATTTAAAAGTCAGCAGCTACAAAAAGTGTATAATAATTGGACACTCACCTGTCTCACGGTCCAGCAATGCGGGCGAAGGAAGCCCTGCTCCTCCCCCCCCCCCCCGCGGCGCCAGTATCACTACTGTGGGCGCCCGGCTGTGGCTTCACAGCCGGGCACACACTGCGCATGCGCGAGCTGAGCTGCGCGCTGTGATTGGCTGGGCAATCTTCTGGGACCTGTGACGTGTCCCAGAAAATTGCAAGGAGAGGGGAGAGGTGAACTTCCTTCCGCTGCCAAGGAGCCCCGGGAGAAAGTGGGAGTTGGATGCCTCTAAAAAGAGGGTATCTGCTCCCCCCCCCCCCAAAAAAAATGGCATGCCAAATGTGGCATGTCAGGGGGTCACTGTCACTTAAAGCGGAAGTTCCATGGAACTCCGCTTAAATGTTAGTCTATGAGCAAGCATATGTAAACCGACATGCATCCGTTTACGTGGAAGTATCCTGGAAAAAGAAACAGAAAAGGTTTTCGTCCTTTTCCTTTTTATCAGACCTAAAGGTGATGCATAGAAGGTAAAAAGATGTAAACATATGCAGATTAATTTGCATCCACCTGCCCATAGGGGCTGAGCTAACATGGGTCCATGCAGCTCAGTGAGTAAAACACTGAACAGACTCAGATCTCATAAAAGTGACATTCGTTCTGTTCTGCACTGATTCAGCAGGACATCTGTTCATGGATCCCCGGCTGATTGTAAAAGACACAGACCCTAACACATCCATCCATTCCATTACCAGGACAGCATTGTGATATTTCTTTCACTTTAAGGCTGGGTTCACACTGAAGCACAAAGTGGCTCAGCAGGGTTCTGGTGCGTCCCTGTTCACCGTTTCAGGTCAGATTTCAGTCTGAATTTTTGGCTGCATTCGGACCTGAAACGGACCAGAAGACGCACAGGACTCCTGTGCAATTCGCACATAGGGAGTCGGTCACAATCTCCTGACATGCAAATTGGATATGGAGAAACCTGCATCCAATTCGCAATAGTGTGAACCCAGCCTAAATCTTCGAACCTTAGGATAGATTTAAATATGTGTCTAAATCTCCCTTTCATTTGAAACCTAATTCACATTTGGATTGCACTTCAGCGGGTACTAAAAAAGTGTCTGACTTTGATGATGATGAATGATGATGATGAATGATCTGTGTTTTACAAGTGTAAATGTAACCCATCAGATTGCAGTTTACCGACATTATAGAGGTGAACAAATTACTTCTCAATGGCTGGTATAGATCAACAAACTTTGCCCAATCTTGTGTCACTTTGTTCATTGTTTACAAACTATATTCTAAGTACACTAAATAGTGTCAGGGTGCTCACGCACAGTCTAACGCCGACTGTTAAATACCCGCGCAAACACATGAAGAGCTCAAGTGTGTGTGCGCAGCCAGGGGCAGGGTACCCACAGGAGACAGAGAGCAATGAGAGATCCCTTCCCCATCGGTTCCACCAGCAGCCGTTGTTCGGATGCAGCTTGAATTTCTATTAAGTGAAAATGGAGGGGGGGGGGGAAGCCTCACGCCCGGCCCGCCTTCTTCTGCTATGGTGCATACATGAGGCTACGTACTGAAGACTGTGGGAGCACTGGGAGAGAGCAACAGAGAGGTAATACACAGTTAGCTCTGTTTGACAGGACACGAAGGGTGTCCATCATTTTTTTCTAGTAGTGGCTGCTGATCTGCTGGATGGCCAAATGTTACATAACCTCTCATGCTCAAAAATCACTATATAGCTCTATCTTGCCATTATACTACCCTAGCATGCCCCTATACTACCCTAGCCTGCCCCTATACCACCCTAGCCTGTCTATATACTACCCTAGCCTGTCTATATACTACCCTAGCCTGTCCCTCTACTACCCTAGCCTGTCTATATACTACCCTAGCCTGCCCCTATACCCTAGCCTTTCCATATACTCCTCTAGCCTGTCTATATACTATTCTAGCCTGTCTATATACTACCCTAGCCTGTCTATACACTACCCTAGCCTGTCCATATACTACCCTAGCCTGTCTATATACTACCCTAGTAATTCAGGTGCCCGGCATCCAAAAAGGGGCCAGATGCCTGAATAGGGGGTGGCTACAGTGGCCATGGATAGATTCATGCAATGCATGAATCTATCCATTTTACATATAGGGGCCGGCTGGAGAGAGGGGGCAGCGCCCATGCGCCCTTAATAGACGCACCGCCACTGGTCCATATACTACCCTAGCCTGTCCATATACTACCCTAGCCGGTCCATATACTACGCTAGCCTGTCTATATACTACCCTAGCCTGTCTATGTACTACCCTAGCCTGTCTATATACCACCCTAGCCTGCCCCTATGCTGCCCTGAATTGAGCATAATGGTATGTCATAGAATTTTGCATATAAACAAGGTGCTGTTTCATGTAAATCTGACTTCCTGATAAATGTATTTTTAGTATTAATTATCATGATATAAAATAATGGATGTGGAGGCCTTTTGATTGGCGTGATTTTTTTTAGGGGGTGGGGGGGTGCAGCATTTAATTCTTGGACCCAGGCAGCACATTGTCTTGGGCCAGCCCTGCAATCAACTCTTGTGAGCAGAGAGCAGGGAGCTCTGTGTGTGGCGGGGCTCGACAAATCCCAGGCGCCAAGTCACCATGGTATCTAGAGTTTGCATCCTGGTACCTGTGCTTTTGTCACGTGTTTGCATCCGCACGCCCAACACCCCTTCTTCTGCTATGGTGCATGCGTGAGGCTACGTACTGAAGACTGTGGGAGCACTGGGAGAGAGCAACAGAGAGGTAATATACAGTTAGTTCTGTTTGACAGGACACGAAGGTTTCCAACACCACAGGCTGCATTGATGGGCACAGGCTGCATTGATGGGCACAGGCTGCATTGATGGGCACAGGCTGCATTGGTGGCACAGGCTGCATTGGTGGATACAGGCTGCATTGGTGGGCACAGGCTCCATTGGTGGGCATAGGCTGCATTGGTGGACACAGGCAGGCTGCATTGTTGGGCACGGATAAAGTTTTGTTAGTATTTATTTTTATAACTTAATTCTGAATAAAACATTTAAGTGTCATTTCATAATTTATGAGGGTGTGTTTAGGGGCGAAATTAGGGGCGGGGTAGGGTAGGGGTTGGGCGGGGCAACTGGTGGCGAGTGAACCCTTGAGGCCCGGCTAGCAGCTCAGGACTTGACATTTTTGTGCCCTGAAGTGGTTAAAAAAAACTGGCTCCTAACTTTTTTAGCTGGCTCCTAGATTCAAAATTTGTCAAACCCTGGTGTGTGGCAATAGATCGAGCCCCTATGAGTGCCCCCAGCAAGCAACTTGGGTACATTCAGGGAAGAGGAGGAGCCAGGACTACCAGTGGAGGACCCCAGAACAGGAGGATCAAGGCTACTCTGTGAAAAACCAATGCCAGAGCAGGTAAAATCAACATGTTTGTTATTTTAGAAAAAAAATTACTGAAATCTGTCATCTAGCAAAAGACCTGCACAAATAAAGAAAAAAGTAATTCCCTTGACTTGTGTGCCACATAAACATTCACTGGGTTGACTTACAAAAGGAGCAAACAAAGGGGTTTATTTACTAAAGCTAGAGAGGGCAAAATTAGTCACAATTCTGCTGAGAAACCAATCAGCATCTAACCTTGTTTAATTAAGCGTTAGCAATAAAACCTGGAAGCTGATTGGTTTCTCTGCAGAATTATGACTAATTGTGCACTCTATAGCTTTAGTAAATAAACCCCAAAGTTCGATAAGCAAAGACAGTAAAACAGTGTGTGTGTGAAAATCATCCAGTTACAGTTATGTAATAACATGATTAGGCACTTAATGTACCCATGGCCATGTTTGGTCAATGATGTTAGTCAGCATCCATGTCCCTGACGGGTTTTACTTCCTCTTTTGCTCCGTGCAAACCCTGCAAATTAAAAGCATAATGGGCTAGTATGCATCGCATACTAGCCCATTATGTGACACTTACCTGCAAAGTAAGCCCACGCTGTCCCCTGTGCATGCCACGTCCATCTTCTCCCATCTTCCTTTCTGCGGACTCCGGCTCTATGACTGTCCGGAGCCGTGTGACTTCACTCCCCTCTCATTTCTATTTCTCTAATTTCTCCCTCTTATATGGCAGTCTAACCAAGATGCTTAAATACTGCCCAGCCACTAAACAATATTGATGGCTATTGCTGCTCAGATAATACACTGTAATTTTTATTGCAAGATAAAAACTGTCTTGTCTCTTGTTTTTCATGCCTATTCAAGTGCTCGTGTTCTGTCCTGATGCTAGCCAATTTCTACCAAACACATATCTGAAGTCAACATTTTTTATATTTTTGGTAATAATTGGGGATATGGGTACAGGAGGGAGGAGTTGAAATTTTATTAAACTGTTACAACAATGCAGTGTAGAACTATAAAATAAAAAGCTCACAACCTTAAAACTGTTTTCTCACTGGCCAATTTTTATGAAGTTGAGGGCTTCAGCATTATTTTATTTTTAGGAGTAAACTATCGTATTGCTTCTAGATCCGTTGTGGCTGCTAATTCCACCATTGAATTCAGACCTATTATGGCTATTAGGTGTTGCAGACAAAACTATTTAAAAAAGGGGTTTTTTTTTTTGGTTGAAGTGAATCAGCTTGGGGTGCTATTGTATTTAAGACAAGCTAGAATATCGAATGAACATCTAAAATATGTGATGTCAGAATAGTGTCACTGGCACTGTCTGTGAACACTGCACTGTTGCGTACAATCACATACAGCTTAATGGCATCTCCCAAGCATGCCATTTAACTGCTTCCCACCCGCTGTATTGTAAAACAATGGTCGGGCAGGACCGCTCTTGTTCTGGGAGGACGTCATATGATGTCATCTCATTTTTTGCCGCACGTGTGCGGCGATCGATAGTGTGCTGTGTCCTTTGATGCAGGAGACAAACCGATTGACCACACTCCAAGGATAAGGGAAATTGCTTTATTGGTATAAAAACATCCAACATGAAAAACCATTGAGGTTACAGCCTCATGACAGCACAGAGGGGAGCATGGCTGACGCATTTCACAAATTTCTTTGGTTAGTCATAACCCATAAGCACTAGCAGTCTCATGTTTTAAATAGTAATAACACAGCTGAATGACATGAAAGTGCTTAACTGGCTCTGCCCCAAACAAACATCACAGGAAAAAGACAACACAAGTAAAACCAAAAGTGAGACAAGTGTGTGTGTGTGTGTGTGTGTGTCCTTGGATCAGATCTTCTGTGCCTTTACCTTGGTCAACATATCCAGATTCTCCCTGCTGTGTTTTCCTGTCATACTTGATGTGATTGTAGCCGTATTAGTGCAATTGTGACAGAGAAAATTGAAAAAGTATAAAAAACGTATGACGGACAGTATTCAATTTTCTCTGTGTTTTCCTGTGAAAGACTTTTGCTTGGCTGTTCCTTTCTGGTTCCTGATACTATTTGCTGAACCCGACTTTGCTAATCTCTGGACTCCTGTTTCTCTGGCTTGTTCTGGCTACTCGTCATGTTTACTGAACTCTAGCTATGTTTTGCTCTGTTTTTGGTTCCTGACAGGGGAATTATACAATGAGAGAAACACACCCTAATAAACAGATTACACATAACAGAAGGAGACACCAGCATCAGGTTGTTTGAAGTAGAGATGGGCTGAACACCCCAGTTTACGCCATAACTCTTGAAAATCGCAAAAGTTTAGAGCTGAATAACAAACCCCATTAAAGTCTATAGGACCCGAACAGGAAAAATCAAACATGCCCAGGCTTAGGTGCAAGTTTTTTGGCATAAAAGAGTATGGAACGAAGAGGGGAATTTAGGACTTTAAATGAAGCACATATGTAGTGTGCCTCTATCCCTGGTTCAGGTAACTAAAGAGGGTGATTTGGGACTTTAAGACCCCTTTCACACTGAGGAGCTTTACAGGCGCTACAGTGCTAAAAATAGCGCCTGCATAGCGCCTGTAAAGAGCCTCTCCTGTCTCTCCAGTGTGAAAGCCTGAGGGCTTTCACACTGGAGTGGTGCGCTTGCAGGAATTAAAAAAACTCCTGCAAGCAGCATCTTTGGCGCAGTGAAGGAGCAGAGTATACACTGCTCCTAAACCGCTCCTGCCCATTGAACTGAATGGGCACAGCTGCAGAACTGCCAGCAAAGCGCCACTGCAGTGGCTCTTTGCGGGTCGTTTTAACTGTTTTTTGGCCACTAGCAGCCAAAAACCCCTGCAAAAATGACAGTAAAACCCCGCTAAATATAGCTTATATAAATATAGCTGCCGACGCCCAAGTGTGAAAGGGGCCTAAATGAAGCTCTTGACATTGTGGGGGTACTTTAGTAGAAAACATGTTTAATAACATGGAAGATGTATAAAATTCATATCAATGGTACAGAAGTAAAAAATATTTTGATCATAAAATTACACATACATATACACATATAACATGGACATCAAGGATACATGATATATATCAACTTGGCAACACACGATAATGTATAAAACGTATGAATTCATATATATACACATGTCATTGAGGCGGCACATTGCAATGTAAGTAACATGAAATAAAATAATATGAACATGATTGCTTAGTAGACAATAGACTGGATTGATTGCTCATACAGGCATGTGTCTGCATCCTATGTGTCTGCATCCTATATGGCTGACGCGTTTCGTGTAAACACTCATCAGGGGCGGATGCTCAAGAATATCTATAAAGAATGAAATAGAATTAATCTAGTATAGCACTGAACATAGCAGGAGAAGGGAATTTGCCAGTCCTGAATACTTACATGTAATGAGTTAGCGATGGGATATGGTAAGTGTGGGGCCAGGGCCAGGAGGGTTGTCTGTCCCGGGAGCTGAGGTAACATGGAGCCATGTGCCAATGAGGCGCACACCGAGCCCCCCAGAACACAGGGAATCGTATATATAACGCCTCCCAGGACACAATAACCTTTTTTTACTCTTTGTGTCCCTGTTGGAGAGATTTCCTTTCAATTCTTTTCTTAATGAGATTTTTCTGAGAACAAATTTCTTTAAATTTTCAAATGCAAGTGGAGTACACCCCAGAATCAAAAACTTTACTTCAGTTATCTAATCATGTGAAAACAAATTCCTTTTTACACTGAATATCCAATTATGTGCAGATGAAATAAGTAAACAACAATTTGCTTTTCACACGATGGGATAATTGAAGTGTGAAGATCTGAAAGAGGAGCTCCAGTCTGAAAAAAAAAATAAAAGTCAGCAGCTACAAATACTGTAGCTAATAAATTTTAATATAAGGACGCTTACCTGTCTAGGAATTCCACAATGTCGGCACCGCTGAGCCGATTCATCAATTGGCTTTGGGTGCAGACACCAGGATAGTAAGTAAGGGAAACAGGCAGTGAAACCTTCAGGCTGAGTCGTGCTGTGCTTTCCGAATGGTCCTGCCATCTTATGGGACCTGTGTGTGTCCCAGAAGGTTGCGGAGGGAAGGAGGTGGGGCTGGAAATGCATCTGCAATCTTACCCGGCAGTGAAAACCAGACACCTGCTCCACCCAAAAAGTGCCAAATTTAACAGTGGAAGAGGGGAGGGTTTGAACAAACGGAGCTTCCCCTTTTGGGTGGAGCTCCGCTTTAAGCGCCTTTAGTAAATCAGTCTAAGTGTGTGTAGTCTCTCTTCTTGAGCTGGACACACTTAGGGCCTCATTAAGACAGCCACCTGCATGCCTGTCAAATTAGAAGGAATGGCTGTGCCCATGTACCCAATGTGACCCCCTAGATCAGTGATGGCGCACCTTGGCACCCTAGATGTTTTGGAATTTCATTTCCCATGATGCTCATGCACTCTGAAGTGTAGTTGAGCATCATTGGAAATGTAGTTCCAAAACATCTGGGGTGCCAAGGTTCGCCATCACTGCCTTAGACTTACAGGGGCTGCCTGCATGTGTGATCTAGGAGTTGTAACCACCTAAACAAACAGCCAATTCATGGTGTACAGCGCTCAGTGTCTATGTGAATGCCTATGTGAGGCCTTACAGGACCTACCTAAATAAGTAAATTAAATATTTTTATCTTCAGTTAGGAAGTCCCTCATATGCAAAGTTGCTGGACATTGTCCAGAATGGACTGTGCGTATCCGTCTCCAGATGAAGAAAACTGTCTAGTTTTAATATGCCCAGAAGTACAACACAGGCTACCAAATAGCAGAGTTTCTGGTGGAGAAAGAGGCAAAAGTTGGGGCTCTGATTTAACGCTCTTTTCAAAGGAGTTTCCCATAAATACAGGCTGTAAAAGAAGTGTATATGTATCATGCCTACCAAGCACTCTTGAATAAAACTGAATAGCTCTATTCACAAATTTGCCAGGCAAAGAGGTTACCTTGTGTCAAACTGCATAGAAACTGCCGTATGAGGTTACATTTGATGTTTCAGTCCATTCTTGGCCTGGAAAGGATCTCACAATGACAAATGCAGCATGTTGGGTTCTGGTGTCAGGAGCCCAGTGCTGTTAGTTCTCAGAGCTGGATTTTTAGGACCATAACAAGTAAAAATTAATGTGTGTGCAAGAATGGCCCTAACCTGTAACCTAAACCTTAACTCCACCCTCAACATAACATAATACTCCCTTTATTCTAACCTTTTAGAATACTATAGAAATCTATAGAATACCGGGATGGAAGCATTTGGTTATATGGGATTGGTAGTGCTCCCCTACCCTCCCTGTGTGAGGCTTGCCCCCCCCCCCTTTTTTCATAGGGTATCACCATGCATAGGAAACTGTTCTTACATGTATATATTTTCCTTAGTTGTGGACATATTACTGTTTACTTGATTTATCCATCAGTTTATTTTTTTCAATTTCTATAAGCAGCATCCTGGTTATCGATTTCATGCCCCACATGGTTGTTTTCTTATAGATGCTCTAACAACACTCTCCACCTGGTCAGCATTTTTGCCTGTAGTGCGGTGATTGGGCGGCTGGGTGATGCTGGGCTCTCCTCTCTGCGGGAGCTGCGATGCGCCAGTGGGTCCTCCCCTTCTTTTCCCCACGTGTGATTGGGAGATCGGGCAGTCGCCACTCTGCGCATCGGCACCACGTATCCTACGCCGGGCGTGTGACGTCATTTCCTGGCGTCACCGCGCCGAAGTTCAGCGACTCCATCTCGGTGTCTCAATGGTGGAGCCTTTTCGCGCCGATGGCCGAGGTTGCTCGGCTCAGGTGCTGTGGCTCCTCCTCTGTGTCACCCACGTGGCGTTGGCGGCGTACTTATACTCCCCATTTGGAGCTGGCTGTCCTCATGGCCAGTCTCTTGCTGGGGTTTCTGCACACCAGACCTGCAGCCCTCGTTCGGCTGGTGGTGCCTTTAGATGCCACATTTGGGTAGGTTCATTGTCTCCTTTTTCCTCTTTCTCCTTCTGTTTGGTTTTGGTTCTTCTTGGTTCTAGTGTTCATTTTCGTGGTGATTTTGCCTCATTCATTCCTCTAGTCTCTTGTCACTTTTTATCTGTTACTTCTCATACACTAGTTGCCATTACACTCCCACCCCATTTTGGCTACTTTCACATTTTTTTTCATGTCACTCACCTATAAGTACAGATTGTCTCACACACACACCTGTCCTATTACAGTATCACCTTTTTTGGAACTTACTGGGCTCGCGATCCATTATTCCATTATTATTATTATAAATAAAACACTATTACATGTTATATATACACCTAATGGAATATACTATTCTATTCTTAGATCTGGTTGTTCCCATGACAAACACACTCCTGGTCAGAGGACACACTCTGCCCCATCTTGTTTTGTTTCTTTTCCGCCTGCCCGATGTCGCATCTATATCTACGCTGCCTCGGCTCCCGTGGAGAGACTATGTCCCTGGCCCACCTTGCGCCCACCACCGCGCACTGCACTTGCTGCCTAAATCAGTGAGAGCGTTTAGCTAAATCTGCTCTATATAGTCAATGTTCATTCATCTATATTTTTTATTTGTTTATATGGACATTATGGTTCATTATACTTTTTTATACATATTTTATAGGAAAATTTGGCTGCATCAGCTCCTGATGAGTGGGGTACACCCACGTAATGCGTCGAGCTTTGCTATTTTGATGCCCCAGCTACATCCCATATGGAACCATAGTCACTTATACTACCTGTTTCCTCTGACTACATCAACTATTTTCCTACGTAGTTAATGCACACTTACTATGTGGGTGCATGTATCGATATCAGGCATGTTGCTGTTAGCAACATCATGCTTTCCTACTTCTTTCATCAACATTCAATCATGTGCTACTATATGTGTATATTCTTTATTATGCCTACACCACGTGTACATCTTTTATACATGTATGTAATGAATCTTTTTATTGTATAAGAAATCAATACTCCTCTATTGTGTGTAATATTTTTTACAATTAATAAATATTTCATACTACAATCTACAGACGGTTTATTTCACCTCCACTACCCAAGTGCTTCATTTAAAGTCCCAACCTCCTATTTATTTGTTCTAACCTGTAACCTAAACCTTAACTCCACCTTCAACATAACATAATACTCCCTTTATTCTAACCTTTTAGGCCGGGTTCACGCATATGCAAATTGATTACGGGTTTCACATGACAAGACAGGCTCTCAATAGAGCCGGTTCACACAGCTCCGGGGCGGCCGTGGTCTGCATTGAAGAAGAGTCCTGTGCATCTCCTGGTCCTATTTAGGTGAAAATTCAGGCAACAATGCAGACCTGATTTGCACCTGAATCGATGAACAGGGACGCATGGACCCTATTTTCTTTTTTTAGTTTTTTTTGCCTCAGTTTCTACCTGTTGATCTGACCAGTAACACACCTCCTGTATCAGAGCATCCCACTCTGGATGAAGGAGCACAGGGGGCACATTTGGACAACAGCATTATTAGTTTGGGGGGAGGGGAGTGTTAGATGTGCTAGCAGTTTAAAATGGACTAACAAATTGAAGCTGAACTCCAGCTAAAACTTTATAAGCCGTTCCAGCGAACATTTTTTTTCTATTGAGATAAATGTTTTACATAAATAAATAAAAGTTGATCGTTGTAAGCACCTCTGTCAGTGGCAAATGTTTTTTCTTATCACTGGAATTGATACATCTGCAAGAGAGCTTTTTTTTTTAAAAACAACAGACTTACTGGCTGGAAAACCAGATGAAAAAAGAAAGAAAGCCTAAAAAAGAAAACTAAATGCAGCCAGCACATCTAAAAATTGGTAAGCTGCAATATAATAACTGTCTGCTTGTGTGTTTAATACTTCCAAATTTTTAAAGTGGTAATAAACTCCGCTCCGCGTACCTACAGGTAAGCCTATAATAGGACTTGCATGTAGGTACAGTGAATATAGTGCCTTGAAAAAGTGTTCATACCCTTTGACATTTTCCACATTGTGTCATATTACAACCAAAAACGTAAATGTATTTTATTGGGATTTTATGTGATAGACCAACACAAAGTGGCACATAATTGTGAAGTGGAAGAAAAATAATAAATGGTTTTCAACATTTCTTACAAATAAATATGTAAAAAGTGTGGTGTGCATTTATATTCAGCCCCCTTTACTCTGATACCCCTAACTAAAATCTAGTTTAACCAATTGCCTTTGGAAGACATCTAATTAGAAAATAGAGAGAGAGAGCATGACTGAGAGAAGCAGCCAAGAGGCCCATGGTAACTCTGGAGGAGCTTCAGAGATCCACAGCTCAGGTGGGAGAATCTGTTCACAGGTCAACTATTAGTCGTGCACTCAACAAATCTGGCCTTTATGAAAGAGTGGAAAGAAGAAAGCTATTGTTGAAAGAAAACCATAAGAAGTCCAGTTTGCAGTTTGCGAGAAGCCATGTGGGGGGACACAGCAAACATGTGGAAGAAGGTGCTCTGATCAGATGAGACCAAAATTTAATTTTTTGGCCTAAAGGCAAAACGCTATGGGGTTGATTTACTAAAGGCAAATAGAACATGAACTTTGCACGAGCAGGTGCTCTAGAGCTTAGTAAATGAGGAAGAGCTCTGCTGACTTCCATCACCCAATCATGTGCCTGTAAAAATGCTGTTTTTTTATTTGCCTAGCATTTGATTGGGTTATCCTTTGCAAAGTGAAGCTTTACCTCATTTACTAAGCTCTGGAGCAACTGTCCTTGCAGAGTGCAACTGCACTTTGCAAAGTGCACAGTCTAATTGCCTTTAGTAAATCAACCCCTATGCGTGGTGGAAAACTAACACTGCACATCACCCTGAACACCATCCTCACCGTGAAACATGGTGGTGGCAGCATCATGCTGTGGGGATGCTTTTCTTTAGCAGGGACAGGGAAGCTGGTCAGAGTTGATGGGAAGATGGATGGACCCAAATAGAGGGCAACCTTAAAAGAAAAAAAAATGTGAAAAATTGGGCGCAAAACCATGTAAGCATGTGAGTATCAACCAGACCCACATAGGTGTGACATAATAATCAGAACATACTGTATTTATTGGCGTATAACACTCACTTTTTCACCATGAAAATCGGGTGCAAATAGCGTGTGCGTGTTATATGCCAATACTTCAATTTCGGCTCCCTTGGAGCCAACCTGGGGGGGGGGGGAGTGCCGTTAGACTTCATACAGTGAGAATCTCCTGTTTACTCGGCGGCCTCTGTAATAGGAAGTCAATAGATGGCAATGGCGAGGCTGCTGCATTGATGGCAATGGCGAGGCTGCTGCATTGATGGCAATGGTGAGGCTGCTGCATTGATGGCAATGGTGAGGCTGCATCATTGATGGCAATGGCAAGGCTGCTGCATTGATGGCAATGGCAAGGCTGCTGCATTGATGGCAATGGTGAGGCTGCTGCATTGATGGCAATGGTGAGGCTGCATTGATGTGGACTAATAAGGCTGCATTCATGGCACTTGTGAGGCTGCAGGTGGGCATTGGTCAGGTTGCATTGATGGCAATGGTGAGGCTGCAGATGGGCACTGACCCTTATTTTGCTTCAAAGTTCCTTATTTAAAATTTTTTTCCTGAAACTTCCCTCTTCAAATGAATGTGCGTGTTATATGCCTGTGCGTGTTATATGCCGATAAATACGGTATATCATAAATTATATAAACCAGTCCAATATAAAAGAATGTGAAAAAAATATTTATATCTGTGAGACAAATAAAGATGGGTGTATTTCTTCTGTGTGGGTAAAATCTCCAACACCGTGCCTTCATAAATTGCAGTATGCTCATTTCTTGTGATTAAAAGATTCACCCGAAGTGACAAATAAATCTGCTCACCAGAAGTACGTATCTGGCCACAGAATGACCACCAGGCATAGAGTTGGAAAAACCTCCTCAGTAAACCAGGATCCTCCAAGCCAATAAGAACTTTAATGGAGCATCTCCAATATCGATCAAACATCATACATTCATAGATGGTGATTGCCAAAAATGGCAATAGTGTAATACTGTCTTTATTGTCAGAGCACTTACATGCCTAAAACATACAGCAGATGACAGCTCAGCTGTGGGATGAGGCAGGGGCCGATCCGTCACTAGAATGTGAAACCAGGAGGCACGGCATGCATCTCAGCTGGGGGGTGGAGGGGATAGCTCTGACAATAAAGACAGTATTACACTATTGCTGTTTTTGGCTCATTTCTGGGAGAGCCAATCTTTACAGATTAAGATAGGGATAAGGAGCGTTTGGGACTTGCATTAAATGTTATTATCAGAGGATCACCATTCACCATCTATGAATGTATGAAGTTTGATCGATTTTGGAGATGCTCGATTAAAGTTCTTATTGGCTTGGAGGTGTCAGGTCACTTTGAGGCTAGGTGACAGATGCACACCGTAGGGATCAGGAGTGCACCGCAAGGTAGTGGACCCTACGGCTGACTGCTGCAGATGGGAGTCAGGGTGGTAAGGAAGGCAGGGCTGCTGGAACACCAGCACGGATCCCACCGAGGTTAGAGCATAAGATTCCCTGGGGTGCGGAGTCTAAGAGCAAGCAAGTGTTCACCAGAGCCTCTAGTGGTGAGGATGGACTGGGCTGCACCTGGCTCCAGGTCGCGACCCCCAGGGTCCCCCAGCTAACCCCCAGGGTCCCCCAGCTAACAAGGTCGGGGCCACAAGCAGACAACAGAGTTCACGCCAAGGTTCAGGGTCACAGGCAAACAGGGATAGTCAGGGACACGCCAAAGGTCAGGGTCACGAGCAGACAGGAATAGTCAAGAACAGGCCAAAGTCGGTAACTGGAATCAAACGTAGGAAACACAGCAAGTACACACGAAAGCTAACACACAATGGTTGATCAGCACTGCTGGCTTGCAGTGCACAGGTTAATATAGGGTTCCCTGATAGGGCCTGGGGTGGGGCCATGCTTAGAGGAGAGGTTATAAAACTAGCCAGGTGTGAGTGGCTGGCCTCTAAGGGTCCTTTCACACTGGGGCGGTTTGCAGGCGCTATTGCGCTAATAATAGCGCCTGCAAACCGACCCGAAAGTGCCGCTGCTTTCATTCCAGTGTGAAAGCCCCGAGGGCTTTCACACTGGAGCGATGCGCTGGCAGGACGGTAAAAAAAGTCCTGCTAGCAGCATCTTCGGAGCGGTGAAGGAGCGGAGTGTATACCGCTCCTTCACCGCTCCTTCACCGCTCCTGCCCATTGAAATCAATGGGACGGCACGGCTATACCACCGGCAAAGCGTCTCAGCAGAGGCGCTTTGCGGTGGTTTTTAACCATTTCTCGGCCGCTAGCGGGGGCATGCTGACGGTAAAGCGCCGCTTACAATAGCGGCGCTTTACCGCCGACGCCCGCCCCAGTGTGAAAGGGCTCTTAGTCTGAACAGATGAGGAGAAGGTAAGCTGACAGAGAAAGATTACTGCATAACCAGGACAGGAGGATCCTGGTTTGCTGAGGAAGTTTTTCCAACTATATGCCTGGTGGTCACTCTGTGGCCAGATACTTCTGGTGAGCAGATTTATTTGTCACTTCGGGTGAAGCTTTTAATCACAAGAAATTAGCATACTGCACTTTATGAAGGCACGGTGTTGGAGATTTTACCCACGCAGAAGAAATACACCCATCTTTATTTGTCTCACAGATATAAATATTTTTTTCACATTCTTTTATATTGGACTGGTTTATATAATTTATGATATATGTGCTGATTATTATGTCACACCTATGTGGGTCTGGTTGATACTCACATGCTTACATGTTTTTGCTTTATTAGTTTACTAATTTTTGGTGCAGCATCACTTTATATATATATATATATATATATATATATATATATATATATATATATATATACATATTTATAGTTTTTTATTTTGGCGCCGTTTCTCATTCTTCTTTTTTCAACCTTAGAAGAAAACCTGTTAGAATCTGTAAAAGACAAGACTGGGGCCGAGGTTCACCTTCCAGCAGGACAGCAGGACAACAACAACCCTAAACATACAGCCAGAGCTACAATGGAACGGTTTAGATCAAAGCATATACATGTCTTAGAATGGCCCAGTCAAAGTCCAGACTTAAATCAAATTAAGAATCTGTGGCAAGACTTGAAAATTGCTGTTCAGACGCTCTCCATCCAATCTGACAGAGCTTGAGCTATTTTGTAAAGAAGAATGAGCAAAATTGTCACTCTAGATGTACAAAGCTGGTAGAGACATCCCCAAAAAGAGTTAATTGCAAAGAAAGGTGGTTCTACAAAGTATTGACAAATGCACGCCACACTTATTATTTATTTGTAAAAAAATTGAAAACCATTTATCATTTTCCTTCCATTTCACAATTATGTGCCACTTTGTGTTGGTCTATCACATAAAATCCCAATAAATATGTTTATGTTTTTGGTTGTAACATGACAAAATGTTGAAAATTTTAAGGGCCTATGAATACTTTTTCAAGGCACTGTATCTATTAAACGTGTACCGTTTAGGAGAAATTCATATTTGTAGCAGCCAGTGACGTGATCAGCGCATGTGCACTGTGCTCTGAGTGGATGGCACACTGAAGTATGCCGTCCATTGAGAGCCCTGTGCCACAACTGCTAATTCCATGCGTGTGCGCAAGAGTGATGTCATCGCTGCCCAACCATTCAAATGGCCCGAGAGCTTGAACCTGGAAGGAACACCAGGATGGAAGTGCCAAACGCGGAGACAGTGTGCCACTGGAGGGCATTGTTTCAAGGTAAGTCTGTCATAATGTGCTAGTATATGGTTCACACTAGCATATTATGACCTTAACTGTCTGGGGTTTCTTGCAGCTGGAATGTCCAGGACATGCGAATAGCAGCAGCCGCTCAGCCTATTAAAACTAATAACAGGCTGACAGTGAGCATGGCTTTCGCATGTAGCTGCACACAAATCAGACCCCTGCGGTTAGGGATAGATGTCTGAGCCTGGACGCAGTCACGGCTATTCTCATGCCCTGATCATCCCAGCCTCAGGAATCTTCTAATTCATCCCTCTGGAATCCAGTGGCTGCTTGTAAATGGCCACGTGAAGAAGGCTTTAGTATTTGTTGAGACTTTCAAACAAGAGTCTTTAATTGTACCTTAAATGGTAGGGTTAATTTTAAGAATTAGAAGTTAAAGCAATATTAAATCCAAAAGTAAACATTTATTATATTGCAGCTTACCATTTCTTGCATGTAAAGCATGTAAGCATGTAAACAGCCGCGTGAATGTGGCCTAAATCCAATTAGTATGGGATGCACAAGCCTCACAGAATAAACAAAAAACTTCCAACCTTCCCTGAATGAGCCAAATTCTCCATTTGTTTCTCACACATTCCCTCTCCCAGACATGCAGCTCACAGCGAGAGGGTTTCCACAACAGAGGCAGTGCTGGGGCTAAGTATGGTCAGATGCTTATTGGCAGGCCACAGGCTTGTAAACCAGAGGTGACAATGCTGACAGCCTCACCACCTGCAACTTTTTCTATCCCACTGTAGTGCCAGCAGGCACAGCAATTCTACTCTGAATCCAGAAGCAGTGCAACATTAGATAGGCTTCACTGGCAGGCACAGAAAATAGTTATGTATAGGGGGGTTCTTGGCAAAAAAGACCCTCCAAAGACCATAGAGTTTAAAGTCTAAATCATGATGTGGACAAAGGAATAGCAGGCATGTGTCTTGAGATGCACATCAGCAGCACTCCATAAGTGAGAAGCAAGATCTAGTAAAGAATTAAAACACAAAGATGGTGCTTCCACTGTAAGTGCAGTAAAACAATATGCAAAAAAACGTTTTTTTATCTTAAAAACACTTAGAAGAAGTGATAAATGTACAGGCTCGTCAGATTAAGAAAGACTCCCAGTGAGAAGTTCTCCCTATACTATCCTGGCAGTGTATCCCATAGCCAACCAGCGGTGTGGAGCAGTGTGTCAAGAAAGCAGGAAGAGCCGCCGTGCTGCCGGAGCCAGCATGAAATTTAGGCACCCAGGTGTGAAGCCAGAGGGCGGCGGTGCCGCGTTTCGGAGCATGTGCTCTAGCTCCTTCTTCATAACCATGGATTAAGGGCAGATGTAAGGTTTCTATAGTAACTAAGGCGGGACTAAGGGTGGGAGCAATGGCGGCAATGGCAGCATTATATAAAACACATCTGCTAAATGACAGATTCTTATAAGAGGGGAAAAAATTTATAATAATGAGACCAAAAGGAGAAAACTGAGTTAATGTGGGACAAACAACAAGAGTACAAGCTTAATTTACAAACGAAAAGACAAACATAAAACAAAGGGGATGGTCTATGCTCGTGGAACCATAAGTGCCAGCAGAACCTCAGAGCACAAATAGAGGCAAAAATTGGTAAAGAAGTTTTGTAAAAAAATAAGTAAATACCGTAATAAAAAAAAGGGATATATAAAAAATAAAAGACTGTAAAAAAGGTATAATCTGGAGGTCAATATTCAAGTGTGATGTATAGGAAATATATAGGGACAAGGATATACAGTTTTGCTCATAAGTTTACATACCCTGGCAGAATTTATGATTCCTTGGCCATTTTTCAGAGAATATAAATGATAACACAAAAACTTTTCTTTCGCTCATGGTTAGTGTTTCTCTGAAGCCATTTATTATCAATCAACTGTGTTTACCCTTTTTAAATCATAATGACAACTGAAACTACCCAAATGGCCCTGATCAGAAGTTTACATACCCCAGTTCTTAATACCATGTATTGCCCCCTTTAACATCAATGACAGCTTAAAGTCTTTTGTGGTATTTTTGGATGAGGCTCTTTATCTTAGATGCTAAAGCTGTCCATTCCTCATGGCAAAAAGCCTTCAGTTCCTGTAAATTCTTGGGCTGTCTTGCATGAACTGCACGTTTGAGATCTCCCCAGAGTGGCTCAATGATATTGAGGTCAGGAGACTGAGATGGCCACTCCAGAACCTTCACTTTATTCTGCTGTAGCCAATGACAGGTCAACTTGGCCTTGTGTTTTGGATCATTGTCATGTTGAAATGTCCAAG
Source organism: Aquarana catesbeiana (assembly GCF_042186555.1). Lineage (NCBI taxonomy): Eukaryota > Metazoa > Chordata > Amphibia > Anura > Ranidae > Aquarana > Aquarana catesbeiana. The sequence goes on from NC_133326.1 coordinate 131,749,191, forward strand.
TATGTCCCATGTGCAGCTTCCTGGCTGATGAATGCAAATGTTCCTCCAGTATTTTTTGATAACATACTGGATTCATCTTGCCAACAATTTTGACCTAATTTCCTGTGCCTTTTGTAGCTGACACATCCCCAGAAAAACAGCGATCCACCACCGTACCTTTCATCATAGGCCTTGTTGACTCCTCTCCAAATGTAGCGTTTATGGTTGTGGCTAAAAAGCTAAATTTTGGTCTCCTCACTCCAAATGACTTTGTGCCAGAAGGTTTGAGGCTTGTCTCTGTGCTGTTTGGCGTATTGTAAGTGGGATACTTTGTGGAATTTGAGTAGTAATGGCTTTCTTCTGGCGACTCAACCTTGCAGCCCATCTTTCTTCAAGTGCCTCCTTGTTGTGCATCTTGAAACAGCCACACCACATGTTTTCAGAGAGTCCTGTATTTCACCTGAAGTTATTTGTGTGTTTTTCTTTGCATCCTGAACAAATTTCCTGGCAGTTGTGGCTGAAATTTTAGTTTGTCTACCTGACCGTGGCGTGGTTTCAACAGAACCCCTCATTTTCCACTTGATTAGTTGATTAGAGTTTGAACACTGCTGATTGGCATTATCAATTTCTTGGATATCTTTTTATATCCCTTTCCTGTTTTATACAGTTCAACTACCTTTTCCCGCAGATTCTTTGACAATTATTTTGCTTTCCCCGTGACTCAGAATCCAGAAACATCAGTGCAGCACTGGATGAAAGAAGCAAGGGTCAGGAGTCCAGAAACTCATTGACCTATTATACACATACACTAATTACAAGCAAACAGATCACAGGTGAGGATGGTTACCTTTAATAGCCATTCAAACCCCTTTGTGTAAACTTGTGTGCATGTTATCAGGCCAAAATCACCAGGGTATGTAAACTTTTGATCAGGGTAATTTGGGTAGTTTCTGTTGCCATTATGATTTAAAAAGAGAAAACACAGTTGACTGATAATAAATGGCTTCAGGCAAACACTAACCATGAGTGAAAGAAATGTTTTGTGTTATTCATATTCTCTGGAAAAAATGGCCAAGAAATCATAAATTCTGCCAGGGTATGTAAACTTATGAGCACAACTGTATATAAAAGGGTATTCAAAAGGGGGAATACATTCATGGAATTACACTTATCAATGTGGCTACTCCAAAAAATTATAGGTAAGCATGGAAATGAATGGGGAAGAGGGGGGACTTGAGACAGCGCTCAAAACCAGAACATTGGTAGTCAGGTGGTATGAGCCTAAGAGAACCAGCAACATAATGAGAACGATAAACTATAATGGTGAAATAATAAGACAGAATAAAAATAAAAAATAACAATACCATGTATATCATGACAATAACATGCTAAAAATACATCTGCTTAGAATATAGGACTTATTGCGATTAATATTTATTAAAATTAAATTAAATTAAATGTGTATTGAAAAAGGGGAAAACTTGAAACAAAGAGGAAGGTCTATGAATGATATTGTATAGATGCTCTACATAAAACAGTTAAAGAGAATTGATTTCCAATTTCTCATTTAAACCACCCAGAGATAGAGCATCTAGGGCAAATATCCAATAGGTCTCCCTTTGGCATAGTTTTTGGAAATGTTCAGCCACAGGAAGACCCCTAGGCATAGCCTCAATAACCTGGACCCTAAGATTGTCTGTAAATTTACCACGATGTTCTAAAAAGTGCCTAAAGTGTTTATCTTTGATAAATCAGCGATGTTCTTTAAACCGAAGAGTTCATATGGTTCTACCTACATAAAGTAGACCACAAGGACAGGATAAATAATAGAACTCATACTCAGATAAGCATGTATGGAATTCCTTGATCTTGTAGGTCTTGCCTTTAGTTTAGAATTTCTTCTGTCCATGCTGGACAGAACAACAAGTCAGGCACAGGGGCTTACGCCATTGATACATGCCTATAATGGATAGAAAGGTAGGTAGAGATGACAAAAGTGGCTGCGGTTTATTCTTAAGCCTCATACATGGTACGATTGTTGGCCAACCGAGCGTCTGATTTTTGTCAAAAGGGGGTGTGCTTGGATCTTGTCTTGCATACTAATGGTACACAATTGTCGTGCCACACACAGGAAAGTAGTGATGTACTACGAGGAATTTCAGCTCTTGAGCGCCACACTTTGGGCCCCTTCTGCTAATTTCATGTTTGGTGAGCATTGATTCCAAGCATGCGTGGTTGTATTTTCAACTGTTGTGCAATGGATTTGTGTACTGGCCATATGAAAATCTGACATCAAGCCGTTGTCTGCTGAAAATTTACTACCCTGTCATCCAACATTTGTTGGCCGAAAATTGGACATGTCAAAAGGAGCGTACTAATGGTAAGATTTTAGGACAACAGTCTGTCAACAGACAATCCCCTGCCAACAATCGTACCGTGTGTACGAGGCTTTAAGCTTATTCGGAGCCAGTTTGCTTTACTTTACTAGAAGCCTTTCTATAAGCAAACTTGGGCTTGTCCGGTATAACAGACTCAAGATGCTGATCCTGTTTAAGAAGGGGCCAATGTTTACACAATATGTGTTCCATCTTCTGGCGAGAATGGAACTGACTAATAAAACGTATCTCAGAATTGTCAGAATTAGTGGGGTTATGCTTGCTCCACAATATTGAGTCTACAAAAATGACTCCTAAGGATGTTGTTAAGCCACCGTGGATGTTGGCAACGTTGATACATGAACTTGGAGAAACAAATTTCCAGCGGTGGGTTTAGTTTAGTTTTTGGCAAGAATATGGTTGCCTTGTGTCTTTATCAGTGACGGAAGTGAAGCAAAGACAAATATCATTATTATTGCAGTGGGTCACAAATTCATGTATCCATGACTCTCTGCCATCCCAGATGATAACAATATTGTCAACGTAGTTTACATAATACATGATGTTGGAAGTAAATGGATTGTTGCGCCTTAACCTTAAAGGCCAACTCCAAGAATGACAATAAAAAACAAAAAAATAAAACACCCATCAGCCATCCACTTTCCTGCCCATACTGGAAGGGTTGATCAAATGCTCTTTAGATCTGGGTGATGAGGAATACCTTACTCCTTGTTCTAGCAGGCTTCCTCCATTTGTGCCAATGGTTCCCTGAAGCCTCTTCTAAATGATCTCATCAAGTACAATGCATGGCTAAATGTACGCAACTTTGGCAAGGAACCACTCACAAACCTGGAGATAAGCACTGGAACCTATTGGAGCAAGTAGTAAGATAAGTATTATATCCTATTCCTGATTCCCAAGAGTTAATGAGCATTTAACCCTTACAGTGTGTGTGTGTGGGGGGGAGGGGAGTTGGGCTTTAACCCTTAAAATGTAAGGACACATTACATAAACGGGTGACCCCGCCCCCCTCTGACACCACGAGGAAAGCCATAGGGAAGTCCCCGTGCATCAGAGGGGGCGGGGTCACCGGGTGGCCCCGCCCTCCATTATATAAGAGCTGTCATCTGAACAGAAGCGTCACACAGCGGTAGACTCACATTGAGTCGGATTGTCCAGAAGCCGAAGCGGAGAAGAAGACCGGAGGAAGATGCCAGGCAAGAAGACCGGAGGAAGAAGCGGAGGAAGATAGAGGAAGAAGCGGGGGAAGAACAAGATGGAGGAAGAAGAAGAACACCAAAGGAAGACCAGAAGAAGATGGAAGAAGAAGCGGGGAAAGAAGAAGACATCAATAAAGGAATTGTCAAAAACCGTCTATTGTCTTTTTTTAACGTTTTTGACACTTTTTTGTGAAATGGTAAGGGTACATTTGTTGTACCCCATTACCAATTCACACGGGGGGCTGGGATCTGGGGGTCCCCTTGTTAAAAGGGGATACCAGATTTCAATAAGCCCCCCGCCCGCAGACCCTTCTCCCCATCAACATGGGGACAAGGTGCTTTGGGGGGGCTACCCCAAAGCACCCTCCCAATGTTGAGAGCATGTGGCCTGGTACATTTCAGAAGGGGGGCCACTCGCTCGCCCCCCCTCTTTTCCTGCGGCCAGCCAGGTTGCGTGCTCGGTTAAGGGTCTGGTATGGATTTTTGGGGGGACCCCACGCCATTTTTTAAAAAAATTTTGGCGTGGGGTTCCCCTTAAAATACATACCAGACCTGAAGGGTCTGGTATGGATTTTGAGAGGGACCCCCAACGCATTTTTTTTTAAATTTTGGTTCGGGGTTCCCCTGTGGGGGAATCCCATGCCGTTTTTATCAATGAACTTTTATGTATATTGCCGGACCGACAATTCATTATAGCCGCGAGTAGTTTTAAATGACTTTTTTTCCTTTAGAAATGTAATTTTGCTGTCAGACTGTTCTAAACACAGAAACATGCGCCACTTTACAGGCATACTATAGACACCCCCCAGGTACGAAATTTAAAGGAATATTACACTTTTATTGTTTCACTTTAAGCATTATTAAAATCACTGCTCCCGAAAAAAAACGCTGACATTCGTCGCTCCATAGCCTTACATGGAGTGCCCGTTCAGGTCCACCGTCAAAACTGACAGGCAGACCTGAACGATCCGTTCGTGTGAAAGGGGCCTATCAGTTGAACTTAAGTATAAACATTGTAGCAATTTGTCAATGGAATAGACTTGGTGTGTTAGTGAAAAAAGTTTAACCACTTAAACACTAAACCTTTTTCTGACATTTGTTGGTTTCAAGTTAAAATCATTTTTTTTTTGCTAGAAAATTACTTAGAACCCCAAAACATTATATATATTTTTTAGTAGACACCCTAGAGAATAAAATGGTGGTTGTTGCAATATTTTATGTCACACTGTATTTGTGCAGCGGTCTTTCAAATGCAATTTTTTTGGACAAAATTACTTTAATGAATTTAAAAAAAAAAAAAAAACTAACCAGTAAAGTTCGCCCAATTTTTTTCTGTATAATGTGAAAGATTTTACGTCACGAGAATCGTGATCTTTTTATTCTAAGCAAAAAAATCGCGATTCTCATTTTGGCCAGAATCGTGCAGCTCTAGTATGTATATAAAACTATTTTTCATTTTCTTTTTATTATTTTTCAGATGGCAACCACAACAGCAGAGGGATGTAATGGTATGGTTTTGGATATTGTACTATACTTTACTGCTATGTTATACTGCATACTGCCAGATGTATTTAACATGAAATATTCTTATGTTTCCTACTGCAAATTTTCTTTTGAGTATAGAACTATGTAGCATGTATTAAGACAGCAATATTGTGTACATAATCTGGGCATCTGCACATCTAAATTGTATATTATAACATTTAGCTATCATGTATAAACCTTCCCCATTCACCTAGAAAATATTGCCGTGATTCTTGTTTGGTCTGAGTGAAGAAAAATCACAAACAGACAAAAATTGTTGACAGGTGCTCATAGCTTTTCACACTCTGGCCAAAAAAATAAATCAAAGTGTTGCCTGGAGATAGACTTTAAGGGCTAGTTCACACTAGCAAGCCACGCTGATTGCACAGCCATTGATGTGCACTGCGAGTAAACTGTGCCAATGCACAAACTCCTTTTTCATAAAAACTTTACTGAAATGTCACTTCCTGTTAAAAAAAAACAAAAGAATATTCGAAGAGGCAGGATGGAAAATTTTTCTTAAACAAATTACCGTAATTCCTAAAGGTGTATCCAGTCTATTCAGCTGGCAGGAAATTGGATTTGGAACAACACCAAAACACTGAAGGAAAAGATACATAATTATAACTGAATTTTTTTACATTGTGCTTTTGCATTTAAAGTGGTTGTAAACCCTTTAGAACCACTTTTTACTACAGGCAAGCCTATAATTAGGCTTACCTGTAGCTACACCGGATAACCAGAACGGAGATATCCAGCGGAGTTCGAAGATATCCCTGTATTTGCATGTGCCGACGTCATCGGCACATGCGCACTTAAGCAAACTGTGAGGGGCTGCTGGATATTGTGGCCTTGCCTGGCATTCATTTCCCATTCACCTTAGAGACAATGAACAGTCCCCGTGTGTTTGTTTTGTATTTTATTGAAGGATTTCTAACTTGGATAGGGTAAGGGAAATTATGGGATACCCAGAATCAATAGTAGAATCATTTAAATGATCAGTTGGAACCTCTATTTACTCTTATGGAGCTCCAGCCTCCTCCAGCACAACACTTATTTGTGGACTGTTTCTCTCCTCTACAATACTTGGTTCCAGGTACAGCTAGCACATGGTAGGTCCAACCCTGACTCTGTCCAGCCTTAGCAACTGCCATTTTCAGGCAGGGACTGCGGGCCCCTTTAGTGTAGCAACATATAGTCAAAGAAAAGTATGTTTAATGCTAGCTGTCCTATGGTGGACTACTGCTTCCAGTCAGTCCTCTTCAGGTCCTGTCAGCCCTCCTGACTGCAGCTGCCTTACTTCACTATCCATGACACCACAGTCTCTCCTGCTGGCTCCACATCCATCTCAGACTGCACACTCCCAGTTCGCTCTGGCATGCCTCCCCAGCTTTCCCAACTGTGCCTTTCACTCACCAGCCCTCCTGGCTGCACTCCGGTGGATCCCTCCTGGAGACTTGCCCGACAACACTAGCTCCCATTGTTCTTCTCGGTTCCTCTCTGTGCCTCCTTCCAGATCTTTCCCTTGTTTCTCAGAAAGGCTCCGACTTGCACCTGAACTCCACAGGCCCAAGATCACCCCCCCTAGACTGGGGAGTGCCTCAAAGGCCCCAACAACCTAGTGCTCCATCTGCAGCTTCTTCCACCTGACAACTCCTCCTCAGCTGGGCTGACCCTGGGTATATCAAGGAGGCCTGCCCCCTGCCATTCCTAGTTGGGGATTGGTCAGGGCTACCTGAGACACCTCAGACAGCTCCGCCTCTCTTCCCCTCCTCTCTTCTAGAATCCTCTAAAAGCCAGAGGGAGGTAACGTGAAAGATGATGCTATCTGTGAGTCACCAGCCTACTCTGAGCCACTCCCAGCCCACACAAATCAAAACAAACAGGCCTAGCTTACAGCTAAGCCTGATTAAATTTACCTGCACTTACAAAAGTCTTACTTCTAGAACCTACCTAAAGTAGAGGGTACTACCTGTGTCTTAGGCCTCATGCACACTGGGCATTATAAAAACGTCAGTAGCATTAGCTGTAGAAAGCTGTAGCTGTAGAATGAGTTTTGCAGCGTTTTTGCAGTAGCGCTTTTTAGAGTTTGTGTTTTTTAGCTTTTTTTTTAGCAAAACTGTGCTCCCACAAAAGCTTATGACTCAAAAGCGCTCATAAATGCAGACTAGCCGCGTTTTTCAGCTTTTTTCAGAGAGCGTTTTTAAGGCTGAAAAACTCCTCACTAGTTTTTTTTCCCAGCCAGAAAACACCCCTGCAGAAAAAAAATGCCTCAAGCCAAAAATAGCCGCTGTAAAAATGTCCAGTGTTGTTACTTTTGTATGAGTCATTATAATACTTGCATATGTTTTTGATTTATTATTTTCTTGTTGTCTTTTCAAGATACTTTCCAGTTTCGAATTGCTGATATAATTGGTAAGAAGCGTAATGGATTACCACTATCATCACAGGAGATCAGGCATGTGGTGAAAGAGACAATGAGAGGCCAAGTTCAAGACAGTCAATTGGGTAATCAAAATAAACAATGACTAATCCCTATCCTTTACAGCTAATCCCAGATATCGAGAGGTTCAGAAATGTACAAGTACTCTGGAACCAATGTACAAACAAAAGGTTTAGCCATTTAAAGTTAAACACTAGGTATCTGCATCTGCATACACCATTTTATCTTGTTATGTATTCACTACAAAACATTCAACTGTATGTAAACCTTAAAATCAAAATTAACTTGCCTGTAAACCCTTATATATACACCTGAAGTGAGTAGCCTCAGGTGATACAGAGAGATAAAACTATCCTCCTACCTAAGATGTACCTGTTTATCTGTGGCCCTCTCTCCTCTACAGCCATTCAAAGTAGTGAATTTATACAGCACTTCTGAGTTTCAGATAGCAGGGTGTGGGGATCTGATGTCACACACTTCACAGTATAGAGCAGAGAGCTGAATGAAATCGGAGACCAGAGAGGGGGACAGACTTCCCTCCTCTCCACAGTCTCATAAGGAAACATGGACAGCTGAGGCTGTCAATCACCTTCTGTGTGCTGGGGGCGGGCCATCTCCTGGGATTATCTGGTGTCAACATAAACAAAGAAATGACTCATGCAAAAAGCAGAAGGAGGAGAATGGAGATAGGAACCACGCTAGGTGCTTTGGATAAGGGCAAGTATGTACTATAAAAGAGTGACGTCATAGGGTGGCATGGTCACCCGGTGCTGTCACCAGGTGTCCCTGCCCCATGTATACTCACCAGCTGTCATTTGGCGAGTGTCTCTGGATGGGACCGGTTTTTGTTCAGCAGGCAGCAAAATTTTATTTTTTCGCGCATGCCGGTGGCCAACATTCTTCGTGATTGACGCTGCATTCACATTGACCCAATGTAAATTCAGCGTCAATCATGAAGAATGCTGGTGACCGGCCTGCCCGAAAAAAAAAAAAACATGTTTATTTCTTTTTAAATAAAGGACTTGCCAAAAACTGTCTTTGTGTTTCTATTTACTTTTCAAAATTTTTTTGATGAACCCAATACTCATTCACATGGGGGGCAGGATCTAGGGCCCCCCTTGTTAAAGGAAGCTTCCAGAATCCAATAAGCTACCCCCACACCTCCACAACCACTGGGCCAGGATTGTGGGGAACAGACCTTTTTCCTCATCAACATGTTGAAGGCATGTGGCCCAGTATGGTTCAAGGGGGAGGGGCGCTCGCCCATCCCCCACTTTCCAGGCATGCTCGGATAAGGGCCTGGTATGGATTTTGGGGGCGTCCCCATGCCATTTTTTTTGTGGGGTTCCCCTCAAAATCCATACCAGATCCGAAGGGCCTGGTATGGATTGGGGGAGGACCCCCATAATGTTTTTTTAAAAGAAATTTCTAATGCAACTCTTCTTTTGTTTACATTCTGCTGTCAGCGGGGAACCCCTCTGACAGATGAGTGTTTTTTTTTTAATTCTGTTTATCTAAGTCATAGTTGGGACATAGGGCGCAAATATATACGAAACAAATTCCGATCATCGTTGAATATGATGAAACAAAATTATTTACTTAACCACTTCAATACCAGACCCTTTTACCCCCTTCCTGCCCAGGCCAATTTTCAGCTTTCAGCACTGTCACAGTTTGAATGACAATTGTGCGGTCATATGAAATTGGTATCATTTTTTTTTCCACACAAATAGAGCTTTTTTTCGGTGGTAATCACTGCTTAGTTTCTTATTTTTTGCTAAATAAATGAAAAAAAAACGAAAATTAAAAAAAAAAATGTTTTCTTTGTTTCTATTATAGCATTTTGCAAATAAATATATTTCTTCATAAATTTAGGCCAAAATGTATACTGCTACATTTCTTTGGTGAAAATAACCCAAATCAGTGTATATTATTTAGTGTGTGGGAAATTTATAGGGTCCACAAACTATGGAATATACTGTATATACAGTATATATATATATATACAGTCAGGTCCATAAATATTGGGACATGGACACAATTCTAATCTTTTTGGCTCTATACACCACCACAATGGATTTGAAATGAAACCAACAAGATGTGCTTTAACTGCAGACTTTCAGCTTTAATTTGAGGGTATTTACATCCAAATCAGGTGAACGGTGTAGGAAATACAACAGTTTGTATATGTGCCTCCCACATTTTAAGGGATCAAAAGTAATGGGACAGATTAACAATCATCCATCAAACTTTCACTTTTAAATACTTAGTTGCAAATCCTTTGCAGTCAATTACAGCCTAAAGTCTTGAACGCATAGACATCACCAGACGCTGGGTTTCATCCCTGGTGATGCTCTGCCAGGCCTCTATTGCAACTGTCTTCAGCTCCTGCTTGTTCTTGGGGCATTTTCCCTTCAGTTTTGTCTTCAGCAAGTGAAATGCATGCTCAATCGGATTTAGGTCAGGTGATTGACTTGGCCATTGCATAACATTCCACTTCTTTCCCTTAAAAAACTCTTTGGTTGCTTTCGCAGTATGCTTCGGGTCATTGTCCATCTGCACTGTGAAGCGCAGTCCAATGAGTTCTGAAGCATTTTGCTGATAATGAGCAGATAATATTGCCCGAAACACATCAGAATTCATCCTGCTGCTTTTGTCAACAGTCAAATCATCAATAAATACAAGAGAACCAGTTCCATTGGCAGCCATACATGCCAACGCCATGACACTACCACCACCATGCTTCACTGATGAGGTGGTATGCTTTGGATCATGAGCAGTTCCTTTCCTTCTCCATACTCTTCTCTTCACATCACTCTGGTACAAGTTGATCTTGGTCTCATCTGTCCATAGGATGTTGTTCCAGAACTGTGAAGGCTTTTTTAGATGTTGTTTGGCAAACTCTAATCTGGCCTTCCTGTTTTTGAGGCTCACCAATGGTTTACATCTTGTGGTGAACCCTCTGTATTCACTCTGCTGAAGTCTTCTCTTGATTGTTGACTTTGACACACATACACCTACCTCCTGGAGAGTGTTCTTGATCTGGTCAACTGTTGTGAAGGGTGTTTTCTTCAGCAGGGAAAGAATTCTTCGGTCATCCACCACAGTTGTTTTCCGTGGTCTTATGGGTCTTTTGGTGTTGCTGAGCTCACTGGTGCATTCTTTCTTTTTAAGGATGTTCCAAACAGTTGATTTGGCCACACCTAATGTTTTTGCTATCTCTCTGATGGGTTTGTATTGTTTTTTCAGCCTGATGGCTTGCTTCACTGACAGTGACAGCTCTTTGGATCTCATATTGAGAGTTGACAGCAACAGATTCCAAATGCAAATAGCACACTTGAAATGAACCCTAGACCTTTTATCTGCTCCTTGTAAATGGGATAATGAGGGAATAACACACACACCTGGCCATGGAACAGCTGAGCAGCCAATTGTCCCATTACTTTTGGTCCCTTAAAAAGTGGGAGGCATATATACAAACTGTTGTAATTCCTACACCGTTCAACTGATTTGGATGTAAATAGCCTCAAATTAAAGCTGGAAGTCTGCAGTTAAAGCACATCTTGTTGGTTTCATTTCAAATCCATCTATGAGACTCGCCTGATCACAGATCGGAGTAAGGGGTTGATCCCGACCCCTTACCTCATGATCAGCTATCAGCCAATGACAGCTGATCATGTGATGTCAACAGAGCTGGTAACCGGCTATTTTTTCTCCTCGCGCTGACAGCGTGAGGAAGAAAAAAAAGCCGATCACTGGCAGCCGTGAGAGGGACATCAGTCCCGATCACGGCAAGCTGCTAAAGATCATCAGTGCCCACCTGTGCCCCCTGCCAGTGCTACCTAGCAATAGGCAGCAGTGCCGCCTACCAGTGCTCACCAACGCCACCCATCAGTGCCCACAGTGCCACCCATCAGTGCCCACAGTGCCACCCATCAGTGTCCACAGTCAGTGCCTTAACAACAGTGCTGCACATCATTGCCACCTATCAGTGTCACCTACAAGTGCCCATCAGTGCCACCCATCAGTGCCGCCCATCAGTGCCACCCATCAGTGCCCATCCGTGCCACCCATCAGGGCCCATCAGTGGCCATCAGTGCCGCCTTATCTGTGCCCATCAGTACCGCCTTATCTGTCCCCATCAGTGCCGCCTTATCTGTCCCCATCAGTGCCGCCTTATCTGTCCCCATCAGTGCCGCCTTATCTGTGCCTATCAGTGCCGCCTTAACTGTGCCCATCAGTGCCGCCTTAACTGTGCCCATCAGTGCCGCCTTAACTGTGCCCATCAGTGCCGCCTATCAGTGCCCACCAGTGCTGCCTCATCAGCGCATATCAATGAAGGAGAAAAATTACCTGTTTGCAAAATTTTATAACAAACTATGAAACATGATTTTTTTTTTCAAAATTTTCCATCTTTTTTTGTTTGTTTAGCAAAAGATAAAAATCCCAGCTGTGATTAAATACCACCAAAAGAAAGTTCTATTTGTGGGAAAAAAATGATAAAAATTTCATTTGGGTACAGAGTTGTATGACCGCGCAATTGTCATTCAAAATGCGTCAACGCTGAAAGCTGAAAATTGGTCTGGGCAGGAGGTGGGTTTAAGTGCCCAGTAAGCAAGTGGTTAAAATGTATTTTTACATACAGTGACCAGAGCAATACAGTGTTACCATAATAACCATTTTTTTCTGAATGAAAACTATTCATTCAGTGTTTACTATTGTGATTAGCTGTGATTGGTCACAGCTAATCACATGGTACAGATGGCATGTGATGGCATGAATCAAAGCTTTTCACTGTGTACAATTGTTATGTGATCTGCTGTGACAAATGACAAATGAATCCGAATAAATTCAAAACACATTTTTTGTTGTGCACAGTGGCGTAGCGTGGGTTGTCAGCACTCGGGGCAAGTCAAGTAATTTGCGCCCCCTAACTCGTTTACTTTTAGTACTCCCTTCCACTAGTACAGTATTAAACCCCTTACCCCCTAAGCACATGTATTTAATTAAAAAAATGCGTCTGTGTCACTGCCCCCCCCATCACCCCATGTATTATATGTACACTGACCCACCATCACCCAATGTATTACACACTGCCCCCCCCCATGTATATATCTATATATATATATATATATCTATATATATATATATATATATATATATAGATATATATATATATATATTGCCCCCCCATCACCTCATGTATTATATATACACTGACCCCCCCATCACCCCATGTATTACACACTGCCCCCCCCCTCACCCTATGTTTTATATATACACTGACCCCATATATTATATTATATATTATATTTACACTAACCCCCATATGGTATATATACACTAACCCCCATAAATGATATACACACAAACCCCATGTATTATATATACACTAACCCCATATATTATATATACACTAACCCCATGTATTATATATACACCCCCCCCCCAATGTATTATACATATTATACATACACAGACCCCCCCCATGTATAATATATACACTGCCCCCCACCCTCATGTATTGTATATACACACTGACCCCTCCTCCTTCCATGTATTATACACTGCCCCTCCCCCCATCACCCCATGTAATATGTATATATATATATATATATATATATATATATAGTGCCTTGCAAAAGCAATCGACAAATAGGACAAAACAGAAAAAGTCAATGTGCACTATTCACCCCCTAAAGTCAATATTATGTAGAGCCACCTTTTGCGGCTATCACAGCTCCAAGTCGCTTTGGATAAGTCTCTATGAGCTTGCCACATCTTACCACTGGGATTTTTGCCCATTCCTCCTTGCAAAACTGCTCCAGCTCCTTCAAGTTGGATGGTTTGCACTTGTGAACAGCAATCTTTAAGTCTGACCACAGATTTTCTATTGGATTTAGGTCTGGGCTTTGACTAGGCCATTCCAACACATTTACATGTTTCCCCTTAAACCACTCAAGTGTTGCTTTAGCAGTGTGTTTGGGGTCATTGTCCTGCTGGAAGGTGAACCTCCGTCCTAGCCTCAAATCACACACAGAGTGGTTTAGGTTTTGCTCAAGAATATCCTTGTATTTAGCACCATCTATCTTTCCCTCAACTCTGACCAGTTTCCCAGTCCTGACTGCTGAAAAACATCCCCACAGCATGATACTGCCACCACCATGTTTCACTGTGGGGATGGTGTTCTTTGGCGATTTGATGTGTTGCGCCAGATATAGCGTTTTCTTTGATGGCCAAAAAGTTAAATTTTAGTCTCATCAGAGCACCTTCCTCCATACATTTTGAGAGTCTCCCACATGCCTTTTCGCAAACTCAAAACGTGGCATTTTTTTTTTTTTTCTGAAAGTAATGGCTTTCTTCTGGCCACTCTGCCATAAAGCCCAACTCTATGGAGCATACGGCTTATTGTCATCCTATGTACAGATACTCCAGTCTCGGCTGTGGAACTCTGCAGCTCCTCCAGGGTTACCTTAGGTCTCTGTGCTGCCTCTCTGATTAATGTCCTCCTTGCCGGTCCGTGAGTTTTGGTCTGTGGCCATCTCTTGGCAGGTTTGCTGTTGTGACGTGTTCTTTCCATTTGGTTATGATAGATTTGATTCTGCTCCTAGGGATCATCAAAGATTTGGATATTTTTTTATAACCTAACCCTGACTTGTACTTCTCAACAGCATTGTCTCTTATTTAGAGCGTTCCTTGGTCTTCATGGCAGTGTTTGGTTAGTGGTGCCTCTTGCTTACAGTTGTACTCATAAGTTTACATACCCTGGCAGAATTTATGATTTCTTGGCCATTTTTCAAAGAATATGAATGATAACACAAAAACGTTTCTTTCACTCATGGTTAGCATTTGGCTGAAGCCATTTATAATCAATCAACTTTGTTTACTCTTTTTAAATCATAATGGCAACAGAAACTACCCAAATGACCCTGATCAAAAGTTTACATACCCCAGTTCTTAATACCGTGTATTGACCCCTTTAACATCAATGACAGCTTGAAGTCTTTTGTGGTATTTGTGGATGAGGCTCTTTATCTTCTCAGATGGTAAGGCTGCCCATTCTTCTTGGCAAAAAGCCTCCAGTTCCTGTAAATTCTTGGGCTGTCTTGCATGAACTGCACGTTTGAGATCTCCCCAGAGTGGCTCAATGATATTGAGGTCAGGATATGCCAGGATATGTAAACTTATGAGCACAACTGTATATATATATATATATATATATATATATATATATATATATATATATATACACACACACATACACACACACACATACTGCTCCCCCATCATCCCATGTACTATCTATACAATGACCACCACCCCCCCCATGTATGAAGCACAGAGCAGACAGAAAGCTCTGGGTACATGTTGGCAATTATGATTTCCAAGTCTGTGGGAATGTGTCCCCCTTCCAGGATGTGAGGTTTCCCAGAAGTGATAGAAGAGCGGCACTTCAGATAAACTTCCTCAATGATCTCATTTCAGCCTGGCAGAGAACGTGTCACCCTGGCCATCCCCATCCTACCTGATCCGTTTCCCGGTCACTGCTGAGCCTGCTGGTCTCCAGCCAGCCCGGCCCCGGCACGGCAATACACAGCCACCACTCACCTGGGCTCTTCTTGTCTCCCATATGTGGATTGCGGAGTGTGGTGGAAGCCCGCCCAGGCACAGCCAGCGATGAGACATGGACAGCGAGGCGGGAGGAAGCCCCAATAACCCGCCAAAGCCAGCTCTGCCTGCCGCCGCGTCTACACATGACTGAGTGCAGCCAATCACAGAGAGTGTCTATTGCTGAGGCCGGACAGCTGGGGAAACTCTGGCAGCACTAGCACGAAAACATGGAGACCGGCAGAGGCAGGGCGCAGACAGTGGCACGCTTGGTACTCCCGGTCCTGGAGTCCCGAGTCGGAAATCGGAATGGTAGGAGTCAGGACTTCTGCGCCCCTCTAGATATTGCGCCCGGGGCCACGGTCCCCTGCACCCCCCATACTACACCACTGGTTGTGCACATCTCTATACTTGTCCTTGAACTGTGGTACAGAAATCAAAGACGTCTATCTGGTTGTGGTGTCTAGCTGAGATGTCTGAATCACAAGACTCGTTGAACACAATTACAAATCTTTTGGCAGGTAAAACTGTTCATATATACTGTATGTATATCAGCTGTGTATTTAGTTATTTGCCTGGAGTTCAGCTTTAATGTTACAGTGCACACATACAGTATATTTATTAAAATTATGAAAAAATGAAAGGAGGATTGAAAGAATGACTATCTCAAAAACAAACATGGCTATAGGTTTTGAATACACCAATACTCAATTTATGTTATGATTGTCCATAAATATCAAAATACACTGCAGAGGTTTTACACCAGTTTACACTAAAGGACAACTGTACTGTACATTTAAAAAAGGAGTGAGGCCAAAGCTTTTTTGCCCATTCTTTTCTTGTGAGCTGATGTGGCAGAGTCTCTCCAGCCTCTGGAAGGATCCCAACCATATTGTTAGGATTTACCTAGCTACCTGATTGACAGTTGTCTCTGTCTCTCAGCCATGCACTAAGAGCCACAGTGGCGAAGCTTTGGGGGTGTGGACCTTCAGAGAGGTGACACCATCAAGTACAGGGATGTAGAAAAGAGGGGGTCAGGGGGTTCAGTGTAGTGAGAGAGCTTACTTGCCACTGTGCCAGCTTTCCCGCAGCTATGTCCTGGGATCCAAGCCATGGGGACAGCAACAGTCATGTCTAGCAATGTCCCTTGTGCCCAGAACATGCCGATCATGAATGAATGATTTGTAAAGCGCTGCAAATGCGTACTGAATCGCCTCAAGGCGCTAGATGCTGGGCACTGGAACACTCTCTTCATTCCAGCACCCAGCAATGAAATGAACACTGTACTGTGGGAGGAGAAAAGTCCCGGCATGGAGGGAGAGAGAGCAGCGCGGGAACCTCTGATCAGGTAAGTAATCAACAATTGGGCAGTGGAGGAGGCTAGGATTGAATGGCTTTTAAATGTAACCCCCCTATGACCACCAAGGCTGGGGGGAGGTGGGTTAACTTTCGCTGTGTGACCACAAATGCAGATGGGGGGTTGATGGGTTAAAATGTCACTGCCTTGGCCAGTAATGCAGGATGGAGATGGGAATTTACTTTCACTGCGGCACTACTATTGCCATTATATGCTGTGTTATATGGGAAAAAAATTATTGGAGAGGGGGGTGACACCATGTTTTACCGCACCAGGTGACACCAGCCCTAGTGATGCCACTGGAGAGCCGAAGCCAGCTGTGCCCACTGCCTCTCCAGGCCATCGTTCCAGTAAGCACTAGAGGAGCAGAGTAGAGAGTGTTGACTGACAGTCACTGCTCTCTGCTCTGAGCAGACCAAGAACTGAGCAATCAGTGGTCATGTTATCGCTCAGTTCTTGGTGGTAGAACCATTGGCTTCTGCTGCTGTCAGGCAAATCCTGTGAGGAGGTAGCGAGGGGCATGGCTGAGCCATGCTGTGTGTGTCTATGGATGCACACAGCCCGACTCGGGAGCATGCTCACACGTGTGCCCCCATAGCACATGGCTGGCTATAGGGGAACACGCAGGAGAGGAGGAGTGAAGAGCACTGGTGTGGAACTCCAAAAGATGAGGATAAAGGCTGCTCTGTGCAGTACCATTATTTTAATTTTAAAAAAGGGTTTACAATAACTTTAAGGAGACTTAGCTAACTAACTGTGCAATGACTTTAATATTATATGCAGTATAAAGTAGATTGCATATTTTTACCATTAGGTGCACTCCTTATGGCAATCTGGCTGCGTGGAATGAACCCAGAAGAGACCATGTCCCTGACCAAGGAAATGGTAGCTTCAGGATGTGTGCTGACATGGCCAGAGGAATGGCGTGGGTTGTTGGTGGACAAGCATTCTACAGGAGGGGTTGGAGACAAAGTAAGCCTGCCTCTGGCACCAGCACTTGCTGCCTGTGGATGCAAGGTATTGGCATATAGAGAAACACATTCAACCTGCATAATTATAATAATATTCACTGTTATTACTTAATCACTATGTCATTATGTTATATGATCATTTATAAAGCACAAATAAACCATATATGTAACCATACAACTAAGTTTCAATTCCAAATTATTCAGAGCTGCTAAAAAATAAAAAAAATTCAATATACTGTATGTGCAGAATAAATCATATCTGATGACAGGAGCAAAGCATTCTTTAGATTGCCTTTACGACAGTTAAGCGTCTACTACAGGCGTCACTAAATGGCGGACCACGGTCCAGGCATGGACCAAGTGGCAGTCCTGTCCAGACTGTGGTCGCACCACTTGAGTGGACTCCTCTCCTCCCGCTGCTGCAGCTGGTAAAAATCACAACATTGTAGAGGGCGGGAGGAATGGCAGCGTGGACTCCTCTTCTGTAAGCATTTGCCTGCCGCCACTGCTGTTGAGATCACAGCAGGGAGGAGGGTGGGAGCAATAGCAGGATGGACTTCTCTACTGAATGCACTCGCCTGCTGCTGTCGCCAAACTCACAGCAGAGAGGAGAATGGGAGGCACAGAAGGTCTACAGGGGAAGCAGCAGCTGCCCAATCTTTTATATTAACAAGCTTTTTAACAAAAAGATTTGGGTAGCTCCCGCCCTCAGTGCAGACCTTTCGTACCCTTCCGCCCTCTTCCCAGCAGTAAGTTCAGCGGCAGGACATTCAGAAGAGGAGTCCACCCTGCCATTCCTCCTGCGCTCCACAATGCTGAGTTACGGTAGGGTAAAGATTATGGGGGAGGGTTGGGATATCGGAGGGGGAAGCTGTGATATGGGGAGGCTGTGAAGTGAGAAGGGGAAGCTGTGAAATGGGAGGCTGTGAGGTGAGAAGGGGGAGCTGGAATATGGTGGAGCTGTGATGCGAGAGAGGGAGCTGTGATATGGGGGCTGTGATGTGATATGGGGGGCTGTGATGTGAGAAAGGGGAGCTGTGATGTGGAGGGTTGTGATGTGAGATGAGGGAGCTGTGATGAAAAAGGGGGGAGTTATGTGAGAGTGGGAGCTGTGAGATGGGTGGGCTGTGATGTGAGAGGGGGGCTGTGATGTGAGAAAGGGGAGCTGTGATGTGGGGGGGTTGTGATGTGAGAAGGGGGAGCTGTGATGTAAAAGGGGGGAGCTGTGATATAGGGGGCTGTGCTGTGAGAAGAGGGAGCTGTGAGATGGGCGGGCTTCGATGTGAGAGAGGGGCTTTGATGTGAGAGGGGAGGCTGTGATATGGGGGCTGTGATGTGATATGGGGGGCTGTGATGTGGGAAAGAGGAGCTGTGATGTGGGGGATTGTGGTGTGAGAAGGGGGAGCTGTGATGTGGGGGGTTGTGATGTGAGAAGGGGGTGCTGTGATGTGAAAGAGGGGAGCTGTGATATAGGGGTCTGTGGTGTGAGAAGGGGGAGCTGTGATGTGATAGAGGGAGCTGTGAGATGGACAGGCTATAATGTGAGAGGGGGGCTATGATGTGATATGGGGGGCTGTGATGTGCGGGGGGAGCTATGATATGGAGGGCTGTGATTTGAGAGGGAACTGTGATGTGAGGAGGAGGGCTGTGATTAAAAGGGGGCTGTGATGTGGGAAAGAGGAGCTGTGATGTGGGGGGTTGTGATGTAAGAAGGGGGAGCTGTGATGTGAAAGGGGGAGCTGTGATATAGGGGTCTGTGGTGTGAGAAGGGGTAGCTATGATGTGATAGAAGGAGCTGTGAGATGGACGGGCTATGATGTGATATGGGGGGCTGTGATGTGCAGGGGGAGCTGTGATATGGAGGGCTGTGATTTGAGAGGGGACTATGATGTGAGGAGGAAGGCTGTGATTAAAAGGGGGCTGTGATGTCACAAGGGGGGTAGCTGTGATGTGGGGGGTTGTGATTGCAAGGGGGACTGTGATTTAAGGAGGGACTGTGATGTGAGGGGCTCTGATGTGAAAGAGGGTTGTGATGTAATGGGGGCTGTGATGGGAAAGGGGGGACTGAGGACACTAATGTAAAGGGGGCTGTAATGTGAAAGACCTGAGTCATAGAAGAAAATTTAGATTCAGACCTCTACAGAAAGAAAATGTTACCAACCGGACCTCCGTGAATTTTAATTCAGTACCCCTGGTCTAGAAGCATACAAAGGGCATTTCCCGGCTTCCAAAAATACAGCTGGCGATACATATACAGAATTGACTGATTCTAGGAAGCTGCTGATAGCACCTGTATGGCATAGCAAAAGGAAAAGCAAACATGGTTTAAAGTTCAGTTTATACCTTGACCTGTTCAAGCTAACACGTTCTGCTGTTTAAATACATTGTGAAATGATGCAAGAAACTGATAAGGCACCAACTACTGTTTATTCTTGCAAAAACCAAAATGCCCATTAAAATAGAAGCATGAATTTCTAATCAGTTTAGAAAAAAAAAAATTTGCATCTCAGTGACTCCATGTAAACTTGCAGTTTTTCCTATTGCCATAAAGGTCTTTACTGATTTCCAAATAAGGCTAATTCTGAAAATGTGTGTAAATTGTGTAAATTTTTTTTTAAATATGATGTATATGATATATTTTAGCAGATAAATAAAAATTAGCATCTGCATAACACTTGTCATTTAAGGCCTCATGCACACGGGATGTTTTTCCAGCTGCTGTTTTTGGTTTCTGGCATCTTTTTCTGCAGCCAGTAAACTCCCCAACATGCTATTCTTTGTGTCCATGCACACATAGGCTGTTATCAACATTTTTTGGCTAGGGCATTTTCTGGCTGGAAAAAAACCCAGAACTAGTGGGTTTCGTTTTTTTTTTTTTGTAAAAAAACGCAACAGCTTGAATGCTTTACTCTCAAGCATTCTCAAGAAAAGGACTAGTATAGGGACAGATAAAGTCAGAATCAAAGAAGTCTAGGTCAGATGTTACACAGAACAGAGACCAAATTCCTCCTGCAGATTATCTGTCCTCCAGGGGGACTTTTTAAAAAACAGACGGCAGCAGGTGTATATAGAAACAACTAGAAATTATATCCCTCAGGGGATATATTCAAAGACAGAAGATGTAGTGCTGCATAGAACAAAACATAATTAGATACACTACAATCATTACACAACATAGTAAATGACAATATCAGCTGCCATGCTATTTCATTGTCGCTCACCCACATAAGATCTCCTCTGCCTATAGCTGGATGCCAGTTAGCAAGGTGGCAACCACTAGATAGCACATATGTAGGCCAATCAATGCCCGATCAGACCAGGCTGGGATCTGTGTGTATATCATTATAGTGTGTTAATCAAATTGGATTAATTGTTTGACTAATGCCCTGTACACACGGTCGGACATTGATCGGACATTCCGACAACAAAATCCATGGATTTTTTCAGACGGATGTTGGCTCAAACTTGTCTTGCATACACACGGTCACACAAAGTTGTCGGAAAATCCGATCGTTCTGAACGCGGTGACGTAAAACACGTACATCGGGACTATAAACGGGGCAGTAGCCAATAGCTTTCATCTCTTTATTTATTCTGAGCATGCGTGTCACTTTGTGCGTCGGATTTGTGTACACATGATCGGAATTTCCGACAACGGATTTTGTTGTCGGAAAATTTTATAACCTGCTCCCAAACTTTGTGTGTCGGAAATTCCGATGGAAAATGTGTGATGGAGCCCACACACGGTCGGATTTTCCGACAACAAGGTCCTATCACACATTTTCCATCGGAAAATCCGACCGTGTGTACGGGGCATTAGAGAATAGCTAATAAAAAGTGTAGCAATATAAAGGAGTATGCAGAGAAGCATATGAAAAAGCATCATATGAATGCAAAAATATTGTATGCATAAATGTGTAGATATGAACCATACGTAAGTATGGCATGGACAGCAGCATTCTTAATCCCCTTCATGCCAAGTGTATGCAAATATGTGGCCCCACTGGACTGGGTTTTTTTTTCCATGGGGCCGCATATTTGCATATCTCCCAGCATTAAGACCGGGGTCTCAGTGGGAGCCCCGGGCCCCGTACTAATAATTGGGACCCAGGACTCACAACTCCAGGTCACCTGATCGCTGTGATAGCCTCTGATTGGCTATCACAGTGATCAGTCAGTGTGAAGCTTGCCCCCATGTTTTCTCTCTCTGTGAATAGAGGACAGAGATACATTGTATCTCCTTGCAGAGAAAAAAAATGTGTGTAAAAAAAAATTTTTTTAATAATATTAAAAAATACCCAGATAAGGGTTTGATCTAGGTCAGTGCCAGGGTTATTGTTTGGGTCAGGGTCAAAGGCCAAGGTTAGGGTCAAAGGTCAGGGTCAGTATTTATTTTTGGACAGGAAAAATGATATTTTCTTACTATTTTTGGCCAGTTTTCCTTTATTAATAAAAAGAAAATTAGGAGCTATCCATTATCATTTACCACCAAATGAAAGCCCAATTTGTCCTAAAAAAAGCGCAGTATAATCCACCTGAATGGGGAATTATACACATGTCAAAGTTGCAAAATTGTGCTTTGGCATTAAGATTTGCTTTACCCTTGCACGCGAAGGGGTTCATCTGGGGAGAGGAACGTGTTAGATGGAGTAGCAGATTTAAATACACTATCAAATTAAAACTGAACTCCAGCTAATACTTTATAAGCAGTTTCAGCAACAGTTTTTTTTTATTACTTTTGGGATAAAGGTTTTGCATAAATAGATAAAACTTATCATTTTAAGCACCCCTGCCAGTATTAAAAGGTTTGTCTCATCCGTGTAGTTTAATACATCTGGAAGAGAGGTTGTTCTTTAAAAAAACAACAGACTTACTGGGCAGAACACCAGATAAAAATCAAAGATAGAAAGCCTAAAAAAGAAAACGAATGTAGACATCACATCTAAGAATTGGTAAGCTGCAATATAATAAATGTTTGCTTTGGGGTTTAATACTGCTTTAACTCTATTCTTCCAAAGAAAAGTTAAATTTTTTAAAATAGGGGTACCCCAAACTAATTTTGTAAACTCTGGGAACCTTGGTTATCCATCTCTGAGTTAGCAACTATATCTTAGGTTATGCAAAACGCATTCCAATGTTTGTATTCTTTTTATGAAAGGTTCCTATGATCAGTGGACGAGGACTGGGACATACAGGTGGCACTCTGGATAAGTTGGAATCAGTTCCAGGGTTTAGCTCCAAGCAGAGCCCTGAGCAGGTATGTACAGTAAATACAATGTACGAACAGACATAATAAATAATATCATTTTATTGTTTTGAGCAGTCAAAGATTGATTGAAATTCAAAAGCACCTGTAAAATACACCTCTAATGCTAACCTAGTATTTAACTACACAACAGTTAAAAAGTAATAAAAAATAAAATAAAAAATGTGCTTTTGTGCTCACAAATTACCTGGTCCATTGCTTCGTTTTTTTTATTTTTTTGCATATAAGACACCATGCCACAGATCTTTGAACAAGTGCCTTTAAAGGATAAATTAAAAAAAAAAATAAATAAATAAAAGTCAGCAGCTACAAATACTGCAGCTGCTGACTTTTACTAATCGGACACTTACCTGACCCAGGGTCCAGCGATGCGGGGAACGAAGCCCAGCTCGTCTCCCCCTCCGTTCAGCGGCACCGGCATTGTGACTGTGGGCGCCCGGCTGCACCCACTGCGCATGTGCGAGCGGTGCCGTGCGCCGTGATTGGCCGGACCTGTCACGTGTCCCAGATGATTGACAAGAGGGAGGGGGCAGAGCTGAGCCCTTCCTGCGCCGAGGGGGAAGTGACGTGAAGAGCCCAATCACTGAAGGAGGCAGACTACGAGGGACCCCCTAGCAACAGCCATTTAGAGGTGAGTAAAAAAAAAAAAATTTCCAAATGTTTTTTTTTTTTTTTTTAGGCACATTCATGGATTTATTTATTTTTTGGGGTGGAACACCACTTTAATACACTGTTAAAAACAAGATAAAAAAAGTGTGGTTTTTATCTACAAATTAAAGTGTAAACCCTCTCATATACCCAGTGAAGTGACCGGCCTCAGGTGATACACAGAGATGAAACAAATCCTCCTACATAAGTTGTACTTGTTTATCTGCTTGTCTTCCCTTCTCTACATCCCTTCAAAGCCCAACATTTTTTAAAGCTTGTCTGAGCTGTCATAAAACAGGGGGGGGGGGGGAGTGAGGCAAGCTATGAGAGCTGATTAGAGGGAAGAGACAGACCCCCTTCACACAACACACAGAAACACAGTTAAGGCTGTCAATCAGCTGGAGATCCCTCCCCTGTCACTTTTTTCTCTTGGTGTCAGGAAAACTTGTCGGAAGTGATTAATGGCGATAGCAGAGGAATAAAGCAGCGGACAGAAATGACACATAGTGCTCTTATTTAAGACAAGTACACACTATAGAGGGATGTGCTTTGTTCATATTTCATGCCTGGGGTTTACAACCACTTTAAACTGAGTACTGTAATGTAGTTTGGTTTATTATATCTATCAGTAAATCTTTCTATTATATTTGCAGATGTTAGAAATCCTTCATTCTGTTGGCTGTTGTATTGTTGGGCAGTCTGCAAATCTTGTCCCAGCTGATAAGATACTCTATGAGATGCGGGATGTTACAGCGACAGTGGACAGTTTGCCTCTGATAACAGGTAGCGGCAACATACACCAAATGTTAGCTTTTTGTCTACTAATGATGTTTAATAAAATATGCACAAAGTGCACTATTAAAACGGACCCTCTCGCTCTTTAAGAACTCTACATACCCCTTCCCAATAAAAGGACATTGAAAAAGAAATCTCAAAATACTTTTTTTGGGGGACCAGGCCCTGTGCTTCCAGCTTTCTTGTCTAAGCTAGAATGACATCCCTGTACTTCCCAAAGCATGCTTGGATACTCACGTCATTCATCCCAGGAGGCTTTTGGGGCAGTCTTGGGCACGCTGCGATAGTGCAGGGGCACATCATCAAGAAGGCAGTCACAAGAATCAGCAAGCCAACCTCCTGATGACATGGGAGGAAAAGATGGCAGTGTGGGACCTGGAATGCACTGAGTGTCAGGATCCATCAGAAGATGCTGGATTTGCTGGGCCCGTGATTTTTTTTAAGAACAACCTAGTGGTCAGGGTATCGGGAAGAAAAAAAAACTTAAAGGGGAGTGAATTTCTCTTTATATAAATTATGATAAAGAAAACCTATAGGCTCAGCTTTGCTAAAACAGCTATCTCTAAGTATTGTGTAGAAAACAAAGACATTTTCCAAACACGTACCTTTTCCTTTTTTTCAAAATGAAAGTATATGTATAAACAACATCTGAAAAAAATTCAGCACAGCTCTCTAATACCTGCACAATTTCTCGTTTAATGTAAATACTGAAAAATACTTGGTAATCCTGCCCAAAATGCAATGAGTTCCCAACATCCAGTAGTGGGCTGAAAACGCCTCCACTGCTGCCCTGAAAAAAATAAAGGCAGGCAGCTGGTATAGGAGGGGAGCAATGAGTGATAAAAATCATGGAGAGCTGACAAAGCTTCTTGGGATTTCAGTGCAGCATAGTCAGCTCGCCGCTCACAAAAGGAGCCACTGGTAACCTCAGAGGACATAAGGTGGAGCAAAGGCAGAACACATTGTGTAATAACACTTACAGTGCCTTGAAAAAGTATTCATGCCCCTTACAATTTTCCACATTTTGTTATGTTACAACCAAAAACGTAAATGTATTTTGTTGGGATTTTATGTGATAGACCAACACAAAGTGGCACATAATTGTAAAGTGGAAGGAAAATGATAAATGGTTTTCAAATTTTTTTCCAAATAAATATGTGAAAAGTGTAGCGTGCATTTGTGTTCAGCCCCCTGACTCTGATACCCCTAACTAAAATCTACTGGAACCAATTGCCTTCAGAAGTCACCTAATTAGTAAATAGAGTCCACCTGTATGTAATTTAATCTCAGTATAAATACAACTGTTCTGTGAAGCCCTCAGAGGTTTGTTAGAGAATCTTAGTGAACAAACAGCATCATGAAGGCCAAGGAACACACCAGACAGGTCAGGAATAAAGTTTTGGAGAAGTTTAAAGCAGGGTTAGGTTATGAAAAAATATCCCAAGTTTTAAACATCTCACTGAGCACTGTTCAATCCATCATCCAAAAATGGAAAGAGTATGGCAAAACTGCAAACCTACCAAGACATGGCCGTCCACCTAAACTGACAGGCCAGGCAAGGAGAGCATTAATCAGAGAAGCAGCCAAGAGGCCCATGGTAACTCTGGAGGAGCTGCAGAGATCCACAGCTCAGGTAAGAGAATCTGTCCACAGGACAACTATTAGTCGTGCACTCCACAAATCTGGTCTTTATGAAAGAGTGACAAGAAGAAAGCCATTGTTGAAAGAAAGCCATAAGAAGTCCCATTTCCAGTTTGAGAGAATTCATGTGGGGGACACAGCAAACGTGTGGAAGAGGGTGCTCTGGTCAGATGAGACCAAAATTTAACTTTTTGGCCTGAAGGCAAAGCGCTATGTGTGGCAGAAAACTAACACTGCACATCACCCTGAACACACCATCCCCAATATGAAACATGGTTGCGGTAGCATCGTGTTGTGGAGATGCTTTTCTTCAGCAGGGACAAGGAAGCTGGTCAGAGTTGATGGGAAGATGGATGGACCCAAATACAGGGCAATCTTAGTAGAGTAGTAGAAAATCAGGGCAAAAATCTTGAGACTGGGGCGGAGGTTCCCCTTCCAGCAGGACAACGACCTTCAACATACAGCCAGAGCTACAATAGAATGGTTTAGATCAAAGCATATTAATGTGTTAGAATGGCCCAGTCAAAGTCCAGACCTAAATCCAATTGAGAATCTGTGGCATGACTTGAAAATTGCTTTTCACAGACGCTCTCTATCCAATCTGACATAGCTTGAGCTATTTTGCAAAGAAGGATGGGCAAAGATGTCACTCTCTAGATGTGCAAAGCTGGTAGAGACATACCCAAAAATACTTGCAGCTGTAATTGCAGCAAAAGGTGGTTCTACCAAGTATTGACTCAGGGGGGCTGAATACAAATGCCCCCCATACTTTTCACATATTTATTTGTAAAACATTTGGAAAACTGTTTATCATTTTCCTTCCACTTCACAATTATGTACCACTTTGTGTTGGTCTATCACAAAAAATCCCAATAAAATACAGTTACATTTTTGGTTGTAACATGACAAAATATGGAAAATTTCAAGAGGTATGAATACTTTTTCAAGGCACTGTACCTGCTCTTTTATGATTTTGGATGTAAAATGATGAGAAAAGAAAAAGGCATCCCATAAAATGTCCTGTGGTTAGTTCATCATTTCTCAGAAGGCCTTTAGGATTCAGGTACCACCAGTAATCTTCCTGCTACCAAAGAGGACATCAGCTGCCATTTTCAAAGAAAAGATGACCTCAAGAGGTACAGTTTTGTTTTTTTAATAGTTCATTAAAACTGTTCCAGGAGTTTAAATGGATTTGTAGAAATCAACCAGAGTAAAGTCCCAGACAGGGAGATCTTTTAGACAACCCCAGATAAAAGGTTTACCCCGTAGTGCAGGCTTAATGAATTATAAAAAAAAAAAAAAAAACCCTTTGAGGACATATGGTCATTTCATGAGATGTCTTTTTCTGATCTCGTCATTTTACATACATAATCATAAAAAAGCAGGTGCAGCGGTATTATATAATTCGGTCTGCCTTTGTTCCTTCTCATGTCCTGTGAGCTGGGCACTTATTTTTGTTTTATTTTGTATTTAGGTCTTGTATTCAGACTGGTTGTGTGCTGCATCCTGTTGACATACCTATTCAGTTTTTTTTATTTTCATTAGGTATCAGGAACATACCTCAGCATTTATAGCAGTGGCGGCCCGTGCACTGTGGGCGCACGGGCGCCAACACCCCCATCCATGCGCCTGGCCCCTTTCAGGACGCCAGACGCATGGATTCCTATGGCAGGGGTGGGAGGGGGTGGTACTTTTTGAAGCACCTGATTAGAGCCAGATGCTCTAATAGGTTTCAAATAGGGTGGGCTCAGGGCGTAGAGAGTTTGCACCCTGATCCCACCCAATTGTGTGATGATAGCAAATTAATTTTTGCTATTTCCACACTAACTTTCCTCCCTGCCAATCAGGAGGCAGGGTGTCAGACCTGCTTCCCAATTGGCCGAAGCGCAACCCTATTGGATGCCTGGTGCTTAGGAAGAGGAGCGGAGGAGACACGCACTGGAGCGGAGGTCTCTGAGAGGAGCTGCTGCAGTGCTACGGTAAGTCCCCTCGGCTCTGTCAGAGCCGCGCGCGCGGGGGGTGTGTGTGTGCTACCAGAGCCGCGCGCGCGGGGGGTGTGTGTGTGTGCTACCAGAGCCGCGATCCACACGTGGGGGGAGGAGGGTGCTGCCAGAGCCGCAAACCCTGCGAGTCGGGGGGGGGGGTCAGTGGGCACAGTGGCTGCATATACTGGGCACAAGTGACTGCATATGATGGGCACAAGTGGCTACATTTGATGGGCAAGTGGCTGCATATGATGGGCACAGTGGCTGCATATACTGGGCACAAGTGGCTGCATTTGATGGGCACAAGTGGCTGCATATGATGGGCACAAGTGGCTGCATTTGATGGGCACAAGTGGCTGCATTGGATGGGCACAGATGTTGCATTTGATGGGCACAATGGCTGCATATGATGAGCACAAGTGGCTGCATATGATGAGCACAAGTGGCTGCGTTTGATGGGCACAGTGGCTGCATATACTGTGCACAAGTGGTTGCATATGATGGGCACAAGTGGCTGCATTTGATGGGCAAGTGGCTGCATATGACGGGCACATGTGGCTGCATATGATGGGCACAAGTGGCTGCATTTGATGGGCACAAGTGGCTGCGTTTGATGGGCACAAGTGGCTGCGTTTGATGGGCACAAGTGGCTGCGTTTGATGGGCACAGTGGCTGCATATGATGGGCACAAGTGGCTGCATATGATGGGCACAATGGCTGCATTTGATGGGCACAGTGAGGCTGCAATTGATGGGGGGGGTTTCGGTAATTTTCAGTTTGTTTGCGCCCCCCCAAAATTTTTGTGCACCAGCTGCCACTGATTTATAGCCATATGGCAACTCAATCATCGTAAACCTCCACTGGCTTCAGCTCACCCCACAAATTAAAATCAAAATACTAATAACAACTTGCAAAGCCATCCACAACTCTGCCACCAGCTACATCTCTAACTGGTCTCAAAATATCATCCAAACCGCTCTCTTCGGTCCTCCCAAGACCTCCTGCTCTCTAGCTCACTTGTCATCTCCTCCCATGCTTGCCTCCAGAACTTCTTCTAAGCTTCTCCCATTTTTTGGAACTCCATACCCCAATCTGTCCAACTATTTCCTAATCTTTCCATCTTTAGACGATCCCCAAAAACCCTTCTCTTAAAAGAAGCCTATCCTGCTTCTAACTAATACACTGTGTTTTTACTTTCTCCATCAGCTCATCACCCACAGTTATTACCTTTTGTATCACTTGACCTCCCTCTTAGATTGTAAGCTCTAACGAGCAGGGTTGATTCCTCTTGTACCAAATTGTATTGTAACTGTACTGTTTGCCTTCATTTTGTAAAGCGCTGAGCAAACTATTGGGGCTATATAATTCCTGTATCATAATAATAATAATAGAAATAATAATAATAAGTAATCCAACCATAATGGAATGTATTGCGGCAGCTGTTACTTGTCCAAGAACATGCAGTGAGGTGTTAGGCAGCCCATGATTCGATTTTCATTTAATTCCCCCATCAACACAGTTAGTGTTGATAGTGGAATGCCTCCCACAGCGTTATTGTGTTCTGCCGGCGGGGGGAGGGGGGAGGGGGGAGGGCACAGGCTGCCGCCAGTACACAATGATTATTTCTAGCGGCTATAGCCACCGACAGTAATTGCATGCCAAAAATTTGACAAGCTGGTTGTACCCAAGTCAATCGATGGATCGATTGGGTACAATCAGCCTGCCCATACATGAATCGAAATTCAGCCGGTCCTTGCTGAACTGGCCAAATTTCAACCCATGTATGGCTGGCTTTAAAGTTTTGTGAACCTCCGTCCCAGTCCTCCCACAAAGTCAGGGACACATGTTGATTGTCCTGTTACATGGCTGAAGGTGTGAATTGACATCAAATTGCCAGGATAGAGATTTTAAAGCAGCATTAAATGTGGGTGACAGTTAGTGTGGAAGGCCGCCACCCCTGTTTAGGGATGCTTGTTCCAGTTTGAGGTAGATGAACTCTTTCACACCGCTTGTCCAGTTGTCCTCTCTGTCCATTATATGTACCCCTCGCTGTCCTTGAAAGAATGTCCCTTTTCCATAAAGCTGGCCATAGACGGATCTTCAATCAGTATTAGCAACAAATTCCGCCACACACACACAAGCAAAGTGCATGGAGGTATCCCCCCCCCACCGGGACATTGTCCGCTGTCAAAATACATTGATCAGTGGCTGCATCGATTGAGAAAAGTTTTCCAGCATGTCCTTTCAACAGAAATCAACAGGAGTTGATTAAACTATTGACTTCTGTCAAGCAGGGAAGGCCACCCATTAATAAAAATCCCCTGCTGACTATGGTCAGCATAAGTTGTAGTAAGTATGCTAAATCCTTCAGCAATCTTAAAGCACACCTAAGACGTCTGTGTTCTTTGTCTTTAGACAAAGAACACCTCTCAGCCCTGAGTTGCAGAATAAACCAACATATGTACCTCTCAATCATGGCTAATATTTTTTTTATGCCAGGGGAGACAAAAAACACACAAGACTAGCATCCAGGACACAGCCCACTATGGACACTGAGACC
Organism: Aquarana catesbeiana; assembly: GCF_042186555.1. Lineage (NCBI taxonomy): Eukaryota > Metazoa > Chordata > Amphibia > Anura > Ranidae > Aquarana > Aquarana catesbeiana. The sequence goes on from NC_133326.1 coordinate 131,779,563, forward strand.
ATTTATTCAAGGGATTTGCTGAAATATACTAATCTGCATTGGCCTGTGGCTTTCATTAGTAAGAATGGGCCCTTTGTCTGATACACTGTATTGTATTTTTTCACTGTCTGACTTTATATTGTAGAGAGTTGGGCTGTACATAAACAACCAGGGCTGGTGCAAGGATTTTTGACACCCTAGGCGAAACCTAATTTTGCCCCCCCCCCGGTCCAATTTTCGGCCAACAAATGTTGGATGACAAGCTAGTAAATTTTCGGCAGACAAGAGCTTGACGTCTGATTTTCGTATGGTCAGTACACAAATCAATCACACAAAAGTTGAAAGTCCAAACACGCATGCTCGGAATCAATGCTCACCAAACACAAAATTAGCAGAAGGGGCCCAAAGGGTGGCGCTCAAGAGCTGAAATTCCTCGTAGTGTGTCACTACGCTCGTGTTTGCGGCACGACAATTTGTGTAAAGTTAGTATGCAAGACAAGATCCTGGCACACGTCCTTTTGACAAAAATCAGACACTCGGTTGACCAACGATCATACCGTGTGTACGAGGCTTTAGTTGCTTGTTGCAGACAGAAGAGAGTAGGAACACCAGTGGCAGCAGTATGCCCTAGGCAGCTGCCTACTTTGCCTAGTGGCAGCATCGGCCTATAAACAACACATAGGATCACAATCCACTAAAGGAACATGGTTACCCTATCTTCTCCTAACCTTACTGCCCAGAGAAGTGTACTACGCCTTTTCTAATAGGGATGTGGGAAAATTGCCCACTATTTATAAGTACATATCAGGGATTGTTATTTGCATTTGAATTTCTTAGAGTGCTACTAAACCCATAACAGTAAAATCAATCTGTATATGTAGTAAAGCATGCTTGTTATACTCACTGTGGAACCTAAGGGGTTAATCCTCTGCATTGTATAAAAAGGCTGTTTGATCCTGCCTTCTCTGATCCTCCCCTTCTCTCACTGTCCCCAATTCATCTGCTAGGAGCCCTAGCAGTCACTCTCCACATGCTCAGTTTGGGTGTATTGCTAGAGATGTGATCAACACTGGGCCAATAAACACTGTCCAGACAGAGGGTCAGGGGTCATGCAGCCTCATAAGAGTAAGAGGAGAATGAAAAATCCTCCTACAAGCTTTAACCAGTGCTCAACTGGACACTAGTAGAGGTTTGCAAAACTGCTATATACTGCTGATGAGAAAAGGTATTTAGCAGTTTATATTTACTAAAATAATTGCATTTCCATGTTCTGTGTACTGTGGGAGACCAGATATAGTGAATGCAGGGTCCTGGGTTTAGTAACATTTTAAACATTGATATAAAGTAAAATGTTTAAAATTTCTTGTGTTTGCTTGGAGTCTATTATACACTTACTGTACATATAGAGACTATGGCCAAAGACTTTGGAACAGCTGTATGCAGTTTGGAATATATGGCTCTGTAATAAGGCTGTAACCATACTATACACCAGTGCTTCTGGATGCACAGTTGGCCCAGGGACAAAAAAAGAATGCTTTAGGATGACGTCACCTGTAGCAGAGTGCCCATTTACTCATCATGCAGACATAGGACACTTTAACTCCATTTCCCAAAACTTCCTGGGGTTCAGGACATTCCACGGGAAGATACTGTATGTTTTCCTGCTTCTGTCCTTTAAGCAGCTCAGAGAGGCCACACCTGATGGGGCAGAGGCAGCTCAGAAAGTGATCTGCAACCAAGTGGGCGGCCCTCCACTGTCACAACTAGCATGCAGGCAGCCAGGCTAGAGCCTAATAGCATTCAGCTTCTCCAAAAGACCCAGCTACTGTGGGGAGCCTTCCACCCCCTCTTCCCCAATTGCTGCCAGAGTAATATAGTGGGGTTACACTTCATCCTTAGGCCTTGGATCCCTCCAGCTGTTTGTCTGTGTTACCAGAGCTACCCTAGACTTCACTGTGAGGTGTGCTGTCTGTGAGGACAATTGAATGTAGCTGAGTAATGTGCTGTTTTACTGAAGCTGTGATTCCCAGGTGTCTCTCTGTGCTATAGAGTCTAAAGCCTCGTACACACGATCAGATTTTCCAATCGGAATTGTGTGATGACAGGCTGTGGGCGGAAAATCTGACTGTACGCTCCATCAGACAATTGTTGGCCAACTTTCCATGGACAAATGTTGGATGGCAGGTTTATAAATTTTCCGCGGACAACGGTCTGTTGTCGGATTTTCTGTGCGTGTGTACACAAGTCTGTTGGACAAAAGTCCAAAGTACAAACACGCATACTCGGAAGCAAGCACGAGTTGGAAGCGGTCGGTCTTGTAAAACTAACGTTCGTAATGGAGAATTCACATTCGTGCATTCGGCAAATTATGAAATCTCGAAATGCAGCGCACATTCTCTTCTTCTTTAATGGGATAATAATGAAGCTGCTTTGCTGGTGATACTGATGAAGTTCTGCCAAACGTATTTAAAAAGGCTTTTATTTTCTAGTGATATTAAGAATAATATTTTTTAATTTTTTTGGTCTTGTTGCCACAACACCATTATCCCGTAGTTTTTTTTATATCATAGATACAACTATGTTGGTGTCCCTTGTTAATTTTACATTTTTTTGTATTTTTTAAAATGTAACTGCCTACTCCCAAACTGTCATTCGAAGTAAAACACATAGCCAAGTATTATTCTACACAATTTTTTTACTATGCATTAAAAAAAGAAAACAAATAAAATTTGACATGCTATCTGCCAATAGAACTTAACCAAAAAGTGCATTCCATGCATCCAAAAATATAGAAAATATACCAAATCAAATCATTATTCAACCAAGAAATAAAATAAAAGCCTCATGCATGTGTCCTGCTTCTTAATATAGAGGGTCAACAATGCGAAGAGTTGGTGAAAGCAGGGGTCCGTCATCCGGAGATAATTCCAAAAATCATCCGGATTATTCTCCTGGATCTCCCGCAGCAAAGGCATATGACATAATTGGTCACGATTAATAAAGCAACCAATTTTTGGTCCAAGAAATCCTCCTGTTCCTGGACAGAACTTGGGTCAAAGCAATAACTCCAAGGCCAATAATAAATAACACGTTATCTCCTCCGATTCCGCAACATGGCGGGTTGACGAACGGCTGTTCAGAAACAAAATGAAAAGCGCAAAATGAAAAGCGCAAAATGAAAAGCGCGAATCAACACTCATCAAACTTCTACTAACGCGAAATTAGCAGTAGGAGCCCAAAGGGTGTCGCATGACAATTGAACTATCTCTTTATCGGCTCGTAGTACATCTAGTACGTCACTATGTTCGTGTTTGTTGGCCGACAATTCCTTGCCGTTTGTATGCAAGACGAGTTCCTGCCAATGCCCTTCGGACAAAAGTCTGAGGTTTTGTCTGCGGAAAATCAGATCGTGTGTGCGAAGCTTTAGGTTTCATGTACACTGCTGCTGGTAAACGGACATTTAGGAGCAGTTGGGCATTTGTTTCAGCTGCCCCTGAACTCTCCCCTATGTTATCTTATCAGTACGTGTACACAGGGTCATTTATAGTCGTAAGGCAGTTGAGTTTAAAAGCATTTTTTGGAAAGCAAAAAAATGCATTCAGCACAGATGTTCAGAGGCATTTGAAATGACAAACGTCTGTAACAGCTTGTATATGTGGTAACTCGTGTTTAGCCATGTTTCGCTTACAGGTGTTTTTAATTTTTGACTATTTGAAAAAAAAAAAAAAAAACACTTCTAAACGCAAACGCGGCATGTAAACGTTGCAAAACGGACGTCTTTATTGAACGTCGGTTACTATCTGTCAAGTTAAATTGTTCAGGAGAGGTTGTAAAATGTCCCCTGTATAGATACTATACTATGCAGCAACATGTCATAGAGACATTGCTGGGAAGAATCCATGTTTTGCAATATTCTCCAGTATATGCATGCTCTTTGCCACTCTGACCCTATTTTCCAATTATTGACTCTAACTTTGCACCTGTTTAGTAAACAGTTACAGTTACCCTCTGTCTGATCCTTCAGCCAATTACGTGTCCTGTTGCAAAATCACTATCCTTAAATGAGGAAATAACCCCTTTATGCCCTGTACACACGACCGGTTTTGCCGTCGGAATAAACTCCGAAGGTTTCTCCGACGGAACTCCGACAGAATTCCATTCAAACGGTCTTGCCTACACTCGGTCAAACCAAAGTCCGACCGTCCAGAACGCGGTGACGTACAACACGTACGATGGGACTAGAAAAAAGGAAGTTCAATAGCCAGTAGCCAATAGCTTCCGTCTCGTACTCGCTTCAGAGCATGCATTATTTTTGGTCCGTCGGAACAGCATACAGGCGAGCGGTTTTCCCGATAGGAAATATTTAGAACATGTTCTACTTCTAGGTCAGTCAGAATTTTCAAAAAAAAAAAAGTCAGATGATGCATACACATGATCGGAATATACGATGAAAAGCTTCCGTCGGACTTTTTCTGTTGGACATTCCGCTCGTGTGTACATGGCTTTAGTGCTTAGATTTGTGAATGAAGTGATGATATAAAAAACTGTGTTACTAAACCCAGGACCCTGCATTCACTATATCTGGTCTCCCACAGTACACAGAACATGGAAATGCAATTATTATAGTAAATATAAACACCTGCTAAACACCTTTTCTCATCAGCTGTATATAGCAGTCTTGTGACTTCTATCAGTGTCTGGTTAAAGCTTGTAGGAGGAGTTTTCATTCTACTCTGACTGTCCTATGAGGCTACAAGACCCCTGACCCTCTGTCTGGACTGTGCTGATTGGCACTGTACCGATCACATGCACCCACCCCAAAAAAAAAACAACTCTTTAGCAATACATACCAAACTAAGCATGTGCAGAGTGCTCCCTTGAGTTTAACAAGCCTACTTTACTGCATATAGAGACTTTACTGCATATAGTGATTTTACTGTTGTAGGTTTCTTAAAACTTTAAGAAAGCTATGCTGTGAGTCACTATAGCCATAACAATGTCCATGGTGCTGATCTTTTCACAGCCTCAGTGATGAGCAAAAAGGTGGCTGAAAGCCTTTCTGCACTGATCCTTGATGTCAAGTTTGGTGAAGCGGCTCAAAGTCCAACCATTGAAGATGCAAGAAGGCTGGCGCATAGTCTTGTAAGTGTTTCTTACAAAACCCCAACCATGTTATGTATGCTTATTCTTGAGCACTTGAAGAGAGTCTGATTGCTGTATTGTGTTTTATTCAGTAAACCTCCCAGTTCTCTTCTTTACCTTGTAGTTAATGTCATCAGTGAGATGTATACATTTATTTACGTATGTGTCTTTCTCAGGTGAGTGTAGGAGTCTCTCTCGGAATCCCTACAATTGCTTTAATAACTAATATGGATAATCCTATCGGTCATTGTGTTGGAAACAGTTTGGAAGTTATTGAAGCACTGAAATGTCTGGAAGGAAAAGGACCAGAAGATCTCAGGGAACTTGTCACACGCACAGGTCGGGAAACATATTCATATTGTGGGACGTGTACAGAATATACTGCCTGATGCAGGACCTTACATGTACATATCTGTCCAACTATTAGACTCCAACCAACACATAGACAGCTACTTTTGTTATATCAGCGTGCTTGCCTATAAACCAACCATAGGTGTGCGTAGCCTATTGCATTAGGGTGTGCACCCCAAAGCTCAAACACACATCCCTTTCTCTGCAGCCTCAGCTGCACGGGGCACTGGATGAATGAGAAGTGGTCTGTGCTGAGCAGCTTCCTGTTCATTCACAAACTGAAGCATAGTAAACAGTTTACTGTGCTTCAGTTGTGAATGGACTCAGTGAGCGAGTGTGTTCACTGAGTTAATTTAGAAAATGAAGGGGCTAGTAAATCACATATTTACTAGCCCCTCCCCCTGCTCTCCATCCTGAAATATCCCCCTGCAGCCCCCAGGGAAAAAGAGAAGAGGAGGGAAGCCAGTAGCACTGCTGGGGGGGGAGGGACAACAATGGGGGGGAGCCCAGTCAGTAGGGGGAATGGGCAGCAGGGCCAATCCTGGGCGGGTGCTCAGGTGCCGCGGAACCCCCTCCCACTTGCTCTCCCTGCAGGGGAAAAAAAACAAACAAATAGGAGGAAAAAAGAGGATCATGGGACATGTAGTCCCGAGGACTGGCTGGCTTATTGCAATCCTAGGGGGAAACTGCAGCCCCCAACAAGCCCAGCTGAAGGGGAGGGAGAGAGAGTCAGGCTATGAGTAACACACTGCATCTGGGGACAGACAATGGTGGCAAGTAACAGGCAATTATGGCAAGTGTCAGGCAATGGTGGCAAGTGACACGCTGACACTGCATCTGATGACAGGCAATGCTGGCAAGTGACAGGCACTGGTGGCAAGTGGCATGCAATGGTGGCAAGTAACATGCTGCATCTTGTGACAGGCAATGGTGCAAGTGACAGGCTGCATCTGGTGACAGGCAAAGGTGGCAAGTGACACGCAGCATCTTGTGGCAGGCAATGGTGGCAAGTGACACGCAGCATCTTGTGGCAGGCAATGGTGGCAAGTGACACGCTGCAGCTTGTGGCAGGCAATGGTGGCAAGTGACACGCTGCAGCTTGTGGCAGGCAATGGTGGCAGGTGACAGGCTGCATCTGGTGACAGGCAATGGTGGCAAGTGACACCCTGCATCTGGTGACAGACAATGGTGGCAAGTGACACACTGAATCTTGTGGCAGGCAATGGTGGCAAGTGCCACGTTGCATCTGATGACAGGCAATGGTGGCAAGTGGCAGGCAATGGTGGCAAGTGACAGGCTGCATCTAGTGACAGGCAATGGTTCCAAGTGACAGGCAATGGTGGCAAGTGGCAGGCAATGGTGGCAAAGGACAGGCAATGATGGCAAGTGGCAGGCAATGGTGGCAAGTGACAGGCTGCATCTGGTGGCAGGCGTCTGTGGCACGCTGCATTTTGTGGCACGTGACAAGCTCAGGGTTCCCACCGATTCTGCATGGTGAGTTGAACTATTTCATTATATATTACAATGTAGTAATAGAAATAATGTGATTCAATCATCCCGACCCCAGATTAAGCATGGTGTTGGGATGATTTAAGTGCTAACACGTCCTTTGAAATAATTATTTCATTTTCCTTGATCAGTGTTAGTAATGTTGAAGGAGCCAATGGGAGCTGCAGAGTTTTACTGCATTCAAGTTGTTTATTTCTTGTTTCCAAATCCCTACATTGCTAAGTAGTAGAGCTGTGATTAGTTAATGCTGGTAACATTCGGGATGTGTTTGGCATGCTTGCAGTTTAGGCTTACTGAAACAACTGTAAACTCAAAAGTTTAGAATTACCGGTGATAAGCTGTTGAGCATTATCCTCAGGTGTTGTGCCATTGACTCGTTGCCATAGAAACATTTGTAAAGGGGAGGAGTTAGTAAGATGACCACGCCCATGTGGGGGGGCCAGAAATATTTCTGCACTCGGGCATCTCTGACCCTAGGATTGGCCCTGATGGGTAGCATGCATAGTGATTACAGTGTGCCCAGGCACACCCCCTGCGCACCTATGAAATCAACACTGCGAGAATCTGTGAAATATTAAACTTCATTGAGCTGTATCTAATCTATTTAAGGAAGATTCTTTTTCCCTCTGCCTACAGGTGGATACCTCCTCTGGCTTTGTGGTCAGGCTGTGTCAGAATCACAAGGTGCTGAGAAAATTGCCAAAGTGCTGGATGACGGATCTGCTTTGCAATGTTTTCGAAAGATGGTGGAAGCTCAAGGGGTACAGCCTGACATAGCAAGGAGTCTTAATTCTAACAGCAATTTAGGAAAAGCATCTCACATAGAAGAGCTGATAGCGCAGACAACAGGTCAGCATATTTGTCTCACTCAAAATGGCTGTCTGTGATTATATAGTATAATATATGAAGTTACCACATTTTTTTTACCCATAATATTTGTGGGATCCCTATAAGCTGTATTACCATCTGACTGTTACGGGTATCCTGTCTACAAGGCAATTGTCAATACAGCTCCCTTTGAGATCTAACTTTAAATCTGGATTAGGACATGACAGGATTTCTTTGTGCTCTTTACACTTACTGATGCATCTGATGCATTTTCAAATGATCGCTGTAGGTACGCACCGCCTGTTTTCAATATACCATACATGAGCCCACCTGTACATATTATACTGTCCTTGTATTGGATAGCATTGCATCGTTAAGAATTGTGTATCTACTGACACCTAGTGGTAGCAAGGGCCTATACAACTGGTTATTGTATATTTCTTTGCTTTCTTCCTTTGTTTTGTGCTAGTTATATCAGTCCAACCTCGACCCTCCCTTCTCCTTTAGTTTAGATTCAGTTTTCATCACAGACACTAGGCCATAAATAGTTGTTTTCATTCAGCCAGTGAGCAGCTTGTATACAAATTAGGTGGATGGAGAAATTCCCCTAGCCTGGACATTGTATTCTGACAGCAGCACCCGCTGCTGTCAGAGTACACTAATCGACAGCTGCCTATATCATGCACGTAAATAAAATATGTGAGGCTTGATGCACTGGGGATTAATTGTATATATACAGTGTAGTTTCTTTATCACTTAATAGTTGGTAACATATTGGATGATACTTGCTAGCTAGCTGGAAAATGGTTACTACCTACTACATACTACAACACCATGGGGGTTATTTACTAAAGGAAAATTCACTATGCACTGCAAGTGCACTTGGAAGTAAAGTCGCTGAAGATCCGAGGGGGACATATAGGGAAAATAAAAAACAGCATTTTAGCTTGCACATGATTGGATGATAAAATCTGCAGAGCTTACCCTCATTTCAGATCTACCCCTTATGCCCTGTACACACGATCGGACATTGATCGGACATCCCGACAACAAAATCTATCGGATTTTTTCTGACGGATGTTGGCTCAAACTTGTCTTGCATACACACGGTCGCACAAAGTTGTCGGAAAATCCGATCGTTCTGAACACGGTGACGTAAAACAGATACGTTGGGACTATAAACAGGGCAGTAGCCAATAGCTTTCGTCTCTTAATTTATTCTGAGCATGCGTGGCACTTTGTGCGCCGGATTTGTGTACACACAATTGGAATTTAAACGATTGGATTTTGTTATCGGAAAATATCCTGCTCTCAAACTTTGTGTGTCGGAAATTCAGACGAAAAAAAGTCCGATGGAGCCCACACACGATCGGAATTACCGACAACACAATCCGATCGCACTTTTTCCATCGCAAAATCCGACCGTGTGTACAGGGCATAAGATTTAGAGTGACTGCACTTCCAAGTGCACTTTCAGTGCAAAAGTGGATTTGCCTTTCGTAAATAACCCCCCATGTCTAGACTTTGGGGTCTTTCTGTATGAAGAGCTCTACTCTGGGAATGATCTTTCTCCCATGGGCCAGCGAGACTATACCTCACTGGATATTCCACCAGTACATCTCTGCATACTGTGTGGTCTAGTTACAAGATGCATGAAAATTATGTAAGTTGAAATCTTCCAGAAAAAGAATCCACTTTTGTGATCATGTACATTTAAGTGCTCCTGAAGAAGCTGTCATTTCCGTGAAACACGTTGAGCCTAGTTCCTCATCTCGACAAACAGCTATACATGTTTGTAGTGGATAATGTTTTGCTGGTATCAATATGCAAGCCATGACAATTTGACACGTGTTTTTAAATATTTTATTGTTAAAATAAAGATTTTGTACATATTTTTTCTTACATAAGTGTACTTGTGTAATCACTGGAGGGGTATTTAAAATCCTACTACCTACTACTACCTTTCCAGCTAGCTAGCAATATACTTAAAAACCTGGAGAAAATAAGCATGTCTATGTGGCAGAGATGGCTTTTACAACTGAGTCTGATGCATTGGGTGTATTTGTGCATTGACTTGATGCTAAGCTGTATGAAAGGCTATGTGTGAAGCATGTGAAATTGCACGTAGCTGATAGACAGCACAGGGGCCTCACCTTGTTGTTTTGTGTAAAACCATTACAGAGTATGAAGTCATGCAGAATTTATGTGACCCCAAAAACAATGCAGCCATTCTGTCTGGCTATTTAATGTGTATCTGCATTTACTACGAATGGCTGATTTGGTACCAATCAACTTCTTATATATTTTATAGAAATTCACACGGAGCTCGTATAGGATATCATTTAAGATAATCTCAGTTACTCACCTTTATATATAAATGTTTGTTTTCATGTCAACTATAGTAAGGTACACCATAGGGTATGAATCATTTATGAGAACTCTGACAAAATCCACATTCCTGCTTAATCAATGCATTTCACACCTTGAATATTTCTCAGTGTTATTTGTTTATTTTTGTCTGTTTCTAGGGACAGTGGAGCTGATTCGGGCCAGAACCATCGCTGAAATCCTAAATACACTCGGAGCTGGGAGGAAAAAGGCAACTGATGTAATTAATCACAGTATTGGAGCAGAACTCCTGGTGAGAGTGGGACAGCATGTGGAGAAAGGTAAAAGGAACTCATAGACAGTATTATGACAGAAATCAGAATACTCTGTGCACTTCAAGTAATATGCACATATCTCCTCCTTCTCCGTGTCTGGAACACTGCAAAATCCAGTGTGGTCAATATATCGTGTATGGGGGTGAAGTGTAATTCAACTCTTACCTTAAGGAGGTACCTCTCTGAAAGAGAGAGTATATAAACATAAATAGTAATTTGGGAATTTAGGTGTACCTCCTTGGGTCTAATAAGCACTGATCCATCAATTATAAAAATAAACGTCTTTATTCAAAATGTTATACAAAAAAAAGGTTTGTTTAAAAAACAAATTCTCAAACTAGTTGTCCAGGGAGATGTTGTCCTGGCTCTGGGCTCCGATTTGTTAGGTAACGCGTTTCACGTGCTGACCCACTTCGTCAGGGCTTCAGATCCTGTTAAATGCTGCAACAGTGTACAGGAAAAGTCACATATAAAACAATGAGTATTTAACAATAAATCCCATTATATAGTATCAAATCATGAAAACACTTAGTAAATAATGTCTTAGAGGGTGAACTCTCTAAAACAGGGGCAGGCAACCTTGGCCCTCCAGCTGTGGTGAAACTACAAGTCCTATGAGACATTGCAAGACCCTGACAATCAAAGACATGACTCCTAGAGGCAGAAGCATGATGGGATTGGTAGTTTCACCACAACTGGACTGCCGAGGTTGCCTACCCCTGCTCTAAGACATTATTTACTAAGTGTTTTCATGATTTGATACTATATAATGTGATTTATTGTTTTATAGGTGATTTTTCTTGTACACTGTTGCAGTATTTAACAGGATCTGAAGCCTTGATGAAGCAGGTCAGCCCATGAAATGCGTTAGCTAACAAATCTGATCCCAGAGCCAGGGTAAAATTTTCCTGGACAACCAGTTTGAGAATTTGTTTTTAAAGCAAACCTTTTAAAAAAAAACAAAAAAAAAAAAACTGTAAAACATTTTGAATAAAGACGTTTATTTTTATAATTGATGGATTAGAGCAGCTGAGGGCATCACTGCGGTACAACCACTTGAAGCCAATGACGTACAGGTGCGTGATTTCACGGCAAGTGGTTAAGGATTTTTTTGTTTCATCATTTGGGACTCATTAATTTAAAAGACACTGTTTTATTTGCCCTGCATCATTATCGATTCCGATATATGCTCTGAGAATGGTCCATGATACCTGTATATGAATAATTACATTTACGAAAGTAGTCCCAATCACCTATTTATAAGCAATACTATAAATAATGATATGTATTGATCTTCTGCATTGCCTTGTGAGTGCCTTCTGCAGCATCTTGTGAGCCTTCCGAAAATGAATTAGTTCCCCACCAGTCATTTCAGATTAAACAAGTTTTTTTTCACATTTTTATTGTACTTCAAAAAATGTCCATGCAAAATGAAGTATGGAGCACAGACACTATATTACACTAATGCCCCTGTCGTTAAATCTTTTATCTGTCCCTCAAAGCTCAAAATGCAATTGACTTTGGGGAACATGAGCTGCTGTTACCTCTTCCCTGCATTAGAGGTAAAGTCCATTAAAGTTTGCAGTCTAGCAGCTGATGGTGCCCCTGGACCTACTGGAGTCTGATAACCATGAGTCTACTAGGTTGCTCTTTTGGAGCTCCAACCAAATATACTACATCATCAATAAAATGGGTCATGACTAGTTCACATTTTTCCTGCTCATGATCATCAGGGTCATTATTTACCTGGTGTTTAACTTCCACTCCAACCCACTGCTCAGGAAGGATTAGATACACCTTCAAGTTATGCATAGGCTCACCAGTCATACTGTGCCACTGCCACCATCAGCAAGGGTTCTTTAGCTAACTCAAGTTAATCTAAAACTAAACAAGATTGTGTTCAGGATTTACAAAGAAGAGAACAAAACTACTGTGTAACTACTTCAAATTTAACTGCCCGTCATGATTATATGAGACAAACTTGCATGTTTGTGCCTATGGAAAGAGAAGAGGCAACACTGGTGCCAGCCTAGCAAAGGGTAAACCAATACCAATTGGACAGGTAAATCCATCCCAGTCAATCAGCTCTTGTCCAAAGCATTAATGTGTAGCGCCCCTCTGACTTCCAGAGGCATGGTGGCAACCCCTAGAGACAAGGAGGGCTGACATTTCACCTCATGGAGCAGGTTGCTAGGCATGGTGGGTGGTGTACAACAGTGGTTCTCAAACCTGTCCTCAAGTACCCCCAACAGGCCATGTTTCTCTTAGATAAAATAGTTGTCCAAAACACCAAGCCATTGACTCTGATTTAAAGCACCTGTGCAAGATAAAGGAAAACCTGCAAACATGGCCTGTTGGGGGTACTTGAGGACAGGGTTGAGAACCACTGGTATACAAGGTAGAAAAATGGGCGCCAGTCACTTTTATGCTTGAAAAAAAAAAAAGAGTTTATTTCTCACAACAGGAATAAAACGTGGGAGAGGTAGGGCACAGGACACCCTTAGTCAAATAAAGCAGCAGACTAATAGACTGGCAGACTCCTAAGATAAAAATGTAGAAAAGGTGGACAGCAGTACAGAAAATGAGCCTTTAAGCTGGAACCAGCAATCTCTACTTTTTTGTAGCAACAGCTGTCTCCTATAGCTTTGAAAATAACTCACAAGAAGGTGCAGAAATTCTCTGGATGATTTGGGCTTGATGCTTTCCCAGGCTCTCCATTGATCTCTGGTCCATGCAAGAGTAACTTCTGGTACTTCATCTCAGGTCTCCATCATTTCCTTCAAGCCTCCAAGTAGTGAGCAGGCTCTCCCTTGCAGAACCTTATGCACATGGTTAGGCCTCAGGCCTACCCAGCAGCAGCTGTTCCCCACACATTCACCCCAGACCACAGTCTGAATGGAAGGACCCAGATCACCTGACTTCCTCCAAATATGTACTCTCTTAACCTAGAGTCACTGTAGCTCATCATACTAATGTCAAAGGTAACAGTGCCACCTACTGAAAAAAAAGGAGGAACCACAGCTAAACCAGGTTTAGGAGAAAACCCAAAATGATCACAAAGACTACATATTAGCCAGGCTAGTTACAACCCAGCAAAGCTACATTTACTAGCAGCCCTGTTTAAGACAAGGGTGCTACAAATGTAAAAAGGATCAAGCAAACAATCTATAAAATCTGTATATACCGTGTGACGATCCGGGGTGATTAGTTTCAAATGGTGCATGCAGTTTTCCAGAAACATGCCACTCCAGATTGCGTTTTTAGGGCATGGCAGCCCACTTTTATTTAAAGGTAGCGAAAAAGTTCAAACAAACAGTAATCTTCCCTCGCAGGGGGGTTCCACCATCACTGTATAAACACAAACTATAGCCCCCTGGCTTACTCACTGTCAGCTTTGTGCTGTTTTGGTCACGGGCCACATCTGCCTGCTACAGACGTGCACAAACAGGCTGCCACCTCTAGCCTTAGACTCCAAGACCTCCTGTCTCTTTCTCCTGGAGCCGTCTCCTACTGGGACCCTCCCAGGCCAGACTTCCTGTCTGCCGGGCGGAGCTGTCTCCAAGTCTGAGCACTGACCTCTATTCCTGGGATGATTATGAAGCCAGCACACAGGTGTACAATTAGCAAGCCTACCAAAATTAGGCATACACTGCTCATATGCACCTGTGACATGGGGTCGCATCTCCACAACCTTTAAAGGTTGTGACGGGGGAGCAAGTGAATGTAATTTACACACTCTACAAACCTCCAACTCTACTTGATGAAAAGTCTACCCTTCTAACTCAATTGTTTTTGCCTCAAAATGGAATAAACTTTGTTTTGTTTTTCAGAAAGAAGGATAGACCAGCTGTTGACTAAAACCTGTTTTCTTTCTTCTAGGGTTTCCTTGGATCAGGATTCATTATGAGAAACCTCCTCTTCATGACACACAGAGGCAGGCCCTCCAAAATGCCCTTTGCATCACAGACCGGCCTGCTTTTACACCACCATCTTTAATCAGGGATATCATTGTTTCTCATGACAAGAAAGAAGGAAATGATACCACAGTGCAGAGAGAGAAGGCAAATAACTGACCTATGTGCATCCTTTTAAAGCTCAGACCTTCTAGTTTAATGTATTAGTAAACCCTCCATAAAATAATAGCTTACTATGTACTGTATATCTATGTATTATTTACATTAGTTGCTTCTTTTTCATATACTTTACTTTTAATGTTTTTTTTTTTTTTTTTTTTTTTTAATGTTCTCCACTCTTTCAACCTGGTCCAGCACTTCCCCAACTTCTGGTAGTTTAGCACAGTGGTCATCAACCCTGTCTTCAGGGCCCACTAACAGGCCAGGTTTTATGTATTACCTTGGGGAGCTGCAGACGAGAATACTGCAATCACTGAGCAGCAAATGATTTCACGTGTGATGTATTTCAGTTATCTTGCAAACCTGGCCTGTTAGTGAGCCCTGAGGACAGGGTTGATGACCACTGGTTTAGCAGACGCATTGACCACGAGACAAAATGTCCCATCATATTGTGTTTGTGAGTTCCAATGTGCATGCATGTGGAAGTTTCATTGATTTAATGCTTTTCTCTCTGCTCTCATCTAACTGCAGCGGAGGACCAGCAGAAAAGTTAGTTTAAAAAAAAAAAAAAACACGTTTGTTTATTTTTATTTTTAAATATATATTACAACTATTTTGTTAAAATAACCTTAAGGGCTCTTTCTCACGGGGCGGATCAGTGATGATCCGCCCCGTGAATATCCGCTTGCTCAGCGGGGATCACTCCGCCGATCCCCGCTGAGCAGGAAGATGACAGGTGCATCGCTGCACACTGTGCAGCGACGGACCTGTCAGAGCGCCGCTCTCCCCTATGGGGGGATCGGATGATGACGGACCGTAGTGTCCGTCGTCACCCGATCCGATCCGAAAACGGATGGAATAGTAGGTTTTTCCTCCGTTACACTTTTCGGATCGGAGCGGGTCAGATGTCAGCAGACATGTCACCGCTGACATCCGACGCTCCATAGAGATTCGTGTATGTCCGTTTTTCATCCAAAAACGGAAGGATGAAAAACGGACATACGGATCGTTAGTGTGAAAGAGGCCTTATTGTCCATATTACCAATGAAATGTAATTCAAAAGCAAGTGGGCAGGTCACAGGTTCCCTTTTGTTTCAGCATCTCTGTGTGGTCTGTGTGTGTCAGTGTAGTCCCAGAGGGAGCGTGCATACTGCGGTGGCTCCATAGAGACCCGGCTACTGATAGGAGCCACCGCAAAAACAAAATTCATATGGTGCAATAAAAATTTAGTTAAGCTTGTGAACTAAATGCATAAACAACTAAATGTGGCTTTTATCAGCTGGGTTTATTAACACTTTAAGCTGTACATGTATAATTGCACATTAATATAATATTTGTAAGTAGTAAAAATGTTAAAAATATTATTGTACTAATATGTACTGTAAAACTGTAGAATAATGTATTCGCTTGAAAAACTAATGTAAATAATCACAGCCCATGTTTGGCACTCCAATCATTTTGGATTTTTAGTATTTATAATTGTTGAAAAAATGTTAGCAAAAAGAAATAGCACAAACAAATGTTGGCTTTCTGAATTTAAACTGGCCAATCTTGAAAAATGTTTTAAAATGCAGCAAATGTAATCTATGAAAATATATATGAAACTGCTAAAAAATGTACCTGCAGAAGAAGAATTGGGAATCTCCCCAATGGACGGTCTCTGTGACAGTTGCCTCAACACTGCACTGCTCACTTGCTCTCCTTTGGTGACTAGGGTTGCCACCTTTTCTTCAAGTCAAACCCGAACACTTTAGCGGCACACATCAATTTTTTTTATAGTATAAACTATACATATATTTTGCAATTAAATAACATTCAATCATATGAAGTTAATCACAAGAGTCCGCAGACTTCCCTCTTTACGTCTGAATCCGCAGAGTTCCCCTTTTTTTTTCATCTGAATCCGCAGAGATCCCCTTTTACATCTGAATCCACAGGGTTCCCGTTATACATCTGAAGTCACAGAGTTTCTTTACACCAGGGATATGAAATTAGTGGACCTCCAGCTGTTGCAGAACTACCATAGGCGTGTGCAGGGGGTGTGCCAGGGCACACCCTAATCACTATGTTTGGTGCCGTGTGCCCCTATTGCACGGGCTTCCCCACCCTCCCATGTTGGTCCCCCCGCCTCTCAGTGATGCTGGCTTCCTTCCGTTCCTCCCCCCCTCTGGCTGCTGCGGGGGATGTTTCAGGATGGAGAGCGGGGGAAGGGAGTTAGTAGATATATAATTTACTGGCCCCTTTCTTTTCTAAATGAACACAGTGGACACACTAGCTCACTGTGTCCATTCATAATGGAAGAATAGTAAACTGTGTTTACTATGCTTCAGTTTGTGAATAAACATGAAGCCATTATACAAAGAGCACTTCCCATTCATTCACTGCCCTGTGCAGCTGAGATTGCAGAGAAAGGCATGTGTGTTTGAGCTTTGGAGTGCACACCCTAATGCAATGGGCTGCGCACACCTATGAGAACTACATGGCAATAACAATACACTGACAGCCACAAGCATGACACCCAGAGGCAGAGGCATGATGGTACTTTGCAACAGCTGGAAGTCTGCTAATTGCATATCCCTGCCTTACACTGTAAGGGGAGACTCTGCAGACTCTGATGTAAGGGAGAACTCTGGGGACTCTAACATAAGGGAGAACTCTGGGAACCCTGATTTAAGGGGGAACACTGAGAACTCTGATGCACAGTGAGGACTCTGATGTAAGGGGGAACACTGTGGCCTCTGGTGTAAAGGGGAACTGTGATATATGGGGTGCTCTGAGAACCCTGATTTTCCTTAGTGTACTCACTCAGAGGCAGGAGAGAGAAGGGGGGAGACTTCAGTCATAGACAGGGTTGGATGGTGAGCTCACTCACCCCTTGGCAGTCAGCACCTCTCATTCAGATGTATCTGAGGCTGCTGGACTTCAAATTTCCAGCCCCCCACTTCCCTTTTCTGAGGCACAGTGCTGGGGATTGGAGTGTGGGCAGACACAGAGGGGTAAGAGCGGGAGGAAGAGGAGCAGATCGAGCCCTCTCTCCTCTCCCATCTGTATGTAGGGGATGTTAGTGCTGGCTTTGGGCAGTGTGAAAGAGAGAGTAACAGACACTCTCAGCTTAGACAACTGCAGCCAGCAATAATGCTGGGAGGCCATAGTCCAATCTGAATAATGTGTACAGGTTTCAGGCAGTCTGCATGATTCCAAAATTTGAACTGTCCAGGTGAATCCCAGACAGGTGGGAAACCTATTGGTGACTCTACCTAAATTTTAATCCTCAAGCCCATTGAGGCCTGGTTAACACCTATGCAGTTTGCATATTCCAGGTGAATTTTGCATTTTTCAATACATGTTTTTGATCCATTGAAGTCTGAGGAACCAGGAAACCATATTAAATGGACTGTAGTGTGTTTCTGCAAAACTGAAACGCACTAAAAAAAAATACATAGGTGTGAACCAGGCCTTAGTGGAGACCATGTGACCACCACAAGAGGGAGACAAAATTCCTTTCAATGTGACTGGATTTCCTATGAATGGTCCTTACTGTATGATTGATGATCTTGTGTTTTAAAAAGAATTTTACTTCAAGGCCCCACTGACATGTGCGGAAGGTTTGTGAACAACTCTGAAAGGTGCTATTTCCAGAAGCTCCAGCTTCTGTTAACCCTCACAGTGCTCAGGGTGGTATCCAGTGGCTGTGAAGGAACACCAGGAAGTTTTTTTAGCAGAAGCAGCCACCTGCATGTAAAGAGGTACACACCAATACACATAACTAATTTGTTTGACATCAATAACCTTCCACTCCTGACCATGCTAACGTTCCCATAAAATTCACTCATACATGAAATTCTGATTGATAAGCAGTTCCTGGCAATGAATGTGTTTGGAGCTGCCCACACCCCCCCCCCCCCCAATAAAAAAATAAAAATAAACTTCAGCTTTAGGACCGGTTCACACTGGTTGCGATGCCAGACATCGCATGTGATTAGCATCGCATTTCTGTATATGTACGTCGACAAAATGGCTGCGCAAATGGGCGTACCTGTACGTCCCTTTGAATTGGCCGCCGTGCCGTGGCGTGTGCGCCCTGCTGGTGGCGCACGTGCGCACCCGCTGCGAGCTCCATGAGTAGGATCGCGGGTCATGCGGACTTGATGTCCGCGGGGATACCCGCGATCACCTCACAGAGAGGAAGAACGGGGAAATGCTGATGTAAACAAGAATCTCCCCGTTCTGCCTAGTGACACTGACACTGATCACCGCTCCCTGTAATCGTGTCACACAAAGCCCCTCCCCCCCACAGTTAGAATCACTCCCTAGGACACACTTAACCCCTACAGCGCCACATAGTGTTAACCCCTTCACTGCCAGTCACATTTACACACTAATCAATGCATTTTTAATCCCACTGATCGCTGTATAAATGTAAATGGTCCCAAAAATGTGTCAAAATTGTCCGATGTGTCTGCCATAATGTCGCAGTCACAATAAAAATTGCTGATCACTGCCATTACTAGTAAAAAAAAAAAAAATTATTAATAAAAATGCCTTAAAACTATCCCCTATTTTGTAGACGCTATAACTTTTGCGCAAACCAATTAATAAACGCTTATTGCAATTTTTTTTACCAAAAATACGTGGAAGAATATGTATCGGCCTAAACTGAGAAAAAAAATGTTTTTTAATACATTTTTAGGGGATATTTATTATAGCAATAAGTAAAAAATAATGCGTTTTTTTTTTCAAAATTGTCGCTATTTTTTTGTTTATATCGCAAAAAATAAAAACCGCAGAGGTGATCAAATACCTACATTTTACCAACAGCCCCCCTCCCCCTTTAAAGAGGAACTGCAGTTTGCTCACATAATTTGTAATAAAAACAGCTTTGCCATTCTGAAGCTTTCCTCCAAGCACTTTGCATATTATTTTATATACACTGTGCTTCTGTACTTGCCAAATATGTTGCAGAAATCTCCCTCAACTAAGTCTGGCTGTATTCATTTTAATTGTGGGCAGGTGAAGCTGCTGCCTGTTCACTTCCTGGATTTACACAGACAAACAAGAGGCGCACCTTCAGCTCTGCAGCTTTCATTGGCCCTCTTATGACTCATCCCCCCTCCCTTTCTGGCAAACTCTCACGATAGTGTGAGAGAGAGAGAGAGCTGTACATGATGTCATACGCCTAGGCTTTTTACCAGACAAGAAACAAGAAGTGGGCTGTATAAGGTATTTACTGGCAGAAAAAAATGTTTTACTATCCAAATTTAAAACAACAACAAGGGCAGAAGATTTAATAGATGGAAAGTTGAAAAATGACTGAAGGTCCGCTTTAAGCTGCAAAGACCCCATACAGGGGTATACACATACTGCAGCCATGATGCTTTGCATTGCAGCACAGCAAAACATATCACCACTGGGGCGTTTGGAAGGCAGTGCAGTATTCCAACTAAAAAAGCCTCCTGAACACCTGTCAGCCACCCCCTAGACTCTCTGTGAAAAGTGATCCACCACAGATTGCTTTTCACAAGCAACTCAGGCTGCTTCCATGCTGATCAGTTTTTCTTCTGTTCTTGTGTTTTAGAAAGCATAAGAAAAACACATGACCATTAAATCCCATGAAGCTCTTTTGACACTGGTCAAAACAACGCACCAAAAAAGCACTTTCCCATTGAAATGAATGGAAACCGCATCAAAAACGCACCTGCGGTTTCGGAATTACGTGTCCTTTTTTTGCACCAGCAACGTGGAAAAATTGCATATACGTTTTTACCACATTTTTGCAATGGAGCAGTGTGAAAGTAGCCTTAAAATGTAGATAAGCCCTTTACTGTCTCAAAAATATGTGAGACAAGTCACATACTTTTATCAAAACCCTTCATGACTGATTCGCTTTGAAAATAGTTTTGTCAATATTGAAAAATGAAGGTGTTTTCATATGTAATTAGTCTTTATCAGGGCTTTTTTTCAGGGGGAACTTGGTGGAACTCAGTTCCACCACCTCTGGCTCAGACCCTCTGGTGCCTACTCACTACAATCACTTGTAAACACTGAAGTCTGGTTTCTGTGTTTACAGCTCTGCACTCTGTGTGTAACCCCCATGAACTCTGCACTCTGTGTGTAACCCCCATGAACTCTGCACTCTGTGTGTAACCCCCATGAACTCTGCACTCTGTGTGTAACCCCCATGAACTCTGCACTCTGTGTATAACCCCCATGAACTCTGCACATTGTGTGTAACCCCCATGAACTCTGCACTCTGTGTATAACCCCCATGAACTCTGCACTCTGTGTATAACCCCCATGAACTCTGCACTCTGTGTATAACCCCCATGAACTCTGCATTCTGTGTATAACCCCCATGAACTCTGCACTCTGCGTGTAACCCCCATGAACTCTGCACTCTGTGTATAACCCCCATGAACTCTGCACTCTGTGTGTAACCCCCATGAACTCTGCACTCTGTGTATAACCCCCATGAACTCTGCACTCTGCGTATAACCCCCATGAACTCTGCACTCTGTGTATAACCCCCATGAACTCTGCACTCTGTGTATAACCCCCATGAACTCTGCACTCTGTGTGTAACCCCCATGAACTCTGCACTCTGTGTGTAACCCCCATGAACTCTGCACTCTGCGTGTAACCCCCATGAACTCTGCACTCTGTGTATAACCCCCATGAACTCTGCACTCTGCGTATAACCCCCATGAACTCTGCACTCTGTGTATAACCCCCATGAACTCTGCACTCTGTGTATAACCCCCATGAACTCTGCACTCTGTGTGTAACCCCCATGAACTCTGCACTCTGCGTGTAACCCCCATGAACTCTGCACTCTGTGTATAACCCCCATGAACTCTGCACTCTGTGTGTAACCCCCATGAACTCTGCACTCTGCGTGTAACCCCCATGAACTCTGCACTCTGTGTATAACCCCCATGAACTCTGCACTCTGTGTATAACCCCCATGAACTCTGCACTCTGTGTGTAACCCCCATGAACTCTGCACTCTGTGTATAACCCCCATGAACTCTGCACATTGTGTGTAACCCCCATGAACTCTGCACTCTGTGTATAACCCCCATGAACTCTGCACTCTGCGTGTAACCCCCATGAACTCTGCACTCTGCGTGTAACCCCCATGAACTCTGCACTCTGCGTGTAACCCCCATGAACTCTGCACATTGTGTGTAACCCCCATGAACTCTGCACTCTGCGTATAACCCCCATGAACTCTGCACTCTGCGTATAACCCCCATGAACTCTGCACTCTGCGTATAACCCCCATGAACTCTGCACTCTGTGTATAACCCCCATGAACTCTGCACTCTGTGTATAACCCCCATGAACTCTGCACATTGTGTGTAACCCCCATGAACTCTGCACTCTGTGTATAACCCCCATGAACTCTGCACTCTGTGTATAACCCCCATGAACTCTGCACTCTGTGTGTAACCCCCATGAACTCTGCACTCTGTGTATAACCCCCATGAACTCTGCACTCTGTGTGTAACCCCCATGAACTCTGCACTCTGTGTATAACCCCCATGAACTCTGCACATTGTGTGTAACCCCCATGAACTCTGCACTCTGTGTATAACCCCCATGAACTCTGCACTCTGTGTATAACCCCCATGAACTCTGCACTCTGTGTATAACCCCCATGAACTCTGCACTCTGCGTGTAACCCCCATGAACTCTGCACTCTGCGTGTAACCCCCATGAACTCTGCACTCTGTGTGTAACCCCCATGAACTCTGCACTCTGTGTATAAGCCCCATGAACTCTGCATTCTGTATGTGATGCAATCCTGATATTTAATGCCCCTTTAAGACCTTTCTACTGTTTGTGAAATATGACCACACCCACTATTTGATGTGATTTGGAGGGTGTGTGTGGGTTGAGAGGTTTTGGAGGGTCGTGGTTGAGTTCCAGCACCTATTGTTTGAGAAAAAAAGCCTTGGTCTTTATAATAAACTGGACCACCAACCAAAAGTTGTATGCTTTGTATGGAAGTGGTAAAAGAATAAAACTAGTCATACACATACATCATTTGCCTGATTTTTGTGAATTGGATGACGTTGGAGTCATGGGTGGCTCTGCCAACACCACCCGGCTCAACAAACTTCGAATGAGAAATCAAAGGAGCTGGGTGGAAAAAAGTCATCAAGACTGCAGTAAGTATGGATCGGGAAATCTGTGCTGAACAAGAGAAATTTTTTTTTTGCATCTTTACATGTAGGACTAATGGAAGAAGCTTACTTCTGTCAGTGTCCCCACTGCAAAAATGCCCATTCCATTCCTTTCTTGGTGGCTGGTGCCAATATACAATCTCTTACAGTTCTTTAAAGGCTGTTTGCATTAGAAAAATTTCCTGACACTATGGGGATGATTTACTAAAAGAGATGTGCAAAATCTTGTGCACCTCTGCATAGAAATCAGTTTCCAGGTTTTAGCCCTCGTTCACATTGAATGCTGCTTTGAGACCATGCGACTTCATCTGAAATTGCATGATTTCAAAGCCACATGTCAGTGCAACTTCAGGTGTGACTTGGAAGACATCTGTGTGGCTTCATGTACAGATGTCTATCCATAGGTGTGCGCAGACTATTACACACAAGCTCAAACACACATGCGTGTCTGTGTGTGTGGGACACACCCTCACTAATGTAAACAAACATTTTAAAATGTAATAAAATGTGGTTGGTGTCAGTAGGGCAGTGGATGGTGTAGTAGGGCAGATATTGGTGTCAGTTGGGGGTAGTGGCAGTAGTTTTTTTTTATATATATATTTTTTATTTACAATTCTTTTAGGAGCCCCACTGGGGGCTTTGGTGAAATATCAGGGGTCTAAACAGACCCCAGATGCCTCACTTTTGCAACAAAGAAAGGGGCTGAGGACAGGGATTCCACAGCCCCTTTCTCCGCAGCATCAGCTGCACTGGACAGTGTATGAAGGGGAAATGCTCTGTACTGAGCGGCTTCCTGTTCATTTACAAACTGAAGCATAGTAAACACAGTTTACTATACTTCAGTTAGGGATGAACACAATGAGTGATCTATACCAATCTCTCACTGTGCTCATTCAGAAAAGGATGTGGCCAGTAAATGACAAGGACCCAGGCAGCAGGGGGAAACTATGCCGCACGGGGGTGATTAGGGTGCTCCCAGGCACAACCCCTGTGCATGCCTATGTGTCTATACAAGTCATATCTGAAATTATTATATTATTATTATTATTATTATACAGGATTTATATAGCGCCAACAGTTTGCGCAGCGCTTTAAAACATGAGGGCAGACAGTACAGTTACAATACAAATCAATACAGGAGGGATCAGAGGGCCCTGCTCGTTAGAGCTTACAATCTAGAAATCACCAAAAGTAGTGCAGGAACTACTTTTTCAAATCGATGCGTCACACAATTGCCGATAATAGGGTGCGACTTGTAATGACAAGTTGTTCCGGTGTGAACAGGGGGCTTATTCGCAAAGCTTAATTGAACAAGCTGAAGTTAGAAGCTGATTGGCTACCATACACAGCTGCAACAGATTTTGTGCTCTCTAGTTTTAGTAAATCAACCCCAGTGACCCCTGTGAATCCCTTCCCTGGTCTACCCCAAACAAAAAGGACAGAACTTGATCAAATAATTTTAATATATTATAGAAAAAATGCATTTTATTGTAAAATCCAGCTTGTTTGTTGACAGAAAATAATGTGATCACAAAATGTAATCTAATAAAATTGCAACAGTGAAATAAAATCAGAAATGGTAATATTTTAGCTCTCTTCTAAGAACAAGTTAAACACAAATGTAGAAAAGGAAAGTGGTAATACTGTGTGTATCCTGTCATACTCTGTATTTTAAATACGACAAAGGTACCTGAATTAATAATTTATAATGTTTATTTTGTTAAATAAAGTTTTAAAGAATTAGAAAATGAATTATATTGTGGAATTGTGTTTGATTTGCTATCAATAGCCTTCCGCTTCTGATCCTGCTAATGTTCCCATAAAATGCACTCATGCATTCGGTTCTGATTAAAAAAGCAATTCTTGGCAACAAATGAAAGTGCTAGTGCTATCCGGAAAACACTAGTGCTTTATAATCATAGAGCTTACTCAGTTAACTAATGTGAGCTTTGTGCAGTCAGCTGCAGCAAGACTTCAAAAAGCACCTCACTGGGTCATTGGGTATACACCTCCTAAAGTCTATGCAGACAAAAATCAGGTTTAGGCTAGGTTCACGCTATGCCGGCAGCCATGTTTGCGGGGGGTGGGGGTGGGGGGTTGGGGAGGTCCCTGTACCTTTTCCAAAATTGCAGCAGCAGAGAAACCACATAGTACTATGCCAGTCCCAGCACGGGAAACTGCGGTGTGGGTTCCAGTGTGTGGGTGGCATCCTTATGCCTCTGCTAACAGCAGCGCATCTTTGATGCAAAACAAAAAAATCATTGCGCTGCAGCCAGCACACCAAGTATAGGACACACTATAGCAATGAACTATAAAATCCAAAAATTGCAGCGCTTAAAATAAGAGATACAAATGAATTGACATACAATAATCCACAAAACAGAGAAATAAATGTAAATAATCATATAATAGTCCACAGTGACTTCTGTGAATAATTTCCACCAGTGAGTTCTTCAAAAGCTAATATATGTGATCTTCCTCTTTAAATCCACAATAGGTGCAAGCAGACATCAACTTGTGCTCCCCCAACCACTCTGAGGCTTACCAGAGAAGTTTACAAACGTTTGGTATTAACATCAATATGCAGCAGCGTGAGATGGGTTAGATCACAGGTCCGCTTTAATCCTCCATGCAATCAAGGCCAAGTACATGGCATAAAAAACAAAACAAGACAACTTCCCATAGTGTAAGTCCGATGTAAATTTAATTTAAAGTAGGTTAAAAGCACTCACATAAACTACAACTCCCAGAATCCTTGAGGATGCGTGTGCATGTGCAATAGTGTCACAGCCACTGGCTCTGCCCTACGCATTTCAACATACGTTACGTCATCAGGGGCACCACATTTTTTTGATGCAGGTGCGGGAAAGCAAGTCCCGCACCCGTTTAACGTGTGAACCTATCCTAAGATCTTCCTTGGATGCGTTAGTGAACCTGGTGATGTAGGAATCAGAGAGAGGAAGTTATAAAACACAGATTCCAGGATGTATAATCCCACTGTCCTCACAATGATCTGGTTAGAAGGTTTGTGAAAATCTTTCTGCAGTGAATTACACAGACTTTAGAACAAGGAAAGGTGAATGAGCTTCCTGTTTTTAGCACAGCTGTGTTATTTTTTTTATAGCAATAGTGGATCACAAGTGCTTTTGCCTATTGCCTGGGATTGCTCTGTAAGCACATACTTTGGGAGCTCTTCACAGATGATTCCATCTCATTGAACTGGGAAAATAGAAGAAAATATATTGGCCATGTTAGGGTTCATGTACATAGACAGCATACTCAGAAGTAAGTTGTATGCTTTTGTGTCATTTTGACCTGCTTGTGAGTTTGCTATAATCAGCTTATCAATTGCTTCAGACTGCTTCATAGACCTTTGAGTGTTTTTATGTTCATTATTGACATGCATGAGGAAGAAAAGCAGTATGTGTACATAAATCCTTTAGGATGGTGTGGGACTTAAAGTCTATGGTGCTGCAGCTACAAAGCTATGAGTACTGTGGTGTGATCTTTAGTCATTTTATCATAAGACAATGCAAACAGCATCACTACACAGGAAATAATAACAGTTCAAAAATCTGAGGGCTTAAAGCTAAATCCTAAATAGATATTGAAAACATCAGTTAATACAGTTATGAATTCAATAACTAAAATACTGTATGTGTTTTTTAAACGCAGCTAGTGTAAGTACTTTTTTCGTAATAGCAGCCTCCTATAGCCCTGTGTACAGCTAGACTGAGAGATGGAAGTCCAGATTTAGGAGCCAATAAGGCTCTGCTGCAGCGCACATGTGACCTTCTTCTCAGCGCAGTGCCCACTGGGAATGAAGACCTATCTTCCTATCTCTGGGCGTGTCATATGTCACATGACAGGTAGACAGGAAGAAGGGCAGTGTGCCCTCACTTCCCAACAGCGCCACACTGAGATTAACCTCCTTGCATCCACGCTATAGCTGAATGACGGCCACAGCGTGGACCTACATTGCTGGGACGCCGTCATATGACGTCCTCCCATGCTTGAACTGCCTGCGTGCCCCCTGGGGAGGTGCGCGCAGAGCGCTCTGTGATCACTGAGACTCGGCTGATCACAGATCGGAGTAAGGGGCTGGCCCCTTACCACGTGATCAGCTGTCAGCCATTGACAGCCGATCACGTGATGTAAACAGAAGATCGGTAATCTTTTTTTTTTTCCTGACAGCGTGAGGAGAAAAAAAATGATCACCGGCTTCTGTGAAAGGGACATTGTTCCCAAAAAAGGAAGAGCTACAGCCACCTCATCTGTGCCCACCAGTGTCACCTGCCAGTGCCCACCAGTGCATATCAGTGCCACCAATCAGTGCTCACCAGCGCATATCAATGTCACCAAGCAGTGCCACCTATCAATACCCACCAATGCCACCTATCAATGCCCACCAGTGTTACCAAATCTTTGCCCATCAGTGCCTACTACTGCCACCCATCAGTGCCCATCGCTACCACCCATCAGTGCCACCTATCAGTGCCACCCATTAGTGCCACCTCTCAGTGCCCACCAGTGCCACTTATCAGTGTCCATTTGTGCTGCCTTATCAGTGCCCATCAGTGCCGCCTATCAGTTGCCATCAGTACAGCATATCAGTGCCACCTCATCAGTGCAGCCTCATCAGCGTACATCAATGAAGCAGAAAAATTACCGTTTGCAAAATTTTATAACAAAATATAAAACTGTTTTGTTTTTTTTCAAAATGTTCGGTCTTTTTTAGTTTTTTTAACAAAAAATTAAAAACCCAGCAGTTATTAAATACCACCAAGCAGAGCCAAGTGCTAAGAGATAGAAAAAAGTGTTTGCAAAAGCAGCTGTCTCCTTGCTAGCAGTGTTGTCAGACGGCCGCAGAGTGAGGAGGGGTGCCCTGTCTGACTTCACAGCTAGCCTTAGGTAGCACCCAGAAAGTTGGGAGATGCAGAGCTGTGTCTTGGCCTAGGCCGACAAGGCCTAGGGCGGCACTTTGCGGGGGGGCGGCGGCTTTTTGCCGCCCCCCCCCCCGCACGAAACCCCCCCACACCTGTACTCCTCAAGTCCCGTACATATACAGCCTCCCGCAGCTTGCCTTGCTATGTCATCATTGTCATGTGCAATTGTGCACTGAACTCAGCACTTGCCGGGCGTGTACTTGGCGGAGGGGGGGGAGCGACTGCCGCCCCCATACAACGGACCGTGAGTGACCGTCAGTGTCACTGGCTGGCCAATACCTGTGGTGCACAATGCACTTACTAGTAGCTTAAATGACAGAGGGCGAGGCGGAGCCTAATGCTCCGCCTACCCACCTCCGCGCGGCATTACACGTTCTCGGGGAGACGGACGGGGACGGGGCTCTCTGTAACCACTGCCAGAGAGCCCAGAGAAGGAGGAGCGAGAGGAGGACAGCGGCGGGAACGGCTCAGGTAAGGATGAGAGCGAGTGAATTATCCCCGGCCCAGGTCCTGGATATATATAAAAGGATTGAGTGTCAGGAGTCAAATTTAACATCTTGTATACCCAGTCAGCTTTAGTAATGCAACCACTGTGCCCTCAAACGCAGCACTGTGCCCTCAAACGCAGCCACTGTGCCCATCAATTGCCACCACTGTGCCCATCAATTGCCACCACTGTGCCCATGAATTGCCACCACTGTGCCCTCAAACGCAGCCACTGTGCCCATCAAACGCAGCCACTGTGCCCATCAAATGCAGCCACTGTGCCCTCAAACGCAGCCACTGTGCCCTCAAACGCAGCCACTGTGCCCATCAATTGCCACCACTGTGCCCATCAATTGCCACCACTGTGCCCTCAAATGCAGCCACTGTGCCCTCAAACGCAGCCACTGTGCCCATCAAACGCAGCCACTGTGCCCTCGAACGCAGCCACTGTGCCCATCAATTGCCACCACTGTGCCCCTCAAACGCAGCCACTGTGCCCTCAAACGCAGCCACTGTGCCCATCAATTGCCGCTACTGTGCCATCAAACGCAGCACTGTGCCCATCAATTGCCACCACTGTGCCATCAAACGCAGCACTGTGCCCATCAATTGCCACCACTGTGCCCTCAAACGCAGCACTGTGCCCATCAATTGCCGCCACTGTGCCCTCAAACACAGCCACTGTGCCCATCAATTGCCGCTACTGTGCTCTCAAACGCAGCACTGTGCCCATCAATTGCCACCACTGTGCCCTCAAACGCAGCCACTGTGCCCATCAATTGCCACCACTGTGCCATCAAACGCAGCTACTGTGCCCATCAATTGCCGCTACTGTGCCATCAAACGCAGCACTGTGCCCATCAATTGCCACCACTGTGCCCTCAAACGCAGCACTGTGCCCATCAATTGCCACCACTGTGCCATCAAACGCAGCATTGTGCCCATCAATTGCCACCACTGTGCCATCAAACGCAGCCACTGTGCCCATCAATTGCCACCACTGTGCCATCAAACGTAGCCACTGTGCCCATCAATTGCCGCTACTGTGCCATCAAACGCAGCACTGTGCCCATCAATTGCCACCACTGTGCCCTCAAACGCAGCACTGTGCCCATCAATTGCCACCACTGTGCCATCAAACGCAGCCACTGTGCCCATCAATTGCCGCTACTGTGCCATCAAACGCAGCACTGTGCCCATCAATTGCCACCACTGTGCCCTCAAACGTAGCACTCTGCCCATCAATTGCCACCGCTGTGCCCTCAAACGCAGCACTGTGCCCATCAATTGCCACCACTGTGCCCTCAAACGCAGCACTGTGCCCATCAATTGCCACCACTGTGCCCTCAAACGCAGCCACTGTGCCCTCAAACGCAGCCACTGTGCCCATCAATTGCCGCTACTGTGCCATCAAACGCAGCCACTGTGCCCATCAATTGCCGCTACTGTGCCATCAAACGCAGCCACTGTGCCCATCAATTGCCGCTACTGTGCCATCAAACGCAGCCACTGTGCCCATCAATTGCCGCTACTGTGCCCTCAAATGCAGCCACTGTGCCCATCAATTGCCGCCACTGTGCCATCAAACGCAGCACTGTGCCCATCAATTGCTGCCACTGTAGGATTTGCAGCAATTTCTGTGCATTTTCTACACCTCATCAGTGTCGCACTCCGTTCATGCAAACCGCTGCAGGCATCTATGTTAAAATAATGACACCACAAAAGCTGTTTACAAAACGCAGTGCGACTTGCTGAATTGGACTGCATGGGTGTCTGATTTCAGCATGGCAAAAAAAGGTGCATGTACCTTTTTTGTGCGGGTGCGGTGCAATTTGAACCATACAAAATGAATGGGCTCAAATTGCACTGTAAAGAACGACATGTGATTTGAACAGGAATGCGGTGCGATTCCTCTCCAAATCTCTTGTGGTTCCCCGCACCGCATCAGTCTGAACATGGGCTGAAGATCAATTTCATTGCAGTATCTGCAGCCTCAGAAGTTGTGGAGTACATGTTTTTTATTGCTTCTTAAAAATATGTAAATGCCTTCATTTCCAATGTATGTGCATAATACAAGTACTTTTGGTCTGTCCTCACAGGGTGGTACTGTGGACAGTGCTGTCTGTCAGCCTAGGCCAGTGATGGTGAACCTTGGCACCCCAGATGTTTTGGAACTACATTTCCCATGATGCTCCACTACACTGCAGAGTGCATGAGCATCATGGGAAATGTAGTTCCAAAACATCAAGGGTGCCAAGGTTCACCATCACTGGCCTAGGACAACAGGGCCCAGGCCTAGGTCGACACTTTGCAGGAGGACGGCAAAAAAATGACCAGTGACTGGCCAGACCGGGTGCACGTAATTTAATTGGCGGAGGCATTTAATGTACTGCAAAGTGCTCCATGCTATAATTTTAGGTTAATTAAAGTTATCTAAGTTATTAAAAACATCATCATCTCAGTTTCATGATGGAGTGATTGATGCAAGTATGGAGTGAATGGTGTGTGATTTTTTTTTTTGTGCTAATACAGAGAGGAAGAGGTAGAGCTCTAAAAAGAAAAGGTGGAGCCTAAAGAGGAAGGGGTGTGGTTTACAGATGACAGGGCGTATCTTAAATAGGAAGGGGTGTGTCCTTGACAGGAAGGGTGGGTCGTATTTAAATTAGGGGTGCATGAGTTTAGTCAGGCCTAGGGCAGCACAAAACCTGAATACACCACTGGGGAGATGTACTTTCTCCCCTGGGAAACAGAACACGTTAATGGAAGTGAGACTTTTTCTTCAATCTTTTTTTCTAAAAAGCAACTGCTGCTGTTGATGCTACTGATTAACAATATGCAAGTTATGATTTTGCACACAGTTACAAGCCTGACTGGTGAGGCAATACATGTGTTTCCTACTGGTGATAAATGAGGCCATATCTGGTTTATATTCCATGCACTGTTTTATCAAGAAAATGTAAACATATAGTAAATACAAATGCTTGCCGTCTTTGTTAAATATGAATACATATTTCTTGTGATTTGTGCACAAGCACTACACTACTATACAGGTCACTATTAACTGCTCTTTTCTTCACTCTTCTCTGTATTTTGCTGTACATGTTTTGCTGTATCTGTTGCTTTGCGTTGTGCCCGGGACATGACTCCCTGAGCTCTTATCTCTTGTACAATAGAGCGAAGCTGCAGGAACAGTACTGGAGGCAAATGTGGCATATCAGGTGGCTGCTGTGAAAGGAAATAAATACAATGTTGAACATAAGAGAGACACAGGAAGGACTGGCTTGATTTAGGAGACTAGTGAACACTGTCCTGTAGATTGCGAACCAAAAATTACATCTATTTTATCCATGACTTTAAAGGGATTCTCTTGGAATGTCCAAATGATTTTTCACATCCAGTGCCCCTGTTTTCCCTAGGCCAAGTGTTTTGAGTTTTAGTTTTCACCTACTGGTGATGTATGACAGGGGGCTCCAAACTTTTTAAACAAAGGGCCAGTTTACTGTCCTTCAGGCTTTTATGGGGGGGGGGGGCGGATTGTGGCCAGTGGGAGCAGAAAATGCCCTTAACATCAGTGGAATTGGTGTCAGTTGGAGGAGTAGTGCCCCAAGGGCCGGATAAAAGGCAAACAAAGGGCCACAGTTGGCCCTTAGGCCACAGTTTGGAGACCCCTGATCTATGGTATTGCAACATGTGAGCTCCAGAATATACACATTGTAACATCAGCTTGAAAAACAACATAAAGAAATATTGTTTATGTTTATGAGAAGGTTGTGCTTAAAGCAGAGCTCCACCCAAAAGTGGAAGCTCCGCTTGTTTGTTTCCTGACCCCCTCTGCTGGCACCTTTTGGGGGGAGCCGATACCTGTCAAAACCAGGTACCCGCTCCCACTTTCAAATAAGATCGCAGAAATTGTTGTGCGCCGATCTACGCAATTTCTGGCCCCTCCTCCTTCCCCCGCTGCCTTCTGGGAGACACACAGGTCCCAGAAGACAGCGGAATCATTCAGAAAGCGCAGCGCAACTCGTGCATGTGCAGTAGAAAACAGGCTGTTATCTTCACTTCCTTTTTACCTTAGTGAAGATACCAGCGCCTGCACCCGGAGCCGATGGATGGATCAGCTTGGGGTGCCGACATTGCGGGATCCCTGGATAAGTGTCCTATTAAAAGTCAGCAGCTACAGCATTTGTAGTTGCTGACTTTAATTTTTTTCCCCTGGCTGGAACCCCACTTTAAATTGTATGTTACTCCAAGATTTCATTTTTCGAATTTGTGTCTGTGTTATAATGTACATATATTAAAAAGTATCCTGTTCTCTTTGCATTGCTTCATTTGTGTGAAATACCTGGAGATCCTGCCAGTCCCTCTGCTTTTAAACTTCAAACTAACCACACTAGGCATGGAAGCACATCCATCCCAGCGCAGTCAGGATTCCTTTTTTCCATTCTACTTAAAGCAAAAATTAACTCTCTCAATGAACATTGGCTATTTTAAATCCTTATGTTACTAGCCTTAGTAAATAGATAGAAATGTTTATTATGTTTACTTGTTTTAACCTTTTTTTTTACAGTTCTTTGTGGCTTCCTGGTTTCTGGCCTAGGCAAAAAATGATGTCATACCTTCCAGGAGTCTTCACGGGCATTTTTTTTCTTTCATCTGGAGGAGGGGCTTTTTCAACTTAAGCATACCCTCCTGGCTGAATGCCTGAGCTAAGGGTAGATTAATTCCATAAGGTATGTGCTACATGAATTACCCGCTCTTACTCAGGATGGCCAGGCTAGGAATGTTAGGGGGAGTTTGCTTTGAATATTAAAAATTAATTAAATAGTGTTTTCAGTTTGTGGTGCTCAAATACAGTTTGGTTCTGCTTTAAGAGCACAGCCTGCCTGTTAGCAAATGTTACAGCTCTTTAATTGTTACCCCTCCTTAGTGATATAATTGGTGGAACTCATATAATACCAACTGTGGGTGGGGCCCATTTAGAACAGGGTAGGTGAACACGACAATCTTGATCTTGTAAGTCTACGCTGAAGTTGCCACAACGAGTCATGTGCAGGGCTAACTCCCAGGGAGAGAAAGTCAGAACACTTGGGGAATGATGGAGTCGCCTTGTCTACCCCTGACCTTCTTCTGTGGGTCCATAGCTTGGTATGTTTGGCCTCGGGGCCTTTGTAGAATTCCTCTAATGTGTGTAGGAAAACACTCCCTGGCAGAAAGTAACATCGTAGAGTGTGCCCAGCTGGAAAGGATGCAAAATAGGACAATTTGAGAGCAAGCAGTATGCTAATGGAGAGACCTTGCCAAACCCTGACCCCCAGTTGCAGGTCTATCACTCGATGTAGGAAGGTCCTGGGCTCAGGAATTTAGCATAGTATTGAGAATCTGTCCTGTCTCTGTGGGGCTTCTGAGAAGAGGGAGAAAGGGAAGATGGCTGAAAATGTGTACTTGTGCGCTGCACTGATAAAGACTGCTGCAGGATGAATGTTATTACTAATGATGTTCTGCACTAAAGATTCTGCCAGTATGTTCATGTATTATTTGGCGGAGTATTATTTGCAGTAAAGTGCTGAAAATATATCTAAGAGTGTACATTCCTTTATTCTGAATACTAAGGTCTCTGGTCAGGGATGTAGTGAGCGGGACTATGGCCGGAGGAAATGTATCTAAGATGGTGGATCCAAAGACAAGTATATGGGGTCTCTATCCAAGAAGAAGCAGGGTAGAACCTGTGACAGCATGGCACCAATTGCTATACCAACCCAGGTCCCCTACAAGTCTGTACTCCAATAGTCAGTCTGCTGACACACACTACCATGCACAGCTCTTCACTGGGAAGATCAGTGTACTGCTGTTTCTCTGTCTTCATACTGACACACCCCCTGCAGTCTCCACCCCAGCTTAAAAGGCCCCTTTGCCTTCCATTTCTATGTCAAACTGAATGGGTTATTTTACAAGGTAAGGGTTCACTTCTACTTTAAGGCATGTCTAAACCCAAAACATTCATTGAGGGACACACAGGATTCAGAACCAATTGGATTTTTCTTGCACCCATAGGAAGATTTGAACACTGGCAACAAAAAACATTGGTATGATCCCTCACACTCTAACACTCTGTTCACATGTTCAATGCATTTTACTAGTTGGATGTTCAAGCCTCACATGATGCAAGATTCAGACATAACATCCTTCAGGTGGCTTTTTGAGCTGCAGGCCATTCCATTTTTTCTGTTAATTATTTTTGGATCTGTTGTTTTTTTTGTTTGTTGTGTTGCCTATCCCTCTTTTGGACTGCTTTTGGACATCCCATAGTCTCTGAATCCTATGTCCCTCAATGAATGAGGAAGAAAATTGAATTTTTTTACTCACTGTAAATTTGTTTCCTTAAAATGATTTAAGGAACACAGACTCCACCCCTCTGTGTTTATGGTCTTTCTCTAGGCACTGCTTATAGCAAAACTGAGGCATGTTGGAAATTGAAGGGGTTATGCCAGGCTGTTCACTGTTTTTTGTTCGCTGGTATCCACAGCCTCCTATAGACAACAGTATACCCCAATCATTTTCAAATCCTGTGCCCCCCAATGATCTCCAGAAAAGGATTTTACAGTAAGTACAAACATCAATTTTTTTTTGTTTTGGATAGGTACGGAATGGTTAACACTCTTGTCCTAGAAACAGAACACCAAGTGAGAGGAAATGAAAGTGAGAAAAATCTCCACTGTATTTTCTCTGTATTCCTGTTTTAGTGATATCTGTGAAATTTTGGATTTCCCATTACATTCTTTTATGGTAACATTGGTCACCGGGACAAATAGAATGGGGATTCAGATGTCAAAGCGAAGCTAATAGAGGGTCTAACCATTAACATTAAAAAAAAAAATTGGCTTTAGATGCACTTTTTAGTGTCCACCTTTTTCCTTAAAGGTGGACTTAGCCTTTTTAGACTAAGTCCACCTTTAAGGAAAAAAAATAATGCAAATATTTTTTCAGGAAAAAGTGAGCATTTATTATTTTTCCCACAGGATCCTGCAAAGCATTGCACCCACAATCAGTGGTGTTTAGGAATATATTACATGTTACAGCCTAAATACAGGTGTAACATATGACATGTTCCAAAAAAGTTGAACTTAGCCTTTAAAGCAGAGTTTCACCCAAAAGTGTAAGTTCCACTTTAAGGACTCCTTACCCTACATGCCACATTTAGCCTGTCATTTTTGGGGGGGGGGGGGGAGTGGGTAGCTAGCTTTGACAGTTACCCAGCTCCCACTTCCACTCGGGCCACCTAGGCAATTCGAACGGAAGTTCTCCTCTGCCCCTCCCTCCCTACAATCTTCTGGGACACGTCATAGGTCCCAGAAGATTGCCTAGCCATTAAGGAGGCACAGCGTGACTCGCGCATGCGCAGAGAAGCCGCAAGCTATCACAGCCGGGTGTCCACACTTGTGATGCTGGTGCCAGGGGGAGGCGAAGGAGAGAACCGAGGATTCGGGCGGCCGCATCGCTGGATCGTGGGACAGGTGAGTGTGTTTATTAAATGTCAGCAGCTACACTTTTTGTAGCTGCTGACTTTTAATAAACACAAAAACGACTGGAACTCCACTTTAAATAGAATTCTGTAGATTTATGATAGATATTTGCTAGTTTTATGCATTAGAGAGTACAGCAGCTGCAAGTTTCATGCCCATTTCCCCCACTACTAAAAGGCTGGATCTAATGCTTTCGTTGGCAACCTAGTGTTATCTAGAGCCAGCCATTAAATACTGACAATGATTTCTTACCACCCCACTCTTACTGAATAATGACAAATAGGATCTGGCAGTACGTCCCCTAAAGCATTATTTCCATCTGCAATGTAACCTCATTGTTATGAATGAAGCACAAGACAATCATTTTGTCATTTTATTTGAACAAAGTGAGGCATTGTGCTGTTCAAATGTCATGCTGAATGCTCCTGTTTGTGCATCCCCTGCACTGCAATGGTGTTCAGTGCATAAAAAACTTTACTTTGCACAGGGGTTTGGATAAATTACAAGGAGTATGTGTTCATTTGGCAGCCTGCAGAATTTTTTTAATGCTAAACCATTCATGATAATGACATACCCACAGTGGTTGTGTGCAATGCATGTCTGGGGCCAAAGCTGAAGGCCTCTGGAGCCCCCTCCCTAGGGAAAGAGAGCCTTGACTGATGGGGGCATGGCCAGGTGCCGGACAAGGGAAATGATTGGGGGTGGGATGGGCCTGAGCTCACGGAACGTGTTCCCCAGGGAATTCTGGGTCTTTCGGAAGAATCGGATGGAAGAGCTGCCCACCCTCCCGCCCCTTTTTTCCTCTGTTACGGTATGCACAGCTTGCTGCGGTTTCTTGACCTTGCCAGCATTTAAAGTTGCTGTAATGGGCTATGTCCTTAATGAAAAATTGGAAGTAGGCTGTCTGTCCAGCACTTATGGTAAGGACAGGCCCCGTTACCCCCTTTTGGATTTAAGTGCTCACAGTACGACTGTGACTGGCACTGGTTAAATGTGTTTACATGTTACGTGTTGGTATTTAATAAAGCTGTGGCCTTGCCCTTTCCAACCGAATGGTTGTAAGTGTTTTATTTAATAGGGTAAAAGGGCTAGGGTGGTGGGGGATTTGATCCCATTGGGTTACATTAATTGGGACCTAGACCCATTGCACCTCAGCAGTCATGTGATCCAAATTATAGCTATTGTTAAAGCTCTGCGGATTTCAAAACAGGATTGTAATATGTATCATGACCTCTGAAGTCCTAAAAGAATTTGTTTTGGGAAAATTTAGGTTCAAGCTCATAAAAGTCCACATGTTTAATATTTTGTATTTATTTGTATGAAACCTTTATTTTACCAATAACATTTTTTTACAGGGTGCTTCTGTAATACTCAGTTTGGAGGGAATTTTGAGCTTTCTGATGCAATTGTCTAGCATTTCATGTTAGCTGCAAATGGTATGTATCAAAACTATGCAGTAATTCCTGTTTTAGAAGAAATAATTGATGCTGAGAATTCAGAACGCTAAACAGTTATCCATAGCCATAGCCCTTAGCATTTTTACTGCAATAAATAGAAGTAGCTGACAGGATATTTTGTTTGCAAAATCTCTTGCAGAATTCAGGGCGTTACCTACCTTTGTCAATGCTCTGATGAGTCGCTTTAACACCATCTCTTCTAGGGTACATGGCAGGGAAGGAAGTTTGCTAACACACTGCAGAAGACAACATAATATCTCCCCCTGACTCTGGAATACACAAACAAGAAAATTGTTTTTTTATATGATCTAGAAAGAGGCAATGGAGAGTACACTGTTTAATGCTGATGGAGTGAAGGAGGTGGTCATGACAGCAGGACAGGGACTTTGGACCAGAAATTAATGCTGGATGGTGGGAGGGATATACTGGGAGCATAGAGTTATTGCTGGATGCATGGGGACTGATGTAGCCAGAAAGGGAAGCACTGTGAAGGGGGTTAGGGAGTCATGGAGGGAAAGGGTGGGAGATATTCAGCATGAGAATGGTGGTGGGGTGGCCAGGGAGCAATGCATTGTGTGTAGGGTGGAGGTAAGCTGGCTGGGGAGGGACACGCTATGAGGAAGTGATGAGATAAATGGGAGAAATGTCATGACATGTAAGGAGGAAGTTGCTGGGTAGGTTTGCACTGCAAGAACGGGAAGGAATGCCGTGTGAACTGAAAGGGGTGTGGGCAAAATTATAAGGTGGCTAGGGAGGGATGTGCTGTTAGTGGTGGGTGGAAGTTATGCAGTGTGTTTGTGAATGTGTGTAGGCAGGTGCAGTTTATCCTCCCCTCTCTAGGTGGCATTGTGTTGCTAGGCCGCTGTACAGACAGAATGGAGGATGAGAGGAACATTGTTCTTCTGAAGCTTCCATAGGTGTCACCAGGAGAGCAACTGTCCAATTAGACCGGGCAACACAAGATTACCTCTGTGGTCATCTTTCATGAGGGTAGCGCAAATAAATAATATTGTCCCACTATAGTCAGCGCGCGTTTGCAAAGTGGCTAGAGTTGGGGCAGGATCCATGCTGGTGAGGGACAGTGCACTTAGCACCAGGGAGAGGTTCCTGATGAGGAAGGACAGAACAGGAATACTACTGCTTTCTTCGCTATCCTGGGACAAAGAACTCTGTCAGTCTGCCTTCACAACTGCTCTGCCTATCTGCCACCCTCTTCACTCAGTTGCTTCCCCAGTAATGTAAACATTGTTAAAGTGAAATGCTAAGTACTGGACCTGCGTTAAAGTACCGTTAATGCTGCTACAGGCTGTTATACCCAAATTGCTTGTATTACCAAGACTCTGAAGCCATAATGTTTTGGGATTGCTAAGCATAAGCAAGCACTTTGCTGCTGTCCACCACGAGTATTTGTTACTTCTTTTTTACAAAATAATAACAGTGCCGCAGTAACAACATGTGCCTTTACTGTATCTTGGATATCAATAAACTGGCCCCACCCACATCTGTGTCAGTAAAATATCTCTTCTATTTTATTGAACTGAATCTGCACAAGCAGTTTAAAACAAGCCCCCATTCATCTTTGTAGCTATAGGCATGCTGGAGAAATTCATCTTCAAAGTTTACAACAGAAGCACTAAAATCTTAGCTTTTTTTCTATGACAACAGCCTGTCTTCCTTCTAATGCAAACAACCAGTAGGAACTTCTAAGCTGTTAGAAAACCTGCAGAAACCGGACAGTCTTTATTGTGATCTTTGAGGATTTTGAGAAAGAATAACTTCACATTGTAGGCAGCAAGAAGGATGACCTGTTCCTGCTCCTTAAAGTGAAATTAAGCTCTCTCAATCAACATGAACTAGTTTATGCTGCTAGCATTAGTAAATAGATAGGAAGGTATATAAGAAGGCCAGTATGGTGGCCTGACTTTATGGGAGGAGTCCGGGGCATATTTAAGCAGCCCACTCATCTGTGGTCTTTGTTGGTTCCTGTGTGCGATTCGTTATGTCACTAGGCCGACTCTTCCAACTCACTCGGTGTTTGTGAGTTGCGTGCCCGAACTTCCAGAGGCTTTCGGTTCTCCGTTCGTGGTTTTTCGTAGATCGAGTTTTGCTCAACTGTCACAGGTAGGATTCGTATATAATTTCTCTATTTCACGCATCGTTGTTTGCCAGGTACCCCGTATCACCAAAATCCTGCTATGGAACTTACGAGTCATTCATTAAGTTTCCATATGCAGCCTTAGTTAGCCTCATGCAAAACCACAAACTCGTGGCTCAGTTTGTGAGCACAAACACCGAGCTGTTTTTCATCGGTTTCATTCGTACATTCTCGTACCTTGTTGTTACACCCCACATAGTTGGCCCATTTCACTTAAAAAAACACTATCATTTCAGTTATTTTAGTTCGCATAACCCTCTAAACCTCTGGTCCGAATCCAGTCACATCAGCGACTCACTGATTCATCCCGGCCAGTTTTGTCATGTCACCTCATGCCGTGCTCTGCAGTCCGGTTGTCAGTCACAATCACGGCACACCGATTCGGGTCTCTTTCATGGCATCCATTGTTACTTTGCACACCTTTCACTCCGATTCGAATCCAGTTGCATCTGCGACGCACCAATTCCTGACAGCTCGTTCTAGTCATTCAATCTCATTCCATTCCATGCTCCACAGTCTGGTTCATTGTCAGTCGCAATTGAGGCACACCGATTTGTGTTTCTGTCATGGCAATCATTCCATTAGTCTCATATACCCGTCACTCCGATCCGAATCCAGTCTCATCTGCAACACAACGATTCATGTCGACTCATGCTAGTCATTCCGTCTCATGCATTCCACGCTCCACAGTCCGGTTCCTTGTCAGTCGCAATCGAGCCACACCGATTTGTGCCACTATCATGGCAAGCATTTCATTTGTTACATTTCGCATACCCTTCACTCTGTATCGAATTTATTCACACCTGCGACGCACTAATTCATGTTGAATCGTGTTAGCCATTATTATTTCCTGTTCCATAGACAGGTTCGCTGTCGGGCGCTATCGTGACACACTGATTCGTGCCTCTGTCATGGCAATCATTTCGATAATTTCATTTCATATACCCCACACACCGATCCGAGTCCAGTCACTTTAGCAGCACTTCGATTCATGTCGGCTTAATTTGGCTCATTTCATTTCAGCACCCATATCAGATGCGTTTAAGCTGCTTTTTTTTTTTCAAATATAATTTTATTCAACTTCCGGAGAGGAAAAGACATCAGCATGACATTTTGTGTTTACATAAACATGTAGAAGCACGTGAGGACGCAGCCTCTATTAGTACACAAAGCAATCAAAGGCTCAACTGCTAACTATGTAATCATCTCGGTTCCATCGATTAGTTTGTCACTCCTTTGATGTACATTCCATGCTTCTAGTCACATATTATTACCTTGTCAGATACGTCTGTCCCTCTCCATTTCCGATTTTCTTAAAGATACAGAAGAGATTAGATCAGAATGAAAGGATGAAGATGAAGAGGAGGGAAGGGGAGAGAAGAGACAGAGTAGTAGGGGGAGGGGAGAGATGGAAGGAGAGGCCTTTAGATAGCTAGCTGGGGGGAAGGGGAAACAAAGCTGAAGAGAGGAGAGGGAAGTCTGTAGGGGGGGAATGAGGAGGCAGGGGAAGGGAGGGGGGAAAGACAAGCCCAGGGGCGCATGGAGGCACCAACCGCTACCGCCCTCATCACCACCAATCGCCCCAAATCTTAATTTGTTCTATTTAGTCTTTCCTCCTTGCTGAGCTGTATTTCTATTGAATTGGTTTTTTGTTCTTAATTATTAAATAGGGGTATCGCTCTCCAGAAGGGATTGGCCCTCAGCTGAGAAAATAAACATATTCCACTTAGACCATGTCCTGGAGAACCGTTCATTTTGGTTTCGGGCTGTAAGCACAAGATCTTCCATTTTTTTGATATCCTCCACCTTCCTAACCCACATACCAGCTGTGGGAGGTTGTTTGGATTTCCAGAGTAAGGGAATACACGCTTTGGCTGCGTCAAGAAGGTGACAGACCAATGACTTTTTATATGCCTTACCAGGAATATTGGAGGAATGTAGGAGAAAGAGGGCTGGGTCTGCCGCTATTGGGCGCTCAGTGAATCTTTGTGTCGTACTTTGGACAATCTTCCAGAATTGTCCCAGTGTGGGGCAACTCCAAAAGACATGTAGTAGAGTACCCCTTTCACCCTGGCATCTCCAGCAACTATCTGAGACAGATGGGAACATGACCTTTAACTTTGTAGGGGTGTTGTACCACCTGGTTAGAATCTTATAATTAGTCTCTTGCATCTTTGTGCATATTGAAGATTTGTGTGTGAATCGTAATATGTTCTGCTTTTGACAAGATGTGAAGGTACAGTGCAAGTCCTTTTCCCATGCTTCGAGACAATGCAAGGTAGGTTCCTCTAGTGGTGTATTTAATAATTGGTATGTAGCAGAAAGAACGTGGGACATTGGGCCCTCCTCCGAGCAATATGTTTCGTAGGTGGTCAGGGTGGAAGTGTAAGTACCAGGAGGGGAAAGTGACTTGAGAAAGTGAGAGAGTTGAAGAGCTCTCCAACAATCCAGACGGAATTGTCCGTCTGGGCTCATAAGTTCGGTCATGGTGGGCCATCGGTCATTCCTCAGAAAGTGAGAGGCTTGGAAGCAGTTTGACTGGCGCAGGAGGTGAAAGCTTGGGTCTGTGTATCCAGGTGTAAACTCTGGTGTTCCTAATATCGGGCGGAGCGGGGAATGTTGTGACGAGAGTCGGTACCGTGTAAATAAAAATGAGCACGTTCGTATTGTCAAACCTATTAGGGGATGATTCTTCACCTCTTTAGGTAAGATAGTGTGAATCCATGGTGTTCTGTGTAAGGGGACTATGCATTGGGTTTGTTCCATTCTAATCCATTGTTTGATGGCCTGATGACGATTCCAGTCGATTAGTCTAGTCATGTGGGTCGCATAGTAGTATTTGCGGAGGTCAGGTACTGCCAGACCTCCGAAAGATTTGGGGAGTGTTATCTGACGTCTGTTGAGTCTGGGTCTTTTGTGAGCCCAAATAAAGTCAGAAAATAGGGCTCTAGTTTGGGCAAAAAAGGAGGAGGGGATTTGAATCGGTAGTGCCTGTAGTAGATACAAAAACTTGGGTAATATACTCATCTTCAGGATATTGCATCTACCGAACCATGAATGTATACCTGTTTGCCATTTGGACAATAGAGCGCGAACCCCGGACAGTAACGGTGGAAAATTTAGGGAAAATATCTGTGAGATGTTAGGGGGAATAAATGTTCCCAGATATTTTAGGGCCGTCGAAGTCCATTTGAATTTAAAGTTGTCTTTAAGTGTTCGGAGTAACTCTGAAGGTAAACCCACACTCATTGCTTCGGACTTGTCAAAATTGATTTTCATATTAGAAATACTCCCATATGCTCTAAACTCCTGCAAAAGATTAGGAAGGGAGACCAGTGGCTTGGTAAGTGAAAACAACATGTCATCTGCATATGCAGCGATTTTATGTTGTGAGTCCCCCAGGGCAATCCCCGTTATGTCCGGGTTGGCGCGTATAGTACACAGGAAGGGTTCCAATGACAGGGCGAAGAGGAGCGGGGACAGAGGGCAACCCTGACGGGTTCCATTTTTAATCGTAAAAGGATCTGATAGGACTCCATTGGCACGCACTTGGGCCGTAGGGTCCATGTAGACCGAATTGATCCAATTAAGCATTCTATCGCCCAGTCCCACGTGGCCCAAAACCGCAGTCATAAATTTCCAATCCACCCTGTCAAAGGCCTTCTCCGCGTCTGTGCTTAAAAATATACAGGGGATCTTTTTTTTATTGACTACGTGTATTAAGTTAAGGACTCTGATTGTGTTGTCCCTAGCCTCTCTAGTTGGGACAAACCCAACTTGGTCTTGGTGAATTAAGGACGGGATATATTGTTGGATTCTAGTGGCTATTATTTTGGTGAAAATCTTTAGATCTACATTGAGTAGTGAAATAGGC
Source organism: Aquarana catesbeiana (assembly GCF_042186555.1). Taxonomy (NCBI): domain Eukaryota; kingdom Metazoa; phylum Chordata; class Amphibia; order Anura; family Ranidae; genus Aquarana; species Aquarana catesbeiana. Next base: position 131,822,732 of record NC_133326.1, read on the forward strand.
CTGTAACTCCCGCATGCAGTAGCATCTTTCCCTTCTTTGGGTATCACCGTACTGTGTGCTGATAGGGTATCACGAGGGATTTTCCCTCCCGAGCCCAAGGAGTTGTAAAATTTGTGTAGGTGTTCTCCAAAGTATGGCAACATGAGCTTGTAGTATTGGGCAGTAAACCCGTCTGGGCCCGGAGCTTTCCTTAGTTTTATGGTACCTACCGCCAATTTGATTTCATCTATGGAGATGGGATCCTCTAGTAAGGCGCTGGACTCAGCTGACAGTTTAGATAGTCCAGATTTGGACAAATAGTCCTCAATTTGAGAGCGTACGGGGGCTGGTTTCTGTATGTTATAAAGGGAGGCATAAAAATCTTTAAATTCTCGTGCAATGCTTTTGGGGAGTGTAATTTTATGGCCTGAGGGCGTCCTAATGTGAGGGATGTAACTTGCCAGGACTTGTTCCTTTAATGAGTTGGCGAGGATTCTGCCACACTTATTTCCCGATTCATAAGTCACCCGTCTACATTTCTGTATTGCCGCTTTGGTGCGAAATTGCATTATGTCTGTAATTTTGGCACGCAGTAACAGGAGTTCCGCTTCCCCTGTAGGAGTCTGCGCATGTTTATGTTTAGCCTCAGTCCTATGCAAATCTTCTAATAGCGACGTCAGTTGTGCCGAGTGTTGCCTCTTAATACGTGCCCCATGCTTAATTAGGACACCTCGTAATACGGCCTTGTGAGCTTCCCACACAATACCAGGGTCACTATCAGGGGTGTCGTTAGTTTGAAAGTAAAAATCCAATTCCCTAACTACCTCTTTGTGGATCTCCACGTCTTGTAGAAGACTTTCATTCAGTCTCCAGGTCCTTGTTCTAGAAGTGAGGCTATCAGTTAAGGCATATGTCATTAGAACAGGGGCATGGTCAGACCATGTAATAGAACCGATCGAGGAGCTACGAATGGCATGCAGTTGGGCATGAGGGACTAGGAAGTAATCAATCCTAGAATAGTGTTTATGTGGATTAGAGTAAAAGGTATAATCCCGTTCTGACGGATGGAGAATTCTCCACACATCAATCAGTTGTCTCTTGTGTAGAGAGCGGGGTATACGTTTCCTTACTGCTGGTGTAATCGATGAGTGTCCGGATGAAGTGTCCTCAGCAAGGATCAGTGGAACATTAAAATCCCCCCCAAGAATCAATTGGCCTCTAGTGAACCCCTCTAGAATCTCGAGGGTCCTGGATATAAACTGATCTTGTTGGCTGTTGGGTGCATAAATGTTTGCCAGCGTCACCTCTATACCCCCGATATCTCCTCTTAGGAACAAATACCTGCCCTCCGGGTCAGCTTTCACCTCTGTGCATTTCCATGGAACAGAGCGTGAAATCAGTATAGACACACCCCGAGACTTAACAGCCCCATACATAGAGTGGTATACCGTTGGGTAGCACCTGCTCCTCAGTATGGGGAGATTACCTTCTTTGAAATGGGTCTCCTGTATAAATGCCAAATTGGCCTTGTGACGCTGGAGATCATTCAGCAACATACGTCGCTTTTCTGGCACATTTAGGCCTTTCACATTTAAGGACAACACGGTCACCGCCTCCATGGCCCCCCCGCGTAAATAAAATACTCAAAATAGGTGTAAACTATATAGGGGGGGTAGGGTGGAGGTAAGGGAGAAGGAAAAGAGGGGGAAAGGGAGGGGGATAGAAGGCAAGAAAGAGAATAGGAGGAATAAGAGAGATAGGAGAAGTAATCTAAATGTATAGCACTGAAGTGCTAGAACGCTCACTAGTAGGAGACTAGTAATCGAGCGCAGGCCTATGTGGAGGCGTGGAAAGAAACAACCGGCAACGAGGTCTCCGGCTTCCCCACTCCCATTCCGCATTGAAACGTAACTTGTCAAAGATATTATTATTAACGGTTTAAAATCACAGTTGTAACATATACTGTTAGTGAGAAAACAAATAAACTTGAAGTATCAGAGGTTTAAAGTACAGTAAATCCATCTAATCATGTAAGCATGCCAATCAATCCCTTTGCCTGATCCTGATCAACTAATCCCATGCCATCCAACTTCCCACTTTGCCTTAGTACTGAACTGCTTCAATTCCCAGATCCGGGGGGGGTAATACTGCCCCTACTCCCCAAGGGTTCAAGAGCCTAAATAGATATTAATTATCCAATTTACTGGCCATAGCTTCCCACCACCCCCCCCGGTTCCAAGCCCTCCCCCTCCTTATACCAGGTCCTCCAACAGTGATCACATGGTCTCCACCTGTCTGTCAGCACTACATGGCTCATCCCCCTCGCCTCCTCCAGTCAGAGCCTCGCTCCGCAAAATATAGGACTTGAACAGAAGGGGGGAAGAGGCTATAAGGATATACTTTCCCCTGTTTCTTTTTGATATTGGGTCTATGGAGATCTCCAAGTCCTGGGGACAGATGGTATCCCTCTGACCTTCCAGGTTGATTTGAGAAATCGGGGGCGGGACGGGTAGAGCCAGGCACTGCCAGTGAAACCTTGCTAACCTTTGTGACATTGCCGTTCGTTCCCATCCCAATATACATCAGTTGAATCAGAGTACCTGCCCTCATCTCATCTTCAATCTATTCCCCTATGATGAAATAGTATTACTTGCAAGCTTTAGCATGTAATGTCAGTGAATGCCTCCAAGAGTGTGGGAGAGGTCTTGCGACACCATCCTCTCTTCTCCCGCAAAAAAAAAAAAAAAAAAACGGAACAGGTGTCTCTGGGACTGATTATCTATTATCGGGATGATCTTTAACATGAGTCATCTCAGAACACTAAGTGCTGGATCGGGTTCACATACCCAGGAGGCAAGGTGTAGGTGTCTCAGTCCCGCGTCCCGCTCCGACCTCTACGTGCTGGCAGACTGTGGAGACAGGAAGCTGTATCTATGTGGAGTGGTACATCTTCTCTGGTTCAGATCTTGCTTCTCATTTAGGAGGTGGAGGCCTCATGTGTCATTTCCACAGGGCGGCAAGCGGGATCAATGAGACAGCAGTAATCTCGGAGGCAACTTAAGTTAAATCCGATCAGGCATCCGCCAGGTCTGTTACAGCATAGAGAAGTCACGCCTCACGTGGCCCCTCAGCCGAGGGGGTCCGCTGTCTCCTTCTCAATCGCTGCTGGCGGGGGGGTTGATAAGCCCGCTGGGTAGAGCGGCCTGTTGTGCGCGGCACCAACGCAAGCCAATTAGGGACCGGGATCGGATCCACACCGATAAATGTAAAAAAGGCTGGTAGTTCTGCCTGAGTACATAGGGTAAAGGAGGTATTGCCATTTCTGAAGGTGACCGCCAGAGGGTAGCCCCAGCGGTACGTGCATCCCTGTCTCCTGGATAGCTCCAGGATGGGCCTCAGCATCGCTCTTCTCTGTAGGGTGGCCCTGGATAAGTCTGGTAGTATCTTGATGGCAGCACCGTCGAAATCCACTTCCCCATGCTCCCATGCCTTCCTAAGTATCAGTTCCTTTAGGGTGTAGCGGTGGATCCTGCATAGCACGTCACGGGGTCTCCCCGGATCTGGTGAGCGAGGCCCCAGGGTTCTATGGACTCGATCCAGCTCTATTGAAGGCGGAGGTGCTTCCAAAACTTTCCGGAAGATCGCAACCACCGTCTCCTCCAGATCCTCCGCGCCTGTTGCTTCAGGGAGGCCCCGCAGTCGCAAGTTATTGCGGCGGCTGCGGTCCTCCAAGTTTTCCAAGTGGAGCTGCAGCTCCACCGCCGTGGTCGCCTGGGAATCTCGGGAGTGCTCCAGCTCTGTGATTCTCTGTGTAAGAGTAGAAATTGAGGCCTCTCCCGCCCCCATCCGATCTGAGATCGTTTGCAGCTCGGCCCTGACCTCTTGGATATCCCTAGTGTGTGCTTCCTTCACACGGAGTATGAGGGTTTCAATGTCCATTTTGGATGGGAGCGCCTCAATGTCCGCCTTCGTGGGCAGGGCCTGTAAAATGGCGCGTAGGTCGTCCGATAGAACGCTCTGGGTCTGGTAAGGGCTCGCCATCTCGGACCGGAATATAGCCGGTGATGTTGAGAAGTCCTCCGAGGCAGTGGACGGGGCCGGAGAGGTAGGTAAGTCCAGTGTGTCGGCTTCTGCTCGATGTAGGCCCCGCGGCGCTGTTGCAACGGCGCCCGGTGATCTCTGCTGCGAGTCGCGGAAGTATCTCCGGATCCCGTTCCGTGAAGATGGTGGCTGGCTCCCGCTGACCGATGCTCTTGTTCTGTACCTCTTAGATGCTATCATACCTCACTTTCATGTGATTAAACCGTATATTGAGCGGTTGGGAGAAGGGTAGGCCAGGAGCTCTCCAAAAACACCTCCTCACTCGGCCATTGCTAAGCCACGCCCCCGCGTTTAAGCTTCTACCCATCCAACCATGCCTTTGAGGCTGGAATGGCATTAAATGGAAAGAGTCATATTACTTTGCCACCAAGCTGACCTTCGGCTTTAAAAGTAGCCCGTGGCTGTTTGACACCTGCACACAGTCCCTCACCTGGATCCTGTTGCGCCAAGCCCAGTGCCAGATGGTCATTCATTATCTGGATGACTTCCTGCAAATCGAACAGCCCGGCGTGCCCCCAGTAGATAGGTTAAAAGTGGTGTTTGGGAATCTCAATGTGCCCATAGCAGAACACAAAGTGCAAGGCCCAGCACACTCTATCACCTTCCTCGGGGTCAACCTGGACACTCGCTCCATGCAGGCCAGCCTGCCCCCCAACAAATTGACCCGCATCAAGTCAGTTCTTCATGAATTTACCCGTGCACAGGGGTGTACTAAGAAACAGCTTCAATCCCTTTTAGGGATGCTCAACTTTGCAATGAGAATCATTCCCCAAGGACGATCTTTTATTTTGCGCCTCTTGGTCTTCCGCTCTCAGACACAGGACCCCGATCAAATCCTTAAATTAGACACAGCAGCAGTAGCAGATTTGTCTATGTGGGATGAAATCCTTAGATCCTTATTAGTTGGAATGCAGTGGCGGCTGGTGCTCAAAATTTTTGGGGGGGCGCAAACAAACTGAAAAAAAAAAAAAAACATCAATTGTAGCCTCACTGTACCATCAAAGGTAGCTACTGTGCCCATCAATTGCCGCCACTGTGCCCAAACACAGCCACTGTGCCATAAAATGCTACTGTGCCCATCGAATGCTGCCACTGTGCCCTCCCCTGCCCGCCATCTGCCCGGCACTTACCCTGTCTCGGTGGGGCAGCGGTTGACGACCAGTGGTTTTCTCCATGTCCTCGATGTCTTCTCCTGTCCGCTCCTCTCGTCCTCTCCTATGATTGGACGCCTGATAGGCGTCCAATCACAGCACGTGTCGTTTCAGCCAATCAGGTGATGGGTAACAGACGGTTAGAGAGGCGGTTCAGTGTTAGGAAAGCGTGGAAAGCATGGCTCTCACTGTTTACCCTTTTTGATGCCTAGTAGAGCCTATGGCTCTAATCAGGTGTTTAAAAAAAAATACTTCGCCCCTGTAATTAAGGCGCCCGGGGCCCGAAAAGGGGCCAGGCACCTGAATAGGGGGTGGCAGCGGCGGCCATAGATAGATTCATGCAATGCATGAATCTATCTATTGGTGATAGAGAGGTGACTGGAGACAGGGGGCGGCGCCGGGGCGCCCTAATGGATGCTCCGCCACTGTTGGAATGGCATATCCATGTTCATACCATCAGTATCGCTTCTATCACCGCAGGTAGTAACAGATGTCGCAGCCTCCACAGGCTTCGTTGCAATTTTTGGCCATCATTGGTTTGCAGGACCATGGTCTCCAGAAATACTCCTAATCCCCGGGTTCATCCAGTCTTCCTCATTGTTCGAACTATACCCGATCATGGCAGCCGCTCAGGTCTGGGGCCATACCTGGACTGGACAAACAGTGACCTTCGTCACTGACAACCAGGCCAAAGCCGATATCATTAATAAGGGCAGGTCCAAGTCGCTCCCTAGTATGTCCTTCCTATGCAGGATGGTACAATTATGATTGCAGCATCAATTCAATGTGCACTGCACATTTATTCCGGGCAAGTGCAACGGCGCAGCAGACGCAATGTCCCGTTTTAACTTCATTTAATTTTTTCAGCAGAAACCCGGAGCCGACCCAACATCATCTCTTATCCCATCCTGGTCTCAGCTGACATTGGATTAAAGCAGCACCTTTACAGCGCAACATAGCTCATCAATCAATCCTTATCTCTCAACACACTCAAAGCCTACTGCACAGCTTAGAATGCCTTCTGCAAGTTTCTGGCATCCTGCCCCGTGGCAACATCAACAGGCAATAAGCACATACTAGCTTTCATTTCATATTATAAAACCAAACAATAATTGCGCTATTACAGAAAATAATGTAGATAGTGGCTGCTGGCATGCAACAAAGTGGTAGACAATGTACAGGGAAAATGAAATAAAAAACATGCAGCGCTCAAAAAGTGCATATAAATGAACAGTTTATATCTGTGGGGAAGTGCTAAAAAGAAAAACTATACCCATTAAGTAAGGTGATAGGTAAAAATCTAATATGTAACCATATTAAGAAAAAAGTCCATAGGTGTATAGTGAATCATCTGTTGGTCCCAAACGCACATGGGGGTTCATGGGCGTAGATGGTGTCGTGCCTCCACGTAAAGTGGGGACTGGAGAGGGCTCTGTATAAGGAGACACTCTGCACATGAGTCTTCTAATTTCACAATGGGAACTGTAATCGGTAGAAATGAATATCCTTACCGGAAAAGGTGGACACAGTCACCATATAGTGGAGTGTCATACAGGCTTGAGGGATACACCGATCCCAAGGGTATCCGGCTGGGGGAGTCCTGACGGGAAGTCGCATCCAGGATCAGGATCGCTGTACGATGGTATGGAAATTCCCGGTCTCTCAGGATCTCTCTCTCAGATGGAAGGGGTTTGAAAGTGGAAATGGTTGGGGCTCAGCAAGGTCCCGTTCATGAGGGGAGATAAGAAAAAAATCCTCCACATAGGGCATGAATCAGTTAAAAAAAGCTTTATTAAAAGGTGCCAAACAGTGCACCTCAATGGGTAAAACGTGATCACAAGAAATAAAATAACATCGCGTGGTAACAGGGCATTTAAAGGCATGAGCAACACTCAATTGGCTCTATCATACAACACCATCAGACTATACTTAGCCGGCATCCAACACTTCCTAACCTTATAGGATCCCGCAAAGCCGTCCTTGTTCACAAACCAAGCAATCCAAGCCATCCAAGCAACAGCCAATAGCCAACTCCAAACGTTTGCCCATCACGAGTACCATCTTAAGAGACATGTCGACCATCCTCTCTCGTTCCCCATTTGGCTTTCTTCCCAGCTTGGTCATTCAAGCGGCCATCTACCTGGCCTACTGCGTTTTTTTGCGGCCTAGTGAGTTTACCTGTAATAGCCCTGCAGGCCAGGTACTGTGTAGATGTTACCTGGCTCGCTTCCAAGATCATTTCATTCTCCACCTCACAGTATCCAAAACCCAGCAATCTGGCTCCGGGGTCAACATCCATCTTTTCAAGACAAACTACATCTGGTGACCAGTAGCAATACTCGACCGCCTACTGTCGCTCCTACCCAGCCAATCAAACTCTAGTCCCCTATTAGCTTTCCTGACCAACCCCTTGAGTGGCTGCCAGTTCATCAAGCACCTCGGGATCCTCCTGCGCAACCTAGGCCTCGACCCCAGTCGGTACTCTGGACACTCCTTCTGAATTGGAGCAGCCTCAGCTGCATCCCAGCACGGGCTTCAGACCATATCATCAAGAGCTTAGGCAGGTGGAAATCTGCCTGCTTTGCCCGGTACATCCCCAATCCTAAGGCAGAAATGTCGCAAGCATTTACCAAACTTGCTCAGTAAATAACACTAAGCCAATAAAGAGCTTTCACCCCTACCCAGGCCTGGACTGGGACAAAAAATAGGCTCGAGTATTTTGGAATTAGCAGTCCATGACATGTTAACCGGCCCCTTCCCCACTCTCCACCTTGACGGCTCCCCCTGGGAGAGGGGGGGCAGAGAGCACAGGGAAGAACCTTGAGAACATGGGGTGGGGCGAGAGCACAGGGGGGCTGGAGAGCACTGAGAAGGGAGGTGGAGAGCATGGGGGTGGTGCCGGAGAGCACAGGGGAGAGGCGGAGGGCTCAGGGGGGCAGCGGAGAGCATGGGGGGAGGTGGAGAGCACAGGGGGAAGGTGGAGATAACAGGGGGGAGGTGGAGAGCATAGGGGGGCTGGAGAGCACTGGGGGGGCTGGAAAGCACTGGGGGAGAGGTGGAGGTCACAGGGGGGCAGCGGAGAGCATGGGGGGGGAGGCAGAGAGCACAGGGGGAGGTGGAGAGAACAGGGGGGAGGTGAAGATTACAGGGGGGCTGGAGAGCACTGGGGGGAATTGGAAAGCACAGAAGGGCTGGAAAGCACTGGGGGGGCTGGAGAGCAAGGGGGGGAGTTGGAGAGCACCAGGGGAGTTGGAGAGCACAGGGGGGAGGTGGAGAGCACAGGGGGGCTGGATAGAACTGGGGGGGCTGGAGAGCACTGGGGGAGAGGTGGAGGGCACAGGGGGCAGTGGAGAGCATGGGGGAAGTGGGAGCGCACAGGAGGGAGGCAGAGAGCACTGGAGGGGCTGGAGAGCACTGGGGGGAGCTGGAGAGCACTGGGGGGAAGCAGAGGGCACAGGGGGCAGTGGAGAGCATGGGGGAGGTGGAGACCACAGGGGGAGGCAGAGAGCACTGGAGGGGCTGGAGAGCACTGGGGGGCTGGAGAGCACTGGGGGGAGGCAGAGGGCACAAGGGGACAGCAGAGAGCACAGGGGGAGGCATAGAGCACTGGGGGGCTAGAGAGCACAGGGGGGGACTGGAGAGCACTAGGGTGGCTAGAGGGCACAGGGAGGGGGGCTTGAAAGCACTAAGGGGAAGCAGGATAGGAGGAGGGGTGGGGGTGGCTGCATATAGTAGAATCTTTCTCTCCATCTTCCTCCTGCAGTCTCTGAAAGTCTGCGAGAGGGAGAGGAGCAGAAGCAGGCATTCAGAGACTGCGGGAGGAAGATGGAGAGAATAATTCTTCTATATGCAGCCACCCCCACCGCTCTTCCTATCCAGGTTACATGGGGCCACGCTCATGTTCTCTCTCATCTGGCTCCATGGTGTCTGCAGCAGGTGTCTCCTCTAGCTCCTCCCCCTTCGTGGTCACCCCCCTGGCACAGACGGCTGAACTACACGCCCCGTGGAGAGACCGAAGGTGTCTCCTCTAGCTCCTCCACCTTCACCTTCATGTTTCTGTCCCACTGGTGCCGAACTGAACTGGCAGCTGGGCGGCCGCGGAGAGGCCGGGTGAGCGGCACAGGCTCAAAGAGCAGCCCAGCTGTCTTGGGCCCGCAAGGACATGCGGCCCAGTGGCCCTGGCCCACCGGCAAGTGCCCAGTTTTCCCTATGGCCAATCTGGGCCTGCCCCTACCTTAATGTTTTTGCCCTCTTTTTTGGTATACCGACCAGCAGACCAGGGCACATTTCAGGTCCATTTCATGTTGTAAGTCTTGTGGCGTGTTTATGTGGTTCACATCCATCCCGGTTGAAGTGCTTCGACCATAAATAAAAAGGCCTGTATGTTGGCCTGAATTTATGGGAGGAGTCCGAAGGGTATTTAAGCAGCTCACTCATCTGTGGTGTTTGTCGGTTCCTGTGCGCGATACCCTCCCTTCCATCCCCTTTTTCAGGGCATTTATAAATTATAAAATTTTTCTCCACAAATATCTATTTATCTTGGGTATGCCCCCTTTTTTGGTATACCGACTAGCAGACCAGGGCACACTTCAGGTCCATTTCATGTTGTAAGTAGGGATGAGCCGAACACCCCCCGGTTCGGTTCGCACCAGAACCTGCGAACGGACCGAAAGTTCGCACGAACGTTAGAACCCCATTGACGTCTATAGGACTCGAACGTTCGAAATCAAAAGTGCTCATTTTAAAGGCTAATTTGCATGGTATTGTCCTAAAAAGGGTTTGGGGACCCGGGTCCTACCCCAGGGGACATGTATCAATGCAAAAAAAACTTTTAAAAACGGCCGTTTTTTCGGGAGCAGTGATTTTAATGATGCTTAAAGTAAAAAAAAAAAAAGTGAAATATTCCTTTAAATATCGTACCTGAGGGGTGTCTATAGTATGCCTGTAAAGTGACGCGTGTTTCCCGTGTTTAGAACAGTCCCTGCACCAAATGTCATTTTTAAAGGAAAAAATCTCATTTAAAACTGCTTGCGGGTTTAATGTAATGTCGGGTCCTGGCAATATGGATGAAAATCAGTGAGACAAACGGCATGGGTACCCCCCAGTCCATTACCAGGCCCTTTGGGTCTTGTATGGATATTAAGGGGAACCCCGCACCCAAATTAAAATAAGGAAAGGTGTGGGGCCACAGGCACTATATACTCTGAACAGCAGTATACAGGCTGTAGGTTTGTTGTTAAGTAGAATCTCTTTGTAATTTTGAACGGGTACATTTTTAACGTGTTTAGCTCCAGCCAAAAAATCTTTTTTAAGCTTTTTGGAAAACATAGGGAAGGGTTATCACCCCTGTGACATTTGTTTTGCTGTCTTTCCTCCTCTTCAGAAGATTTCACCTCACTTTTTGTCCCAATGGATTGGAAAGCATCAGTGGAAAGGAGAAATGTTTTTCCCATATTAACTCTTACAGGAGAGAATTTCCCTTCCTAGGGGTAGATTTATTCTCACTTCCTGTTGTCTCCTTCCGTTTGCAAGTAGGAGTTGTTTGTAAGTTAGTTGTTTGAAAGTAGGGTCCTGCCCTATATACTCAGCAGAAATTTGGGCCTTAGGTGTTGCTGTGGCCACAACACTGTAAGCCCTCACAGGGCTCTGCTGTGAAATATTAGATCAAGAATTGTAATTACATGCCCCTGTTGAACAGGAGCTGAAAAATTAGGCCTTAGGCACTGGTGCTGGTGCCACAACAATGCAACCCCTCACAGACACTCTAGTTGGAATGCAGGAACGAGCCCTGCTGCAAAGTATTGCATCAAAAATTGTAATTACACGCCCCTGTTAAACAAGGGCTGAAAAATTGGGCCTTAGGCACTGGTGCTGGTGCCACAACACTGCAACCCCTCACAGACACTCTAGTTGGAATGCAGGAACGAGCCCTGCTGCAAAGTATTACATCAAAAATCGTAATTACACGCCCCTGTTAAACAGGGGCTGAAAAATTGTGCCTTAGGCACTAGTGGTGGCACCCAGAACCAAAAATGTTCTTACAAGCTATCAGCGTGATGATTGAGGAGGAAGAGGATAATTACTCAGGGATAGTCACTCAGCATCAGCATAGGCAGTCTTTGAAGGGATCTGAGATTTCAAAAAAAATTATTCGGTTACATCAGCATCAGGTGCTTGGTAGCTGGTGGTGATCCAAGACTCATTCATTTTTATGAAGGTCAGTCGATCGACCGAGTCAGTGGACAGACGCACGCTGTGATCGGTTACCACGCCTCCAGCAGCACTGAATGTGCGTTCCGAAAGAACGCTGGATGCAGGACAGGCCAGTAGCTCAATTGCATACTGTGCAAGCTCTGGCCAGTGATCCATCCTCAAGACCCAGTAACCCAGAGGATTTTCGGTGGGAAAGGTGTCCAAGTCTGATCTTGCCCCTAGGTATTCCTGCACCATGTAAAACAGACGCTGGCGATGGTTGCTGGAACCGATCATACCTTGGGGCTGCGGACCAAAAAATTGTCTGAACGCATCGGTCAGACGGCCACCTTCTCCACCGCTCCTTCTTTGACTGACCGAAGCCTCAGCAACACGTTGTCCAGAAACAGGAGTTTGTAACCTCCCAGTCTCTGGGAACGCGTTGCACAGACCTTTCTGCAAGGCCTCCCGAAGATGTTTCATCCTCTGCTCCCTCTGCGATGGCAAGATAAGGTCCGCAACCTTACCCTTGTAACGTGGATCAAGGAGGGTTGCCAGCCAGTATTGGTCCTTCTCCTTGATACCACGAATACGAGGATCCTTACGCAGGCTTTGCAGGATCAGGGAGGCCATGCAGCGTAGGTTTGCTGAGGCATTCGGTCCGGAGTCCTCTGAGTCACTAAGGACGACATGGTCCGCAGCCACCTCCTCCCAGCCACGTACAAGTCCATGTGTTTCTTGGGACTGATCCCTTAAAGACTGCTGCTGATGCTGAGTGCCAGGCTCCACCTCCATACTGACACAATCTTCCTCCTCCTCCTCCTCCTCTTCCTCCTCGTCCTCTTCCTGTGTGATCGGCGGGCACGCAGGAACACTGTCTGGATAAAGGGGGCCTTGAGAGCTAAGGAAGTCCTCCTCTTCCTGCCTCTGTTCTGCCTCAAGTGCCCTGTCCATTATTCCACGCAGCGTGTGCTCCAACAGGTGGACAAGGGGGACAGTGTCACTGATGCATGCACTGTCACTGCTCACCATCCTCGTGGCCTCCTCAAATGGTGACAGGACAGTGCATGCATCCCTGATCATGGCCCACTGGCGTGGGGAAAAAAAACCAAGCTCCCCTGACCCTGTCCTGGTGCCATAGTCGCACAGGTACTCATTGATGGCCCTCTGCTGCGTGTGCAGCCGCTGCAGCATGGCCAACGTTGAGTTCCACCTGGTGGGCATGTCACAGATTAGGCGGTTCTTGGGCAGGTTAAACTCCTTTTGGAGGTCCGTCAGCCGAGCACTGGCATTATATGACCGGCGGAAATGCACACAGACTTTCCTGGCCTGCCTCAGGACATCCTGTAAGCCCGGGTACCTGCCCAAGAACCGCTGCACCACCAAGTTAAGGACGTGAGCCAAACAGGGCACATGGGTAATTTGTCCCTGTCGGAGGGCAGAGAGGAGGTTGGTGCCATTGTCGCAAACCACCATTCCTGCCTTAAGTTGGCGTGGCTTCAACCACCTCTGAACCTGCCCCTGCAGAGCTGACAGAACCTCTGCCCCAGTGTGGCTCCTGTCCCCCAAGCACACCAGCTCAAGCACCGCATGGCATTTTTTGGCCTGCGTACTTGCGTAGCCCCTTGAACGACTACAGAGCACCGCTGGTTCCGAGGAAGAGGCCATGGAGGAAGAAGAAGAGGAGGGGGTGGAGGAGAGAGGTGTGTCACAATCATTAGCATTTTGGAGGCGTGGTGGCGGAACAACCTCCAACACTACTGCACCTTGTCCTGCATCCTTCCCAGCTGCCAGCAGAGTCACCCAATGCGCCGTGAAACTTAGGTAACGTCCCTGTCCATGCCTGCTGGACCATGAGTCAGCGGTAATATGCACCTTACCGCTGACCGCCCTGTCCAGCGAGGCATGGACATTGCCTTCCACATGCTGGTAGAGAGCTGGAATCGCCTTCCGTGAGAAAAAGTGGCGTTTGGGTACCTGCCACTGAGGAACCGCACATTCCACAAACTCACGGAAGGGGGCAGAGTCTACCAACTGAAAAGGCAGCAGTTGAAGTGCTAGCAATTTTGCCAAGCTAGCATTCAACCGCTGGGCATGTGGATGGCTGGGAGCAAACTTCTTTCGGTGGTGCAGCAGCTGGGGCAGGGAAATTTGCCTGGTACAATCTGACGTCGGTGTACCAAAATCAGATTGCCCACAAGTACGTGGCTGTGACACACCTAATTCTACACCTTCATTCCTCTCAGTGCAGGTCTCAGAGAGGACTGAAGGTCTAGTGGGGTTGGAAATCTCAGCTGATGAGGAGCAAGCAGAGGTCCTCTTTGTTCTTTGGTGTGGGTCTTTTAGATACGCTTGCCAACGAACTGCATGGCAGGTCAACATATGTCTGGTCAAGCATGTGGTACCCAAGCGGGAGATGTTTTGGCCACGCGAGATACGCTTGAGACATATGTTGCAAATAGCAGCGGTGCGATCTGATGCACTCGTCTCAAAAAAGGCCCACACCAAAAAACGTTTTGAATAACGCGCAGAGACTGCAGCGCCCTGCACATGTGGAGCTTTGGGGTGTGATGCAGTCAATGTGCTGCCCTTAGGCTGGCCCCTGGAGGGCATCCTGCCTCGTTGGTGATGTGCCGCCTCCTCCTCCTCCTCCTCCTCTTCTCTCCTATCAGGCACCCACGTTGAGTCAGTGACCTCATCATCCCCTCCCTCCTCATCACTGGAGCAAACCTGGCAGTATGCTGCAGCAGGGGGAGCATGACTGCCAGATTGCTGTCCTTCTTGGGCACCCCCTCTGTCCGTGCTCGTGTTACTGCCTTCATCGAGCTCAGTATCATCATCAGAGCCTTCCAAACGCTGGGCATCCTCCTGGAGCATGTACCCAACACTGTGGTCAAACAGTTCGAGGGACTCCTCAGGAGGACATGGTGGGGCTAGGGAAGGAGTCACTGATGACATTGAGCCGAGGGAAGAGGCCGCTGCTTTGCCAGACAAAGTACCCTGGGCATGGGTGAGAGAGGATGAGGAGGATGAGGACGGCTTGGTCATCCACTTGACCAAGTCTTCCGCATGTTGCGGCTCAACATGGCCAGCTGCCGAAAAAAAGGCCAAGCGTGTCCCATGGCCACGTGCTGATGAGGATGCACCGTCTCCACGACCAGCACTAGACACAGAGCCTGCTTGCCCTCTCTTATTGGCTTGTGACTGTCTGCCTCTCCTTCTTGGCCTTCCAGACATACTAATGGCCTGTAGCTGCACTAAGCTGGGATATATATATATATATATATATATATATATATATATATATATATATGTACTGATACTGCAGCTAGCAAAATCAACTGCCTGCCTGTAGTATGAGAACACCACCAACCTTCTACAGGTAGCTTTAGCTGAACACTGTGAGGTGGACGCACCCCACTAACTTGTAGGTTTAGCAGAACACTGTGAGCAGGACGCACTGCACTAACTGTAAATAGTCTAGCTGCCTGACTGTGGTACTAATAGGATCAAAAGAACACCAGCAATTTTCTTCAGGTAGCTGTATTTACTGTAACAAGACAAGCCTGCCTGTCAGTAAGAAGATAACAGAAACGGATCTAGCTGAACACTGTGAGCAGGACGCACCCCACTAGCTTGTAGGTTTAGCTGAACACTGTGAGGTGGACGCACCCCACTAACTTGTAGCTTTAGCTGAACACTGTGAGCAGGACGCACCCCACTAACTTGTAGGTTTAGCAGAACACTGTGAGCAGGACGCACTGCACTAACTGTAAATAGTCTAGCTGTCTGACTGTGGTACTAATAGGATCAAAAGAACATCAGTAATTTTCTTTAAAATACTGTAACAAGACAAGCCTG
Organism: Aquarana catesbeiana; assembly: GCF_042186555.1. Taxonomy (NCBI): domain Eukaryota; kingdom Metazoa; phylum Chordata; class Amphibia; order Anura; family Ranidae; genus Aquarana; species Aquarana catesbeiana. Next base: position 131,838,016 of record NC_133326.1, read on the forward strand.
CCTGTCAGTAAGAAGATAACAGGAACGGATCTAGCTGAACACTGTGAGCAGGACGCACCCCACTAGCTTGTAGGTTTAGCTGAACACTGTGAGGTGGACGCACCCCACTAACTTGTAGGTTTAGCTGAACACTGTGAGCAGGACGCACCCCACTAACTTGTAGGTTTAGCAGAACACTGTGAGCAGGACGCACTGCACTAACTGTAAATAGTCTAGCTGCCTGACTGTGGTACTAATAGGATCAAAAGAACACCAGCAATTTTCTTTAAAATACTGTAACAAGACAAGCCTGCCTGTCAGTAAGAAGATAACAGGAACGGATCTAGCTGAACACTGTGAGCAGGACGCACCCCACTAGCTTGTAGGTTTAGCTGAACACTGTGAGGTGGACGCACCCCACTAACTTGTAGGTTTAGCTGAACACTGTGAGCAGGACGCACCCCACTAACTTGTAGGTTTAGCAGAACACTGTGAGCAGGACGCACTGCACTAACTGTAAATAGTCTAGCTGCCTGACTGTGGTACTAATAGGATCAAAAGAACACCAGCAATTTTCTTCAGGTAGCTGTATTTACTGTAACAAGACAAGCCTGCCTGTCAGTAAGAAGATAACAGAAACGGATCTAGCTGAACACTGTGAGCAGGACGCACCCCACTAGCTTGTAGGTTTAGCTGAACACTGTGAGGTGGACGCACCCCACTAACTTGTAGGTTTAGCTGAACACTGTGAGCAGGACGCACCCCACTTACTTGTAGGTTTAGCAGAACACTGTGGGCAGGACGCACTGCACTAACTGTAAATAGTCTAGCTGCCTGACTGTGGTACTAATAGGATCAAAAGAACACCAGTAATTTTCTTTAAAATACTGTAACAAGACAAGCCTGCCTGTCAGTAAGAAGATAACAGATAGCTGAACACTGTGAGCAGGACGCACTGCACTAAATGTAAATAGTCTAGCTGCCTGACTGTGGTACTAATAGGATCAAAAGAACACCAGTAATTTTCTTCAAAATGCTGTAACAAGACAAGCCTGCCTGTCAGTAGGAATATAACAGGAATGGATCTAGCTGAACACTGTGAGCAGGACGCACTGCACTAAATGTAAATAGTCTAGAAGATAACAGGAATGGATCTAGCTAAACTGAATACAGTGTATATATATATATATATGCAACACCTGGGATGCATATATATACACAATACACTTTAAGTGCAGCTAACTGACTGACTGTCCTGCCTAATCTAGCTAACTCAAATGAAATGACACTGTCTCTCTCTCTCTCTAAGCACACCGGAACACACTGCACAGGGCCGCCGTGCAGGCGGCCTTATATAGTGTGGGGCATGTACTAAATCCCCTGAGCCATAATTGGCCAAAGCCTCCTTGGCTTTGGCCAATTATGGCTCTCTGTTAAGGCGGCGCTGTGATTGGCCAAGCATGCGGGTCATAGTGCATGCTTGGCCAATCATCAGCAAGCAATGCACTGCGATGCCGCAGTGAATTATGGGCCGTGACGCGCCACACGAATTTGGCGCGAACGGCCCATATCGTTCGCAATTCGACGAACGATCGAACAGCCGATGTTTGAGTCGAACATGGGTTCGACTCGAACACGAAGCTCATCCCTAGTTGTAAGTCTTGTGGCATGTTTATGTGGTTCACATACATCCCGGTTGAAGGGCTGGGACCATAAATTATATTTACCATATTTATCGGCATATAACACGCACAGGCGTATAACACGCACCTTCATTTTAGGAGGGAAGTTTCAGGAAAAAAACTTAAATTTTAAATAAAGAACTTTGAAGCAAAATAAGGGTCAGTGCCCATTAATCCAGCCTCACCATTGCCCATCTGCAGCCTCACCATTGCCCATCTGCAGCCTGATCAATTCCATCTGCAGCCTGACCATTGCCATCTGCAGCCTCACAATTGCCCATCAATGCAGCTTGATCAATGCCCATCTGCAGCCTCACAATTGCCCATCAATGCAGCCTGATCAATGCCCATCTGCAGCCTCACAATTGCCCATCAATGCAGCTTGATTAATGCCCATCTGCAGCCTCACCATTGCAATGAAAGCAGCCTGATCAATGCCCATCTGCACCCTCAGCTGCCTCGGAGGGGACAGGGAGGGGGGCGGGACGAGCGCCATCAGATTACTCTCAGAATCTCCTGTTTACTCTGCGGCCTCTTTAATACAAAGTCCCATCTCCTGGACCGGCTTCTATGATAGACAGAACACTGGTCCAATGCTGGCCCAGGAGACGGGACTTCCTATTACACTGTATATTCACTGTATGTAATCTGACGGCACTCCCCCCTCCCTGTTCCCTCCTAGGCAGCCAAAATTGCAGTATCGGTGTATAACACGCACACACTATTTGCACCCGATTTTCAGGGTGAAAAAGTGCGTGTTATACGCCAAGAAATACACTACTTGCTTTAAACATTTTTTTAGATTTCTCCACTTGCTTCCTGGTTTCTGGCCTAGACCAAAATTATGTCATACATTCCAGGAGTCTTTATAGGCATTTTCTTATGCATCTGAGGAGGGATGAAGGACTTGATCAGCCGACGAGGGCAGGAGGCGGAGCCTAGCAGAGCAGACATGCATTGTTAGAGTTCCACACCGCTGAGGAGAGAAGAGAAGGACAAAGCGGAGCCTGCAGGCTCAAAAGGTATCCATTTGAACCTTTTTGCCCCAGGGAACAAACTGTGAAAGTTTGGGCAGGAAATATGGTACTGGGAGGAAACCGTGGCAGAAATAAAAATCACCTCACAAAGAGCTCACAGGCACTCACTGCAACTAAAGCAGCTCCAGTCACCTCACAAGATACAGCATCAGGGCGCTCTCACAGACAGAAAATGTCACAGCAAGACTCTCCATTTGAGTCAGATACAGAACAAATCCTCTCACAAACTTCTCCACAAGCCTCCTCAGTATCCCCAGTAATATTATTACAATTTGAAAAGATGCTTCATAAGGCTTTAAAACAAACCTCAGACCAAATAACAAAAAGCCTAACCAAAGAAATAAGAGAGCTGGGAAACCGCACCGCAGCCTTAGAAATAAAAATGGATGAAATTGAAATTACAACCCAAGAAAATATAACAGAATTGGAACAATTAAAAAAAGAGAATTTAATACTTCAAACTAAGCTCGAAGATTACGAAAATAGAGCTAGACGTTCAAACTTGCGCATAAGGGGAATACCTGAAATTGTGACAGACCTGCAATCTACTATTACTGCTCTATTACAAGAACTAAAGCCAGATATCCCTATTGAACGTTTAGAACTGGACAGAGTACACAGAGCCCTCACAGCCAAAAAGAAAGATGGACCCCCACGTGATATAATCACAAAATTTCATTATTACAGAACGAAAGAACAAATACTAATTGCTGCAAGAGAAAAAAAGGAACTTAATTTTCAAGGACACAATTATCAAATTTTTGCTGACCTATCCCAACTTACTATTACTAAAAGACGATCCATGAAACCCCAACTAATGGAACTGCAACGCCACAACATTATGTATCAATGGGGCTTCCCCTTTTCAGTCAGATTTAACTACCAAGGTACAATTTATAGAAGCAGATCAGCAGATGAACTACAACAGACCCTTTTAAAATTAAATCTGACAGAACCCACAAGCAGCAACACTCCCACACGCAGAAGAATGGCGTCATCTTCACCTTCAGGCAGCACCCAGAAAATTTCAGAACAAAATGGGAATCATCATTCTCACAAAAGAGGCCGTTATGCCACATCATCCATGGACCAAGAAGATTCAATGGACTGACATCCTAATTCCTGATATCTCTTCATTTATTATACTAAGAGATGGTTCTCTATAAAAAACCTATATTTATAACTGAATGTAACTGCATTCTGATAGTCACACACTGTGTGGGATCATGTTACATTCCAGTTATATTTCTTATTACTTCTGATTCATATAGCCTTAGAATATATAAGTGAAATAAGGAAATTCTTGTTCAGTTATATATTATCAGGTAATAACAATAGATTTATTACTTTTTAGGACAAATGTGTTCAATAATCCAGAAGTAATGGAAGCTTTTTCTTTCTTTTCTTAAAACAAATATATTATTACCTAACTAGTTCCTAGAATTATGTTTTTGTTTATTCAAATCTGAAGCAATACAAGCTCAATTTTATGAGTTAACATATCTAAAAAGTTACATATGAATAAAATATGTAATTGTTTACTCTAAAAGGGTTAAAATCCCAAAATAATTCAAACTATCTTCATCAATACCAAAGTTATTAACAGTACCTTTCTAACTGAATTATTTAGCCTAGGGCAAGACTAACCATATACAACCACCCTGGAATAAATAATTTCAACAAAAACTATATTCTGCACTCCAATTAATGAAACATCATTTTGATGTCTTTTGACATAGCACTTCTCTCCTGTAAGCGGAAGATCCGTGTACCCCCATTAGCCCTCCTCATTCTCCCAACCATATTATGTGGGAGTGTGACGAAGGCACTTATTCCCCTGAGAGAGATATTTATTCTCTTTCACGGGTAAATTGTGATTACTTGCAAAAAATAATTTATACAATGTATCATCTAATCTCATATGTTTTTTGTTTACTCTTTACTCCAGAATTCACTGGTTTCTTTTCTATCTATTCATCTCTTCAGTCCACACAGGTTGATCTGCGCAGTCAGCTCTGCATAACAAAAAGTAAGTCAAAACTATTTGATCTATTGCCATGGCACCACTGAATATACTTTCCCTGAATGTTCAGGGAATAAATGTCCCTCAAAAAAGGACCAAAGCCTTCCGTACTTTCCATAACAAGAAGGCTCACATAGTATGCCTCCAAGAAACACACTTCACCAAAGATTCTACTCCAAAATATATTTCTCCTTTTTATCAACAAATTTACACGGCTTCTGCCTGTACCAAGCAAAGGGGAACTCTAATTGCATTTCACCGATCCACACCATTCACCTTATCATCAGAAATTAAAGACCCAGAAGGTAGATACCTGATACTCATGGGTTATATAATGGATACAGCAATCACGGTGATTTCCTACTACGCTCCTAACAAACAACCTACACCATTCCTCTCACATATATTACAAGTGATTAATACACACAAAATAGGAACAGTGATAATGTGTGGGGATTCGAACCAGGTCCTCCTCCCATTTCTAGATAAATCACCTTTTACACCATCCAAAATAACCTCTAGATTACCTTTTTCTCAACTTCTTTCCAAATACAATCTGGTAGATTCATGGAGAGAAAGTAACCCAATGAAAAAAAAATTCACTTATTTCTCGCACCCTCCTCAAACCTTCACCAGAATAGATCATATTTTTCTAACAATAGGAATGATACCAGAAATTATTGCATCAGATATAATTCCGATTCCGTGGTCTGACCATAATGCAGTATGCACTACTATAGCCTCAGCCATACCAAAAGCGCATGACCCAACGTGGTACTTACCGGACATAATGCTCAAACACCCACTACATCAGATGGCCATTGAACAAGCTTTAAAGGAATACATATCAATTAATAAAACAACAGACATCTCCCCAATAACATTGTGGGAAGCTCATAAGCCTGTCTTGCGTGGTACAATACAAAGACAAATGGCACTATTTAAACGGGAACGCAAAAATCTAGCAAAAAAACTAGAACTCAATTTTAATGCAGCCTACATATCATTTCAAGATAATCCATCTCAGAGTACAAAATCTCATCTGGAAAAATCTAGATTGGAATACGATCTATTTCTCACTGAGTCAGTTGATAAATCCCTCAAACGCTCCAAACACAATTTCTACATGAATACAAACAAACCAGGTACATATTTGGCTCGGGCATTAAATTCAACTAACAAATCTTTCAAACCAATACGTTTGAAATTATCAAAAAATGTTTACACTTGTAATCCAGTTAAAATAGTCCATAAATTTCACTCACATCTCGCAACTTTATACAAGACAAACAATGAATTTAATCCTACAGAAGCTGAATCCTTCTTCTCAAAAATAACCTTACCTGAGTTATCTCAGAATCAAAAAAGCAGTTTGGATGAGCCTATAACTATAGATGAAGTTGCTTACGCCATAAAAGACCTAAAACTTAACAAAAGACCAGGCCCAGATGGCTACTCGGCTTTATACTATAAAACATTCTCAGAAATACTCTCTCCCATTCTCACTGAAACTTTTAACAAACTTCTAGATGGACATTTCGGCAAGAAACACTAATGGCAATTGTTTGTATGATCCCAAAACCCCTTTCTGATGATACTTCCTGTGTGAATTATCGGCCTATCTCTCTGTTAAACCTCGATATTAAATTATTAGCAAAAATAATAGCAAAACGCCTCAATAGCATTATAGGAAAATTAATACATAGAGATCAAGTAGGCTTCATGCCAAATAGACAGGCAGGCGATAATATACGCAGGGCAGTGTTATTGGCACATATTGCTAAAAAACGGAAAATCCCTTTATGTTTTCTATCTCTCGATATTAAGAGGGCATTTGACACAGTATCCTGGCAATATATGCAATATTCATTACAAAAATGGGGTTTTGGACCCCACTTTTTAACATGGATCAAAGCATTATATAATAAACCCAAAGCCTATATAAAATATGCTGGATACAAATCTGAAGCCTTTAATATCGAAAGAGGTACCCGACAGGGTTGCCCATTATCTCCCTTATTATTTGCCCTTATACTCGAACCCATGGCCCAATACATCAGAACAAACCAAACTATAACTGGCATTGAAGTAGGAGGTATTACACACAAATTATGTATATTTGCAGACGATATATTACTTTTTCTATCATCACCACAGGTCTCTGGTCCTAACTTAATACCAGCTCTTGATGGATTTGCAGCCCTATCCGGCCTTATGATTAATCCTAAGAAATGCCTAGTGCTTAATATTTCACTCACAAACATGGAATTGATCCCGGCTAGGGCTGCACTCCCATTCACATGGGCAGAAAAATCAATCCCATATCTTGGAATTCATTTAACAGCATCTCATTCTGACTTATTCTCAACCAATTATCCTCCTGTATTAAGACAGATCACAAATCTAATAAAACAATGGTCGCAACTTCCTTTATCCTGGATAGGGAAGATTAATGCAATCAAAATGACTATTCTACCCAAATTGCTTTATCTATTCAGAGTCCTCCCTATTCCAATTCCTTCCTATTTTTTGAGAATAGTACAAAAAAGAGCAACTTCGTTTATATGGGGCTCTTCTAAACCACGTATACCTATACACACACTACATCTTCCCAAAAATAAAGGAGGCCTGGGATACCCTAATTTTACTAACTACTACAGAGCAGCACATTTGGCCAGTCTGTCCAAATACCATGCAAAACAGGAAATCCCATTATGGGTATTTATAGAGGCTTCAGAAAATGACCCTCTATTAATATCAAATTTATTATGGCTTGATCCTAAAGACCGCTTTAAAATTCATAATCCCATAACTAAACACTTCTTATCTCTCTGGGATAAACTAAAAACCAAATATCAGTTACAATCTCCACACAATCCTCTCCTTTCTTTTATCAGAAATCCGGCCTTTTATCCGGCATGGATCTACCCAAATTCTTTTAAAGCTTGGACAACATCAGGCATTCAGACACTAAATGACTTCATAGCATCTAAATCATTCCTTTCATTTCCATCGCTTAGAGAAAAATATGATCTACCAAACTCTGAGATATTTAGATATCTCCAAATCAAAAATTTCTATACACCATTCCTAAAGGGGGATACACCATTATCCCAATTATCCATTTTTGAATCAATCTGTACAAAAGATCCATTTGCTAAAGGTACAATTTCATCACTTTATAATCAATTATATGGAGTAGCAAATCTTAATAGACCCTCTTACGTTCAGAGGTGGGAGGAGGACCTGGGACGAACTTTAGAAGACACGGACTGGTCTAATATATGGCTCACATCTAAGTCATCTTCACCCAACATCTTGGCACTGGAGACAAATTATAAAGTCCTAACTCGCTGGTACCTTGTACCCTCTAGAGTGGCAAAATATTCACCTAATACCTCAACTCTTTGTTTTCGAGGATGCCCAGAAATAGGCACATATTTACACATATGGTGGACGTGCCCAGTAATCCAAACCTTCTGGAAGGAAGTCTTCGTGATTGCATCTAAAATATTTAAAAAAATAATACAACCAGATCCATATTTAACTTTACTTAATCTAAAACCGGAATGGTTAACACTCTCTCAATTCAAATTTATGATCCAACTAATTACGGCTGCAAAACAAACAGTGGCCAAGGCATGGAAATCTCCTACATTGGTACTAGCAGAAACAATTCACAGAATGAATAATACAATGTCCCATGCTAAGATGGTAGCCATCGATCAAAATCAAATTCCAAAATTTGAAAAACTTTGGCATCCTTGGATAAAACAACAGTTCCTGTCAAATTTCAATGACTCTGTCCTGTTGCCATGGTAACAGATTAAATGACTTACAGAGACACCCATTCTAAGGCTTCAAAGAGAACTAAAAAGAATAATAAACTGACGAGCGGGACAACCTTGTGGACCATACCTCTACCTTTCAACCCTTTTTCTTCTTTCTCTTTCCTTTTCTCCACCTTACGATTAAAGCTCATTATCAGAATTTATTTGACCTATATACACTCTACTTGTAAACAATATGTATAGTAGGTATAAATCATTTAAATACCTACAAAAGTAACTAAGGAAATGATATATATCTTTAATTTAGGTTTACGTGAACCCAATGTTTAATATTTGAAATTTCTTGATATTTACCTATATAAACCCTACTGTAAAACAATGAGCTTACTTTATAGATCCTTGTAAACTTACTTTATGTATCTTTATGTATCTTTATAACATTGTATACTCAATAAACTTCTTTTGACAAGGAAGGACTTGATCAGCCAAGCACACACACCTGACTGCATGCTTGGCCTTAGGGCAGATGGATTCCAAGAAGTAAATACTTCATGAATCATCTGCCCTTACACAAGATGGCCGTGGCTAGAAATGCTAGGTGGGCGTTTTTCAAAGTGAATTCTTAACAAAATAAAACATGGATACATGTATGGATGGGTGAATTTGCTTTGAATATTAAAAATGATTTAAATATCATTTTCAGTTTTTCAGTTTGTGGTGCCCAGACACAGTTAAAATGTAACTACACTTTTGTTGAGAAAAAAAAACATTCCCCTCTGGGTGATCTATGTACATTGCAAGGATATTAACAAACTTTGTTGCAGATTGCTACCTTTTGTTATTCTGAAGAAATCCATGTGTGTTTGTTCTGAGTGGGTCTAATGGGTTTCATAATTAACTGTCAGGGGTGCAGCTGCAGGGCACTAATGAGTAAATCTGCTAGGCCTGCATCCCTTTAGACATGCTCCTATTAAAAGTCTCTCTCTCTCTGAAAATTACATTTTTTTTGCAGGGGATGCCTGAAATCTTACTTGTATCTTAGGCAGACTTCTGGGAAAGTTGGTGAGTCAATCATACAAGCAGGAAATTATGTTTACAAGGAGTGGTCAGTACACACTCTGTGTACAGAACAAATCCATGTAGCCATATTGCATTGCATTCTCAGAAAATTACAGTGGGTGCAGATTAAAAGGAAAAGGTAATTTTTAATAACATTCAATCACAATGTGATTAGTGTCGCAAATTCTTTTTCCCCACGAAAGAGGTTACCCTTTAAGTTCCACTTTAACATTATGTAAACATTTATTGTCCATAGTCATTATAAAATATACAGTGGGGACGGAAAGTATTCAGACCCCCTTAAATTTTTCACTCTTTGTTATATTGCAGCCATTTGCTAAAATCATTTAGGTTCATTTTTTTTCCTCATTAATGCACACACAGCACCCCATATTGACAGAAAAACACAGAATTGTTAACATTTTTGCAGATTTATTAAAAAAGAAAAACTGAAATATCACATGGTCCCAAGTATTCAGACCCTTTGCTCGGTATTTAGTAGAAGCACCCTTTTGATCTAATACAGCCATGAGTCTTTTTGGGAAAGATGCAACAATTTTTTCACACCTGGATTTGGGGTTCCTCTGCCATTCCTCTTTGCAGATCCTCTCCAGTTCTGTCAGGTTGGATGGTAAACGTTGGTGGACAGCCATTTTTAGGTCTCTTCAGACTTGCTCAATTGGGTTTAAGTCAGGGCTCTGGCTGGGCCATTAAAGAACAGTCACAGAGTTGTTGTGAAGCCACTCTTTCATTATTTTAGCTATGTGCTTAGGGTCACTGTCTTGTTGGAAGGTAAACCTTCGGCCCAGTCTGAGGTCCTGAGCACTCTGGAGAAGGTTTTCGTCCAGGATATCCCTGTACTTGGCCGCGTTCATCTTTCCCTCAATTGCAACCAGTCGTCCTGTCCCTGCAGCTGAAAAACACCCCCACAGCATGATGCTGCCACCACCATGCTTCACTGTTTGGACTGTGTTGGACAGGTGATGAGCAGTGCCTAGTTTTCTCCACACATACCGCTTAGAATTAAGGCCAAAAAGTTCTATCTTGGTCTCATCAGACCAGATAATCTTATTTCTCACCATCCTGGAGTCCTTCAGGTGTTTTTTTAGCAAACTCCATGCTGGCTTTCATGTGTCTTGCACTGAGGAGAGGCTTCCGTCGGGCCACTCTGCCATAAAGCCCCGAATGGTGGAGGGTTGCAGTGATGGTTGACTTTCTACAACTTTCTCCCATCTCCCGACTGCATCTCTGGAGCTCAGCCACAGTGATCTTTGTATTCTTCTTTACCTCTCTCACTAAGGCTCTTCTCCCCCGATAGCTCAGTTTGGCCGGACGGCCAGCTCTAGGAAGGGTTCTGGTCGTCCCAAAAGTCTTCCATTTAAGGATTATGGAAGCCACTGTGCTCTTAGGAACCTTAAGTGCAGCAGAATTTTTTGTAACCTTGGCCAGATCTGTGCCTTGCCACAATTCTGTCTCTGAGCTCTTCAGGCAGTTCCTTTGACCTCATGATTCTCATTTGCTCTGACATGCACTGTGAGCTGTAAGGTCTTATATAGACAGGTGTGTGGCTTTCCTAATCTAGTCCAATCAGTATAATGAAATACAGCTGGACTCAAATGAAGGTGTAGAACCATCTCAAGGATGATCAGAAGAAATGGACAGCACCTTTAAATAAATTAAAGTTGAGTTAAATATAGGAGTGTCACAGCAAAGGGTCTGAATACTTAGGGCCATGTGATATTTCAGTTTTTCTTTTTTAATAAATCTGCAAAAATGTCAACAATTATGTGTTTTTCTGTCAATATGGGGTGCTGTGTGTACATTAATGAGGAAAAAAAATGAACTTAAATGATTTTAGCAAATGGCTGCAATATAACAAAGAGTGAAAAATTTAAGGGGGTCTGAATACTTTCCGTCCCCACTGTATGTTTGTTGATTCACCACTGGAGGGAGCTATCACTTTATGTGCAATTTCTAAATCTCTGTTAAAGTACCGTATATACTCGAGTATACGCCGTGTTTTTCAGCAATTTTCTTATGCTGAAAACCCCCCCCCCCCCGCCTTGGCTTATACTCGAGTGAGGGTCCCACTTAAGAAAAAAAGTCCCGAAAATGGAGCCGAAAAAGGGGCGGGGCCGTCCCGATGAGTGCCGCACATGTATCATCCTGGCTCGCCCCTGTCAGTTTCCCCTCCCCCCTGCTCTTCTCACAAGTGTCATGTGCAGCCTTACCAATGCCTGGTAGCGTGATCTCATGCTGTGTGTCTTAGATCTGAATCACCGTGCAGCCACTGTAACGATGTCCCGCCTCCTAGACCGCCTCTTATGATAGACGGCACACTGATCCAATGCTAGAAATCATTGTGCCGTGTGTCATAGGAGGCGGGACATTGTTACAGCGGCTGCACGGCGATTCAGATCCAGCTCTAACACACAGCGTGACATCGCATTACCAGGCACTGTCAGGCTGTACCTGATGGGCACTGGCAGGCTGTACCTGATGGGCACTGGCAGGCTGTACATGATGGGCACTGGTAGGCTGTACATGATGGGCACTGGCAGGCTGCATTTCATGGGCACTGGTAGGATATATATTATGAGCTCTTACACAGGCTGCTCTATGCAAACAGTCATGTCATCACTAACCTACTGATGCCTTAATTAATGTCATTTTATTAGTAACTATTTTTATTTTTGAAATTTACCAGTAGCTGCTGCATTTCCCACCCTAGGCTTATACTCGAATCAATACGTTTTCCCATTTTTTTTTTGTGGTAAATTTAGGTGCCTCGGCTTATATTCAGGTTGGCCTATACTCTAGTATATATGGTATATGAAAACCCAATCACTAAAATCTCATATAAGCTTTAACATGTTACTGTAACTTCAAAAGCAATTATCAATCTTTTTAAATATGCAGCTTTTATTAAAATAAAGCAATTTGCCTTCAGTTTTATGAGTTCACTGCATGCACTGCAATGGTGTGTACTGAATAAGAGTAGGACATGTACTCAGCATTATGTGATGCAGTACATCACATTGCAACCCCCTGGTGTTTGAGGCCGGGTTCACACTAGTGCGACAAACGCTCCGACATTGGGAGCTCATGTCGCATGATGTGTGAAATTCAATTTTCCCCTATGGGAGCCATCCTAACTGGTCCGACTTTGAAAATGCTCCCTGTACTACTTTGGTCCGACTTTGATCCTACTTCAGCCCATTGACTATCATTGAAGTCGGATCGCCGTCTTGCATTATCCGACTTTGGCATGTGACTTGTACTCAGATTATCTTGAGGGGGAACTCCGCGCCAAATTTTAAATAAAAAACTGGCATGGGTTCCCCCTCCAAGAGCATACCAGGCCCTTGGGTCTGGTATGGATTTTAAGGGGAACCCCCTACGCCGAAAAAACGGCATGGGGTTCACCCCCAATTCCATACCAGACCCTTATCCAAGCATGCAGCCCGGCCGGTCAGGAAAGGGGGTGGGGATGAGCGAGCGCCCCCCCCCCTGAACCGTACCAGGCCGCATGCCCTCAACATGGGAGGGTGGGTGCTTTGGGGCGGGGGGCACCCTGCGGCCCCCCCACCCCAAAGCACCTTGTCCCCATGTTGATGAGGACAAGGGTCTCTTCCCGACAACCCTGGCCGATGGTTGTCAGGGTCTGCGGGTGGGGGGCTTATCGGAATCCGGAAACCCCCTTTAATAAGGGGGCCCCCAGATCCCGGCCCCCCACCCTATGTGAATGAGTATGGGGTACATCGTACCCCTACCCATTCACCTAGGAAAAAAAGTGTCAATAAAAAAACACACTAGACAGGTTTTTAAAGTAATTTATTAGGCAGCTCAAAGGGTCTTCTTCCGACTTTGGGGGTCTCTTCCTTACTCTCTGCGGTCTCCGGCCTCTTCTCCGCGCTCTCCGGTTCTTCTCCCGCTCTACGGTATCTTCTGCCCGGATCCTCCGCTATCTTCTGCTCTTTTGCGCGCTCTTTTGCTAGCGGTGGCCCAGTCTTCTCCGCTGTCTTCTTCCCTCTTCTCTTCTTTTGATGTTGACACGACGCTCTCTCCCACTGGAATGCCATGTGCGCAGTGCGCAACAACTTATATAGGGGTCGGACGTGGTCACCGAGTGATGTCACCAGGTGACCCCACCCCTTATGACATCACAGTACCATCATGCCCCGGGACTGTGACGTCATAAGGGGCGGGTCACCGGGTGACATCACCCGGTGATCACTCCCCATCCCTATATAAGTCGTTGCGCACGACATATAAAGGGGCTCCCGGATTTCGATAAGCCCCCCGCCCGCAGACCCCGACAACCAACGGCCAGGGCTGTCGGGAAGAGGCCCTTGTCCTCATCAACATGGGGACAAGGTGCTGTGGGGTGGGGGGGCTGCAGGGCGCCCCCCTGCCCCAAAGCACCCACCCCCCCATGTTGAGGGCATGCGGCCTGGTACGGTTCAGGGGGGGGGTGCTTGCTTGTCCCCACCCCCTTTCCTGACCAGCCGGGTTGCGTGCTCGGATAAGGGTCTGGTATGGATTTTGGTGGGACCCCCACGTCGTTTTTTCGGCGTAGAGGGTGCCCCTTAAAATCCATACCAAACCGAAGGGCCTGGTATGTTCTTGGAGGTGGAACCCATGCCGTTTTTTTATTTAAAATTTGGCGTGAAGTTCCCCCTCAAGATACATACCAAACACAGTGCCTGGTATTGGCGGGGATCCAAGTCGGATCCCCGTTCATTGAAAGTCGGACGTATGTCGGCTTCAAGTCGCGGGGCAAAGTCGGATCCAAAGTAAGACAGGTGTCGTGTTGCACCAGTGTGAACCAGGCCTCAAAGGTGATTTAAACAAACACTGTAGCTGCTGACTTTAAATAAGTACTTACCTGTCCTGGGTGCCCGCGATGTCGGATGCCCGAGGCCGACCCGTCCCTCGGCTCTCGGGTCCTGGCACCGCCATCCTAGGTAAGGGAAACAGGCAGTGGAGCCTTGCGGCTTCACTGCCAGTTTCCTACCGCGCGGCGCTCTGTGAATGGCCCCGTGGTGTTCTGGGAACATACACAGTTCCCAGAAGACAACAGGGCCGCTCACCGAGGAGCAGAACACACCGCGGAACAGGAAGAGGCAGATTAGGAAGACTGCCTAGCAACAAGGGTTTAGGTAAGTTTAAAAAAAAAAATTTTTCAAATTTTTTTTTAATTTTTTTTTTTTAGGATTTTTGGTGAATTTTTTTTTTTTTCAGGGTGGCCCTCCACATTAAGTTGAAAAAAAAAAGCAAACAGTGCATTGCTTCACAGCGCACAGCAGCACCCATGGTATACTGTGGTGGTTGGTGCAAGCAAGCCCTAATATATTTGATAAGATTATTTTAATTGTACTTAGATATACATATAGTATATGCAAAAAAAAAAAGACTGAACATTCAACACTGCAACACGAAACAAAGTGGAATTTTCTTAACTGTAAGTGTTCTCATTTTGTTCCTACGCTCTTCTCATTATTTAGTGGAAAGCCTACTGGCTGAGACCTTTGACACTGTTTCTTTCCTCTTTACTGGAAAAAGTTGGCACTGCAGCTGTTTTTAAATTCAGTGTGTCACCTTTCTCCTGAAAGGGAAAACTCTAATAGCTCCTCGTGCACAGCGAGGAAGGAAGCTTTTGAAAAATTGCATTATCAAGATACATTGCTTCTTGAGCAAGATGTGCTTGGCAATTATTTGAGAACACTGGCTATCTTCACAAGGAAAAATAAATACAAGGACATTTCATGGGCCTACATAGCAAAATGTTGATGACTCTACCTCCCTATTTTGGAGACAACTGAGGTTATGAATGAAGTGCAGAATGAGTTTGGTGACTTGGATGTTATGTCAGTGGCCCCAACAGTCAAAGTGATACTCTATAGCAGGGGTAGGCAACCTTAGAGAAATGGAGATCTACTTGAACAACAATGATGAAGTCAAAGATCACTGGGCACAGTGTCCTCTTGTTAGGGCCGGTTCACACCAGAACGTGATGCTAGAAAGGCATGTTCCATGTGTGTTTCCTGCATAGTGTTCAAAACGCACTGCCTTTGTGATCTACTGTGGGTGATGATACATTGTTAACCCCAAAATAGAGCCCAGACGCAGTGGACACAAACAAAAAGTATTACAAGAGAGTGCAGTGTTTAGCAGTGCGTTACGCTCAGAATGCAGAGTTTAGGAGTGCGATACACTCAGAATGCAGTGATAAGGAGTGTGTTATGCTCAGTATGCAGAGATCAGGAGTGCGTTACGCTCAGTATGCAGGGATCAGGAGTGAGGTATGCTCAAAATGCAGGGATCAGGAGTGCATTACCCTCAGGAGTGCATTACCCTCACCAGCCCCCCCTGTGCTCTCCACCTCCCCCATGTGCTCCTCACATTCCCCCATGCTCTCCACCAGCCCCCCTGTGCTCTCCACCTTCCCCCCATGCTCTCTGCCGCCCTCCCTGTCCTCGCCACCCTCCATGCGCTCTTCACATACCCCCATGCTCTCCGCCTCCCTCCCTGTGCTCTCCATCTTCCCCATGCTCTCTGCTGCCCTCCCTGTGCTCTCCACCTCCCCCCATGCTCTCCGCTGCCCTCCCTGTGCTCTCCACCTCCTCCTGCTCTCCACCAGCCCCCCTGTGCTCTCCACCTCCCCCAATGTGCTCTTTACATCCCCCCATGCTCTCCACCAGTCCCCCTGTGCTCTCCACCTTCCCCCCATGCTCTCCGCCACCCTTCTTGTGCTCTCCACCTCCCACTGTGCTCTCCACCTTCCCCCCATGCTCTCCGCCACCCTTCCTGTGCTCTCCACCTCCCCCCGTGCTCTCCATCTCCCCCCATGCTCTCCGCTGCCCCTTGTGCTCTTCTCTTCCTCCCTGTGCTCTCGCCCCACCCCATGTTCTCAAGGTTCTTCCCTGTGCTCTCCACCCCCCCCATGCTCTTTCCTGGTCCCGCCTCACCCCCCCCCCCACACCTCTGCTGGGTTCCCCCCTCCCCTCTCTAAGGGAATCTGTCAGGGTGGAGAGTGGGGAAGGGGCCAGTTAATGTGTCATGGGCTGCTCAATCCAAAATACCGGGCCTATTTTTTGTCCCAGTCCGGGCCTGATCAGCTCTGATCTTCAGCAGAAAGTATGATGGACTCTCTTTGGGCTTTAAAGCATTGTTACTCTTACTACTTTGTTTGACTATTACAACTGCATATTTGTGGCTGATTCTACTTAAATAGTATATAAGGAGTATTTTCATATTTCCAAAAATACTTTAACACCATCATAACTGAAAGAAGAACATAATAGAAGGATAATAAAAATGTCTCCATTTCCTACACATGCATTTTAAAAGACTAATAAATGAAACTAAATTATAAATAAAAATAAGATATATTTTAGCATATTTAGTAGCCCTAAAATGCATATCTGAAATCTAATTCAGAGTGCTCAAGATACACTGATAAGCCTGCTTTACACAATGATTATTACAAAAAAATGTTGATGTTTATATCACCTCCAAAAAAAAGACTGTGGTCTCACCCTGCTTAGTTTTGTCAGATTGTTTCTCCAGTCCCCGTCACAGAAGCGATTTATGTCTTCTTGATTTAGTACAGGCTCCTAAAAAAGGAAATATAGTCAGAAGGTATGGTACAAAACAGAAGAAACGTGGCAAAAGAGGAAAAGATCACATGTGCGGTTCATTTCGTTCCAAATAACTATTCGGACAAATTTTTTATTATTCTGAGATTCGGATATATCTGAATACCCGAATTACAGTATAAACAAAGTTTACCAAATGCTATAATAACTAAACAAAATTCGTTCCAATTTTGGAAATTCGTACGAATTTCCAAAATTCAAATTGAAATTCGAATAGAATATTACATCGAATTCCAGTCGAATTTGAACTGTAAACATGTTTCTTAAATCAAAGACTGTGTGTGTTATTAGAGTACCATTTCGAAATAATGCTGTTTTAGTTAAGCCAAAGGTGATTTAAAGAGTCATTGTAAGCATTTGATGAAGAATTTTCTTTTGTTGGTTCACTTTGCCACATTCGAAACAGAAAAAAAATCTAACGTTTTCAATTCGGCCGATTCAAAATTTATCAATTCGAACGCTTTGAATCGAAAGAAATTGGTAAATTCAAAGACGATTCGAAAAAGACATAAAACTAATTCCAAATACGAATTCCGATACAAATCCCGAATACGAATTCAATGAATCAACAGAATTTAACTAAACTAAATAACTAGATTAACAAATCTAAACGAAACCAAACACATTTTTTCATCATGCACATGTCTAATCACAAGGAGGACTTGGATCAGATATAAAATTTACAGTATATGAAAGGTCCCTGAAACTTCAATAATCTGCTATTTTGTCACTACATACAGTGCCTTGCAAAAGTATTCACCCCTTGGCTTTTTACCTATTACTTTTGTTCTCCTGTGATCCAGAGTCAGCTGAGAGTGGGCTACTGCCTGCTCACAGCTGACATAGCAGACTCTGCTCCAGAATCTCTAAGGACCCTGACAATATTGTCGGTATCCACCCAGATGCCTGGTTGACAGTTGGCTCCGCCTCTCCATATGCAGCTGAAAGCCTGAGCCGCCACTCCCACTCTCTCCTGCTCAGAGCACCCAAGAACTGAGAAATTAATGGTTCTGTCATCACTCAGTTCTCAGTCTTAGAGCCGATGAGAGACAGCTGCAGCATCACACTGATGCTGCAGCTGCCACATAGATGTGAGTATGATTTTTTTTTTGAAAGCCCCAAACTTCTCTTTTAACTTTATTTATGAATACTGACTTACCGAGAGCTGATGCAACCAATCCCAAAGCAGAGTGCAAAGAATTTTGGGATTGCTCTCGGTGGATACCGCTGCCCAAGCTCCCTCCTCATTCACAAGATTCTGCAGAAGATAATAAAACAAGTAACACTCCATAACATGTTATGTTACCATTCATGAGATGCATATGTGTTATAAACAAGTTTGTTACTTTGCATTTCCATAATACTGTACATACTAACTTCTAGACCAGTCTTACCCAAGTGATTACCCCAGAGGAACTAGGTTTTCTCAGTGATACTAAACAACTCCTGTCAAAACTGAAAGATTTAAAGTGGAACAGTAACTACAGTTGGATTTCTTGTGATGTGTCAAGTCTCTATTCTCCAATCCCACATACTTTGGGTTGACTTTAATGCCCCGTACACACGGTCGGACTTTGTTCGGACATTCCGACAACAAAATCCTAGGATTTTTTCCGACGGATGTTGGCTCAAACTTGTCTTGCATACACACGGTCACACAAAGTTGTCGGAAAATCCTATCTTTCTGAACGCGGTGACGTAAAACACCTTAGTCGGGACTATAAACGGGGCAGTGGCCAATAGCTTTCATCTCTTTATTTATTCTGAGCATGCGTGGTACTTTGTCCATTGGATTTGTGTACACACGATCGGAATTTCCGACAACGGATTTTGTTGTCGGAAAATTTTATCTCCTGCTCTCCAACTTTGTGTGTCGGAAAATCCGATGGAAAATGTCCGATGGAGCCCACACACGGTCGGAATTTCCGACAACACGCTCCGATCGGACATTTTCCATCGGAAAATCCGACCGTGTGTATGGAGCATAACAGTTTGCAAGCCGTTTCCTACTTCCTAAGTAGATCGGGAAGGTTTTCACTAGTCTTGCAGGAATTTATTTTGATGAGCTTAGAGTATCTGCTCACACACAATTTTTTTATGTTCGACAGGGACTATTATTTCCAGAAATGCGGAGCCTCCACGGGGGCTAAATTCTCACCATCCCTGGCTAACTTGTACATGATGGTGGGAGAAATTCTGCATTTTTGGACCCGATAGTCCCCGTTGAATTGATACTGTATTTGACTGTAGTATATTGATGACCTCCTCTTTGTGGTCTCTGGACAACACATTAGCCTCGATACATGGTTGCAATACATGAATGAATCAATTAAATCTAAAATTCACTGGACGCCATGATTTGGTGGTTCTAACTGGAAATAATGATGGAGTCACTTCCAATATATATAGAAAGCCTACTGCAGGCAACACCTTGTTGCGGGCATCCAGGACATACAATAAAAAGTATTCCAGTTGGACAATTCCTTAGGCTTAAAGGTTTATGCAGTAGTGATTCTGACTTTAAATGGGAAGCCATTCATATGGCTTCCAGACTTGAGGAAAGAGGATATTCTAAATCGGTCATTAATAGGGTATTCGGTATCGGTGTAATTTAGGTAAACCTTCTTCGAGGGACAATTTCAAACATGAAAGGTCCAGTCAGTTCAGCTACATCCCCATTTTTTTCACGCCCTATAGTGCAGAATTTGATAAAATAAAAAAAATCATTATCAAATATCTGCCTGTACTATCTTGTGACCCAATATATTCCCAAATATTCTCCAAAGGGATCCGGACTGTCTCTAGGAGGGCACCCTCGCTTGCCAGATGGTTGTCACCTAGTCTCTACATAAGTACAGCAGCATCCACCCACTGGTTACAGTTTAAAGGTACATTTAAATGTGGGACTAATAGCTGTGCTTATTGTCCCTTCATCAAAAGGGGAGACACAGTCCTTTCAGTCACTACTGGTAAGTCCCATAAAATCCTGTCCTTCATTAATTGTAACACTCGTTTTGTAATATATGTGATCACATGCACATTGTGTTCCATTCAATGTGTGGGTAGGACGACACGTAGATTAAGAGATCGTCTTTACGATCACCTCTACGATATAGAGAAGAATCATTCCACTAACGTAGCTCGTCATTGGAATGATCATCACCACAAAGATGTATCCAGCTTGGTGATACAGGGTATGGAAAAAATAGTGAGGCCACCCAGGGGTGGCGATAAATCCAAAATATTGTGTAAACAAGAAGTTCATTGGATCTTTAGATTAAATACTAGAAAACATGCAGGCCTCAACCTAAAGTGGGATGTGTTTCATTTTTATGAGTGAGATGAGTTTTATAGATGAGACATATCTTTGCGGCCTCTCAGTACACATTTAAAAGTTTTTTCCGACCCCTATTGTTGCCACCAACAAAGGCTTGTGATATAGCAGCATTACAGATCATACCGCAATCTAATTACTCCTTCTAATTTAAATGCGGTTGGTTGTTTCTTGTGTGCTACTTTTAGCTCCCACCCAGTTTCTCAATGTAAACAATATGAGCCTTATGTATTTACAACAGTATATTTTGCTGAAGAGTTTAATAAAACTGAGATCTAATATCAGGGATTGGAGACAATTTGATTGGTGGCTGTTCAATCAGTGGCTAGTGATTTAAATCACTGGTGTGATAACAATTGCTATAATACATCTGTCCTTGTGCAGGTTTTCACACCAAATGACAAGATTTATACGACTGCTAGATACACAAAAAAGTTTTTAATTGACCAATAGATCTATCAATATATTCTTTGTCTCTTTCTCTCTTGTATCCCTTTGTTTTCTAGTATGTACACAATATCACATTGATAGATTTGACATTATGGACATGCTTACATGTATACACTCTATATCTCTCATGAATTCCTTTCATCATTTCTGATCTTTTTTCTTCTTACATCCATTTTGAGGGTCTGCCTTATATCTATACACGGATTAACCAGAAATCACTCTTTTTTTCTTTTGGTTTCCTGCTTTTAATGCGGGGACCATTATAATTATTTATACACATTTTTATGTGTTAAAATATGGATTATATATAGTTATACAGTTATAGTGACTGCACATGATGTCCTTTATGGATTAGGCATTGGAATAAACACATCTTTCCAAGACTATAATTTTAAATCATATTTCTGGTTTTATTTGCGGTTTATGATTTATTGATCGACCAGTTTTAGATGTGCATACTGATTCTTTGACATATATGATAATATGAGTTCAATTTTACTTGGGTGGGAGATTTTCTTGGAGGGAGGTGGTCTGTGAATATTATTTCTTAGGATTTCACATGCTTGTGCTGGCCTCTGAGCTCTCTACCGCCCACCCCCCTCAGGTGATCTTCATTTTTGTGGTGATTGTGTATGGGGAGGTGATCTCAATGGAGACTTATCTTGATTGGCCATTTACCCCCCTATATATATATATACACCGCCAAACAATGCTACTCTAGCTATAACTAAGCACCAACTCACGGTCTGCCCCTTCTTTTGTACAGTATGGACTGATTGTTTTTTGGATTTTTAAATCTTGAGTAAAGGTGTTGTATCGGTGTGCGGCCATCCAGGACTACTTTCTTGCTCCCAGAGGAACCCTTGAAATAATTTTCAAGTATCAGGGAACTCCTGCTAAAACTAAAAAAATAATTGGGGGTCAGTGTGAAATATGACCTTTTATTTTGTCAGCCAGGGGAATGCCAACCTTGCAGACAGCTAAAAAGATCATTTGTGTCCTGCACCTGGCTTTTTCAAATGCCATTGGCCCTGGAACTATGTAAGCACCACCAAATCGGAGGTCAATAAGCCACAGCTCAAGGAACCCCTAGAAACCTCTGGAGGAACCCTAGGAACCTCTGGTTGAGAATGACTGCTCTAGACTGTAATACAACAAATTGTTTTCGCTTTGTCAATGTAAAAAAAATTAGAGAATTAATATTTAAAAGAAAGGGAAGGGGTATGCCTAAATATCAAGAATAATGTACAAGTGAATGTGAGAGATGACATCAACAAGGGAGCTAGGGAGGAGGTGGAATCCTTATGGGTAGAGCTCCAAAGGGATGAAGCTAAGGGGAAAATAATACTGGGAGTATGCTATAGGCCCCCTAATCTGAGGGAGGAGGGGCAGACGGACCTCCTATCACAATTTGGATTAGCAGCAAGGTAGGGAAGTGTTATCATAATGGGGGATTTTAATTATCCAAACATAGACTGGGCAGAGGGAACCACGCATTCGTCTAAGGCTCGCCAGTTCCTAAATGTCCTGCAGAACAATTTCATGAGTCAGATGGTAGACGCACCAACTAGAAACAAGGCGTTACTAGATCTACTGATTACCAACAATACAGACTTGATCACGGATGTGGAAATACGGGGCAATTTAGGTAACAGCGATCACAGGTCAATTGGCTTCAGTATAAATCACACAAATAGGAAACACAAGGGGAACACAAAGACACCGAATTTCAAAAGAGCCAACTTCCCTTAACTACAAACCTTGCTTGAAGATATAAATTGGGATAAAATCTTGGAAACAAAGAACATGGAGGAGAGATGGGTTTGCTTTAAGAGCATATTAAATAAGGGTATTAGCCAGTGCATCCCATTGGGAAATAAATTTAAAAGAGCGAACAAAAGTCCTGGATGGCTTAACTCTAATGTAAAAATGCATAAAAAAGCAAAGGCCTTCAAAAAATACAAGGTTGAGGGATCATCATCAGCATTCAGACTTTATAAAGAATGCAAGAAGAAATGTAAGGGTGCAATTAGGGCTGCTAAGATAGAACACAAAAGACACATAGCAGAGGAGAGCAAAAAAAACCCCAAGAAATTATTTAAGTATGTAAACAGTAAAAAAGGGAGGACAGACGATATTGGCCCCATAAAGAATGAGGAAGGACATCTGGTTACAAAGGATGGGGAGATGGTGAAGGTATTGAATTTATTCTTCTCCTCAGTCTTCACGAGGGAATCGGGGAGCTTCAGTAACCAAAACTGCATGACACATCATAGGAAGCACCCTCATGACTAACAGAGGACAGAATTAGAAATAGACTTGGGAAATTTAACATTAATAAATCACGAGGACCAAATGGCTTGCACCCGAGGGTACTTAGGGAACTCAGTCAAGTAATTGCCAGACCATTGTTCCTAAATTTTACTGACAGTCTACTGACTGGAATGGTACCAGCTGATTGGAGAAAAGCCAATGTAGCACCAATATTTAAAAAAGGGAAAAGGGCCAAAATACATCCCTGGGAATTACAGACCAGTTAACCTAACATCAATAGTATGCAAGCTCTTGGAGGGGATGATAAGGGACTATATACAAGATTTTAGTAATGAAAACGGTATCATTAGCAGTAATCAGCATGGATTCATGAAGAATCATTCTTGCCAAACCAATCTATTAACCTTCTATGAGGAGGTGAGCTGCCATCTAAAGGAAGGCCTGTAGACATGGTGTATCTGGATTTTGAAAAAGCATTTGACACAGTTCCCCATAAGCGTTTACTGTACAAAGTAAGGTCCGTTGGCATGGACCATAGGGTGAGTACATGGATTGAAAACTGGCTACAAGGGCGAGTTCAGAGGGTGGTGATAAATGGGGAATACTAGGAATGGTCAGGGGTGGGAAGTGGGGCTCCCAGGGTTCTGTGCTGGGACCAAGCCTGTTTAATTTATTCATAAATGACCTGGAGGATGGGGTAAACAGCTCAATCTCTGTATTTGCGGACGACACTAAGCTAAGCAGGGCAATAACTTCTCCGCAGGATGTGGAAACCTTGCAAGAAGATCTGAACAAATTAATGGGGTAGGCAACTACATGACAAATGAGGTTTAATGTAGAAAAAATGTAAAATAATGCATTTGGGTGGCAAAAATATGAATGCAATCTACTCACTAGGGGGTGAACCTCTGGGGGAATCTAGGATGGAAAGGGACCTGGGGGTCCTAGTAGATGATAGGCTCAGCAATGGCATGCAATGCCAAGCTGCTGCTAACAAAGCAAATAGAATATTGGCATGCCATAAAAAGGGGATTAACTCTAGGGATAAAGCTATAATTCTCCCACTCTACAAGACTTTTGTCCGGCCTCACCTGGAGTATGCTGTCCAGTTCTGGGCACCAGTCCTCAGGAAGGATGTACTGGAAATGGAGGGAGTACAAAGAAGGGCAACAAAGCTAATAAAGGGTCTGGAGGATATTAGTTATGAGGAAAGGTTGTGAGCACTGAACTTATTCTCTCTGGAGAAGAGGCGCTTGAGTGGGGATATGATTTAAATTTACAAATACCATACCGGTGACCCCACAATAGGGATAAAACTTTTTTGCGGAAGGGAGTTTCATAATAGTGGCCACTCACTAAAATTAGAAGAAAAGAGGTTTAACCTTAAACTGCGTAGAGGGTTCTTTATTGTGAGAGCGGCAAGGATGTGGAATTCCCTTCCACAGGTGGTAGTTTCAGCTGGGGGCATCGATAGTTTCAAAAAACTATTAGATAAGCACCTGAACGACTGCAACATACAGGGATATACAATGTAATACTGACACATAATCACACACATAGGTTGAACTTGATGGACTTGTGTCTTTTTTCAACCTCACCTACTATGTAACTATGTAAAAAATCAATTATGACCATTTTTTCTACAAATATATATGAATATATGATAACCTCTAACTTGTGGTTGTCAGAGAACATGAAGGTAATGGAAGCCTGTCATATTAGCCTGCCACTGCTGCCTTGTCTAAAAAATAATAGGTCCCTGGCTGGCATGCTGCTAATATGCCTTCAATACATACTTCTGAGTCACTGACCTGTGACAAATATGTAGCAACCAAAGTTAGTGTGAAGTCAAGTAAAGTATCTGCACCACATAGTGTTTATATATGTTTCAATGTCTTCCGTATCAAGAGCCATAAATAATTATTTCTGTGCTACCATGCACTCATGCAATTATTGAAGATTACAATCAGCTAAAAGCAGGAAGCAAAGCACCCACCCATCTGCTCCTTACATGTGCTTTCAAACAGACAGCTGTGGAAAGCAGAATGCAGGTCTAGAGAGATTCTTAGATCTGGACTGCTGGTTGTAGCAGCTTGTGATTCCAAGCGATTACACAGGTGCAGTGTAGTATGTAAATCATCTTTAAGATTTATGGAAGTGAAGACATTGATTCAAACAGATATGTGGGGTAAAGCTTGTGTCTTCCTTGTGCAACATACAAGCTGAAAGGAGATGGAAACATGTTTACAATAGCTTGGGCTTGTGATGGCAGCTCTGAAAGCACATGGAGGGAAAAAAAGAGGTAAAACATTATAAATCCGGTGGGCTCGCATTACATTGGCGGGAACCCGCTCTGTACCAGAGATAAGAGTGGCTTGGGCTGGCCGGCTGACCGCTTCATACAGGCTATTCACATGAGAGGGATTCATGCACGTCAATGCTCACTGAAATACACAGGTAATAGAGGGTTCATTCACATTCTACATTCAACACTTCATTGGCTGTATTTACACTTTACACCATTACTTTGGTGAGCACATAGGCTGTACATGTTGGGTATGGTTTTACATGTGGTTTTTTTTATGTTAATTTTAAGGAAACCTACCCAAATTAATAAATTAATATCGCTATTTATCCCCTCAATAAGCCAATTTTAGTTCACCATAGTAATCACACACTTTTGCATTATCCCTTTCACCCAACTGTTCTAGGCTCAATCACTCCCCTGTTCACGCATCTATCTATCTATCTATCTATCTATCTATCTATCTATCTATCTATCTATCTATCTATCTATCTATCTATCTATCACATTTTTTTGCAGATTAGTGTGGTTTGCTTAGCATCCACACAGCATCCACACGTTTGAGATGTGGTCACCTGGCCTTTCCCTGGCTGCCCTCTTTGTTCTGGTTGGGATTCCTCACCTCAGAGCCGGGTGAGATAATCCATCTCTGGCCCAAGCCTTCCCTTGGATACAGGTCGGGTGTTGCTGTTGAGTTGTTTTGTAAGTTTTAAATCCTCCTTGAGAGATGTTTTTCCTTTTAAGGGGTACCCTATATTAATAAATATGTTGTTAATTCATTTCTAGAGTGTTTTTTTTGCATCATACCCCTGACGAATGGCTGTGAGCCATGAAACACATCGAGTTTACATTACAAGATGCCAAGACAAGTTCGGCTCACAAAATACATTTTCTATATATTTATTTATAATATATGGATGAGTGTTTGATGAATTTGTATTGCTAATCATGCTGTTCTGATTTTTGTATTTTAATTCTGTATAATAATTGTATCTATATGAGTGGACCGTTATTTATAATATATCATGTTTTTACAAAAGATCATTGATATTGTTAACTTAATTGTAATTAATAAATAATCAAATGATTTATCAAATGAGGTATTAATTCAGGGACATACTTGATATAAAATCCCATTCTCTCTTCCTCCTGTTTCTTACTGTCTAATTCTATGCTATGTAGGTGCACTCAGACTCTTAGAAACATGCCCAATTTAGCTTTGGCATGCTACATGCACCTAGGGTTGCCACCTCATCCCTTTATTCCCGAACACATATGAATTACACAGCTTCTGAGGCTAATTTAATGCAGATAAGGCACCAAGTGAGTTGAATTACCACCTTAATCAGCCACAGAACCTGTGTAATTAATATGTGTTCGGGTTTAAAGGGGTGAGGTGGCAACCCTACATGCACCACATTTTATCATTCACAACCCAAGGGGCCCAAATTTTAGTCTTGTACATAGGACCACTGCTCTCAGAAAACGCCCCTGATTGAAGTCCTGAATTTTACAACACCTGCAAGCTTCAATTACTATAATCATACAGCAGCATGTGTATCCTACTAGTACCCATGTCCTTTATATAGAAATCAAAGATCAATGCAGTAGGTGTGCATGGGTAAAATTGTCCTTGTTTTATCAGAAGCAATTTTGTCAATGCCCAGAAGGGCATGAATTTACCCAAATACATTAGGTTTTAGTTGGGGACTGGGTAACTGTAAGAGGGCTAAAACACGTTGTTAAAGGCTGGGTTCACAATAAAGACCGATGCGGCTGACAGCAGGGGCCGGTGAGTCCCTGTTCTCCGTTTCAGGGATGAATCAGGCCCAAATTTTTGCCTGAATTCGGACCTAAAATGGAGCCAAAGACACACAGGACTCCTGTGTAACGCTTCGGAGATGTACGGACCAGCTCCATTTCACAATCAAAAGTCAGAGTCACAATCTCCTGTCATGGAAAACCCACATCAAATTCGCACTAGTGTGAACCCAGCCTCTTTTGGATAACTAGATGAGATGCCATACCTGCAGTTGTTGCACACTTTGCTTTATCACCAGTTCAACAGCCTGCAATTCGGCCAGGGCTTCTGCAATGCACAAAACATGGTGTGGAGTAACCGGCTGACATGGCTCAGTTATATTGTCTTTCTGCAAACAGGCAAGAACATCAGTCACCAAGACATGGCATGATGAAACAGTAACTCAGTACACACATGATTAATAGAATCCATGTATGGTCACTAATCACTTTCTAGAAGTAGCACAATGGTGTTAAGGAGAAATGCAGTGAAATATATGACCATTATGTGGGCACAAATAATTGATTTAAAACCCAGACATAAAACAAACACAAAAGCACCAATAGGATGACTGGCAAAAAACAATAGACTGCATACCCCACACTTACACCTTCTTCTGGGTTTAAAGGGTTACATCACATATAAGATTAATTCTAACTTTTACACCTATCTATGGGTTCATCTGCTTAATAAACATGCAACATATTCTATTTAAAAGATGTTTCACGGATGTTGGTTATTTTGCAGTGGAACAATTTAGGTGAATTGAAAACTACTGTTTTGAAGGGGGAGATGGGCGGAGCCTAGCGGAGCAGACATGCATTGTTAGAGCTCTGCACCGCTGAGGAGAGAAGAGAAGGACAAAGCGGAGCCTGCAGGCTCAAAAGGTATCCATTTGAACCTTTTTGCCCCAGGGAACAAACTGAAAGTTTGGGCAGGAAATATGGTACTGGGAGGAAACCGTGGCAGAAATAAAAATCACCTCACAAAGAGCTCACAGGCACTCACTGCAACTAAAGCAGCTCCAGTCACCTCACAAGATACAGCATCAGGGCGCTCTCACAGACAGAAAATGTCACAGCAAGACTCTCCATTTGAGTCAGATACAGAACAAATCCTCTCACAAATTTCTCCACAAGCCTCCTCAGCATCTCCAGTAATATTACTACAATTTGAAAAGATGCTTCATAAGGCTTTAAAACAAACCTCAGACCAAATAACAAAAAGCCTAACCAAAGAAATAAGAGAGCTGGGAAACCGCACCGCAGCCTTAGAAATAAAAATGGATGAAATTGAAATTACAACCCAAGTAAATATAACAGAATTGGAACAATTAAAAGAAAAGAATTTAATACTTCAAACTAAGCTCGAAGATTACGAAAATAGAGCCAGACGTTCAAACTTGCGCATAAGGGGAATACCTGAAACTGTGACAGACCTGCAATCTACTATTACTGCTCTATTACAAGAACTAAAGCCAGATATCCCTATTGAACGTTTAGAACTGGACAGAGTACACAGAGCCCTCACAGCCAAAAAGAAAGATGGACCCCCACGTGATATAATCACAAAATTTCATTATTACAGAACGAAAGAACAAATACTAATTGCTGCAAGAGAAAAAAAGGAACTTAATTTTCAAGGACACAATTATCACATTTTTGCTGACCTATCCCAACTTACTATTACTAAAAGACGATCCATGAAACCCCAACTAATGGAACTGCAACGCCAGAACATTATGTATCAATGGGGCTTCCCCTTTTCAGTCAGATTTAACTACCAAGGTACAATTTACAGAAGCAGATCAGCAGATGAACTACAACAAACCCTTTTAAAATTAAATCTGACAGAACCCACAAGCAGCAACTCTCCCACACACAGAAGAATGGCATCATCTTCACCTTCAGGCAGCACTCAGAAAATTTCAGAACAAAATGGGAATCATCATTCTCACAAAAGAGGCCGTTATGCCACATCATCCATGGACCAAGAAGATTCAATGGACTGACATCCTAATTCCTGATATCTCTTCATTTATTATACTAAGAGATGGTTCTCTATAAAAAACCTGTATTTATAACTGAATGTAACTGCAGTCTGATAGTCACACACTGTGTGGGATCATGTTACATTCCAGTTATATTTCTTATTACTTCTGATTCATATAGCCTTAGAATATATAAGTGAAATAAGGAAATTCTTGTTCAGTTATATATTATCAGGTAATAACAATAGATTTATTACTTTTTAGGACAAATATGTTCAATAATCCAGAAGTAATGGAAGCTTTTTCTTTCTTTTCTTAAAACAAATATATTATTACCTAACTAGTTCCTAGAATTATGTTTTTGGTTATTCTAATCTGAAGCAATACAACCTCAATTTTATGAGTTAACATATCTAAACAGTTGCATATGAATAAAATATGTAATTGTTTACTCTAAAAGGGTTAAAATCCCAAAATAATTCAAACTATCTTCATCAATACCAAAGTTATTAACAGTACCTTTCTAACTGAATTATTTAGCCTAGGGCAAGACTAACCATATACAACCACCCTGGAATAAATAATTTCAACAAAAACTATATTCTGCACTCCAATTAATGAAACATCATTTTGATGTCTTTTGACATAGCACTTCTCTCCTGTAAGCGGTAGATCCGTGTACCCCCATTAGCCCTCCTCATTCTCCCAACCATATTATGTGGGAGTGTGACGAAGGCACTTATTCCCCTGAGAGAGATATTTATTCTCTTTCACGGGTAAATTGTGATTACTTGCAAAAAATAATTTATACAATGTATCATCTAATCTCATATGTTTTTTGTTCACTCTTTACTCCAGAATTCACTGGTTTCTTTTCTATCTATTCATCTCTTCAGTCCACACAGGTTGATCTGCGCAGTCAGCTCTGCATAACAAAAAGTAAGTCAAAACTATTTGATCTGTTGCCATGGCACCACTGAATATACTTTCCCTGAATGTTCAGGGAATAAATGTCCCTCAAAAAAGGACCAAAGCCTTCCGTACTTTCCATAACAAGAAGGCTCACATAGTATGCCTCCAAGAAACACACTTCACCAAAGATTCTACTCCAAAATATATTTCTCCTTTTTATCAACAAATTTACACGGCTTCTGCCTGTACCAAGCAAAGGGGAACTCTAATTGCATTTCACCGATCCACACCATTCACCTTATCATCAGAAATTAAAGACCCAGAAGGTAGATACCTGATACTCATGGGTTATATAATGGATACAACAATCACGGTGATTTCCTACTACGCTCCTAACAAACAACCTACACCATTCCTCTCACATATATTACAAGAGATTAATACACACAAAATAGGAACAGTGATAATGTGTGGGGATTCGAACCAGGTCCTCCTCCCATTTCTAGATAAATCACCTTTTATACCATCCAAAATAACCTCTAGATTACCTTTTTCTCAACTTCTTTCCAAATACAATCTGGTAGATTCGTGGAGAGAAAGTAACCCAATGAAAAAGAAATTCACTTATTTCTCGCACCCTCATCAAACCTTCACCAGAATAGATCATATTTTTCTAACAATAGGAATGATACC
The DNA here is from genome assembly GCF_042186555.1 of Aquarana catesbeiana. Taxonomy (NCBI): domain Eukaryota; kingdom Metazoa; phylum Chordata; class Amphibia; order Anura; family Ranidae; genus Aquarana; species Aquarana catesbeiana. The sequence continues at coordinate 131,869,007 of NC_133326.1, forward strand.
AGAAATTATTGCATCAGATATAATTCCGATTCCGTGGTCTGACCATAATGCAGTATACACTACTATAGCCTCAGCCATACCAAAAGCGCATGACCCAACGTGGTACTTACCGGACATAATGCTCAAACACCCACTACATCAGATGGCCATTGAACAAGCTTTAAAGGAATACATATCAATTAATAATACAACAGACATCTCCCCAATAACACTGTGGGAAGCTCATAAGCCTGTCTTGCGTGGTACAATACAAAGACAAATGGCACTATTTAAACGGGAACGCAAAAATCTAGCAAAAAAACTAGAACTCAATTTTAATGCAGCCTACATATCATTTCAAGATAATCCATCTCAGAGTACAAAATCTCACCTGGAAAAATCTAGATTGGAATACGATCTATTTCTCACTGAGTCAGTTGATAAATCCCTCAAACGCTCCAAACACAATTTCTACATGAATACAAACAAACCAGGTACATATTTGGCTCGGGCATTAAATTCAACTAACAAATCTTTCAAACCAATACGTTTGAAATTATCAAAAAATGTTTACACATGTAATCCAGTTAAAATAGTCCATAAATTTCACTCACATCTCGCAACTTTATACAAGATCCTACAGAGGCTGAATCCTTCTTCTCAAAAATAACCTTACCTGAGTTATCTCAGAATCAAAAAAGCAGTTTGGATGAGCCTATAACTATAGATGAAGTTGCTTACGCCATAAAAGACCTAAAACTTAACAAAAGACCAGGCCCAGATGGCTACTCGGCTTTATACTATAAAACATTCTCAGAAATACTCTCTCCCATTCTCACTGAAACTTTTAACAAACTTCTAGATGGACATTCTTTTCGGCAAGAAACACTAATGGCAATTGTTTGTATGATCCCAAAACCCCTTTCTGATGATACTTCCTGTGTGAATTATCGGCCTATCTCTCTGTTAAACCTCGATATTAAATTATTAGCAAAAATAATAGCAAAACGCCTCAATAGCATTATAGGAAAATTAATACATAGAGATCAAGTAGGCTTCATGCCAAATAGACAGGCAGGCGATAATATACGCAGGGCAGTGTTATTGGCACATATTGCTAAAAAACGGAAAATCCCTTTATGTTTTCTATCTCTCGATATTAAGAGGGCATTTGACACAGTATCCTGGCAATATATGCAATATTCATTACAAAAATGGGGTTTTGGACCCCACTTTTTAACATGGATCAAAGCATTATATAATAAACCCAAAGCCTATATAAAATATGCTGGATACAAATCTGAAGCCTTTAATATCGAAAGAGGTACCCGACAGGGTTGCCCATTATCTCCCTTATTATTTGCCCTTATACTCGAACCCATGGCCCAATACATCAGAACAAACCAAACTATAACTGGCATTGAAGTAGGAGGTATTACACACAAATTATGTATATTTGCAGACGATATATTACTTTTTCTATCATCACCACAGGTCTCTGGTCCTAACTTAATACCAGCTCTTGATGGATTTGCAGCCCTATCCGGCCTTATGATTAATCCTAAGAAATGCTTAGTGCTTAATATTTCACTCACAAACATGGAATTGATCCCGGCTAGGGCTGCACTCCCATTCACATGGGCAGAAAAATCAATCCCATATCTTGGAATTCATTTAACAGCATCTCATTCTGACTTATTCTCAACCAATTATCCTCCTGTATTAAGACAGATCACAAATCTAATAAAACAATGGTCGCAACTTCCTTTATCCTGGATAGGGAAGATTAATGCAATCAAAATGACTATTCTACCCAAATTGCTTTATCTATTCAGAGTCCTCCCTATTCCAATTCCTTCCTATTTTTTGAGAATAGTACAAAAAAGAGCAACTTCGTTTATATGGGGCTCTTCTAAACCACGTATACCTATACACACTACATCTTCCCAAAAATAAAGGAGGCCTGGGATACCCTAATTTTACTAACTACTACAGAGCAGCACATTTGGCCAGTCTGTCCAAATACCATGCAAAACAGGAAATCCCATTATGGGTATTTATAGAGGCTTCAGAAAATGACCCTCTATTAATATCAAATTTATTATGGCTTGATCCTAAAGACCGCTTTAAAATTCATAATCCCATAACACTTCTTATCTCTCTGGGATAAACTAAAAACCAAATATCAGTTACAATGTCCACACAATCCTCTCCTTTCTTTTATCAGAAATCCGGCCTTTTATCCGGCATGGATCTACCCAAATTCTTTTAAAGCTTGGACAACATCAGGCATTCAGACACTAAATGACTTCATAGCATCTAAATCATTCCTTTCATTCCCATCGCTTAGAGAAAAATATGATCTACCAAACTCTGAGATATTTAGATATCTCCAAATCAAAAATTTCTATACACCATTCCTAAAGGGGGATACACCATTATCCCAATTATCCATTTTTGAATCAATCTGTACAAAAGATCCATTTGCTAAAGGTACAATTTCATCACTTTATAATCAATTATATGGAGTAGCAAATTTTAATAGACCCTCTTATGTTCAGAGGTGGGAGGAGGACCTGGTACGAACTTTAGAAGACACGGACTGGTCTAACATATGGCTCACATCTAAGTCATCTTCACCCAACATCTTAGCACTGGAGACAAATTATAAAGTCCTAACTCGCTGGTACCTTGTACCCGCTAGAGTGGCAAAATATTCACCTAATACCTCAGCTCTTTGTTTTCGAGGATGCCCAGAAATAGGCACATATTTACACATATGGTGGACGTGCCCAGTAATCCAAACCTTCTGGAAGGAAGTCTTCGTGATTGCATCTAAAATATTTAAAAAAATAATACAACCAGATCCATATTTAACTTTACTTAATCTAAAACCGGAATGGTTAACACTCTCTCAATTCAAACTTATGATCCAACTAATAACGGCTGCAAAACAAACAGTGGCCAAGGCATGGAAATCTCCTACATTGATACTAGCAGAAACAATTCACAGAATGAATAATACAATGTCCCATGCTAAGATGGTAGCCATCGATCAAAATCAAATTCCAAAATGTGAAAAACTTTGGCATCCTTGGATAAAACAACAGTTCCTGTCAAACTTCAATGACTCTGTCCTGTTGCCATGGTAACAGATTAAATGACTTACAGAGACACCCATTCTAAGGCTTCAAAGAGAACTAAAAAGAATAATAAACTGACGAGCGGGACAACCTTGTGAACCATACCTCTACCTTTCAACCCTTTTTCTTTCTCTTTCCTATTCTCCACCTTACGATTAAAGCTCATTATCAGAATTTATATGACCTATATACACTCTACTTGTAAGCAATATGTATAGTAGGTATAAATCATTTAAATACCTACAAAAGTAATTAAGGAAATGATATATATCTTTAATTTAGGTTTACGTGAACCCAATGTTTAATATTTGAAATTTCATGATATTTACCTATATAAACCCTACTGTAAAACAATGAGCTTACTTTATAGATCCTTGTAAACTTACTTTATGTATCTTTATAACATTGTATACTCAATAAACTTCTTTTGACAAGGAAAACTACTGTTTTTTTTAAAAAAAAGATGAAAAAAATAAAATGCTGAAATATTATTTCTAATGTATAATAACTATAAAAAAAAATCTTTTTCCCTGCTTTCCTACTTTTTTTTTTTTAATTGGGCATAGACTAACTTTTTAAATGGCAGTGCATCATTAACATCCCTCTTCCATTGGCGTATGGAGGGAGGCTGGGCCTGCATCCACACCTTGGCTATTCCCTTACGCGCCATAAACAGAGTTTCATTTAGAAATGTAGTTTGGTATTTGTCCATTTCTACATCTGGCAGAAGTCCCAAAAGACAGAATTTGGGGTCCAAAACCACTGGGTATCCCATACTGTCATGTAGGAATTGGACAATCTGCATCCAATATGTCTGAATATTTGGGCAGCTGCATATGAGATAGAAGAACGTACCTGGTGCTGCGTGACACAGATGGCATGATGGGTCATATGTAGGGAGAAATTTTGCCTTTTTGAGGGGAGTCAAGTAGGCTTTGTGTATAATGTATATTTGTGTCAGTCTGTCTGATAGCTTAGGGGATGTCAATCTGGTCCCTTCCATTATTTCATCCCAGTCGTCCTCCCCTATGGGGCCTATGTCTTTTTCCCATTCCATTTTTGCCTCCTGCTTTCCTAATTCACATTCCTGCTTGTCCTTCACTTTAAAGTGACTCTGTCATGAGAAATGTATTGAATCTGCCACTGCTGAGTTCTGGAACTAGAGCAAGGATAAAGAAAATAAAGAATCCCGACTGTTTTACTCCACTTCACATGTAATTATGTATTGTATAAGGTTATCATTTTTCAATAGTATGCTGCAAGCTAGAGGCAGTTTTGGACCACTGAAACTTGTTTACCAGTGTGATTTTGGTTTGTTCCTGTTTGCATTCTTTTACTTCCCCAGTCTTTTAGTTCCCCAGTGGACTTATAAGTGCATGAATTAGATGATAGTGTGCACAATGTCAGTGATATCAGACATGAGGAAGCATCAGTTACATTTTGCGATAAGGCCATGTAGTTAATAGCTGTGTCCCTGAATTTCACATTTTACATTTATTAATATAAATTCAGAAATATACTGCATGCTTGCAGCCAGTGGTTGAAATATGACCAGACACGAGGGAACCAGTTTCCCATTCAGCAGACTAAACAACACACTGAGTTTCCACTGTAGAGTAAAACACTGTATGAAGAAAATGATATGACTTAATGTGGATATAAAAGCATTTCTAAAGCTAGAAATGTAAATTGCAAAAAAGGAACCATATCATGGACATTGTAAATACTTAGCCACTTAAGCACCGCTTGACTATGGATTATACTATATGTAGAGTTCAGCATTTGGTATCATGATCAGGGCTATATTATAAATTACTGTATGTTGACCTAGGCCCCAACGAGGCTTGTATGACTTAGCCCTATTGGTTACCAGCCATATCAAAAAACTATCTATATAGCTACTGTATATCCCATGAAAATCAGAATGTGGTACTGAAGGAAATATGCTGTCTACCTTATGTGAAGAGCAGTGGCGTTGCTAGCATTGGTCACCCAGGGCATGTGGCCTGCATTTTCTGTGGGGTGCCCCAGGTCTTCAACATGATTAACACACTCCACTGTACCACTGAAGCATTCTGCAGCTCTCTCCGTCAGCTGCTTGTTAGAACAATATATTTAAAGTTTATAGGGAAGCTTCCCCTAGGCTCCTTCTCAATTCTGATGTGTCACATGACACAAAACGAGGGGGACCTGGAAGGAAGGATTTCCCCTAGCATTCTGCTGTGATCTGTCTGAGATCTGTAAGCAAGGGAGAGGAGAATTGTACTGGGGACACAACGACCAAAGATGGTAAAAATACTTGCTTGGGGGAGAGGATTTGTGCTGGGATGGAGTATGGGGGGATGATTTGTGTTGGGAGGGAAGTTCTGGGGGGGGGGGATTTGTGGTGTGAAGGAGATTTGGGTGGGGATAGAGGAAGTCTGCTGAATGGGAGAGATCTTGGGGGGAGGATTTTTATTAGGAGGGAGATTTTTAATGGGTGGAGAGGATTTGTCCTGGGAGGGGAGATTTTTTCAGGGGAATTTAAGTGGGAAGAAGGATTTGATCTGGAAAGGGGGATTTTTTCAGGGGAATTTAAGTGGGAAGGACGATTTGATCTGGGAGGGGGGATTTTAGGGATTTTAGGTAGGATTTAAGCTGGGAGGAGGTATTTGTGGGGAGAGAGGATTTTATGTGGGGGGGGGGGTTGAGGGAGGAGGATATGTGCTGGGAGGCAAGATTTGTGGGGAAGTTATTTCTGTGGCAGACAAGCATGCTGGTGGGGGGGGGGGGATCTAGGGGGAAGCGCTGCAAAGATTTGTACTGGGAGGAGGGGCTCAGCGGATGGGGGAGATTGTACTGGTAGGATGGTGCTGGATTTTTTGGGGGCGGAGGGGGGTTTGTAGCTGAGAGTGGAAAGAGGGATAAATTATTGCTAAGTGAATCCTGCACTCTCTTCATTTTGTGCTCTTGACATCTGCACTCTGTATGTTACACACACCTGACCCCTGAATTGTGTACCTTATTTACACCTGACCCCTGTACTCTGTGCATTATGTTCTCCTAAATCCAGCACTGACCACAGCACTCTGTACATTATGTATCCCTGACCCCTGCACTCCATGTGTTATGGACTCCTGACCCCATTTTTTAACAAGGATGGAGGTTTATACAGGTGTCTGAGACCCTACCTTGTGACACAGCAATATGAGCACATTTTATGGGTACACAGAGGCCCGTTTTTTTTTTTAACCATGCCCTTTAAGCTCACTCTCCACCCCATCTCTCTTTCCTTTACCCACATAAGTGCAGAGTTGGACAAACAAGATGAAAATAAAAAAAAAATATCAAACTCAAAATAGCCTTTAGTGCTGTGTTGTTTTGCTCTCCTAAGCTGGACCATGGCCTACAAGTGCCTCAGGGCCGTCTTTAACGCAGGGCAAAAGGGGCAGTTGCCCTGGGCCCTGTCATTGCTGTGGGGCCCAAAGCAGCTGCCACTTAAGCCCTGCGCTGCCCGCAGTTTTTGCGGAGTAGCGGGGGGAGCCGATCCCCCCCCTGCTCTCCCAAGCGGCTACATTCATTATACAGGAGAGCGGGACAGCTGCGGGCTTCATGTGTTTGAGCCTGCTCGTCCCGCTTCTCCCTCTGTCAGGAGCTGAGCACCAGAGTCAATGACAGAGCGAGAGCGGCACTCTGTTTTCCTCCCGCCCCCACCCCCGCCTGGCAGACCTGTGTAGCACACAGCCGAGTGAAGTTTTCTGGCTGTGTGCTGGGTCTGATAGGCGGAGACTGTGTTGCACCGCCGTGTGACCAGGTAAAAAATAACAATGTGGAGAGAAGGGGCAGGGGATCCATATGTGCAGACTGCAGAGAATTGCTGGCACAAAGGTGGACATGGGGGGGGGGGGTACAGAAGTGAGGGATGGACATGGGGGGTACAGAGATGGACATGGGGGGTACAGAGATGGAAGGGGTACAGAGATGGACATGGGGGGTACAGAGGAGGAAGGGGTACAGAGATGGACATGGGGGGTACAGAGGAGGAAGGGGTACAGAGATGGACATGGGGGGTACAGAGGAGGAAGGGGTACAGAGGTGGACATGGGGGGGGTACAGAGGTGGAAGGGGTACAGAGATGGACATGGGGGGTACAGAGGTGGAAGGGGTACAGAGATGGACATGGGGGGTACAGAGGTGGACATGGGGGGTACAGAGATGGACATGGGGGGTACAGAGATGGACATGGGGGGTACAGAGATGGACATGGGGGGTACAGAGGTGGACATGGGGGGTACAGAGATGGACATGGGGGGTACAGAGGTGGAAGGGGTACAAAGGTGGACATGGGGGGGGGTACAGAGATGGACATGGGGGGTACAGAGGTGGAAGGGGTACAGAGGTGGACATGGGGGGGTACAGAGATGAACATGGGGGGTACAGAGGTGGAAGGGGTACAAAGGTGGACATGGGGGGTACAGAGGTGAACACAGGTGGACGGGGGAACAGAGGTGGTGAGGGGGTACAGAGGTGGACATGAGGGGGTACAGAGATGAACATAGGTGGATGGGGGTACAAAGATGGACATGGGGGGGTACAGAGGTGGACATGGGGGGGATACAGAGATGAACCCAGAGGTGGACGGGAGTACAAAGGTGGACATGGGGATGTACAGAGGTGGACGGGGGGGGTACAGAGGTGGAAGGGGTACAGAGATGGACATGGGGCGTACAGAGGTGGAAGGGGTACAGAGGTGGACATGGGGGGGGGTACAGAGATGGAAGAGGTACAGAGATGGACATGGGGGGTACAGAGGTGGAAGGGGTACAGAGGTGGACATGGGGGGGTACAGAGATGGAAGAGGTACAGAGATGGACATGGGGGGTACAGAGGTGGAAGGGGTACAGAGATGGACATGGGGGGTACAGAGATGGACATGGGGGGTACAGAGATGGACATGGGGGGTACAGAGGTGGAAGGGGTACAGAGGTGGACATGGGGGGGGGTACAGAGATGGACATGGGGGGTACAGAGGTGGAAGGGGTACAGAGGTGGACATGGGGGGGTACAGAGATGAACATGGGGGGTACAGAGGTGGAAGGGGTACAAAGGTGGACATGGGGGGTACAGAGGTGAACACAGGTGGACGGGGGAACAGAGGTGGTGAGGGGGTACAGAGGTGGACATGAGGGGGTACAGAGATGAACATAGGTGGATGGGGGTACAAAGATGGACATGGGGGGGTACAGAGGTGGACATGGGGGGGATACAGAGATGAACCCAGAGGTGGACGGGAGTACAAAGGTGGACATGGGGATGTACAGAGGTGGACGGGGGGGGGGGTACAGAGGTGGAAGGGGTACAGAGATGGACATGGGGCGTACAGAGGTGGAAGGGGTACAGAGGTGGACATGGGGGGGGGTACAGAGATGGAAGAGGTACAGAGATGGACATGGGGGGTACAGAGGTGGAAGGGGTACAGAGGTGGACATGGGGGGGTACAGAGATGGAAGAGGTACAGAGATGGACATGGGGGGTACAGAGGTGGAAGGGGTACAGAGATGGACATGGGGGGTACAGAGATGGAAGAGGTACAGAGATGGACATGGGGGGTACAGAGGTGGAAGGGGTACAGAGATGGACATGGGGGGTACAGAGGTGGAAGGGGTACAGAGGTGGACATGGGAGGGGTACAGAGATGAACATGGGGGGTACAGAGGTGGAAGGGGTACAAAGGTGGACATGGGGGGTACAGAGGTGAACACAGGTGGACGGGGGAACAGAGGTGGTGAGGGGGTACAGAGGTGGACATGAGGGGGTACAGAGGTGAACATATGTGGACGGGGGTACAAAGATGGACATGGGGGGGTACAGAGGTGGACATGGGGGGGATACAGAAATGAACCCAGAGGTGGACGGGAGTACAAAGGTGGACATGGGGATGTACAGAGGTGGACGGGGGGGGGGGGTACAGAGGTGGACAGAAGGGTATAGAGATGAACGTGGATGGGGGATGCAGAGGTGGATGGGGGACACAGAAGTGAGCTGTGGAGGGGGGTACAGAGTAGAGAACACAGGTGGATGAGGGGTACAAAGGTGGACATGGGGGGTACAGAGGTGGAGGGGGGTTACAGAGATGAACCCAGAGGTGGACGGGGGTACAAAGGTGGACATGGGGATGTACAGAGGGGGATGGGGGGGTACAGAAGTGGACGGAAGGATATAGAGATGAACATGGATGGGGGGATAAAGAGGTGGATGGGGATACAGAAGTGAGCTGTGGATGAGGGGTACAAAGGTGGACATGGGGGGTACAGAGGTGGACAGAAAGATATAGAGGTGAACATGGATGGGGGGTACAGAGGTGGACATGGGGAGGTACAGGGGTGAACACAGAGTTGGATGAGGGGTACAAAGGTGGACGGAAAGATATAGAGGTGAACATGGGGGGGGTACAGAGGTGGATGGGGGATACAGAAGTGAGCTATGGATAGAGGGGTACAGAGGTGAGCTGTGTATGGGGGGAGAGAAAGAGGTAGACAGGGAATACAGAAGTGAGCTGTGGATGGAGGGGTACAGACGTGAACGTGGAATACAGAGGTGAGCTGTGGGTGGAGGGGGGTACAGAGATGAGCTGTGGATGAGGGAGCAGAGGTAAGCAAAGTGATGTGCAGAGGTGACCAATAGATGGTAACTTTGCGGGAGGGAGGAGGATATGCAAGTACTGCCCCTTGTGCTGATTTTTTTCTGTGCCCTGCATGATACAAACACCTCAAAGTACACCCCCCAATCCCCGTGTGTCATCCTGGACTCCTATCTCCCCCTTCCCGCCATCATCTTGAACTCCCCCATCTCTCCCCCCCAATCATCCTGGACTCCAGTATCCCCCCCCCCCCACACCCATAATCCTGGACTTCTCTATCTCTTCCCCCCATCATTATTATTATTATTATACAGGATTTATATGGTGTCAACAGTTTGTGCAGCGCTTTACAACATGAGGGCAGACAGTACAGTTACAATACAATACATAAGTTTACGTGTGTGTTTTGTTTTTTAGAATGTTGGGGTGGAGAGACAATTTGCATGGGGGGGGCCCAAGAATTTTTTTTGCCCAGGGCCCAATCAATAGTAAAGACGGCCCTGAAGTGCCTTATAGTAAATACAGCTGTAAACAATAGTTTTATTAAAATAATGTATCCATTATTTTCTTTACATAGGGACTCACATTTGGCATATTGCTGTATGTTCCCTTCTGCAGATCTTCAGGGACATTAGTGTCTGTCAAAGCTGTTGCTGTTTTGGCAAGCTCAAGTTGACTAATACCATTACTTGCCACATCTACCTATGGAAAAAAACAAACAATATATCACATAGATCCAGGACATAAAGATAATGTAAGCTAAAAAATAAATGCACAAAACTGCTACAAACAAATGATGGCCTTCAAATTATATATTGTATATAATCAAAGATAAGGGGCTTCTGTTCAAGTTATTGTAAGGAGTTACATAGTAATATATCTGTGCCATAATCACTTACTGATGTGTCACCCATGAGTAGCAGTTGCAGTATTCCAGTGTCACAACTAAGTTGACTCTGTAGGAGACCCCTTCTCTTCTTTACTGTTTTCTCCTGTTCATTGTCATCAGTCTCACAAGTTGGTGTGGGCATCTTCTTACACTGGCGGTCATTTGCTGCTCTGACAATGACCTGGCGGAGGAGCCTGTGTGCAGCCTCTCTCTCCAGCTCCACCCATGGTCCTCTTGCTCTCCTGCCCCCTGCCAACTGTGCCAGTCTTCGACATATTACTACTACTGGCTTGGGAAGATGGCGCAAGCTCCGAGCTTCCTGACCATGGAGAAGGTTACGTTGCTGAACCAGGTACTGTGCTAGAGTAAAGGAACGGTGGCCAAGGGGGGCCTGTGGAAAGACTGGCCATTGTGAACTTAGGAATAATGCAAAATCACACACCAGAGACACCTGAGATCCTGTCTGTATAGATCCAGGGCGACGCAGTCTCACAAAACGAATGGAATCTGCAGCACTTACATGACATGCATAGATCAAGTAACAAGCAATGAGAACACCTGGTGGAAAAGCAGAAGAATAGAATGCATGAAGATAAAAAACCTTGAGTCTTCACAATCACTTTAACTATTCTAATGGATCCTAACCCTTTCACGCTGGTGATCTGATGAGGTCTGCCTGTCAGTTTTTCAGGCAGGCCTGATTGAAAACTCCATGTAAACCTATGGACATCTATTTACATCGGATTATCTCCGAGTCCGTCCAGGTAAAAAAAAATGTCTACATTCTTTTCTGTATTTTCATACTTAAAGGCGATGTCTCTGAGGTAAACAGATGTAAGTCATACATCTAACATGGGTCTGAAATTCTCTGTTTTTTAAAAGAAACAGGAAACTGAATGGACATGGATGGCACAAACGTTCTGTTCATGGATCCCCTACTGATCGGACCAGATAGAGCACATGTGAATTGGGCCTAAGGAAGAAGGCACAAAAGTCACAAAAGTTATTCTGACTGCTCCTGATATTTCCCAATAAACTGATAACACTGGGATTAGTAGAGGGAGTTTATGATCCTGAAAAGCAAGTCAAAACATTAATAAATAAAATATAGCTGCAGCAGTACATATTATGGTGCATTTGAAATGTGTATAAAAATATAAACAAATCTGTGTAACTATTGTGTAACTTGATCACAAGAAAGATATAGCAATCTGCATTTCTACACTATTCAGAAAGTGGTGCAGCTTGTCACTGTTACCTGTGCGTCCGAGTCCTGCATGACAGTGCACAGCGATTCTCCCCTCTCTAAGAGCAAATGCAATGACTTTCACTGCATCCAGAATTCTGGGAACAGGAGCTACTCCAAAGTCCGGAAGACCAAAGTTATAGAAGCAGACTAGAAAGAACGAAATGGGAACAAAGTCAAGTGGTTAAAATGAAAGGCAGTAATGAAAGCACTTGCTAGGTATATGTTAAACATGTACACAAACATAGCTATTGCTTTAAAGTACAGTACAATCATTAAAAACCAGGTCTACTTCAAAAAATTTACAATTTCTAATTAATATTTGCAATGAGTGTTTTTAGAAGTTGATCATTTTTACCTTCATGGTCATACCAAAGCAATAAAGACTTCCTAATTGGTTCAAGGTGTTAGGTCTTAGTTTTAATTCTGTACCTCAGGATCCAGGCAACAGGCTTGTCTGTCATTGGCCATGGGTAATTTAGAAACAGGAATAAGAATAAAAAGAATAAAAAAAAATGTATCCAGAGAAGGTTGTCTACAGTGTAGTAAGCCGTGTGATTTCCCCATTACTACAGGCCTTATTCCTACTGTGTCATTATTTGTGAGTAGCTCTTTGAGAGGAGTTGCCCTGTCACATGGGAGAAATAGAATCTAGGGAAACAGTTTATCTTATTTTTAGGACTAATTAGGAACTAGTGTATGTCTTATGACACTGTAAAGACAAGGTTTGATTTAACGTAAATGGAGAAGAGAAGAAGTTAGCTCACTTAAGTTGTATGCTGTTTAATTACCATGTGTGTAGAGGAAGCCAGTGAAAAGCCAACCTATGGAATGCAGAGGTTGTCCAGAGACTGAAACCTGTGTGAATGGTGGTAGTTTTAACTGTAGATTTTGGGTCAAATACAACTAGGCCAATGCAGGGTCCTCATTCCTAGGCACAAGGGAGAGATGGCCTACCACCTTCCCATATACTTATGAATTAACCAGATGTAACAATTAAAAAAATACTGTTCACACTTTTTCAGCATCAACTGACAGTTGGGGAAATTAGGGAGAATAGGTAGAATGTTGCAAATGCACTAAAGCTGATAATAACTTAGATGACCTGAAGCAGCTCTACATTATTTATTTTGACAAGAGACCTTTCTTGTGTCAGTGACTGAAGGAATGATCTTTTCACTCTTTTATATGTTATAAATTTGTTTATATGTATATATGCTCTGGGTGTACCATGAAATTACATCTAACATAATATATACAGAAAAACACTTACTGCCAGAATCCATAAAATCCTGGGGTCTGTATGAAAAGCCACTCTGAGGATCAAGGGAGTCTCCACAATAGCCATGTTCCCAGGGAATCTGTGCATTGACAACTGAACGTATCCCATATCTGTCAAATTATACAGCACAATTAGTTTTTTTATTTTAATCTTACTCCATTGCACTGTGTAGGCATTACACATTCACAATCACTGTAAAGCAAAGAGAAAAGCCAGTGAACACTGGAGGTATCACAAGTCTTTATTTATTGTATAAATCATCCACAAGCATGGCAATAACAGTCCCCACCCTAGGACCACCCCAATGATGGGATTCACCCAATTAGGGCTTGATCTCTAGGATTTAGCCCTGATTGGTGAAATGTGTCAGAGGAATGGTCCTAGGGCGGGGACCCATTCTTGCATGGCAAGCCCATTCAAAATCAATGGGCTGCCTTAGTACACAAAACACTTTGTGCTATAGTACGATTGGAATGTTCATACTACCCAATGTAATTGGCCCCGGTCTATAGTAACTATAGGTCTATAGTCTATAGTGGTCAGCTTACTAGCCGCTATTACTGTAAAGGTTCTGCAGCAGTACAAATATCCTGCCATGGTATGCCACAAAGAGGAAATGACAAGATAGCCTCAATGCATTGGCCTTAGGAATTAAGCCTTGAATAAGTAGATGTAAGCATGGCCAGCTGTCAAACACACATCTGTAAAATACTGAATTACCATACTTCGAATTTTGGAGATGTACCTAATCTAATAGGTCATGCATATTCTAGGAACTCTGTTTACCTGTGGAATTGCTCAGTGATCTTGTACTCCTGCATCAGACGAGTGGATGGGCGGCTCATAGCCAGAATTTCATCTGTAATCCTAAAACCTCAAATAAAGCCACAAACATAATAGTATAGGTAAACACATAAAATGACTACAATACTAATCAGCATGTCAAGTGATCAGCTCTTTAAATGGTACAGTATATACAATCAAATGTTTGGGCACCTATTATGAAGTTGCATGGTTCTTTTCTAATTGAAAGGATGTTAAAGATAATTCATAAACCAATTACATTTTAATAGGTTTTGTAAAAAAATGTTTACATAAATAATTTATAAGTAAATTATTTTACTATTTATAGAAAAAAAAATGATAAGCCCATGACATTGAATTCAGAGAGTACTATGATTTTGCTAACTTTTATCTAATTTATACTTTAAACTGTTTAAACTGTTTTTTTTTAATCCTTACCATGTTGTTTAACCACTTGTCTACAGGGCACTTTTACCCCCTTCCTGCACAGGCCAATTTTCTGCTTTCAGCACTGTCGCACTTTGAATGATAATTGTGAGGTCATGCTACACTGTATCCATATGAATTTTTTTTCACACAAATAGAGCTCTCTTTTGGCAGTATTTACTGACCACTGGATTTTTTATTTTTTGCTAAACAAACAAAAAAAGACCAAAAATTTTGAAAAATAAAAAGTTTTTCATAGTTTCTAATAACATTTTGCAAACAGGTAATTTTTCTCCTTCACTGATGTGTGCTGATGAGGCTGCACTGATGGGCACTGATAGGCTGCACTGATGAGGCGGCACTGGTGGGCACTGATGAGCCAGAACTGATAGGCGGCACAGGTGGGCACTGATGAGGCTGCACTGACAGGTGGCTCTGATGGGCACTGATAGGTGGTACCGATCGGCGGCACTGATAGGTGGCACTGATGGGCTGCACTGAAGAGGCGGTACTAATGGGCACTGATAGGCTGCACTGATGAGGCTGCACTGATGGGCACTGATAGGTGGCACTGATGGGCACTGATAGGTGACACTGATGAGGAGGCAATAATTGGAAATCCCAACTGGTGGGCATTGTTGGGACTGCACTGATAATCAGGACACGGATTATCAGTGCCCTGATTATCAGTGTAGGTGTCCCTTTCACACAAGGCGGTTATTGGCTCTCCGCTCCTCTCCTCTCGCTGTTAGCATGAAGAAAGGAATGCCGATAATCAGCCTGTGTTTACATCGTGATCAGCTGTGATTGGACACAGCTGATAATGTGGTAAAGGGTCGCTGTGATTGGCCCTTTACCCTGAACTGTGATCAGCTGTGTCCCAGGGGGCTTTCGGCTATAGGGCAGGCTATAGCGCAGGTGGGAAGACGTTAAAGAAAATATATACAGTGTAATATTGTACACTGTATAAACAAAAGAAAAGGAAACCAACAAATGCAAGATACACAAAGGTACCACCTGATATTCATCCACTCACTCCAATAGAGTGGGGCTCAGTGGCCAAACCAGCCTACAAAAATAGTAAGACACTGTACCAGAGAGGAGGCACAGTGCCAAGTGCCACACTGATAGAGCCTTCATCTCCCATGATTCAGTGCTGCCAACCATCAAATTGCACATCCCCATACCTGTAGTGATTCAAATTTGATAAATGTGTAATAAATTCTTAATAACCACAAATAACAACAACGACACAAAAAATTATATATAGAATGCAATACAGAAACAGTCCCAAAAGTTTTTCACATCAGTGTATGCTATAGATCACCAATAGTGTCCATATATAGTTACATAGTTACATAGTAGTTGAGGTTGAAAAAAGACACAAGTCCATCAAGTCCAACCTGTGTGTGATTATATGTCAGTATTACATTGTATATCCCTGTATGTTGTGGTCGTTCAGGTGCTTATCTAATAGTTTTTTGAAACTATCGATGCTCCCCGCTGAGACCACCGCCTGTCGAAGGGAATTCCACATCCTTGCCACTCTTACAGTAAAGAACCCTCTACGTAGTTTAAGGTTAAACTGCTTTTCTTCTAATTTTAATGAGTGGCCACGTGTCTTGTTAAACTTCCTTCCGCGAAAATGTTTTATCCCTATTGTGGGGTACGGTATTTATAAATTGAAATCATATCCCCTCTCAAGCGTCTCTTCTCCAGAAAGAATAAGTTCAGTGCTCGCAACCTTTCCTTATATCTAAGATCCTCCAGACCCTTTATTAGCTTTGTTGCCCTTCTTTGTACTCGCTCTATTTTCAGTACATCCTTCCTGAGGACTGGTGCCCAGAACTGGACAGCATACTCTAGATGCGGCCGGACCAGAGTCTTGTAGAGCGGGAGAATTATTATTTTATCTCTGGAGTTAATCCCCTTTTTAATGCATGCCAATATTCTGTTTGCTTTGTTAGCAGCAGCTTGGCATTTCATGCCATTGCTGAGCCTAACATCTACTAGGACCTCCAGGTCCTTTTCCATCCTAGATTCCCCCAGTGTATAGATTGCATTCATATTTTTACCACCCAAATGCATTATTTTAACATTTTCTACAGTAAACCTCATTTGCCATGTAGTTGCCCACCCCAGTAATTTGTTTAGATCTTCTTGCAAGGTTTCCACATCCTGCGGAGTAGTTATTGCCCTGCTTAGCTTAGTATCGTCCGCAAATACAGAGATTGAACTGTTTAACCCATCCTCCAGGTCATTTATGAACAAAATAATTAGGATTGGTCCCAGCACAGAACCCTGGGGGACCCCACTACCCACCCCTGACCATTCTGAGTGCTTTCCATTTATCACCACCCTCTAAACTCGCCCTTGTAGCCAGTTTTCAATCCATGTACTCACCCTATGGTCCATGCCAACGGACCTTATTTTATACAGTAAACATTTATGGGGAACTGTGTCAAATGCTTTTGCAAAATCTACATACACCACATCTACGGGCCTTCCTTTATCTATATGGCAACTCACCTCCTCATAGACGGATAATAGATTGCTTTAGCAAGAACGATTCTTCATGAATTCATGCTGATTACTGCTAATGATTAAGTTCTCATTACTAAAATCTTGTATATAGTCCCTTATCATCCCCTCCAAGAGCTTGCATACTATTGATGTTAGGCTAACTGGTCTGTAATTCCCAGGGATGTATTTTCGGGCCCTTTTTAAATATTGGTGCTACAATGGCTTTTCTCCAATAAGCTCGTACCATTCCAGTCAGTAGACTGTCAGTAAAAATTAGGAACAATGGTCTGGCAATTACTTGACTGAGTTTCCTAAGTACCCTCAGATGCAAGTCATCTGGTCCTGGTGATTTATTAATTTTAAGTTTCCCAAGTCTAATTTTAATTCTGTCCTCTGTTAACCATGGAGTTGCTTCCTGTGATGTGTCATAAGGATAAACACTGCAGTTTTGCTTACTGAACCCCCCTGATTCCCTCGTGAAGACTGAGGAGAAGAATAAATTCAATACCTTCACCATCTCCCCATCCTTTGTAACCAGATGTCTTTCCTCATTCTTTATTGGGCCAATATGGTCTGTCCTCCCTTTTTTACTGTTTACATACTTAAAGAATTTCTTGGGATTTTTTTTGCTCTCCTCTACTATGTGTCTTTTGTGTTCTATCTTAGCAGCCCTAATTGCAGCTTTACATTTCTTGTTGCATTCTTTATAAAGTCCGAATGCTGATGATGATCCCTCAACCTTGTATTTTTTGAAGGCCTTCTCCTTTGCTTTTATATGCATTTTTACATTGACGTTAAGCCATTCAGGACTTTTGTTCACTCTTTTAAATGTATTACCCAATGGGATGCATTGGCTAATGCCCTTATTTAATAAGCTCTTAAAGCAAACCCATCTCTCCTCCGTGTTATTTGTTCCTAAGATTTTATCCCAATTCATGCCTTCTAGCAAGGTTTGTAGTTTAGAGAAGTTGGCTCTTTTGAAATTCAATGTCTTTGTATTCCCCTTATGTTTCCTATTTGTGTGATTTATACTGAATCCAATTGACCTGTGATCGCTGTTTCCTAAATTGCCCAGGATTTCCACATCCGTGATCAGGTCTGTATTGTTGGTAATCAGTAGGTTTAGTAACGCTTTGTTTCTTGCTGGTGCATTTACCATTTGACCCTTGAAATTGTCCTGCAAGGCATTTAGGAACTGGCGAGCCTTAGACAAATGCGTGGTTCCCTCCGCCCAGTCTATGTCTGGATAATTAAAATCCCCCGTTATGATAACACTTCCCATCCTTGCTGCTAGTCCAACTTATGATAGGAGATCCATCTCCCCCTCCTCCCTCAGGTTAGGGGGCCTAAAGCATACTCCCAGTATTATTTTCCCCTTAGCTTCATATCTTTGGATCTCTATCCATAAGAATTCCACCTCCTCCCGGTGGTGCTATCCCCCTCCATTTGCACTTACACATAGTGCTATATAGTATCATTTTGGATACGTGGATGGTGTCTAGACGCTCTGTTTGTGTTTGTCTTTGTCCCCAGACAACGTTGTCTTTAGATGGTCTAAGGTGCAGGATTTGTTGTTTATTTTTTAATGCGATTTTTGTAATTACTTTTCAATAAAATTTTTTTTTATATATTTATTGACTCTGATATGGACAATATCCCTCTTCATGCAGTGCTCGTGACCACCACTTCCACTGTGCAGAATCAATGACTCACTCATTGAATCTGCACAGTGGGAGTGGTTGTTACGAGCACTGCATGAAGAGGGAGATTATGTGGATTATATATGGGTACTATTGGTGATCTATAGCATACATTGATGTGAAAGACTTTTTTGGGGACTGTTTTTTTATTGCATTCTATATATAATTTTTCTGTCGTTGTTATTTGTGGTTATTAAGAATTTATTATACATTTATCTAATTTGAATCACTACAGATATGGGGATGTGCAACTTGATGGTCGGCAGCACTAAATCATGGGAGATGAAGTTCTGGAAAGAAACTTTACTTTGGCAGTCTATGGATGATTGGACTACAATACCCATTGTGAGCTGAGTATAAAAAGCTGAATACTGAGAGGGGAGTCTGAGGTGTGACCATTACTGCTCCTGTGTGCACATCAACCTGACACAAGCCTGTAACCCTGTGCTGAGGACCGGAGTCACTTCAGGGAGACCCAGAAGTGAACTGACATCCGAACAGCGGGACCTCTGTTGCTGTTGCTCTCTTGCTACTAGCAGGGACTGAGTGGGACTGAGCACATAGGGACTGGCTATCTAACGATCAGCATTATTTATGCAGACTTTACTGGTACTGTACTCATGTGCACCACCAGAAAGACTGGGCCCCGATGCCAGCCAGCTGAAGAACTAGGGCTAAAGACTGCTCCACGAGAACTTTAGCTATTGTCTATAGTAAGAGGTACCACTTTAGGGAGTTTTACATTTCATCACCACTGTTACCTATGTTTCTAATGCAATTACTTATTGCTGATTTTGTGGATTATCAAGTTTACTCTAACTTAGCTGCATAAAACTTCATCCTATGGGGGCAAAAACAATGTTATTAGGCTTCTTTTTCTTCAGGTCGAATGTTTTTCAATAATACAAAATACAGTAAATTGTGAAAATTCCATATTAGTGCCACTAGATGGCGCTTATAATAATAGGAAATAAATACTTATTTATGTTATCAGGTCCATCAAGTGGCTATAATGTAGCATCTTCCTGATGCATTCTTTTCTCTATAAATTTAAAAAAACATTCGACCTGGAGAGAAAATAGCCCATATTTGTCATTTTTTTGCCCGTATTCACAGGTAACAAATGTACATGCAGATTTACATGATGAATAGATCTGCAATTTTTTTTTTTAAATACACCCCTTAGTGTTATTGAAGGAAGGCATTTCTACCCTGCCCTTAAGCATTACCAAAGCCTACAGTGTCTTACCAGGAGGAGTACAACCCTGAAATTGCTTGTTGTTCTATGGACCAGTTTTCAGGTCCCTCATAGCGACACTCACGTCCTCCACATGTAAGGGAGCAAATTAAATGATGAGGTACAACCTTAACAATCCGCTCTCTGGTATTAGAATAAGATGGGAGGGGCTCTTCTCCGGAAGAACTCATCATCTAAATCGTGCTGGAAACCTGAAAAAATATGTAACTGGTAAATAAGGTCAGTCAGTAAATAGCTGCAAGAGAACTGGAAATATCTGGCATTAAAATACATCATACTTTGCACACAATGGTGAAAAGGAATGAACTGACAGTGTTAAAAATTGCTTTTGTTATCGAACATGATCTAGAAAAAAAAAATTTGTACAATACTAAAATACCGCATGTACTATTTCTTAAAGTGATGCAGTATTTTAGTAGTGAAAACGTGGTATTTTAAAGGATAAGTCCAGCTTTCATAACATGTTACATGTTACACCTATATGTATTTCATAACATGTTTCTGGCAATGTGTCCACCGCAATGTCGCAGTCCCGCTAAAAATCGCTGATTGCCGCCATTACTAGTAAAAAAAAAAATGAAATGCCATAAAAATATCCCATAGTTTGTAGACGCTATAACTTTTGCAAAATGTCGCTGCAAACCAATCAATATATGCTTATTGATAAAAATATCAATAAGTCCTCATGCACACGGACGTTTTTACAGCTGCTTTTTTGAGCTTTTTTTGCAGCTTAAAAAGGCCTGTCTATGTTAGTCTATGGCTTCATGCCCACCTAGGCGTTTTTGAGCTGCAAGTGGCATAGGCGTTTTTAAGCTGTAAAAAAAACCCAGGACCAGTGGGTTCTGAGAGACGTTTTTCAGCTGTAAAAACACTCTAACGCTCAAAAACGCTCAAAAACGTCATTCACCAACATTTTTTAATGTTTTTGATCCATTGAAAAAAAAAAAATAAAAAAAATTTGAAAAAAAAAAAAAAACGCTAAAAAATGCTCAAAAATGCTGAAAAAAGCTGAAAAAAGTAAAAAAAAATCACTGCAAAGATACTGGCGTTTTCATAACATTATTTTAACAGCCTGTGTGCATGAGGGCTTAATATTATAAATGTTATAAATTATAATATTATAAAAATATTAGATAGTATATATATATTAAATATAATATATTGATAAAAATATTTAGCAGAATACATATTGGCCTAAATTGATGAATAGATTTGATTTTTTACATTTTTTATTGGGTATGTTTTATAGCAGAAAGTAAAAAAATATAGTATTTTTTTTCAAAATTGTCAGTCTTTTTTTGTTTATAGCGCAAAAAAATTAAAACGCAGCAGTGATCAAATACCACCAAAAGAAAGCTCCGTTTGTGGGAAAAAAAAGAACATAAGATGTATTTGGGTATAGCATCGCACGTCAGCACAATTGTAAGTTAAAGTAACGCAGTGCCATATCGCAAAAAATGGCCTGGTCACGAAGGGGGGGGGGGAAACTTCTGGGGCTTAAGTGGTTAACATTTTTCCTTATTATAAAATATGCGCTACATATGAAATGGAAACATATGCAAAAGAGTATTAAAAATAGCAAAGTAGTAGACACTGTGGAACATGTACCAATGCAAAAAATACTGATTATATACAGTATATTGCCCAAACAAACCTTCTAATAAGGTTTGAAAAAATAGCATACATCTGTGTCAATAACAAGCTCCTGTCATCAAAGAAACAACTGAGAGCCTTTAAAACAGGAAATCTAAAGCTTCACCTGCTGGTTCAAAAACAGAAAGTAAAATATTAAAGCAGAATTGAAGGTATTTTACAACAGCTTGCAAGCAGGCAGGCTATTATCACAGAAGAAACATGCAGCATCTCATTCATGATAAAGTACACCTACCTGCCTGCTCACAGTCTTCTGCGGCGCCGGCATGTCAATTGAGCTGAGCATGCACACTTCAGCTTACATCACCAGAACAGTCCCTGTGGGCCGCAATGACTGACTAATGCACACGGCAGGAGTTAGACATGTGCGATCCATTTCATTATGGATCAAGATTCAGGCAAAAATGTTGTTATTCGGAGATTTATATGTATCTGAATCTCCAAATCACAATAGTTATGAATTTCAATGAATCCGAAATAAATTATAACAAAACAACAAAAGGAATCTGTATTCATTCGTTTCATTCAGACCTTTTGTTAATGTTTAAAGCATCCGAAAAAATGTAACGACATAACAAATGATCCAAATTGATTCAGATCCATTTTGTATTTATGTTGCATTAAAAGATAGGGTCACGTTTAAAAAAAATAAATTTGCAGGTAAAAAATTTGCATTTATAATTTTTTTTTAACTTGGAGCCTGTAAATGCATTGCATCCGCAAATCAGCAAATCCCTGGTGCCGTGTAGGACTCCTGCAGACTTCTCAGTTTATCTGTCTGCTTGTATCTCATAGGGGCAGGCAGATACCCATTGTCAGGAAAAGATAATGAACTGCCAGAGCACTCAACAGTGCCATACATTGTACATTGACACTAAAGGCTTTTGGGACTTGTAGTTTCCAATTCACATGTGAATGAATGACGTGCCCATCACTGTGCCCATCAATTGAAACCGCTGTGCCATCAAACGCAGCCACTGTGCCCATCAAACACAGCCACTGTGTCCTCAATTGCAGCCACTGTGCCCATCAATTGCAGCCACTGTGCCCATCAAACGCAGCCACTGTGCCCATCAAACACAGCCACTGTGTCCTCAATTGCAGCCACTGTGCCCATCAATTGCAGCCACTGTGCCCATCAAACGCAGCCACTGTGCCCATCAAACGCAGCCACTGTGCCCATCAAATGCAGCCACTGTGCCATCAAACGTAGCCACTGTGCCATCAAAAGCAGCCACTGTGCCATCAAAAGCAGCCACTGTGTCCATCAATCGTAGCCACTGTGCCCATCAAACGCAGCCACCGTGCCCATCAATTGCAGCCACTGTGCCATCAAACGCAGCCACTGTGCCCATCAATCGCAGCCACTGTGCCCATCAAACGCAGCCACTGTGCCATCAAACGCAGCCACTGTTACATCAAACGCAGCCACTGTCCCCATCAATCGCAGCCACTGTGCCATCAAACACAGCCACTGTGCCCATCTAATGCAGCCATTGTGCCATCAAATGCCGCCACTGTGCCCATCAAATACCGCCACTGTGCCCCATCAAATGCTGCCACTGAGCCCATCAAATGCTGCCACTGTGCCCATCAAAAGTTGCCACTGTGACCCCCCCGCCCGCTTGCCGTCTGCCCGGCACTTAACCTATCTCAGTGGGGCAGCGGGTGACAGCGGCCAGCTGTGTCCTCCATGCGTCTCCTCACCCTCCTCTCCTCCTGATAGGCGTCCAATCACAGTGCCTGTCTTTTCAGCCAATCAGGTGACGGGTAACACACCCGCACTTCCTGATTGGCGGAGAGGCGGTTCAGTGTTAGAATAGTGAATATTCATTCCCTGTTCTAACACATCTGGGTGAACTACGAACGCAATGCTCTGCCCTCGCAGTTTACTTTTTTTTAAGCCTATTAGAACGTATGGCTCTAATCGGGCGCTTCAAAAATACACCCCCACTGCTGGAATTCAGGCGCCATGGCAGCGGCGGCCATGGATAGATTTATGCTATGCATGAATCTATACATTATTCATAGAGGGGGTGGCTGGAGAGAGGGGGCGGTGCCCGTCCACCCTTAATGGACGCACCACCACTGCATGCAACAGGTTTCAAATAGTGCTGAAGCCTGCTAGTAGCTTATTTAAAGTGACAATCAGAGTTCCCACTAGGATCTGTGTTCAACATTTACAAACTGAAGCTGAATGGTACTTTAAAAGCTTCAACAAGGCTTGCTGAAAGCTCTGCAAAAGCTCACTATTCACACTGCTCTCATACAAGCTGAAGCCCATGTGAAACAGACCTTTCAGTGTGAACTTCAGATTTTGAAGTAGGAACCTGTTGTTTACAGACTGAATTGCATTTTCTAAACCAGTTTTTCAACTAAACATTTTGACAACATTTCTGGCTTAAATTATAAGACATTCTTGTGTCCTAATGAACACCCTATACACATCAATACTGTCCTAAGGCACAAATTGTGAGCATATCCTCTGTCTACATATCTTCTGAAATGTAGGGCTTTTGACCTACTGCATTTTTTACTCTGCACTAAATAACTGGTGTGTCATATTTTGTTGTATTAAAGTGTTACTGAACCCACAACAGTAAAATCAATGTGGAACCTAATAGTTTAATCCTCTGCGTTGTGCAAAAAGGCTGTTTGATCCTTTCTTTTCTGATCCTCCCCTTCCTCCACAGTCCCCAATCCATCTGCTGCTGATAATACAGAGCATTGGGGGCCCTCTGCACATGCTCAGTTTGGTGTGTATTTCTAGAGAGATTTTTTTGGGGGATGGGTCACAGCACTGTCCAGAGAGAGGGTCAGGGGTCCTGCAGCCTCATAGGACAGTCAGAGGAGAATGAAAACCCCTCCTACAAGCTTTAACCAGACACTGATAGAAGTCACAAGACTGATATATTCTGCTGATGAGAAAAGGTATCTAGCGGTTTATATTTACTAAAATATTTGCATTTCCATGTTCTGTGGGTTTAGTAACACTTTAATCATCACAACAAGCTCTAATTCATAGCATTTACTTTTACCTTTTTTCCATTAAGACAATCAGCTTTCTTGCCAGTCAATTACTCCAGATCTTCTTAAAATCTGACTTGGACATGGTCAGCCTCATTTGGTGGACTAACAATGTGTAGCTTCAAATCTTTACAGCAAAATGGGAAAACTGAGGAAAAGATTACAAGAAAACCTTGTCATATGTTTGCTCATTTGGTCTTTTTCTACAGACACATACCATTAAACTGAAAAATTGTAAAATACGTATGTCTAAACAAATGTCGGCATCAGACAGCAATAGGATTACTGAGAAAATAGTTATCAGTGATATCTTCGAATATTTTGTTCATTTTTAAAAGCGAACTAATTTTAGGACTAAACTCCACCTGTTACATTTGTCTTTTGTTTATTTATTTTTTTGCAAACGTATCTGCTCAGGACTTTACATCCTAACAGCTCTGATACATTTTGTAGATGGATGGGGGGTCACTGATAGATGGAATTGCATTGTAGGTAATATCTAGCTTTTGTCCAGAGCAGATAAAAGCAGGCTGATGTTTAACCACTTCAGCTCCGGAAGGTTTTACCCCCTTCCTGACCAAGCCATTTTTTGCGATACGGCACTGTATTGCATTAACTAACTATTGCACTGTCGTGCAAAATTGTACCCAAATAAAATTGATGTCATTTTTTTTTTCCACAAATAGAGCTTTCTTTTGGTGGTATTTGATCACCTCTCTGGTTTTTATTTTTTGCGCTATAAACAAAAAATGACTTACAACTTTGAAAAAAAACCCAATACTTTTTACTTTCTGCTATAAAACACATCCAATAAAAAAATGTAAAAAATCTAATTTCTTCAACAATTTAGGCCAATATATATTGTGCTACATATTTTTGGTAAACAAAAATCCCAATAAGCATATATTGATTGTTTTATGCAAATGTTATAGCGTCTACAAACTATGGGATAGATTTATGGACTTTTTTTGTGTGGTTTTACTAGTAATGGCGGCGATCAGCGATTTTTAGCAGGACTTCGACATTGAGGCAGATAAATCTGACACTAAGCAACACTTTTTGGGGACCAGTGACACCAATACAGTGATAAGTGCTAAAACAAATGACACTTGCAGAGAAGGGGTTAACATATGGGGCAATCAAAGGGTTAACTGTGTTCCCTGGGAGTGTTTTCTAACTGTGTGGGGGATAGCTTAACTGAAGAAAGACAGAGATCCGTGTTCCTGCTTAGCAGAAACACAGGATCTCTGTCCTCCTTACTAGCAGAACGGCGATCTGCCTTGTTTACATAGGCAGACCGCCGATCTGCCTCTCTTCAAACGATCGCTGTGTTCTCAGCGGACATGGCATCTGCTCGACCCGCTGATTGGCTCTCGCTGTGTCCAATCACAGTGGGAGTGGGTCTCCAGCGGCACGTGCGCCCCCGAGACCCTGAAGATGGAATTACATACAGGTCTGTGATTTTGCGCTCAAGGACCGCCCTGCCACAGTATATGTACATAGGGTGGTCCTTAAGCGGTTTTAAAAGACCTAAAATATTATATAGGCAAAATCTTTTTTTCATTTTGGATAGATTGATGGAAGAGTTAGCTTCTCTGTCAGGTTTTTACTGCTCCACAAGAAAACTCGGTCCTAATTAGGGATAAGCCAGTGGTTTAGTCCTAGATGCAGTCCAAACTTTGACTCTTTAGCCAATTCAGCCCCTTGTTTGGCCATGGGTTAGGGTTTTGGGGTACAATCATGTGAATAACAATATTTTTGTGGTTTTTGTTTTTTTGTTTATGAGTTTTTGTGGGACACTTGAAGCTCTTTATTTATTGCGGATTCCAGTCCAGGTATTTATTGTTGCCTGTGTCCCCATCAGGGAGGTTCACCCATCTATGTGTACTATGACAACGGGGATAGTTGTCTTTAAGGGGAATTTTTTTCCCTTTGATATATTTTCTCTCACTTCTTGCTACACCTCTGGGATAAGTGGAAATATCCCAACTGGTACACAGGCAGTAAAAAATAAACCCTTCTAACCATTCCCTACTCTACTCAAAACTAAAAATAAAAAAAGTATTTAGTGCCATAGGTCATTAACAGTGAAGAACATTACTTTATCTTCCCAACAAGTACATAAATTATCATCATTAACATTAAAATATTAGCTTTTTTTCTTGGTGTTTTCTGTGGTTTCTGCAGTATTGCTTTTAAGCCAATTAGTAAATATAAATCATATACCGTACATATTAAAGAGTGATTAAACAGGAGTATTAGAGACATACAGTACAGTAAGACTAATTTCTGTAGATTCTCTAACTATTGTTAAAGATAAATGCCATCCTTAGGTTTAACATAGACTGTAAGATATCTATTGAACAGAAAACAACTGGTACCTTTTAGGAGCATGCACAATCATTGATTGTATCTCCTTCCTTCTAAAATAATCCGAGGTTCCCTGTGTGAGGGAATCCCAGTTAAAATTACTCCCTACTAAAACTAGCTGGGGCATTAGATATTGGTTTGATTCAGGTAGCCATGAATAGGCAAATTTCTCACTGAAAACATCAAATCGTTAAATGTCTATCCGCTCATGAATGATTTATGCACTGTTTAGACCCACCATGATCCTCTCACCTATTCAATTGACAAAAGAACTTAATGCATTCAAGGAAAAATCTCTTTCCTTTTTCCATAGAAACAACTGGCCATTAGCTCAACAAAATTTTAGAAAAAAAAAAAAAAATCACTGACACATGCAATATTTTATTATTGCACCTCTGTACAGCCAAGTCTTGTCAGTTAGGGCAACTGTGGCCAGCCTAATGATTCCTATTCTAGAAAAAAGTTGAGAACCACTCACAAGTTCTGTATTTTGGCTTTGCAGAAAACTGCATAACATATCAATCAGAAGAGCTTGCACTATTAATAAAATACAATTTTCTGTAAAAAAAAAAAAAAAAAAAATGAAATATAAGCATAATATCATAAATGATATTGAATTGTATTAAATACACAATACACGCTATTACAGTATACACAAAACTAAATATGGAGCAGACTAGGTTGTGGAAGTGTATGCAAGGCCAAAACTTTTTTTTTTTGGTTGTGAATAGAGAGAAGGGTTAAATCCCTGTCAGTTTATTTTTTGCTGTTTACATCTCATTAGGAAGATTTCCCTGCACCTCCTGCACCCCGAGGCACAACAGAAGGCGAGCGGGAAAACTAATTAAAGTGAGGGGAATTCCACTAGAACAGGTTTCCCACTGGAAGATATACACTCACCTCTTGTTCTGGGGAAAACTCTAAAATGTAGAATTTCCCTTTACTTTCTATTCTAGTGATGAATGCACTAACAGAAAAAGAAATGGTGCCCATACACTAGACGAAAGATCGTTCAAGAATCTGTCATTTGGACAGTCGAAGGTAAAATCGAAGGTAAAGTTTGGAAACCTTTTGCCAAACGAATGATAAATTGAAAGGTTAATGTGTTTCTCTCCCGTTAAAAATTGAACTGTTGGTACAGTGCATATGTGACCCAGAGGCAAAAAACGAACGAGAAACAGATTCATTTTTGTCCATTAAGTGATTTATCATTCGAAATCTGTTCATCACATGATGACAATATCGTTTGCTCCCACAACCACGTGTTCGTTTATCGAAAACGTGTTCGAAGGATCGAAATATCTTGTTTGTCTATTGTATGGATTCTGACCAAATCCTTTTGGGTGAGGAGCACCCCACTCCCTCATTAAGTACCTCTCATTAGTGTCCACTTGTGTCATGGATGGAGACCTCAAGATTCTCCCATTTAGAAGAGTGTATTGCTCTCATGGTTCAGAGGAGCAGGATTTGTGTAGGACCCACTAATCATGGGGTACTTTGTCAGTAAGTGGGATTAGCACCATATAGCAATATGGTGTGACCAAATCCCCATATTTTTTAATAATTTTTGTTGAAAATGTTTAGGTCTTTTAAACTAGCCTTGCTGGAGGTAAATGTCTTTTTTGTATGTGTGCGCTGTAATATTTTCTTCTACTGTATGGTCTTATGGCTGAACCATATTTAATGTATCTTTTAGGGTGTGCCCCCCAAATATCTTGTTTGTCTACCTAGCGGGCACGCAGACATCAATCAAAACTTGACAAGGGGTCAAGATTATTATATCTGACCCTGCATTTAGAATTCTGGTCAATCATTTTACAACTAAAAACACCAAACTATTTCTTCCAAATGGAGAAACAACATAGTTGCATGGTCCATAATATGATAACCTATTACAGAAAATAGATCAATGAATAGCAAACATTACAATTCAAAATCAATGCAAAATCAGGCTCACTTCTGCATAGAGACCAATCAGCTTCCAGGTTTTATTGCCAAAGTTTAATTGAACAAGCTGAGGTAAGAAGGTGATTGGTTACCCTGCACAGCTGCACCAGATTCTGAATGCACCAGCATTAGTAAATCTACCCCTTTGCCTTGTTAGGCCTTCATTAACATCTGGTGACTGTATTGGTTTTTAGATTGTAATTGGTATTTTCCAAAGAAGGTTTAAAATGGGGTGCTGTAGGTAACACTTTTTTAATGTAAGACAAGTTAAAAAATAGTGGCTTATTTTTCTTTGTATCTAGATGGTAGAGAATGAAAAGCAGAATATGACTTTTTGCTGTGGACAAGATAGATAGGACAAATATTACACAAAGGTAAATAGGACTCATCAATGGTACTCTACCTTGTGTGTAGTGAGCTCAGTGTTGGTAACGTCTCCATCGTAGCTGTTCTTCACAGAGAATTACTTCTTCCAGCTGGCCTCATGCATTTCAGCCTGCTTGTTGTAATCTCCTTAGTGTAATACATTAGTCTTTATTTTCAGCCGCTTAGTGTTCCCATTACCAACACTCCAGTTATTTATTTTAAAGCCTAAAATAGAATATTAACTGATACAATGTACTGTAGTAAGTAAAATGCTTTTTCATGATAAACCTGTAGTGTTGCACATCCACAAGCTGTCTTACTGAACATTACTTTGGTTTAACATTTAAAACTAGGAAATGTGTACAAACTGCCAGACTAGTACAATGTAATTACATTCCTGGTCTTCCCAGTTCTTCTAGACATAATCCTGCCAGAGTAAAAGGATACTGGCAATTAACTGCTTTGTGATCTAAATTATGATGTATTTAATAATGGCTTTAAAAAACACAGGATAGTAATAAGATTGTTACTATCAAGTGCAAACCTGGAAAATGTGTGCATGCACTTGAGTCAGTCAGTCAAAATAGGATAAATTGGAAGAAATTTAGAAACTGAATGAAGCAAAGAGATCCTGTAATATTTTCTCCTGTTTACAGCGTGAGACTTAGGCCTAGATCACACTAGATGTGACTTGAGTCGCACAGAATAGTATGACAATGGAATGTTTTCAATGGTGCCCATTCACATCAATGTAGCACAGCGGAAAGCATTTTTGAAAAAAGGTCTAGTGCTACTTTGGTGCAGTTGCAGTGCAATTTTGGCCAGGGACGTGCAGTCAGGGGAGGCAGGTGAGGCAGAGCCTCACCTGCCATGAACATTAAAAAAGAAAAAAGAGCTTTGAGGGTCATAGCTCAGAGACCTGAGGTCACAGAGACCCCAAATGGGCCTCTCCTCACTTCTTATCAGAGGCACTGAGCTCAATGGACAGCTTGGAGTCTTGGACCTGTGATAAAATACCATTAGCCCCAGCTGTCTAATAAAAATGCTGCAGTGGAGGCACGCCTCTCACTGCAGTGTCATAGAAGGGGCATGTGTCTAAAAGACAAATGCTCCCTTCCAGCCCAGCCCTCTTAACTACAAGGGAATACATGGGTTTATGGGTATAAAATTTACCCACAATCCCATGTTTTTCTCACACAGTTAAGAGGGAGAATAAGAATCAATCTGCTGCTGTTGAAAAGGCACTGTTATAATCAAGCTAAATCATATATTATTATGCTACATGTTATAACATAATAATTTATTATAAATCTATTTACTGTGAAATTGCTGGTTTGAAGTTATAACTTCAAACTTCAGTAATTTGTCCGTTAAGCCACCTGCTTGAGTACAGTTTTTGAAAATATAGTAAATTACCTAAGACAATATATAATAATTATTTGTATATTACTTATGGTAATTAACCCCTTGCCACCCAAGCCAATTCTGACACTTGTCTCCCAATAATCTGCTGGTTCTGCTAGAAAATTACTTAGAACCCCCAAACATTATATATTCTTTTAGCAGACACGCTAGGGAATAAAATGGTGGTTGTTGCAACTTTGTATGTTACACGGTATTTGTGCAGCAATTTTTGGAACGCATTTTTTTTTTCATGAATATAGAAAAAAAACTATTAAAGATAACCCAATTTTTTTGTATAATGTGAAAGATGATGTTACGCCAAGTAAATAGATATCTAACATGTCACACTTTAAAATTGCGCACAGTCGTGAAATGGTGCCAAGCTTCAGTACTTAAAAATCTCCATAGGTGACACTTTACATTTTTTTTACAGATTACATGTTTAGAGTTACAGAGGAGGTCTAGTGCTAGAATTATTGCTCTTGCTTTAACGATTGCGGCGTATGTAACCTGTGTGTATCTGTCCGGTACGTCCCTATTCATAGTTTCAGGTACGATTTCAGTCCGAATTTTTGGCTGAATTCGGACCTGAAATGGACCAGAAGACACAAAGGAACCCTGTGCAATTTGCACCGGAGCTGCTCCAGAGATGTGTGAACCGGCTCCATAGAGAGCCGTTCACAATCTCCTGACATGCGAATTGGATGCGGTAAATCGCATCCAATTCGCAATAGTGTGAACCCAGCCTAAATGTAGAGGAGTATTGTTCTGTGGTAATTATTATTCATTTTTACCAATTGTTCTGTGGTAATGGGATACCTGAGTAAGTGTGTAGCAGATGTAACCACATTAAAAAGTGTATTAGATCAGGGTTGGATAACTAACAATTTGCCTTTAGGCTCGATTCACATCTATGCATGTTTCTATTGAGCGTTTCTGCAGTGCTTTTTGCTGTGCTTTTTGCATTTTTGAACATGCAATTTTGCTGTGATTTGCGTTGTTTATGAAGGGGGGGGTTTGGCAAATTTGTTGTTGGGCAGATTAAAAAACACAAAACACAAATTGCGGCAAAATCACGGTAAAAACACTGTAAAATCACACTACATGCTTTTCTGCAGCTTCTTTGAAGTCTCTTGAACCAAAAACACAGAAAGGCACAAAAATGCATTGATGTGAAAGTGTTCCAGAGGAACACATGTTAAAAATAATGTCCTGCGTTTCTGCAAAAAACATGTAAAAACATTGGTGTGAATAGAGCCTAAGAGCCAATCTGTCCACAGAAAATGCTATTGCATTAGCCTTACAGCCATGATTTTAGTTCAGCATTTATTATGTAGCACCCTTCCAGATTGGCTGCTAGGTTTGGTTAGGCCAATTTTAGTTCTGTGGCTTGCCTGTAATCAGCAGAGCAGCAATCATAAGCTGCTCTGGGCTCTGCAGGCTGTGAGTTTTATTGCTTACCCTGTTTTCTGGAGGCTTTCAGAATGTAGAGGGTGGGAGAGTCAAATGAGAAGCCTGAATATTTATGCTGCTCCAGCCAATCCCTGAGGAGGTGTGCCCAGATGGTGGTTGGGGAGTGTATAGTTATTTTGAGCCTCAAAAAGCAAGGTGCTTCCCCAGGATGAGAGATTCCCAGCCAGAATGGCAGCTGCCCTTCCTGAAAGTCCAGCTGAAGATCTGGTCTATTTTATCAAGGTTTCAGCTGTGCATTACTGGGGGGACTTTCCTGCTGCTAAGTCTTTTGAGACCTGGAAGTGGGGTTTCACTGAGAATCTGGTTTGGAGGCTCCACTGAGAAACTGTCTGCCTAAGTCTAGAGGGAGACATCCAAGTCCCAGGGACACTGTGCATACAGACCTGAAAGAGGAATCCTAGTGACTGTTGCTGCTGTTAACCCCTGATGAACTAAGTTTAAGGCTTGTCTGGCCTGGAACATTGCTAATGGTGTCCCAGTGCTATTTACTTTATGTCCTATGGCTCAGGGGACTGTGTTACGAAGTAGCTGCAAAAAAGGAAGTGTCCTCACATTCCTCTTCAATGTTCTGGAGTATCCCACAGCTTCTTTAGGCCCCATTCAAGTTATTCTGCAATAAACCTTTACAAAAAGGCAACCCATAGACTGTTTTCTGAGCCAGAGGAGTGAATGTTGCTGTTTTCCTGGCTGCCGCTGCAAGTGCCATTGAATGTATTTGTGGGGTGCCATTGAGGACTCCACTGGGGACGCCTGATGTAAGGAGGGACTCTGCTGGGGACGCCTGATGTAAGGAGGGACTCCGCTGGGGATGCCTGATGTAAGGAGACTCCGCTGCCTGGGGACACCTGATGTAAGAAGGCATTCTGCTGGGGAGGCCTGATGTAAGGAGGGACTCTGCTGGGGACACCTGATGTAAGGAGGGACTCTGCTGGAGATGCCTGATGTAAGGAGGGACTCTGCTGGAGATGCCTGATGTAAGGAGGGACTCTGCTGGGGATGCCTGATGTAAGGAGGGACTCCGCTGGGGACACCTGATGTAAGGAGGCACTCTGCTGGGGACGCCTGATGTAAGGAGGCACTCCGCTGGGGATGCCTGATATAACGAGGCACTCCGCTGGGGATGCCTGATGTAAGGAGGGACTCCCCAGGGAACGCCTGATGTAAGGCGGGACTCCGCTGGGGGACACGCATGTCCCGAACGTGAAGCACCGCCCGCTGGTCTGACCCGGAAGTAACGATTGTCTGTGCACGCCGCTGAATGCTGTCCCCGTCATCCGGAAGCCCTGTATACCAGCAGTGTGGCCGGAGGAACGAAAGGATCGCGGACACACGTCAATAATAACATCATTGGACCTCCTCTTCACCCGGCAGTCAGAGCGAATGACATGCCCATTCCCATTACACCTTTGTGAGTGAATTTTAATATACCTTTCATTTACATTAAAATACTTGCATACTGCACTTAGAGGGCACTGTTCTTTTTGTTCTTTCTGCACTCCGCTGGGGACGCCTGATGTAAGGAGGCACTCCGTTGGGAACGCCTGATGTAAGGAGGGACTTCGCTGAGGACGCCTGATGTAAGGAGGGACTCCAATGGGGACGCCTGATGTAAGGAGGGACTCCGCTGGGGACGCCTGATGTAAGGAGGGACTCCGCTGGGGACGCCTGATGTAAGGAGGGACTTCTCTGGGGACGCCTGATGTAAGGAGGGACTCTGCTGGGGAGGCCTGATGTAAGGAGGCATTTCGTTGGGGATGCCTGATGTAAGGAGGGACTCCGCAGGGGACGCCTGATGTAAGGAGGGACTCCGCTGGGGACGCCTGATGTAAGGAGGGACTCCGCTAGGGACGCCTGATGTAAGGAGGGACTCCGCTGGGGACGCCTGATGTAAGGAGGGACTCCGCTGGGGACACCTGATGTAAGGAGGGACTCCACTGGGGACACCTGATGGCATCTGGTGCCAGGCGACGTGACAAGTGACACACTCACAGCTCCCACTAATTCTGTATTATGGTGAGTTGAACGATTTCATTTTATATTACAATGTAATAATAGAAATAATGCGCTTCAATCATCCTGACACCATAACAAACATGATTGAAGCACCAACACCAGGTGTTTGGAATATCTTTATTTGCTGATTGTTAAACTTTCTGACATACACATATTTCTATTGTGGTGTAGGATCTGGGCCTGCTGTCCGCCCATCCCTCTTTCTTTCCTTCCTTCTCTCTTCTTTCCTCCCTATCTCTTTCTTTCTTTCTCCCTCCATCCCTCGTTCATCTCGGGCTCGGACCACACACCCTTGAGCCACGCCCTCTTTAAGCCATGCCCGCTATTTCATTTAAACCACGCCCACTGTTTGCAGCGACGAGCTACGCGCACCGCATTTTCCTTTTCTTTCTACACCACGCCTTCAAATTAATGCCCCGCCCCTATTTATTATAAGACTTCACCTACAGACAAAAAAGTGTCCCTATGATTTTTTTACAATGTTGGCAACTATGCAACATGTAGTCCTACTAGAGCACGTGGCTCTCTTTTGGGTCACCTGCTGGGATTCTCCCTGGACTAGGAACCTACAATCACTAGATTCATGCTGAATGGACTTTGCTTCTCTGAAAGGCAAGAATCTGGACAGCCTGCATTAGTTAGTTAGGGCTGGATTATTATTATTATACAGGATTTATATAGTGCCAAAAGTTTGCACAGAGCTTTAGAACATGAGGGCAGACAGTACACTTACAATACAAATCAATACAGGAGGGATCAGAGGGCCCTGCTTGTTAGAGCTTACAATCTAGAAGGGAGGGTCAAGTGGTAACAAAAGGTAATAACTGTGGGGGATGAGCTGATGGAAAAAATGAAAATACAGTGGTTAGGTGTGGGTAGGGTAGGCTTCTCTGAAGAGAAGGGTTTTCAGGGATCGTCTAAAAGCTAATAAACTAGGGGATAAGCAGACAGATTGGGGTAGGGCATTTCATAGGATTGGAGAGGCTTTGGAAAAGTCCTGGAGGCGAGCGTGGGAGGAGGTGACGAGGGAGCTAGAGAGCAGGAGGTCTTGAGAGGAATGAAGAGAACGAGTAGGTTGGTATTTAGAGACTAAGCTAGTGATGTAGCTGGGGGCAAAATTGTGGATGGCTTTGTACGTAGTTGTTAGAATTTTGAATTTACTTATTTGGCTGAGTGGAAGCCAGTGGAGGGATTGACAGAGAGGAGTGGCAGACACAGAGCGATTGGTAAGGTGGATGAGTCTGGCAGCGGCATTCATGATGGATTGAAGAGGTGATAGACTGTGTAGAGGTAAGCCAATGAGAAGGGAGTTGCAGTAGTCGAGGCGAGAGATGACCAGCGAGTGAATTAAGAACTTTGTTGTGTCATTGGTTAGAAAGGGGCGTATTTTGGAGATGTTGCGGAGGTTGAGGCGGCAGGATTTAGACAGTGGATGCTGTTTCTTGTGTACTGTGCTGTTGAACTGTGTTTGATGAATCTTCAGTAAAGCTGTTTCACGCCTGGTCTGAAGTTATTCAAGGGGTGCATGGTGATACATGGCTTGTCAGAGGAACAGGGCCTGTAAAGCACACATGTGGTATAAAGCAAGGCCACTAAAAAGGGTTAACTCGGCAGAGGATTTGGAGTTGGAGAGCAGTTGTCATGGGTAACCAAGAGCTGGTGAGAAGTGTACAGCAGCCAGGCTTCATGAGTGGTACCTGACGATGGGGACAGGTCCTCCGGTAGCGAGGGTGGTCAAGGTTCTGGTTCCCTCCCAAGCGGTCAGTTCCTACAAAGTAAATGGTATCGAACTTGTTTTTTTTTTTTTTTTTGACACAGGGACTGAACCTGGGGTACGGAGACCCCATATACCTGGCTAAATGGTACGGGAGAGTGTAAGGAGTTAATATTGAGCATGCAGGATGCCCACGCTAGTGCTGGGTGAGATCCCATTCTGTCGCTGGGAATGAGGTGGCACAGGTAAGCTGGACTGGTGGAGAGGGCATGGGCTCAGCAATGTACATGAAAAAGGTACCCCCACTTGCACGGGTGAGTAGGCCCTGCCCACACACTAGTGGAAGAAGAACCTGGAACACAACTCAGTGGCCCTTGCAGAGGTAGCGCTACAAATACAATCTTACCGAACAAATTTTTGCTAACTTAAATTCGCTGGGGTTAAGCACAATCATTTGTAATTGGATTTTAAATTTCCTGGCCAATTTCCTGGCCAATAATCAGCAGAGGGTAAAGGTTAATTGTTCCGTAGGTGTACCTTAGTACAGGGTTGCCACAAGGATGTGTGCTAAGCCCATTTGTGTTTACTGTATATACTTAAGGGCTGAAAAGCTTTTTTGTTCAACAGATGAGCTAATGTCATGCAGCGTATACATGAGATAAGGTGAGGACATCACCAGTGGGCCAGCATGAACAAGAAAGAAGAAGTTGGCCGCTGATGATGTCTTTTTGTTAAATGGTGACGCAGGGGCAACCATGGAGACTTGGAAACCAAGGTAAGATGGAGGTTAGTACCTATTACTTATGCAGCACTGACTCACAGTGGAGCTGCTGGTTTAAGCGGGTCTGTTACCTTCACTCTGCTTCCCTCTGTTTCACCGGCACCGGGTCTAGGGTTCCGTTGAGTTTACTCCCGGACAACACACGCACCAACACTGGAGTATGTTTTCAATGCTTTATTAAAACAAACGACTTAGGAAGTAGCAGGAAAGAGGCAGAAAGGAAACTTGCAGAAGAAACTCAAATATTCTCTGGTAGGGTTCTCTTGACAAAATGTCCTGGTAGAATTCAAATACTATACGGAATGCGCTCCCCTCGTGGGACACACTCCTTACTCGTCTGGATAGGCCTCTCTCACCGGTCTAGCAGCCAGCACGCAGCACAAATCAAAGTCTCTGCCACAGACTTGTTTGGGAACAAAATCCGTACGATCCTCTGCCACAGGATGTATAGGTTTTTCTGTAGTGAAAGTCAGTCACAGTGCTTGAACCTTTAAGCCGAGCCGGCAACACTATGCTGTATAGTTACTTTTGGATACGTCCTCCAACCGAGTCACCAGGCCCCTCTATAGACCAGCACGCTGCGTGATCTCTCCAAGATGGGTCCTCCCCTGGGATCTCCTTGGTTGTCACACAGGACCGACAGCTCAGGACCATTCCTCGGCCGCGGTGGTAGGCTCCAGACAAGCCTCTGGACCCACCCCTGCGCCGCTGTATCGTGAGCCTCCCGAATGGAGGACCACGAGGTAGCTCCTTAACGCATACCTGTCGGCCAGGAGGGCCAGCAGGTGGCTGTAAAATGAACCCCAAAATATGGCGTCTGTCCCATAAATACCCTCGCTCAGAATGCAACTCGGAGGACCACCCCCACCGAGCGTGCCTCCGGGACAGAGGAGCAACCATACGCTTCAACATGTTGCCTTTTCAACCCTGACCAGTGACAACAGCGACACCCACCGGCCAGCACGGAAACACACACAACTTAGCCAAGCTAGAACAGAGGCAAACTTTAACTTTCCTAACGCACAATTTACTAAATTTACCTAACATGCGGTAGATTGCAAATCTACAGCGCTACACTTACATTATTCGTTTTATTAAATACATTGTATTCATGTAGTCAGCTTTATTGTAAAAGAGTGGGGAGGCCTATATTAAACTGGGATTTAAAGTAATGTTCTCCTAAAAGAACTATAGAGGCTGCAAATGATAGCCTAGTTCTGAAAATGCTAGCTGCCTAGCTGTTATGACGACCTTCTGCTCCTTCAAAAGTCACCAAATGGAACAAGTGTGAATAAGACATTCTTATTTGCATACCTATTTTGGGCTCATATTTTTAAAGGAAGAGGTGTCTGCATTACAGCTAACTAGCATTTACAAAATGAAATGTTAGCAAGGATAGCCTCCATGTTTCTCCCAGGAAAGGTTTGATTAGAGACTACATTTCATTCCTCACATCTGAAATACATCTCTATAGATCTCTCCCCTTGATGATGTCTGTTCGGTGACAAAACATGTTGGGCATGGCCTGGCCAGTGACGACATCATGCCTGCAGGTAATTGCAGCAGTGCTCTCTAAGCCCAGTCTCTCTATTGTTAATGTGAGTGTTATTCTTTTATTAAACAATATTGAATTATACAGTATCACTGGCCTGGCTTTTTTTCATCGCTCTGTGTTTGGGATGAGTGAGTTCCTTACATACCAGTGATGGCCCTGGAGGAGTATTGTTGATTACGGTCGTGTAAGGGTTCTGAAGCCTCTGAAGCTGCTGACCCCTGAGGCAGCCTGTGGACTGCATAGGTGTTCTCTGAGGTCTCACCTTACAGGATTTGGTCTAGAGAAGGTCTCCCTCTCTGGGGTGTGTCTGGAGGAAGCTGGAAATTGTGCAGCTGTCCTGGGGACTTCTGAGTACTGACCCTGAGTTGTGATCCTGTCAGGAACCATGAATCAGACAGGAATGCAGTAAAAAAATGCACCTTTTATTTTAATGGTAAAAATGGTACAGATCAGTAAACATAGTCAAAACAATAACCTAGGGATCGGTAACCAAAGTGGGTAGTCAGACAGGCCAGTAATCAGGAAATTATAGATCAGCATAGTCGGAGGCAGATGAACAGGATCAGGAACCAGAAGGGACATCAGCCGGGCAAAGTCTTTCACAGGAATACATTGAGGAGGGGGTACTAAACACATTGAGAAGGAAGCTGCTAAAAGCCCAGCCCTGACAGATCCCTGGTGACTGTGTGCTTTTGGAATGTAAGTGCCAGGGGTAGCTATGGACTGAGACAGCTCTCAGAGGATTTCAGAGTACTAGCCATTCCCCTGTGTCCAGAGCAGAATGGGAGCCTGGGGAAAATTGTCCTGCTTTTACTGTGCAGTAGGGATGAGCCGAAAAAACCCCAGGTTCGGTGCGCAGCAGAACATGCGAACAGGCAAAAAATTTGTGGGAACACCATTAAAGTTTATGGGACACGAACATGAAATATAAAAAGTGCTCATTTTAAAGGCTTATATGCAAGTTATTGCCCCAGGGGACATGT
Source organism: Aquarana catesbeiana (assembly GCF_042186555.1). Lineage (NCBI taxonomy): Eukaryota > Metazoa > Chordata > Amphibia > Anura > Ranidae > Aquarana > Aquarana catesbeiana. The sequence continues at coordinate 131,908,165 of NC_133326.1, forward strand.
ATCCATGCAAAAAAAAAGTTTTAAAAAAGGCCATTTTTTCAGGAGCACTGATTTTAATAATGCTTAAAGTGAAACAATAAAAATGAAATATTCCTTTAAATATTGTGCCTTGGGGGGGGGGGGTCCCCTTAGTCTGCCTGTAGAGTAGCACATTTTTCCCATACAGTCTCGTAGCAAAATGACATTTCTAAAGGAAAAAATGTCATTTAAAATTGCTCGTGACTGTAATGTATTGCTGGATCCTAGCAATATACATAAAAAAATCATTGAAAAAAATGGCGTGGGTTCCCCTCAGTCCATTACCAGGCCCTTTGGGTCTGATATGGATATTAAGGGGAACCCCATGCCAAACAAAAAAAAATGGTGTAGGGTCCCCTCCAAAATCCATACCAAGCCCTTCAGGTTTGGTATGGATATTAAAGGGAACCCCTGGACAAAATAAAAGAATGGTGTGGGGGTCCCCCCCCAAAATCCATACCAGGCCCTTCAGGTGTGGTATGGACTTTAAGGGGAACCCTATGTCAAAATAAAAAAATTGGGTGGGGGTCCCCCCAAAATTCATACCAGATCCTTATCCAAGCATGCAATCTGGCAGGCCGCAGGAAAAGGGGAATGAGAGAGCGGCCCCCCTCCTGAACCATACCAGGCCACATGTCCCCCCCTAAGCACCTTGTCCCCATGTTGATGGGGACAAGGGCCTCATCCCCACAACCCGTGGTTGTGGGGGTCTGTGGGTGGGGGGCTTATCAGAATCTGGAAGCCCCCTTTAACAAGGGGGTCTACCGACCTACCGCCCAGTCTCCTCCCCTAGTCAGTCCCATCCCCCCCCTACAGTTAGAGTAACACCTAGGGAACACAGTTAACCCCTTGATCGCCCCCTAGTATTAACCCCTTCCCTGCCAGTGACATTTATACAGTAATCAGTGGCTATTTTTAGCTCTGATCTCTGTTTAAATGTCAATGGTTCCAAAATACAGGCATACCCCACTTTTAAGTACACAATGGGGTTTATTTACTAAAGCTGGAAAGTGCAAAATCAGGCTCACTTCCACATAGAAACCAATGAGCTTCTAACTCCAGATTGTTCAATTAAGCTTTGGAAATAAAACCTGGAAGCTCATTGGTTTCTATGCAGAAGTGAGCCTGATTGTGCAAACCAATCAATATACGCTTATTGTGATTTTTAGATTCTTATGTAGAAGAATATACATCGGCCTAAACTGATGAAGACTTTTTTTATTATTATTTTTTTGGATATTTATTATAGCAAAAAGTACAAAATATTGTGTTTTTTTTTTCAAAATTGTCGGCCTTTTTTTGTTTATAGCGCAAAAAATAAAAACCGCAGAGGTAATTAAATACCACCAATAGAAAGCTCTATTTGTGGGGAAATAAGGACATAAATTTTGTTTTGGAACAACGTTGCACGACCACGCAATTGTCAGTTAAATTGACGCAGTGCCGTATCGCAAAAAACGGCCTGTCAGGAAGGGGGAAAATCCTTCTGGGGCTGAAGTGGTTAATACAGGAATTGTCCAAAACTGTCTCCTGTCATTTTTACTTTTTTGGTGAATGGGTAAGGGTACAATGTACTCGATACCCATTTACATGGGGGGGCCGGGATCTGAGGGCCCAATTGTTAAAGGGGGCTTCCAGATTTCGATAAGCCCCCTGGCTGCAGACCTCCACAACCACCGGGCAAGGGTTGTGGGGATGAGGCCCTTGTCCCTATCAACATGGGGACAAGGTGCTTTGGGGGGACCCCAAAGCACCCTCCCCAAGTTGAGGGCATGTGGCCTTCTATGGTTCAGGAGGGGGGCACTCTCTCGTCCCCCTCTCTTCCTGCAGACTGCCAGTTTTTTTTTCTATTTTGGCACGGGGTTCCCCTTAAAATCCACACCAGACCTGAAGGGCCTGGTATGGATTTTAGGGGGACCCCCACGCCATTTTTAAAAAAAATTTTGGCGCAGAGTTCCCCTTAACCACTTCAATACACTATATTATATATACTACACTGTCTGAATATAGATTCTACACTGAATATCTAATCTAAGATATATATATATATATATATATATATATATATATATATATATATATATATATATATATATATTAGACAGTATATTTATATCAAATACACTGCCTGCATGCCACTAACTAGCCTAATCTCTCATAATTCATTACACTATATACGGCTGGCGTGTAAGCAGCACCCTTATATAGTGTGGGGCGTGGACTTAGCCCCCTGAGCAATGATTGGCCAAAGGCACCGTGCCTTTGGCCAATTATGGCTCTCTCAGCAGAGCATGCTGTGATTGGCCAAAGCATGCAGGTCAGGGGCATGCTTTGGCCAATCATAAGACGCCAATGCACTCGCAGTGCATTATGGGGTGTTCTGCGGTGCTCGAATTTGCTGCGAACGCCACATAATGTTCTGAATTCGGCGAACGGGCAAACACCCGATGTTCGACTCGAACATCGAGCTCATTCCTAATGTGCAGCATTTAAGAGTATCCCACACCCTAACCCCCCTCCTGTTTAAAGTTCTTCATGCATAGATATCAAAAAGCCATCCCCTAGGCTGAGGTGTTGGAGCCGGTGTGTATGAACAGGTGCTTGTGGGGACAAGCATTCTCAATTTATTTGAGAACCAGTTATTACCAGTACCCCCCTGTGGGGGGTAGCACTGCACACATTTTAATATATCTGCATTGTTTTGCTTTATTCTTTGAATTAAAGTGATTGCAAGGGTAATTTTAAATTTTTTTTAAACAACAAACATATCATACTTACCTCCACCGTGCAGCTCGTTTTGCACAGAGTGGCCCCGAACCTGCTCTTCTGGGATCCCTCGGCGGCTCTCGCAGCTCCTCCCCACATCATATAACCCCCTGGGAGAAGCGCTCTCCCGGGGAATTACCTTGGGGGCGCGCTCCCGAGTCCAGCATTTGGCGTCCATAGAGGACGAATGCAGGACCCGCCCCCCCGGTGCCCGCGTCATTGGATTTGATTGATAGCAGCGGGAGCCAATGGCTGCGCTGCTATCAATCTATCAAATCAAGAGCCGGGAGCCCGTGGAGAGAGAGACAGCACATCCCCACCGACTGAATGAAGGGGTTCAGGTAAGTGAAACGGGGGGGCTGGGGGGCCGGTGACTGCCAGGTGTTTTTTCACCTTAATGCATAGGATGCATTAGGGTGCAAAAACACAAACCTTTACAACCCCTTTACCTAATAATTATTTATATTTGCATATGTATTGTGCTTATTCTGACATTTAGCTGTCTTTGCTCCATTGAATATTATTTTAAAGGGATAGCACACCTATTTTTAGTTTATCATTATGTTTTGACCTGTATGCGGGCATTTAGTGTGCTGCGTTCCCAGGCTGGGTACGCTAATGCCACATACACACGGTCTGATTTTACAACGGGAAATGTTCGATGGGAGCTTGTTGTCGGAAATTCCGACCATGTGTAGGCTCCATCGGACATTTTCCGTCAGAATTTCCGACAAACAAAATTTGAGACCTGGATCTCAAATTTTCTGACAACAAAATTCGTTGTCGGAAATTCCGATCGTGTCCACACAATTCCGACCCACAAAATATCCACGCATGCTCAGAATCAAGCAGAAGAGCCGCACTGGCTATTGAACTTCATTTTTCTCGGCTCGTTGTACATGTTGTACGTCACCGCGTTCTTGACGTTCGGAATTTCCAACAAGATTTGTGTGACTGTGTGTATGAGCCAACATCCGGCGGAAAAAACATGGATTTTGTTGTCGGAATGTGCGATCGTGTGTACGTGGCCTAAGTGTGTTTTTTTTTATGTAAAGATCCCATAATACATGGCTGCAAAAATTCTCTGAATTGAGCCCCTTTAAATAATATGCACCATCTGAGTAGAATTTTACAAAAAGTTTATTTTAATGGAAATCTTAGAAATTTTACAAAAAATAGTATCTATAAAATGCATGTTATTTTCACTCTGAGTTGTACATCTTGCTCAAGTCTATTCATGTGGGAATTTACAAACTCTTAATATAGAGGAAATACCAGTTACTGTTGTATCTTTTACTTCCCTTTCATGCGTTCAAAATGACAAAAAAGAGAAGTTTAAAAAATCTCTATCTAATAGAAAATTGCTTACAGGGTTTCCTAAAGTAGATCTGCAGCTCCTGCGTTTTAATAGATTATATGGTTTGGGTGTTTCAGAACTGACAAAAACCTCAGCTGGCCTGACAATGTCTAAAGGCCCGTACACACGATCGGACTTTCCAATGGGAAATGTTCGATGTCAGGCTGTTGGCAGTAAGTCTGACCTTGTGTATGCTCCATTGGACAATTGTTGTCGGACTTTTCGCCAACAAATGTTGGCTAGCAGGTTTTCACATTTTCTGCGGACAAATGTGTGTTGTCGGATTTTTTCGGTCACATGTACACAAGTCTGTCGGACAAAAGTCCAAAGTACAAACATGCATGCCCGAAAGCATGGAAGAGCCAGAAGCGGTCGGTTTTGTAAACTGGCGTTGGAATTACCATTCGTGACGTGGCAAATTATGAAATCTCGAAATGAAGCGCACAATTCTCTTCTTCTTTTTTGGGATAATAATGCTTTGCTGGTGATACTGATGGAGTTATTGCAAACTAATTTTCAAAGGCCTTTTTTTTTTTAGTGATATCAAGAATAATATTATTATGTTTTTGTTTTGTTTTTTTATTTGGGCAAGTTACCACAACACCATTATCCCCTAGTTTTTAAGATCAAAGATACAACTATTTGGTGTCCCTTGTCAATTTTACATTGTATTTTTTTTAAGTATAACTGCCTACTCCCAAACTGTCATTTGAAGTAAAACACATAGTCAAGTATTATTCTCCACAATTTTTTTTATTGTGCATTAAAAAAAGAAAACACATCAAATTAGACATGATATGTGCCAATAGAACTTAAAGAAAAAGGTTAATTCTATGCATCCAAAAATATAGAAAATATACTAAATCAAATCATTATTCAACCAAAAAAATAATGTCAAAGCAATAACTCCAAGGCCAATAATAAATAACACATTATCTCCTCCAATTCCGCAACATGGCTGGTTGAAGAACGGCTGTTCAGAAACAAACTGAAAAGCGCGAAATGAAAAGTGCGAAATGAAAAGTGCGAATTAACACTCACCAAACTTCTACTAATACGAAATTAGCAGAAGGAGCCCAAAGGGTGGCGCTAAAGAGCTGAAAAACAATGTAGTATGTCACTACGTTCGTAATTCTTGGCCAACAATTGTGTGGCTGTGTGTGTGCAAGACAAGTTTGGGCCAACGCCCAACAAAATTCCACGGTTTTGTTGGCCAACAATCCAATCGTGTGTACGAGGCTTTAGTATCTCCAAAGGGGAGCTAAAGTGGGAGGACAAGCAAAGAAAACTGTTGTTGATGTATTCAGTTGACTTACTTTTGATTTTTACAGGATGAAATGTCATATACCAGATTGCTTTTAAATACAGTACGTGACTATAACCCCAAGTGCAGTTGCCCGTAATGATTCAGATGGTTGTGGATTCCCAAAATGAAGGATCCGAAATGCAGTTTTTTTCTCTAAATATTCAAGAACACTAAGAAGAATATTACTACAGTATTACCACTTAGTCTACAATGAAGAATCTTATAGACTAAGTGGCGTATTTATAAAGCAGTGAATGTGACATTCACCAAACATTCACTGCAGGTGTATCTGCCTTGTGCATGTGCCTTATTTGAATTACCTGCAGTGAACATTCTGTGAACGTTACATTTACTGCTTAATAAATATACCTCTAATGCCCCGTACACACGGTCAGATGTTCCGACGGAAAATGTGTGATAGGACCTTGTTGTCGGAAATTCCGACCGTGTGTAGGCTCCATCACACATTTTCCATCGGATTTTCTGACACACAAAGTTTGAGAGCAGGATGTAAAATTTTCCGACAACAAAATCCGTTGTCGGAAATTACGATCATGTGTACACAAATCCGACGGACAAAGTGCCACGCATGCTCAGAATAAATAAAGAGATGAAAGCTATTGGCCACTGCCCCGTTTATAGTCCTAACGTACGTGTTTTACGTCACCGCGTTCGGAATGATCGGATTTTCCGACAACTTTGTGTGACCGTGTGTATGCAAGACAAGTTTGAGCCAACATCTGTCAGAAAAAATCCTAGGATTTTGTTGTCGGAATGTCTGAACAAAGTCCGACCGTGTGTACGGGGCATAAGGCTTCATGCACAATGCTGCTCCTAAACTCATGTTTAGGAGCTTTTTGCGTTTTTTTGCCAAAGCCCCTGAACTTAACTAACTAAAAACCATGCACTTGTAGGCTTTTACAAGAGTTTAGGAGCAGCAGAGTTTAGAGGCAGTCAAAGCTCCTTCTCCTTAACTAAGAGGAATTGCGTTCAGGAGAGGAGCTTTTGGGTAAAAAACCGCCAAACGTGGCTAAACACATCTACATGCGCCTAAGAGCTAGGTGCGTTTAACACTTCAGCGTGATATTCTTTTCAATGACCAGCAAACAAATCTGGCCAATTAAATAAATAAATGTCCAAACCCCAACTGCTGCTAGACTCTCCTAAACTGTTTTGAAAACGTAGGTGATTTTTAACGCTGAATTTCTCCTGTCAGAAGAAACAGCATTTACAATAAACCAGTGTGCATGAGGCCCAAATGGTTGAATGAGGGCCATTGTCTTTCAACTGCATTAAATAATAATAGGCATTTAAATCTATTATCAATTACAAGCCATTTTAAGAATATTTTTTTAGCTACAGCCATGTACTTCGTTCTTTGTGTACAATGTAATATTAAAGAAAAAAAAGTAAAAAAAATAAGTTTAGCTGGAGGACAGTTTAGTGAATTTTTTTTCCAAAGCTGTCCTTAAAGTATAAATAAAGGCAAAGCTTTTTTTTTTATATTTGGATAGAGTGTAAAGGGATTAAAATTCTTGTCAGTCTTGCTGTCTGTGCCCTTATTAGGGAGATTCCATTCTCTTTTTGTCATCAAAAGTGAATGTAAAAGAAAATCCCAAATTTTGGGCTGTCCACAGGTCCACACTAGTTCTAGTGATCCTGGTGACAACGAGGAATATCCTCACTTTGGAAGGATTGTCTCTCACTTCCTGTTTTGGCTATGGGAAAGGAAGCACAGGGAAGACCTGGCTCTGGGATGAAGGAAAGCGAAGTGTGACATAAATTTTCACTGGCTAGCATTGCCCTGTAGTGTTGAGGTCCGGGTTATTTTGTTTTCTCCCACAGTCCAAAAAACTTACTGTCAAGTTAAAGTGGAGTTCCACCCAAAAGTGGAACTTCCACTCATCGGATTCCTCCCCCCCTCTGGTGTCACAGTTGGCACCTTTCAGGGGGGAGGGGGGTGCAGATACCTGTATATTACAGGTATCTGTACCCACTTCCGGCATAGATAGCCGCAGAATCTGTGGTTATTTACGCCACTTCCTGTCCCCCCGCTGTCTGCTGGGAAACACACAGATCCCAGAGACAGCAGGGACCATCCGTACTGCGCTGCGCGACTCGCGCATGCGCAGTAGGGAACCGGGAAGTGAAGCCGCAAGCCTTCACTTCCTGATTCCCTCACCGAAGATGGAGGTGGCAGCACCCGAGGACCGAGAGACGGTTCGGCCTCGGGTGCCGACATCGCGGGCGCCCTGGACAGGTAAGTGTCCATGTTTTAAAAGTCAGCAGCTGCAGTATTTGTAGCTGCTGACTTTAAAAAAAAAAAAATTTGGCGGAGCTCCGCTTTAACATGCCCTTGTGCATGTAATTGTGTGTTGGAAAGCGGCTCATGGAGCAGGAATAGGTATCACTGTACTCTGTATTGCATGCTGTGATATGTTAGTGCAATGCACGGGGTAAATATTAAACAAGCATTTTTAGAGGGTGGTAAAAAGCCTGAAGCATTTTGTCCTATTAGGCAATGCATAATAATGTGTTTGCTTTTTGCATTAGACTTTTTACAGACAAATTTAAGCGGTTTTAATGGCTCAAGGTTTTTTACCTCCATGCATTCCATGCATGGAGGTAAAGAACCTTCTGTGTGCAGCAGCCTCCTCTAATACTAATACTATCCAGCAATGTGCACGAGAGCCTCAGCTCTCCAGGGATTCTCCCTCCTAATTGGCTGAGATCACAGCCAGTGAACCAATGAGGAGAGGAAGGGTGAGGGGACAAGCCATGGCTTTGTATGTGAATGGACACGCAGAGAAGCGGCTCAGGACCGAGCCTGCTTGGGTGCCCCCAGAGCAAGCTGCTGGGGGCACTTGGCAGGAGAGAGGGTCAAGGAATGCCGGCGGGGGGACCTGAGAAGAGGAGGATTGGGGCTGCTCTGTGTAAAACCACTGCACAGAGCAGGTAAGTATGACATGTTTATTATAAAAAATTAAAATAAACTTGCCTTTAATATCACTTTAAGCATACAGTATGTGTACATATTTTATGCCATGCAAATGAATGCTAAATAGGTACGTTGTAATACCTTACAAAAACTTGATATTTATTTTAAGTAAACATTAGCTTAAAATGAAATGTGAGAAACAGTGCATGATGTAACCAGTAAAATATTAAGTATTATACCTTAAAAAATATTGCAAGCAGTGACATAAACCAAAAGAAAACAATTCCGTGGCCAGGATTCCCTTTATTTTCTATCATCATCCGGGGCTAGTTGCAAGAATCCCCAGTGCAAAAGCTAAAGGAGCGTTAGAAGCTAATTTAACCCTAGGAATTGAGGGGTGTGAAGTTCCTCTTTCACTAAAGGTAATCTTTACTTACAAATTCTTTCATCATATGGTATGCCTAGAGGGAATTGGCTAAATGTGTCACAGATTTACTTTAGGCCATGAAGAATCATAACTAAAAACTCTGTATCAATTTTTTACAGCTTAATGTCAGCCAACATGTTTTTTCTTGGTCTAAGTAACATATAGAAGGTTAGAACCAGTTGAGTTGTTATTCCTGGCAACTATATTTGGAAAATTTCCCCAGAGTTTTTTGTTAAAGAAAGCATAGGAAGAGAGAAGAAGCTCACCAAAGCTCAAACCAATAAGAACATTAGAGAGGTTCTAACCCCTCCCATCTCTGGAGAGATTCTGCTTATTTCCTGTCCCAGTAACCATACCCATTGAGGAAAAATTGCCTCAATAAACATACAAAAGAGATCTTAGTTGGAACTAAGTGGAGTTGAAACGTATCATCATTTTTTCAATCTCAGGTAGGCAGTCTTCTCTCTTCATTATACTTAAAGACTGCTTTAGCTGTGAAATAGTCACAGGATACCGATTTAAGACAAGGCTTGTTGGTGATAATCCCTTTTTTGTAGCTTCTTCCTCAATTTGTTTGACAATACTGATGGTTGCTTTCCCAAGCAATTCTGCCAACCATCGCCAATCATGTCCAGTTGGATGTATCTCATCCAGTAGGTGGTAAAGTTTTTTTAATGTTGAACCTTCAATAAAACGTGTGTTGCAATTCCATCCAAGATGGCGTAAAATTCTTGTGTCATGCTGTGGAAACAAGACTTCCCATGTTCGAATATTACTACCACAAAGGGACCCATTGTTTATTTCAGCATTCAGGATCTCCTCAAAACTATATCCTTTGATTTCCCTAGTTATGCCAGATTGCATTGATAGTTGTTGTTCCTTGTCACAATTTGTACACGATGCCTCAGTTATATCACGTAGCTCGATAGGACAAAGGTACAATTTTTCACAGCTTTGATCCCACCCATTCCTGAGAAGAGTCTCAACTTCTTTTTCTATCTTCTCCAAGAGATTGTAACAGTCACCGTCTTTGTCTTTGTCTCCCCAGCATCCAATTAGGTATAAAGATCTCTTGTCTTCTGAGACCTCAATTCTAACCTGAGCCTCTGTGACTAACAGCGCTCCTTCCTTCCACAGTTTGCATTTGTCTTTTCCAAATATGCGAATAAGTTGAATCTGAAGTCTGCCAACAAAGAAATGACTAAAAAATATCCTGCTGTCATTTCTCCAGCGATATACTACCCCTCTCAGATTTTCCCACCTTCGTCTCTGAAGTCCCCCTCTTTTCAACCAAGCTGGCACAACATAATCTCCTTCCGTTGTTCTTAAAATTAGTTCCAATGTCTCCAGCAACTCCAAAGCAGCCTCAGCATCTCCTTCGCCATCATTCAAGCTAAGGGCTCCAACCACCTCCTCAAAACTCCATAACTGTTTGTTTGTTCCGGATGCTGGGCTCAAAGCAAAGTTGCCAAATCTAGCAAAGATTTTCTGTAGGAGCCAGTTCATGTCCAAGATAATCACACCTGATGGCACTGGAGAGGTAGAGTCACAAGAGACTGATGAGATTATTCTTGAAGGACCGTACTGAGGTAAGTACAACAACTGTTAAAAAAAGAGAGCATAGATCAAGCCACAACTCAGCAATTTAAAAACAGATATTGTTCTTAAAACAGCCTCCATCAAATTTTATCCTAAAAATTGCAATCCCCTCAACTGTGACTCCTCTAATATCCACATTACCCTGCTCTGCAACCATTGTTCCCCAGGTTGTTGTTTTTTTACCACACTCCAATTCAGTGTACTCCATCTTTGTTTTTGTTCTCTCTTCCATCCCTTAGCATGTTTCCTCTGCCATTCGTATTGCCCCTACTCTCCTTCTCTTCTTCTCTGCACGCTCTAGTCCTCCTACTAAATGTAATCTGAATATTTCTCTTTCTAGTTCTTTACTTAATACTTCTGTGTCCAATCTGCTCTTTTCATATTTGTGTTCTGTTCTTCAATGCCTCTATCTATTTCTCCCCAGTGTTTTCCCAAATGCCCTTGACCTGTGATCTCTGTTTGGCACAGACTTCTCACACCTTCTCTTTTTATCTCAAGTACAAATGGGCAGTGTCTTCTGAGCTAGACTACCGGATCATGAGGCTTTTGTCGCAAGCACATCAATTTCATTTATGTGAGCTCCTCAGTGTGCAGAAGCAACCAGCCTGGTGGCCTGAGGTTGTATATTAACAACACTTCCATCCTATTGAATAGTAATAAGGAAACCACATGGGATTTAGCACTATCTATTCACTCCCTCAAGCTCCCAAGCTTCCCCCCCTTACTGCTAAAGAACTAGACTTCTAAACAAAAGTGAGCTATCAAAGCCTGATGTTTCATTATACTGTACCTGTACATGGGAGATACAGGGCAAAAAGCCAGTTCACCTCACAGGAGGGACCTTTAGAAGTGAATATTCTAGTTAGGGGGGAAAACCTAACGCTCATCTTGCTTCCTCACTCTGCAGCACCCACATAATGAATAGTCACGTTAAAAGGCCTGATTGCTTGATTGCTGTCACGTGACATGGGTGTAGATATAAAAAAACAGTTAAAAATATATAAACTTGGAAAAAATAAAATATTATTGACTCACAACCTGTAGAGTTTCCCTATAAGGTAGGTACTTGTTACAGAAAGAACACCATCTGAAGCTGCCCTTAGTTATAATGTGATTATAGAGAAACCTGTACACACTCCCAAATTTATGCTGGTTATGAACACATTTATTAGTAGTAATAGTATTATCTAACAACCCTTGACACTGATGACACTATTACATATGGCAATCATAATCTACATTTTAACAAATATTTAACAAAACAAGAAACAAGTATTTTCTGTAGGTGATATATTAGTTATAACATTTTATGTCCACTGCTGTCATAATTCTAAATACCTCAGAGATGTTGTGCAGATATTCCACGGCAGTCAGTAAAGTAGGAGGGCAGACTGGCTGGCATCCCCTTGCTGCAAGCCATTGTGTAATACTCTCAATAAATTTTTGCCAGCGCTGGAAGCGAACCTAGAAAGTAAATATGAAATAGGTTTAACTGGCAATCTTTAAAATTTGACCCCACACAGCATGTTAGAACGATAGTAAATCGCATTAAAAAAACTGGTCCCCCACAGGTTCATGTCATAATTTGCTAGCATGCATGGCCGAGCCGCAATGGCTAAACTCCTGCTCATGCATGGATAGAGAAACCTGTACACACTCCCAAATTTCTGCTGGTTACAACTAAGCCTTTTTATAGGCTAACCTGTAGTTACAGGATAAAAAGCGAAGCTTACTACCGCTTTAATAGGCCATTTCTGCGGTCCATCCAAGTAGTTTAGAAGAACATGTCACATGTCATCTAGTATCATGTCACTTACAGTGGTAAGCTCAAGGAAATTTTGGATCAATGGACGGCCCAGAATGACCACATAGCGTTGTTATATTATTATGTTGTGATATCAGGAAAATAGTTTAATCTAGCTGCATTCACAAGGTACAAAATACCTTACTGACAACAGAGTAAAGGTAATTTATACTACACCAAAAAAATAAATAAATATATAAAAGACAGATGCAGGTGCTAATACAAGCCTTCACCACTGTCCCTGCATTGACACTACCAGACCATGGGAAATCCTTTACTCTTTTCTGCCATAAAAACCTGCAGCTGGAGCTCTTACACAAGAACATACAAGAAAAAACAAGCCACTGAGATATATTTCATGCCATCTGAACCCAGTAATCAAGAATTTACCCAGCTGTATGAGACCTAGTAGCTGCATGCAAAGTGCTATTAGACAAATTTGCAGACATTATTTTGGACCATTATTTAAACAGTAATGTTCCATTCAGAAATTTTTGCAGAGAGCCCCAACAAAAACATTTGTCCAGGGCAAGGTTCACAAAACGAATATGCGCTGTTTTTTCAAATATTTTTGATTAAAGGGTTTTGTATTTTTTACATAGATACAAACAACCAAACAAAACATTTGACATTTTAAAACAAAAGGGCACAAGTTTCAAGAGTATTATGACTTGTAGCGGGCACCTACTTTTATGTAGGTGACCTTTTTGTTAGCTTACAATTTCAGGTAAATTTAGGCAGGCCTGTGCCATATAGCAGGCCTGTTTGTTTATTTGGGATCAGAGTGACAGTTAGTTTGTATGCGAGTTCTGGCCAATCATTAATTTGTTTGGCAGGAGGCGGGACTCTCATATAAAAAGCCGGGTCACGTGGTGAGTCAGGAGTTCGAGTTGGAGAGGAGCCCAGCCTGGTTCCCAGAGGGGAGAGGTTCCCCCTCCGGGGAGCCAACGGAGCCCCCCCTTGCGAAGAGGGTGGGGAACCTGTAGAGGAGTATATGACACCGTACAGCATGTAGTCGCTGGTGTCGTTGGCCACCCCTGGGGGGGAAGGGAGCGTGCCAGAAAGGAGGAAAGGGATGAAAGAATCATTGTGGAAGAAGTAACAGCTAAGCGGAAGGAAACTGGGCGATCAATCGTTTATGAGTGGCACATGGACTATAGATCACGTGAGTGAAAGCCCAAGGGAAAGGTACTGCCAGAGGCTGAGGGATGTTGGTACGCAAGTTAGAGAGACAGGTGGTGGTGGCCTGTGACTTTGGGTTCAACAATACCCCAGAATTCCAATCAGTCAAGCGGGAGGAGTTATTCAGAGTGACTTTTCTTTAGCTCAACTTGAAAGTACCATGCAGATGGGAAGTAGTGGTAAAGAGGTGGCGGTAAAACTACTAGTACACATATAGAGATACAGACTGTTCTTGAAAAGTTCTGCAGATGAAGAAGTTATTCAGAGTGACTCTTTATCAATTATTCTCTATCAAATCTACTTCCATCTTCCCTGATGAAGAAAATCACATAGTGTGATTTCCTATTACCCGCAGTGATTCTAGGTCTTTGCATGAAAGGCAAAGAAAAGATTACAAAGCAACAAAAGAGCATCTCAAAAAAACCCTTCTCCTATCCCAGTTCAAGTTACTTAAATAAAAGCAAGAGAAAAATGCAATATGGACTGTTTATGATTGTATGGGCTGTGATGGGTCGAGTGGTAAACGTGAATTACGGATATAATAATTAATCAGCCGCTCCTTCGGGGGTAAGCCCTACAGACTTTTCTCACAAACCGCACAGAACTGTTTGCATACTTAGGTGTGGACCAGTAAGGTCAGTAAGATGAGTCAATAAAACATGTTAACATAAATGTCAATGTCGCTCGGGTATGAGTAATGTACACATCATATATGTAGGACAAAGTGTTCTTACTGCTAATAGCAAGGTATACAGCAAGAATCAATAAATGTAGCCCTCCTTCACAATCCAGACATATCAACTAACTGTATATTGGATTTGCCTACATATGTATGCCTTAAGCCTCGTACACACGATCGGATTTTCCGACGGGAATTGTGTGATGACAGGCTGTTGGTGGAAAATCTGACCGTTTGTACGCTCCATCAGACAATTGTTGGATGGCAGGCTTTCAAATTTTCCGCGGACAAATGTCTGTTGTCAGATTTTCCCATCATGTGTACACAAGTCCGTCAGACAAAAGTCCAAAGTACAAACACGCATGCTCGGAAGCAGGGAGGAGCCAGAAGCGGTCAGTCTTGTAAACTAGCGTTCGTAATGGAGAATTAACATTCGTGACGCATCAAATTATGAAATCTTGAAATGCAGCGCACATTCTCTTCTTCTTTAATGGGATAATAATGAAGCTGCTTTGCTGGTGATACTGATGGAGTTCTGCCAAACATATCTTAAAAGGCTTTTATTTTCTAGTGATATCAAGAATAATATTATTATGCTTGTTTTTTTTTTTGTTTGGGCAAGTTACCACAACACCATTATCCCCTAGTTTTTAAGATCAAAGATACAACTATGTTGGTGTCCCTTGTTAATTTTAGATAAAAAAAATAACAATAATAAAATAATAATAAATAAAAGCCTCATGCATGTGTCCTGCTTCTTAATATAGGGGTCAACGATGCCAAGAGTTGGTGAAAGCAGGGGTCCGTCATCCAGAGATAATTCCAAAAATCATCCAGATTATCCTCCTGGAGCTCCCGCAGCAAAGGCATATAACATAATTGATCACGATTAATAAAGCAACCAATTTTTGGTCCAATAAATCCTCCTCCTCTTGTTCCTGGACTGGATTTGGGTCAAAGCAATAACTCCAAGGCCAATAATAAATAAAACGTTATCTCCTCCGATTCCTCAACATGTCTGGTTGACGAACGGCCGTTCAGAAACGAACCGAAAAGCACGAAATGAAAAGCGCTAAATGAAAAGCGTGAAATGAAAAGCGTGAAATGCAAAGCATGAATCAACACTCACCAAACTTCTACTAACACGAAATTAGCAGAAGGAGCCCAAAGGGTGGCGCATGACAATTGAACTTCCTCTTTATCGGCTCATAGTACGTCTAGTACGTCACTAGGTTCGGGTTTGTTGGCCGACAATTGTGTGCCGTTTGTATGCAAGACAAGTTTGGGGCCAATGCACTTCGGACAAAAGTCTGAGGTTTTGTCTGCGAAGAATCATATCGTGTGTACGAGGCTTAAAATACCATTATAGGCCATGCAGAATTTGCATAGAGACAAGGGTTCTTGGAGCTAACCTTGGTACCTGTAACCAGGGGTCCCATAGTTTATTAAATTTAAGGGGGGTACCTCAGAATTTTAGGAATTTGGAAATGAAATATAAATAGTTCTTCATCAAGAAAACACAGAATGCAGGTCAGAGGGTCATTTTGAAGGAAGACCTGAAAAGCTTGATTAATGACCGAAATAATTTTGTTCCAGTATCGTACAAGCTTGGGGCACCTCCAGAACATATGCAGATGGTCAGCTGGAGTAACCCCGCTTCTGGGGCAATCTGGAGTAGTTGAGATGGAGACAAGGGGGACCTGTTCCAAAATAGTCTGCCATATCCCACCATCTAATGTTGGGATATCTGATGACCAGTCCCTTCTGCCATGAACCTGTACCATACTGTGAAGATGATGCACCGTTGACCCATACGAGGATATGAGACCTTTTTGCCAGTAACATTAGCCATGTGGTCAATTAATGGGGTGTCTATCTGTTTGAGGGACATGGAACTAGCCTGGATAGAAAGTTTGTGACGAAGCTGGAAGTATTGAAAAAAAATCTCAAACCTTAGCCATCATGAGTAGAGTAGAGTAGGATATTGGCATCTAGTCCTAAACCCACCTGCCTCCAATTGTGCTAACAAGTTATATTTAATAGATCTGGACAACACTGCTTAAATGGGATAGTGGGTGTCCACATTTCCCCAGCCCAAAAAATGTTGCAGCTGGGATGCTAAAAAAAAAGTCTAGCCAAGGGGACAGCCAATACACCACCATCTTTAGGCAATTGCAAAATGGGAAGACAGATTCTCGGTTGTTTCCCCTTCCAAATCTGAATGCGAAAGAGGGAATCCGTCTTTTTGAAGCATTTTTTGCGGAACTCATATGGAGGAATTGTGTAAGACATACAGCAATTGGGGAGCCCAAATCATTTTAACTAGGTTCGCCCTACCCAAAGCCGTTAGAGAGAGCTTACACCATGCCTTGCTTTTAGATTTAAATGTATCTAGTAGGGTTGCAGGTTGTATTTCAAGTAATCTCGGACATCATTCAGGAAGTACCCAGACTCCCAGATATTTAAAACTAGAAATTACTTTTATTTGCCGTGCGCAGGGAAGGAGACCCACCTGCTGCTTATCGGGAGGAGCACAGACTTGTCCTAATTGATCATAAATCCCAAGAAGGATCCAAAGGTCCTAATAAGGGACATGAGGGAGGAGAGGGATTTATTAAAGTCACCTAAAAATAATAATGCATCATCCACGTATAGGGCTAGTTTATCTTCCATTATCATCCAAATATCTAACAATCAAAAGGTGTACCATTTTGAACTCAGCCACCCTACTACCTGTATTAGAGGAGGCAGGAGGAAAAAAAAAGTAAATACTAACAGAGACAGCAGATGTGCTTTGCAGGTGGTGCATGATTTTATTCTCATTTAGAGGGCTAGAAGTTTTTTTAGTTCAGCAGGTAAACCAATTAAGCATGCCAAGGTAGTTGATTGGCTGTCTTGAGCCTTCCAACATCTTTCTGAGGTAGCCCTAATAAAAGTTAAAGCACACACTAGAGCAAACATGCCAGAGACAGACGGAAATCATAAAGCAGACCAGACGGCCAAGAATGCCACATTACAGCCCCAGACACTTGCAAGGTCTATGCAACTCACAGTAGAGCTGTGATTTTTCAATAAAAGTACCCCAGAACAAGAAGAACAAGTGGTCCACAGTGGGGGGCAACTCATGATGAAACAAGACTTTGGAAAAATGGCAAGCTTTTATATCTGCCAGTGACTCTTTTCCCATGATTGATGGCTAGCTTGACAACTCGACCATTAAGCAAAAACAGTTATGGCTGCATTAGTAAATAGCCATTGGATAGTGCCAGGTTCCACCACAGTTGCCTTAAAATATAACGCTTTTTGTTTTACCTGTTACCAAAGGTGTTACCAAAATCTGATTAGCTCCTTCAGAGATTACAAAGTAATGCACTTGTATGCACTTGTCCGTGTGGAAATGTTTTCTAAATGGCCAGAAGCTTGACCAGTGGCAAATGCTTGCAAAGGCCACAAAAACGAGTTATCAGACACAGTTTGTAAGTAAGGAGTCCCAGAAACTATAAAGAATGACAAGGAACTCACTTTAAGGGAGAGATCTTCCAAGTTTTGAATGCATTGGGAATAGAACAAGTTTTTTCACATCCCTTACTGTCCACAAATGAGTGGAAAAGTAGAAAGACCTTATGAAACTGTAAAAATTGAGTAGCTAAGTTGATTTCAGAAACTAGAAAACTATGGCCTGAATGTCTCCTACTAATATTCTATTAGGTTACGATGGCACCTCATGCCGCATACACACGAGCCGAATGTCCGTTATAAAAGGTCCGATGGGAGCTTTTCATCGTATATTCCGACTGTGTGTATGCCCCATCGGACTTTTTCCGTCAAAAATTCAGACGGACTTAGATAGAGAACATGTTCTAAATTTTTCCGACGGAACTAATTACTATGGGGAAACCCGCTCGTCTTTATGCTGTTCTGACGTACCAAAAACGACGCATGCTCTGAAGCAAGTACGAGACAGAAGCGCTCGGTCTTTCTAGTGCCATTGTGCGTGTTGTACGTCACCGCGTTCTTGACAGTCGGACTTTGGTGTGACCGTGTGTATGCAAGACAGCTTGAGCGGAATTCCGCCGGAATTCCGTTGGAGAAACCTTCAGAGTTTATTCCGAAGGCAAAACCGCTCATTTGTACGCAGCATAAGGGAAATACTGGATTTGAGATTTTGTTTGGCAGCATGTAATTTTATTTTTCTCAGCAGCTGAAGGCCTCCAGTCCACTCTTACAGAGTATGTTGTTGATCTCCAAAGGTTTTTGACTAAAACATATGTGTGTATCATCCTCCTAGTTTAGAGTAAGCTGATGGGTAAATTTAGCTAGCTCCAATGTAATCAGAGGAGCAGAGGTGGATTGCTTAGGCCTGTTTCACAGGCTGCTGCTCTGTTATTTCCCTGTCTTCTAGAGAATTCTGGAACATAGCGGGAGGAAGGACAGAGTTTGCAGCCTGAATATTTATAGGACTCCAGTCAATCCCTGGGGAGGTGAGCCCCGAAGGTGATGAGAGAGCCCATAAATAATCTGAGGCCTGAGCAGCAAGGGGCAGTGTTCCTGAGTCCTGTTCTGCAGGAGTAGACCCCTGTGCAGAGGCTCTGCCCCCTGGGGCAGGAATCTGGGGGGAAGCCAGCCAGAAGACACCAAGGTCCCAGCTAGACTTAGCTGGGGGGACTATTTGCAAGTCCAGATCCAAGGATCAAGTTGGGTCAGGAGAAGCTCACAGGAGAGAGCCAAAAGTAAGTTGTAGGAGAGAGCCCAAGCTGTCCTTTGGTGGTTTGAGTCTGCATCTCCCTCATTAGGAAGAGCCTGGTGGATATCAGCAGCAGACAAAGGATGATCCTTAGGTTAAGTCAGTACACGACCCAGTGCTGAAGAGTTGTGACAGTGTGTAGCTTTGAAACTCTGGAACAGGTCACAGTCACAGTCAGCCTAGAGATCCAGTGAGACATTATTTTGTGCAAGTGCAGCCAATAGTTTGTGCAGTACAGCCAGAGGTTTGTGAAGTGCAAGCAGAAGTGAGCAGTACTCAACTAGATCTAAAATTTGTATGCCCGAGCTAAAGTTGAAAAAACTGTCTATTAAAAAATATTAACAATGAAGTGCTACAAACTAGTGCATGGGCTGCTGCTGTTAAAAAAAGATGTGTGGTCCCTTTAAATGATATACTGTATATGCAGATCCACAGCGCTGTCCCCTTAAATTTTACAATTCATACATATACACCATAAATCATAAAACAATTATTTCATAGAATTCAGTTGCTCAAAAAATCATCAAAGTTTGCAGTCACCGCTCAGGTGCGATTCAGGTGCATAATTTTTCCTGAATTCGCACCTGAACTGGACCCAAAAATGCACAGGACCCTTTTAAAATTCGCACTGCAGCCTCCACGGACATGTGTGAACTGGCTCCATTAAAAGCCGGTAATATTCACATGTTATGCGAATTGAATGTGGTGAAAAATGCATCTAATTCGCTTATACAGTATGTGAACCCAGCCACAAAGTGCAATCGGTGCTCCAAATCTTCTTATGTGTGATAAGGTGCCATGCTCCCCTTTTGTGCCCTCACTCTGAAGAGGGTGAAATGCATTAGGTGGGAACTTCCGGTGACGTCACAATCAGCGTTTGGTGCGCATGCTACTCTGCTGGTTCTATACCGGCGTTACATGCTTGTTTGCACAGGAAACTTGTGAGTGGGAAATTTGCATGTTTTAAATCTTTTTAACAATAAAACTGAATTACACTAGGGAGATTTCTCTACCTCTTTATGCGACCATTAACCTGCCATCCTATTGAGAGAAGTAGAGGAGCTGAAGAAACAGCATCTGAGCATCCACCTATGATAGGCGTATTCACATTCGTAATCTGTGCAGGAGCTGGAGAAATGACATCTGAGCATTCATTTGTGACAGGCGCATTTACACAAAATACTGACACAAGGGGTGATCCTTTTTCCAACTCAGTGATTCTCTTTTTGAAATTTTATTTTGTTTTTTATTTTTTTTCTGACATGTTATATCTTTCACTTGGATGTTATAAGTTGCTGGATAAAACAAAACTCTGTCTGTCTTTATTTCAGGCTGCAAAGCAACAAAATGTGATTATTTTAGGGGAAGTTTCCCTGTTCCACTGTCATTTACAACTGCTTTTTTAACTAAAAGAAGACAGTTTAACCACATATTCTATTATGAACTTAAAGCGGTTATGACAGATAGCATGGAGGAAAACTCAAAATGCATTGGGACCTATCCAAAGGGGTAAATAAGTAATTCCTATTGGTTACTCACTCTCTTACCAAAGGCCAGAGAGAAGCTGTACAGGGAGTGCAGTAAACCAGTAAGGGTGCAAACATGACTTGCCCATTAACACACCAAAAAAAGTGGTGGTTTCCTTTTGCATATTTGATATGCATTAACTAGATTGAAATTAAAAGGGGACTAATTAGTCCAGGCTCAGCAAGAAGAGACATCGCCAGACACAGCGGAGGTCGCAGGTTCAGACCCGGGTCCTGACATAGATGTTACAGAGTGACTATCCATTACGTGTGTGGATAAAATATCATAAAGCATATCATCACTTACCCTCTGCAGGCCCAGATGCTCCATGACAAGCTGACATATTTTAGGCTTAGGTTCCTGGCATTAAACACAAAAGTAGACAGTTATTCATAAGTACTAATAAACTGGAGATATAATTCCACATACAATATCTCTTGTCAAAATGTAGAATCTAAATTATTTCAACTCTAAATTAATATAATGAAGACATTACATCTCTTACATGATTGACAGGGCCAGTGCCAGCATAAGGCTACTTAGGCAGCTACCTTAGGGCGCAAGGATGGGGGGGGGGTAAAATCTGAATCATCAGCCACTTGCTGGGGATTCTGATTTTTTTTGTCAGCTGTAGCCCATGAAGCAGGTTGCATTCCTTCTCTGTGTGGCAGAGATGTGCAGGGAATGAGCGAGGCAGAACTCGGGGAGAGGACTCGAACCTGCTATACAGTGGGGTGTGGATCAGCTATAAGGTACCCACCATGTCCCTTTACACCTCCGGCCAGCAGTTCACACTATACAGCGGTGTAGGAGGGGAGTTTGACCCTGGTAGGCACCGGCTTTAGCAAACAAGTGAGTCGTTTGGCTTGTGAACTTGCCTGTGTCTACCCGGGTCAGATGCCCCTCCCCCTCCACCCAATAGTGTGACATGCTGGTCGGAGGTGTAAAGGGAGATATCTGGCACTACAGAGGTGCCGTCTAATAGTGCAGCATAGTAGAGTGGCCATAGGGTGACTTCAGATCCTCTTTAAATAGGCTGCAGAGAGCTTATTTCTGTGGGGGGTGTGGAGTACAAAGGATACTGAAAATGCAGAGTTGTGTGTGTGGAGGGGGGGAGAGATATATGTGTACAAGTGGGTACAGAGGTGTGTTAGGGGTGTGGGGGGTGCAGAAATGTGCATTGGAGTACATGTGCTGGGGGGTGCAGAGGGGTGCTGGGAGTACGGAGGCTTACTAAAAGATACAGAAGATTCTGGGGGGTTGCAGAGGTTTACAAGGGGTACGGAAGTGTGCTGAGGTTGTAGAGGCCTGCTGGGATTTACAAAGGCATGCTGGGGGTGTAGAAGTGTGTGTGAAGGTGAAGAGGTGTGCAGAGGGTGCAAAGGCTTGCTGGGGGCACAGAGGAGTACTTGGGAATACAGAGGATTCTGAGGAGTGCAGAGGTGTGAGGGGGGTATGGAAGTGTACTGGGGCTGTGAAGGTGTGCAAGGGGGTGCAGAGATGTGCGGGGGGGGGGGTAGGTTGCAAGTTGCAGCAAAAATGATCCATTAATTCTAATGTCCCGTACACACGGTCGGACATTGATCGGACATTCCGACAACAAAATCCTAGGATTTTTTCCGACGGATGTTGGCTCAAACTTGTCTTGCATACACACACAAAGTTGTCGGAAAATCCGATCGTTCTGAACGTGGTGACGTAAAACACCTACGTCAGGACTCTAAACGGGGCAGTAGCCAATAGCTTTCATCTCTTTATTTATTCTGAGCATGCGTGGCACTTTGTGCGTCGGATTTGTGTACACACGATCGGAAATTCCGACAACGGATTTTGTTGTTGGAAAATTTTATAGCCTGCTCTCAAACTTTGTGTGTCGGAAAATCCGATGGAAAATGTGTGATGGAGCCTTTAGAGAAGACCTGCCCTGTTTCTAAATATGCTGGCTGGAGAATATGAACTTCTCTGACGTTCTTATCTGCATACTTCAGACAAGTCAATGACTCAGAAAACTCTGAATCCGGGAGCAACCAGGCAACTGGCATTTTTAGCAGAAGGCCAGAAATAGCGGGTTTTGTCTTAGTACCAGTTTCTTGTTAAGCAAATTTGTTAAAAATCAAAAGGTACGACCAAATAATTTTCCAAACATAAAATATCTCTTATCTGAAGCATTTTTTCACCTTACTGTGGATCAACTGGCTTTTTTTCCCTTCTTAGAACACAAGCAAGATTTTTACACTTGATAGTAAAAGTTATATAAAGCCAGTGCACACTGATAATGCTTAAACTAAAGATAACAAACTTTAACTAATGTAAACTTCCAAGTTACCAAGTTAGAGGATTTGTTTTCTCAGCCAAATCACAGTAAATAAATCTCTACATACTATTCCTCACTACTCCAGTACAAAACTAAAAGGCATAAGCAAACTAAATCTCACTGGGAACAAGATATACCTGAAATATCAGATGACAACTGGCAGGAAATTCTGCCCTCACAGTCATCTCCTCCGGCGATAAGGTTATCCATGTGAAGTTCCTACTTAGTGCATATTACACTCAATATATTCTATTCAAAATGGGTAAACAATCCTCCCCTCCTTTGCCCTAAATGCCCATCTGAAAATGGCACATTTTACTACATGGTCCAGGAATGCCCTGTTGTATTACTTTTGGTTGGCTGATACAGACTTCAGAAGCTCCATCCTTCAAACACCTAAGATATGCAACTCATGTAGATGTCTGTTATTTGGGTATTTGGAGGACTTTGATTTACCAAACTGCATGAAACTCTTTTATGCCAAAAAGGCTTTACCGATTCATTAAAAATCACACAATCCTCCTACCCTAGCTCAATGGCTTAGAGCTGGCTCAGAGCTGTTAACCTCAAGTAATCCCTATGTATAAGTTAATATATGAGGCTCAAGGATGGCCAAAAAATGTGAAAAGCTCTGGTCTCCCTGCCTGGTATCGCAACCCACGATACTGCTTGTTAAGTTGTATATGAGTGTATATATGAGTAGAAGTTTAGATGGTACCTAAACGTTATATAGCTGATAAATCTTTATGATGGGCTGATTTGTAATTATACATGTGATTGTCTAATATTGTATGGAACTACAGCTTTAAGTGGATATGAATTATGTAGTTCACAGACCAGACTGGTCTGGCGGTTTGATCCTGGGTTCCATTCCCTAGTTGGCACACAGCAGCCAGACACACAACATTTTCATACTCAGAGACATTAAACGGGCTGTGTAGCTCTTTTTTTAAGATTTTTTGGGTAGAACTTGGATGGGGTAGGGGTGAGCCTGGGGATACTCCAGAAAACTATGGCACAAACAAAGAGGACTTTATTTCTGAACCAGAACTTCGAGGTAAAGTCACCCCCTTTGAAGTTGTAACACTGAGCAACAGGCAAACAGGAATCCCAATAGAGATGCAGCCATGAAGTAAGAAAGAAGAAGCTAAAGATCTTTCAGAGGAGATTAGGAATGTCTCTAGATTCCAGAGGCTGGTACTCGCTGTTTCTAATTTACAGGCAGCCATGTGCAGGGGTCAGCAAATGTCTGTACTCCAGCAGCATGTATCCTGGATCTGTGGTGGACTTTTAAAGAATACTCCAGGATAGGGCAGAGGTCCCCCAGCCAAGCTGTAGCTGGGACTGCACAAAAGTGCTGCAGTCCAAAGTGAAACTCCCAGGGCTGCCACAGCCATGTGGCTGGGTCTTACTCTCCCTGGAACAAGATCCCCCCACTCTAGGCCCAAGCCCATTTATACCTCCCTCTATCCCCTGCTGGTCACCCACCCACTATGTCCTAGGATCCCCTGGGATACAGGGGGAAGAAATTGAGCCAAGCCAGTAAAGTCTAGAGCAGACCTGACTAATCAATAGGTGCTCTCCCTGGGTACAGGGAGAAGCCAAAAACGAAATTAAAAAAAAAAAAAACAGTAGCTCTGAGGGTGTTACAATTAAATGCAGAAATACATTACAGTAAGTGTAAAAAGTGTGTGCATCCACACTGCACCATTGAGGTGGATGGAAATCTGTTTGCTTTGCATTTCAAAAGCCCTTTATAAGGATGTGCTGCCTCTAAGGTAAGTATGCTCAGAATGTATTCATTGCCACATTCTGTATATTTTCTAATTGGAGAGCTCAGATAGTTTAGGTTTAGGGACCGCACTTTGCAAAGGAGCGTTGATGTGGCATGTTGTGCATACATTGGCATGTAGAGCTGAAACATAACTCAAACAAACAATATACATATAAAGAGAATGTATAGTCTGTCCAATGTTTTTTTTTTAAATATGTAAAAGATCCACTTGATATAAATAATATATTCAGTACATGCAAATGTTTTTAAAAATCTTTTTTTCTGCATATAACTTGTAATTATAGGTGTACCTGGACGCAGTCATATTAGCCTATTACATAGTTTCTGTTTACTAGTTTGGTTTGCTACCTAATAGTTGTGCTTTACAGCATCTTTTCACAATGCAGGTCACGGAGACAGCTGATTTATTGAAAACAATTTGCTCCCTCTACAGCTGATATATTGTCTCAATTGCTGTTATCCTTGAACTCCAGGCAGATAAAAAACGGAAAGCAAACATTTTATATTGTAAAGCAGCCTATAGATTATGCAATTTTTTTTCCTTTCACCACTGGTGGAAGGAAAAAAAATGTTTGAATCCCCCATTAGCACTATTTGTGTTGATGGGGGAAATCGCTCTGGCAACACTATTTTGTTCTGCTGGTAGGGAGCCTTCACCACTGGCAGAACAGAATGATCCCTGCTGGTGG
The DNA here is from genome assembly GCF_042186555.1 of Aquarana catesbeiana. Taxonomy (NCBI): domain Eukaryota; kingdom Metazoa; phylum Chordata; class Amphibia; order Anura; family Ranidae; genus Aquarana; species Aquarana catesbeiana. The sequence goes on from NC_133326.1 coordinate 131,933,310, forward strand.
CTATATCCAACAGCCAAGTTGATCAATGGATTGATTTTAGTACAACCAGCCTGCCCATAGATTCAGTCCCTGCTGAACCGGCCAAGATTCAATCCATCTATGGCCAGCTTAAAAGTGATGCAATGTCAGAAAAAGTCAATGTTCATTAAATTACATTATCCACTTTAAATATATAAACTAAACTTGAAACTATACATACATAAATGCAAATGTACAAAATCTATAAATACCTTCAAAACTACAAAAAGCATAGTGACTGTCTGCATCTCCCTGTTTTGCACTTTTATGTCATTTGCTACCATATGACCGGTACCCATGAACTGGTAAATGTATCTCCCTGGGTTGACAGTTTAATTGAGATGCAGATTAATCTTTGAAAAACTAGACCCTATAATCATGGGGCAACAGATATGCATTGCTTACAGATGTGATTACCTGTTTCGTTTTTGCAACAATTATTTCCAGGACGTCTTTGATGGGCTCCACATCTGTCTTCTTTTTACAGTTTATTGGGAAAAACTGTTTCTGAAAACAATTAAACAGCTCTGTCTCTCTCTTCATCACATTTTCATAAAAGCGTTGTGCTGTAAAAGAATTCACCAAAATGTTTTAAATAACTGTCTGGGTATTTTCCAGTAACTTGTCATGTAAAACTAACATAACAATCTGGGCGCTGCAATTCTCATTAGGTATCCTCCTACTTCATCAGATAACATAAAAGTAGATATGACTGAGCAGGAACTTTAAGAACCATTTTCAAACTTCATGATTTGGCAGACAAAGCATTTTTTCAACGGACATCTGTGACGTTATTTTCCCTGAACAACTTTTTATGAACAAGCCTATTATAGAAATCTCACATGTCCTTAAGACTTGCTTCTTGAGGCATTAGATGCAAGGCAGAGGCCCTTGTCCCTCAACACTGTGCTTTGCCACCCCCTTGCAAAATACCCTACTCAATATTGGAAGACACGTGGCCTGGTCTAGTACAAGAAAAAGGGATAAAGGGATTCGGGGGGGGGGGGGGGGGGGTCAAGGGTCCAAGTGGGGTTTTGAGGGGAATTTTCTTTTAATGTGTACTGTCAGGACTACATTGCAAACCACCATGCAGCTTTAAGGCATTTGACAAGCTTGTTATTCAAAAGATTAGTGTATTTTTAACTTTTGACCACATTTTGACCTTTACGCCACATGAACAGACCCTCTCCCTGATAAATAGTATTTTTTTTAAATTTCTTTTTGCATGGTACATGCCTCCCATGGCAGTGTCCAGTTCTCCGTGTCCTTTTTTTATATAATAGTGTGCCTACTACCCTTGAAAATGGCCCAAAATAACAAGATTCAGTTCCCACAGACTCAGTGAGGTTAGGCTCTAAGTTTGGAGTTCACAGACTTCATGCTGGATTTGCCAATCCCTAACTGTAATATGGTTTGCATGATATTCAAGACAATAGCATTTCAATAAATAATAATTTGGCTTCTAGTTAAAGTGCAACTCCAGCGAAAACGTTAGGTTTAGTCAGAGTGGGGAAAGGACAGAATCTCTGTCAGGTTTTTATTGCGGTATGTGTCCCCGCTAGGGAGATGAGAAGGGTATTCCCGCACATTCTCGCACATTAAATTGGAGTACACTGAACCAACTGCCTACCGATTATGTTCCACCGTTTCTGTTGACCTGGAATCTCTTTCATTCCTGAACAATGTGACAATATTCGTTACTTTTCCCATAAGTCTTCCATTGCCAATAGGATTCAAGAGTTGGGCTTTAAACGTCTCTCTCGATGGTACATGACCCTTCAAAAAATGTTATCCACAGGTCCCTCCAGTTTGTTGGCAATGTGAAAAGAAGAATGTACATTCCTACACATATCTGGGGAATGTCCTACTCTTAAAAGTTTCTCGAGTGGGGTACAAGCCTATACTAAAAAGCTTACTGATGTTGACCTGGGGAACAACCCTGCTGCATTCTTACTGCATCTACTTATCAAGAAAACAATACAAAAACTTCCTTTTGATTCACATGATCAATCCAGCAAAAGCATGTATCCCGCTCAAATGGAAACAACCTTCGCCCTCTTTGGCTACAGTACAACCCCTAGGGCTTTTTATATGGTTGGAATCTGTTCCATGGGATTTGCAGATGCCCCCTCCCCCCCCCAATTTTCCCTCCCTCTTCTTCCCCCTACTTCCCTCCCCCTTTTTTCCTCTTTTCCCTTTTGCTATTACTGTGGATATGTTGCGTTTTTGTGGACCTACGATCTGATACTCATCCTTTTTCCCAACCTAGGTGATTTTTTAATATCTTCTTCTGCCTCTGTAGGGGTGGCCCAGGACTATAGGTGTGACCTGGGACTCCTTTTTGCCTTTAGTAAAATTTGGAGAAGATTATGGGTTTGCCACTTTGTGGCAGCTGTCTTTCTCAGTGTTGGAGCCAATCGTTAATACTAACACGATGGTGCACAATTGGTAATGCTTGGTGGTTTCCATCTGCTTTCAGTTCAAGAGGTCAAACTATTTATGAGGTATTTGGTGAAGTTAATTTGCAAAAGAACTTAAACAGCAGCAAAAATACAACAGGTTCAGGAAAAAGTAAAGGTAGTCCTGGATTAGTGGGGTAATCCAGAATGGTTGTACTTAGTGATAATTCCTAGGGTAATTCCTAAGGAACGGGAGGACAATTAAGGCTGCGTTGTTTCAATTTCTGCTGCACAGTGTGTGTGTGTGATAGGTTGACAACAATCTCATCAATCCTGCACTTCAGCTGTAGATGCTTATGGCAAAGGGGCCAATCATAGATTAATGCCTTGAGCTTCGGTGAAACCTACTCTGTACTGCTGGACATGCAGAAAAGTGGATGGCAAACCTGCTCTGCACTGCTGGAGATGCTGCTATTTGGGCCAAGCTGGAAGGCGAATTACTTGAGGACTCAGCACTTTAGCCTGGACATCTGCTTCCTTCCCCCTGGTCTGGCGCCAAGTGTCCCGAACCTCCCTGAGCAGTTCACTGAGCTACACTCCACTCCTCCTCCCTGGGAACTGTAGTTTCCTCCCAGCTGTTATGCAGTGCCGCCTGTACATAGTGAAACTACATCTCCTACAATCCCTTTTTTAACAGCATCTCCTCCTCATAGTCTGATGTTAACCAATGGGGGGAGGACATAAAGAGTCAATAGGGACATAGCGAGCAGGCATTATATCAACAACAGAAAGAGGAGACAAGGGAGTCCCCAGAAAGCAAAAAAGGGGAATGGTCAACTACGGCTTATGGTACAAAAATGCAAAAAGGCTTTCCGGAGGGTGCCCTACTCGTGGGGATCGATGTGGAGTCGCTTTACACATCTATTCCCCACGAGTGGGGCATTTTGGCGGTATATCACTTCCTAGAGAAACACTTCCCAGAAATGGGAGCCCAAAATGAATTCATCATTGATCTCCTAGAGCTTGCACTCAAGCACAACTTTTTCCAGTTCTCTGGGTCTAACTATCAGCAGCTGCGTGGCACCTCTATGGGAGCCCCATGGGCCCCGGCCTATGCGTGTCTGCACCTGGGCCGGTGGGAGGAGGAGAAAGTTTATGCCTCATCGATGTACCTCGGCCATGCATGCTGCTGGCTGAGGTACATCGATGATGTCCTGATGGTATGGGCAGGGACTTCAGATGAACTGGAGGTGTTTATGGCAGAGCTAGAAAACGACACTAGAAATATACATCTAACTTATACTGCGGATCCCCATCAACTCTCCTTCCTGGACCTATCTATCCGACTTGAGGGTGGTAGGTTGATTACTAGTACTTTCCGAAAGGAAACAGCCGCAAATACATTACTACAGGCGGATAGCCACCACCCCAAGTCTCTGATACGTGGGATCCCGGTTGGACAGTTCATGAGAATCCGCAGAAATTGCTCTACTGAGGAGGACTACTTTTCCGAATCTAAACAACTCTACCAGAGATTCAGGGAAAGGGGATACCCCCACCGTACCCTCAAGCGAGCAATGAGCATCGCAGGACATAAGAGGAGAGCTGACCTCCTCTTACCCCAGAAAAAGACACAACAGGAGACTGAGGGACTGGTGAGATTTATCACCCCCTATGGGTCCCAGTGGCACCAGGTTAATACAATCCTCTCAAAACATTGGCACATACTGTTGCGGGCTGTTGGGTCGAGGCAAATTATCGGTGAGAGACCGTCAATGGTTGCTAAACGAGCCCAAAACCTCAATGACATGCTGGTGCAATCTGAGTTTGTACGGTCCTCAAATAGAAGTTGGCTCACTGATATGCCTCGGGTCAACGGCATGTTTCCGTGTGGCCACTGTGGCACATGTAAGTATGTGGACCGCTCAAAAACCTTTAGAAATTCGGATGGTAGTCAACAATTTGAGATTCGGTCTTTCATTAACTGTGCAACAACTAGAATACTCTATGTTCTCGAATGCCCATGTCATAAATTGTATGTAGGCAAAACTAAGAGACAGCTGCGTGTTAGATTCGGGGAACACCTGAAGAGTATCAGGCTAAAGGAAGAAACTTCAGTGGCTCAACACTTTTTGGATTTTCATCAGGGCAAAACCACAGGTCTGAGGGTAAAGGGCTTTTATGCCCTTTCTCTGACAGACCATAGGGGTGACTTTGACAGGGTACTCCTACGCAAAGAGAAAAAATGGATATTCAGGCTTGGTACTCTTCAACCTAATGGCTTGAACCACGAACTAAGCCTGAGTGTCTTTCTTGAACCATAAACATTAGGTTTGAAGTGTTTTATAAAGGCTCCCCGGCTGATCTCTTGTTTTGGTTGTTTTTGATAGAATTTATTTCTGACCATGAGGGCCATTCCACCTTATGAGGAAATTTATTACAATGTCTATTGCGCTCTTTACTTGATGCCTGGTGATATGTGAGATTGTATTTCTTTCTCCCCCCTTGCAAATAAGTACTTTTTCGTTTGAGCAACTGATTGGCACCTTTTTTCCACTGCATTACCTGATGTGACCACAAGATGGCAGAAAATAGCTATTTGGCATGGTTTGATCTGATTGGACAGTGTTCCCTATTTAAATCAACCTTAATTCAATGCCAAATTGTTCTGAAGAAGTACGCGGAGGCGTACGAAACATCAACGCAGCCCCTGCAGGGCTTGTCAGCAGGCCTTCAACATGCTTCCTTTTCCAGCAATGTAAAAGGGTTTCCCTGTGATTTGCATACAGCACCATACTTCACAAGCTAATTCCGCATCAGCAATTGAATGCAAAGTTCCTGGTTCCTGGTCTCTTCCTAACCATGTGACCGGTCATGTGATCACACAGTCTGCAGTGTCTACTATTGAGGAGAATGGTGTGCTGTGACTACACACTGAATGTTGCTCTGAACTGACTGTGAGCCGCTCCATGCCAAACAGCAAGACAGCAGAGTCTGAGGACATCCCCAGTACTTGAAAGAGGTGAGAGCCCAATGGGCAGTTTCTCTTTCCCTCCTTACCTGCTTATCAATAGTCTTTGCATCTGTTTGCCATTCACCCTCCTGCATGGATTGACACACTTGAAACTGATGAACTGTGAAAATATCATCCTGGTCTAGATTGGAAAAGAGACTAAGCCCTTTCTTTGGAGTGGTTTGTCCTTTGCTCCTTTTATGCTGCATTGAGGAAATAGTGTTTGTGCACTGGACATACCTAGTAATAGGAACGCTGGTCTTTCCATTTCCAAAACAACTGGTGTAAACACACATTTAGTGCACTGAGTTTGGAAGCTGCTTGTGGAGGATTTCCTTCTAACAGAGGTTTTTTTAAAAAAACCCCACCTAATTCAGCTATGTAAGGTCCTGTCTATGTGGATATATGTGTTTTTTTTTTTTTTTTTTCTCAGTACTGCTCAATCTGATGCACAGTTAATACTAGACCACATAGGACTTGATATCCCATCAGTAGCTTACTCCATGTAATGTTTGGTGCAATACTTTTTTCTTTGGATTCAAATGGACACTGCATGCGTTTTTGGCCTGCAGGCACGCTCTGCAGTTTTATTCATCAATGTTGCAGCATGGTTTTTAATTTTGGTTTAGTGTAGTGAGACGGACTGTGTTATTTAGATACATTGTTTATCTTACATATATTTGGAATTTTTTGTATATGTAAATACCCCCACCCCCCCCTACCCTTAATAAAGCCTTTTTGCATTTTTGTACCATAAGCCGTAGTTGACCATTCCCCTTTTTTGCTTTCTGGGGACTCCCTTGTCTCCTCTTTCTGTTGTTGATATAGTGCCATTGCTTTTAGGGCAGGTATCCCGTCACATATTGACGAATCGGCTGGTACTCTATTTGCTGTTTGCTACTTTGGTGAGTGTGGATTCAAGGACCTTTTACCCCCCATTTTTTACATAGCGAGCAGGCATGCCAGGACTTGTTGTCCCACAATAATAATTCTGCTAAGTTCATCTTTACCTTATTTTCCTTAAAGGGGGCCCTTGTGCCAGTTCCTAGCCACACAATGGGGGTTATTTACTAAAGGCAAATCCACTTTGCACTACAAGTACAAAATGCACTTGAAATTGCACTGAAAGTGCACTTGGAAGTGCAGTCGCTGTAGATCTGAGGGGGACATGCAAGGAAAATAAAAAACAGCATTTTAGCTTGCACATGATTGGATAATAAAATCATCAGAGCTTCCCCTCATTTCAGATCTGCCCCTCAGATTTACAGCGACTGCACTTCCAAGTGCACTTTCAGTGCAATTTCAAGTGCACTTTGCACTTGTAGTGCAAAGTGGATTTGCCTTTCGTAAATAACCCCCTATGACTCTTTCTGTACAATTTGTTTGTTTATATGGAAATGATAGCGCGTCTTTTTTTCAACTAGATGTCTTACTCCTGTATTGATATTAAAATGAGGAGTAAAAAAAAACAATGAGTATGCCCTAATGCAGATGCTGTAACAAACAACATTTGGTATCATTAATAACATCCACACTCATAATTCATGCTTAAAAAAGCATACAGATAAGTCTTAAGGGAACCTCTGGCTGCTGATCTGTCATGTGGTCTTTAGGTAAAATCTACATTTTAGGCTCAGGTTAAGTGTTTGGGTTTAGATGTTAAAGCAAAAGTTATCTGATAGAGAGAAATAAGAGTTGTGTTGGCCATACATTATGCAATTTTCTTTCCTTCAACCACAGGTTGAAGGAAAGAAAATTGCACAGTCATTGTTGATGGGGGGAATCCTTCTCTCGGCTCTACTGTATTCTGACATTGAGAGGTTTCCCCGCCTTCAGAATACAAGGATCATGGCTGCGGGTTATAGCAAGCGGCAGTGATCATACGAAAGAAACCCGACAGGCAAGTTGCACTGAAGCTGATCAGTAGATCAACTTCAGTACAGCTAGCCTGACCATAGATGGATCGAAATCCATCAATTCCTTTTGATCTGTCTATGACTGGCTTTAGGGGTCAGATTAACTGTGAAGGACAGAGGAGGCTAAGGGGTAAGGGTAACATTTTTTAACAAATGAGGCACATTGGGGTGTATTTACTAAAGCTAGAGAGTGCAAAATTGGTCACATTTCTGCATAGAAACCAATCAGCTTCTAACCTCAGCTTGTTCAATTAAGCTTTGTCAATAAAACCTGGAAGTTGATTGGTTTCTTTGCAGAATTGTGACTGATTTTGCACTCTCTAGCTTTAGTAAATAAACCCCTTAGTAAACTGAACTTTTTCTTACAGGTTCTCATTTTTCTTACCTATCAGCATGTGGTTTTCTTCAGGCAGGGTGTCTAAGTGGCTTCCTATGATTATAACATGTGGCAAAGAGTCAGGGTTATAGGCTAAGCTCAGGAATCGCAGCCAGAAAATCATCTAATAGAGAATATTAAAAGAGAACATATGCAAAAAGATATTAGAAACAGTGAAAGTATTAAAAGAGGTACATTTTAATAAGTATATCCAACAAATTAATTTACAAATTGACAATGACATATCGGCAGCGGTGGCGCTAAATTGTTTACAGACCTAATTAAAAAACATGAATATATCCCCAGCTGCTTACTACTGTTAAAAGAGACCTCTTACAATGGACGCAGACTGCTTTCACGTGGTTGGGACAGGTAAATATTATAAAAATGAATATCCTGCCACGTATACTCTTCTTCCTCCAAATGATACTGATACCCTTACCTAGACTTTTTTTTTGACCGCCTGTCCAGCATGCTGTCCGAATTTGTATGGCATGCACGAAAACCCAGAATAGCCCTAAGGGTGCTGAAACGCCCAAAGCGTGAGGGTAGCTTGGGAATCCCAGAGATACGGCGCTACTACCGGGCCATGATCCTCCAGAGGATACTTAACTGGTGCTTCCATATCCACTTCAAGCTATGGGTCTCCCTAGAGAAGAGCTTGGTGGGCAGAAATCTAACCTACGCTCCATGGCTAACCCGGGAACACAGGGGGCTGTCTGATACAACCTCTCCACCTACACATGTGCTCTCAGTCTGGGACAGGATCAATCCACTCCAAAAAATAGCCCCCCCTGTATCCACGCTGGCCCCACTGGGCGGGTTCCTATGGTTTCCCCCAGGCGAACAAATGGCCTTTTTTGGGCCATGGGTAGGAGACGGCAATGCCAGTTGTGGCAAACTCATGAAGGACGGTATACTTCTAAGTTTTGACACCCTCCAAGACAGACATCAAGGCTCCCGCATGAACTTCTGGAGGTATAGACAGCTACACCACTTTTTTGAGACACACGGCCACTCCATTAGGGACCCCTCCACCATCACCTCATTCAAACAACTCTTTGTAGATGACGAACTAATACCCCACATGGTGTCGGAATTGTACCGATTGCTGGGCTCTGCCGTGCATAAACCTAAACACGCCTATATCCGGAGATGGGAAAGGGACTTAGGTCACAAACTCACGGAAACACAACTAACTCACCTATATCAGCTCACTCACTCATCCTCTATTGACTCCAAAACCCAGGAAACAAACTATAAGATACTGTCCCGCTGGTACCGGTACTAGTGGACTTGGCACGTATCCTCCGGGTCTGAGCTCTGCTGGAGAGGATGTGGACACAGAGGCAGGCTTATCCATATATGGTGGGAATGTCCCCTAATCAAATCCTTTTGGGAGGACATTAAAGATCAAATAAAAGATGTACTGGGGCTAGACGTTCCTCTGTCTCCGACACACTTCCTCTTACATGTTCCCCCGATCCCAGTTAGCCGATATAAGAAAAGCACACTGCCCCATTTACTAAACGCAGCAAGGCGCCTGTTTCCAATTTACTGGAAGCAACCCAGAATCCCTACCCAGGAAGAGTGGATCAGCAGGGTGAATGACATCTGGGAGGCAGAGGAATGGATAGCGACCTGCCGGGGGCTCCAGGGACCGATTTACCGGTGTATGGACACCCTGGTTTGAATATGTTTCAGACCCAAGTCACGTGCCCTCCAGCTTAGACACAGCTCTACTAGAACTGGCAGACCCATCCCTTAAGACCCGTAGGCTTTTGAAAACATAGAGGACAGGGAGACAACTGTTGCCATACAGCAGTTGCCGGACTCCAGATGGACCATCTATCTTAACCAGATGCGATGTGCTCGGTGTGGGTGTGATGAAAGCTCCTTACAAGGTTCCAGGTATGACCTGATCGTTCCTCCCCCCCCCTCCCCTTCTTTTTTCCTTTCTTTCTTCTCCTGTTCTCTTTTCGAAACCCCTCAGTAATGACACATATTTTCTGTTGCATAGAGGCCGGTCTAGGATTTACCCAATATGATGTTAATAGACATGATGCCTGATGCCTCTACAGTCACGTGGAAGGCCACCTATTTAAGGGGGGCACTGTTTATCCCCGCGTAGCTTTCAATATACTACTCTCTTGTGCCCCTGGCTCACACGTGGGCAGGGGAAGGTTAGCAGGAGGCTATGTTAGCCCCCCTCCGCCACGGCCGTGGGCCCGGGACCATACTTTCATTGAGGAATTAATGATAGCCCCCATCGGCTCAACACCCATGGTGAGGCTACCATACCAAGGCTTATATGCATCAGTTGTCTCGCACACATATCTAAGATATCCACGGGGACTGCCCCCACTGAGAACCTTTTAAGAGGATAGCCTTTCGGCTACCTTGCCAGATATTCCCAGAGTACTTCTTCCTTATACTATATTCTTACTTATGTGTTCAATCCATTTGTATGCAATGTTTATGCACAATGAGCCCACATGGGCCTGAGATTTTATTTTACAAATGTTGAACATGACATGTTACTTGTCTTTTGCAAAAATAAAGATTATACAAAAAACATGAATATGAGCATCTCAACATAGCATGCAACTATGTTTATGCAGCAATAAGTAAAACAAATGTAGCACCCTTGTCCCAAAGCAGGCATACAGGTAAATTTAGTTAATTGGCTAATTTGTAGTGTTTAGTGGTCAAATGGCTTCCTTCCTAATCCTGTTTAGCTGTGGCCTCCTTTTTGTCAGTAGGTGGCGCTGTTGTCTTTGACAAGCTACAGTGAATTCAGGTTATGAATAAACATACCTTTCTCAACCAATCAGACTGGCTGCTTTGAATGCTGGGAAAAAGTATTTATTTGGAGTCAGGTGATTGGAGACTTCCCTGCTCAGGCTGCAGTCTGGTGGGATGTGTGTGAAACAGCTCCTACTCGGTAGGCCTAAAGCCTGAGGCCTAACCATGTGCTTAAGGTTCTGCAAGAGAGAGCCTGCTTACTACCTAGAGGCATGAAGGAAAGGATGGAGACCTGAGATTAAGTACCAGAGGTGACTCTTGCATGAACCAGGGACCCATGAAGAGCCTGGTAAAGCGTCAAGATGGAATCATCCATAGAGCTCCTGCACCACCTGTGAGTTAAGTTCAGCTACCATAGGAGACAGCCTATTCTACAAAGTACAGATGTGTTGGTTCAGCTTAAAGGTTCTTTTCCACTACTGCTGTCTGCCTTATCTTACCTTTTCGTCTAAGGAGTCTGCCTATCTGCTGATCATTACTATTTTTGACTAAGGGTGTCCTGCGCCCTATACCCTCTCTCCCGCATTTTTCCTGTTGTGAGAAATAAACTTCTCTCTGTTCAAGCATAAAAAAAAAAAACTGGCGCCCAATTTTCTATCTTATTCATCAAGCACCATGCCTAGTAACCATCACCCTGAGGAAGTCAGCCCTCCCCACCTCTGGGGGTCACCACTAGGCTCCCCAGAAATTTGGGGTAGGCGCTACACAAACTTATGAGCATGACAGCCCACTCTTGCTAATAAGCACAACACAATGATACTTCCATTGGTGTGTGAATCACTGTCACAGTCGGGTCTAACTCAAGGTTATGACCCAAGAGCAGTCAATTTATCTACTACTTCAATTGCTACCATGTCATCTTCCATCCAAATGCCAGCACTGGCTATTGGAATGTAAGCCCAGAGAAATAAATTTAAAGTGTCACTAAAGGCATTTTTTTGGTTTTGGATAGAGTGTAGAGGGATTATAACACCTGTCAGATTTTTATTGCTGTCTGTGTCCCCATTAGGGAGATTCACCCTCTCTATTTGTTTACCATTATTATCAAAAGTTAAAGTAAAAGAAAATCCCACATTATGAGTTGTCCCTAGAACAGGAATAAAGGGAAATCTTCCAATGGGGGATGCTAGATCTTGTAATTTTAGGGCCAACCAAGCATTTCCCTAATTTTGGGGGGATTTTCTCTATCTTCCTATATTGGCTATGGAACAGGAAGTGAATGGAAATCTCCCCAGTGGGACACAGATTGCAGGAAAAATCTGACAGGGGTTAAAACACTCCCTTACTCTGTCCAAAATTTAAAAAAAGATTTGCCTTTAGTTCTACTTTAACCTCTTGCTGACCCGCTCACAGTAAATGTATTGCGAAGTAGTGGTATGTTGCAGTGAGCATGTGCACTGGTGCACCCACTGGGGCTTGCAGTGATGTGATTTCGTGACCGCTGTGTCCGCTGCACACAGCGGATCACTGTGACCGGTACCTGGCCACTGTGAGCTGCTGGGGTATCATGTGATTGCTATGATTGGTCATAGCGATCACATGATTAGAATGTCGGCAAAACAGTCATGAATGGCTTCCATTTATAACTGTTTTGCTTAGTATTGTGATGCTGTGATTGGTATCACATGGTACCTGCGCCAATCACAGCACTCTGTACTGTGTGATTAGCTGTAACCAATCTCAGGTCACAATAGTAATCAAGCTGCCATAAATGAAAGCCATTCATGATAGCTAAAACTATTCCTAATAACAGTGATCATCACTATTATAAGCAATAATAGTGTAAAAGAAAATCCCTGATCCTCCCAGTTTAGTACAGTGTCACTATGGTGACACTGAACTACTCTAATGACAGGATGTAAAAAAAATGAAATACTTTTTTTTATACATACTGTCACTAGTCAGTATCACTGATCACCGCCACACCAGTGACAGTATGTAAAAAGAAAAAAATTATACTGTCCTGGCATTTTAGGGCCTGACAAAATGAGGCAGTCAGTACATCAGGAGTGATCCGTTTTCAAATATATATATACCATAGTTTGTAGACTCTATCTAACTTCCACACAGACTAAATATTATATACTGATGTGGGTTATTTTTTACCAAAGAAAGGTAACAGACCACAATTTGGTTTAAATTTATGAAGAAAAAAGTTTTTTTTCCAATTTTTTTTATATAGCAAAACATAAAAAAGCCAGTGGTGATTAAAAACAGCACCAAAAGAAACTCTATTTGCCTGAAAAAAAATGATAAAAGTGTCATTTTAGTACAGTATTGCATTAATGCACAATTGCTAGTTAAACTAGCACACTGCTGAATAACAAAAGTACAATGTCTGCCTTTCCCGTTCCAATCCCTTAGGGCACTGTTCATTGCTAAGTGATAGATGTTCTTTAAATAATAATATTGGTAAAGAGAATTTGAGGAACAACACTCTTGAATACACAATTTTGCTGTTAAAATATCATGATTATATTTACAAAATTAATTAAAAACACAACATCTCCACAACATCTAATCACCTTAAATAATAATGTTTTCTTTTCTAGCTAATAAAAGTCTCAAAAATGCTACAGAAGCAGCTATATTTTGATCTAAATAGTTTATAAAAAAAGTAAGGTGGTGATAGTCACCAAATGTCAATCTAGAAAAGCATACTACTATGGTTTCTTATGTTTAGTTGTGACTAGTGAAGTTGATTTACTAAAGCATATAAATAAGAGCGAAGACATGAGAACTTTGTAAACCTTTATCAGTTGTCTGCTAATAATATTTTAATTAAAATAACAAGAAAGACAGTGGGACTTCTGTACCTGGTCAATTGCTTGCTTTTGTGCTCCATGCAGGTCACTCTCAATCCCTTTGAGACTGAAGACCACACAATATATAGTGTTGGGTCCACTAGTGTTGAGAAGGAGAGAATGAGTAAAACAGTACTCCATTTGCCCAGCAAAGTCCCATATAACCAACGAACCATCTGAAGAAAGAGGACAGAAAAGAAAAATAGTGTAACTTATTTTGATCTCACAAAAATGTCACTCTTATTGTTGTCTCACCACCACAAACAAAGTTAAATGCGTAGCCACTCACCCTTTAGATTAGTCTCTGAACAGGACACCCCTTGTGTAGATGGAGGAGATTCAGTTCCATTAAAATAATACTGAAATTTTGAAAGTAGCCCAGTCTGTTAAATAAAAATGGGGAATAAAATAATAGTAGTGTAGGACAAATCAGTAACAAATATGTGATGTAAAAATGTGGAATTTAAATTCTGCTTGTATAGCTTTCATTTACCTCTTTTAATGTGTTGACAAATGTGGTTTTTCCAACTCCACTATGCCCACAGATAAAGAGCTTCACCTTCTTCCTAGGCTTTCCACTCTGAGTACCAACCTCCATAACATGATTACCAACCTCCAGAACAGAATTACCAGCCTCCATAACAGGATTACCAGCCTCCATAACAGGAAAAGGCAAAGGTCGGTCTTTCAAGAACACCATCTGCTGCTCCTAAACAGATCAGAATAAAATTGACTCTAGACATTTAAAGTTGATTGGACATGTAGGCACGATAGGACTACCCTTTTGTTGCCCAGCACTTACACAAACATGAATGCTCAGCCAAGTGTCTGAATTTATTCAGCAGCTATGGGAACAGGAGAAAAGTGCAGGTAGCAGTGTTAATTTTGACATTAAATTTCGAATTAGTTTTAGTCATAGTCTTTTGACTAAAATGCCATTTTAGTTTTAGTCATATTTTAGTCTTTTAACTAAAATGCCATTTTAGTTTGTGTCATATTTTAGTCATCTGAATTGTTTTAGTTTTAGTAGTATTTTAGTCGACTAAAATCTCCTACATTTTAAGTGACTAAAATCAAATGGGTTTAGTTAAATTGTAATGCCAAACTCATATACTTCCTCCAATATAACTTCCTATTGCTTCCTCCAATATAATCATAGGCCATAACATAGTAATCAAAGAGGAGCTACATCAAGAAGAATTTAGCCTAACATTTAGGCTCTATCTAGTAAAGAAACCATATGTCTAAGGCTATAAACCCAGAAGTATCAGCAACTGGTTGCAAACGTAAAATAATTTTTTTTTTTTTTTTTTTTAATAATCATGAAATAACATTTCAATAAACTGTAGGTCACTCATAGCTAAGTACATCGAGAGATAGGGGTACATCATTGTCAGGAAGTAAACCTAAAGCCTCATATCACACAGCCTCAAGAAAGAAGGAAAGAAGGAAAGAAAGAAAGAAGGAAAGAAAGAAAGAAAGAAAGAAAGAAAGAAAGAAAGAAAGAAAGAAAGAAAGAAAGAAAGAAAGAAAGAAAGAAAGAAAGAAAGAAAGAAAGAAAGAAAGAAAGAAAGAAAGAAAGAAAGAAAGAAAGAAAGAAAGAAAGATATACAAAGCTTTGGACTTAGGCTGGACACTACTGAAACAAAAGTTGATAAAACGGTGAACAGAATTAACCAAAATTCTAGGATGCAGCAGAACTACAGGGAGATTGGAGGAGGCCTACACAAAAATCAAGGATTTGGAGAATAGGTCCCGACGTTATAATATATGCATACGGGGACTCCCAGAAACCCACACAGACCTGGAAGGAGCCATACGCATCCTCATGAAAGAACTAATACCTGACATATCACCACATCACCTGGAAGTCGACCGAATCCATAGAGTCTTGATAGCCCCAAGGTCTGATAGACTACCGCGAGACATAATAGTGAAACCGCATTACTACAAGATTAAAGAAAAATGAATGGCGGCCTCCAGGTACAAACAAGATCTGAATTTACTTAGAGCTCCGATACAACTATTCACAGACCTTGCCCCTTCCACAGTGCAAAAACGCCGTACCCTAAAGCCACTCTTACAGCAACTACTGAACTGCCAAATTAAATACCGTTGGTCTTTCCCCTTCCATCTCTCCTTTACATACAGAGGCAAAAACTATTCCTTTTCAAATTACCACGATGGAGAAGGGCTTCTACTAGAACTGGGAATCATCTCTAGGGACCACCCGTCCACACCGTCTACCAACCACCAGAATCAAGCTTTATCCCCCATTTGGTCCTCACAACGCCCCAGGAATAACGGAAGGATCCCATCACCAACCTGAGTATGATAAGATTAGAGGGCATATCTCTGAATTATATACAGTCCTAACAAATTTTACTGAAAATTGGAATATATGAAGAGATGGGAGGCAGACCTCCAGGAGAAAGACAGAAAGATGGGGAATATGGCGCTACCTACTAGAAAGAGATGGCACCAATATCAAAAATAACAAATATAACAAGGCGTGGGTGGGAGAAATGGGGGGAGCATGAATGCTGCACTGGATCAGGTGAGTGCGGACCCTTGAGGGGGAGCACAGAAGTCACCTGTGGACACTACGAGCACTCAAGTCACCTAACATATTTTGTATGTGTCATATTCGAGGAGCATCAGACGTACACCATATGGACTGTCATTTATCCATATATATATGAACTTTTATCTTAGCCTTATTTTTACACCCTTGATTGTGGTTGTTTTTCACGCTTACATGTGATATTTATCTTTACTTTATTTCTATAATATTTTATTTTATATTTTCTTCAAGAATTTTCACATCCTGGCAGCTGAATTGTTTATTAATAAGGAAGTTTCAGGATATCACACATAGCTCATTGGACACACATGTGTCTTTTTCCTTTGGGCTTGTAGTTAATGGCACGCACCTGACACACTTAAATATATTTGGTATACACCTGTGTTTTGTGACTACGTGGTGGGCAACTTGTGCAGTAATTTCGGGCACATACATATTATATCTGTATATATGATGTGATTTCACTACCCACTTGTATGTTACAAAAATTTTTTTTACATATACAGTCACTTTATTTGAGGTAAGGGTTTGTGTATGAGTGGTGTACACATAGTTCCAGTGCAGCATTCATGCTCCCCCCATTTCTCCCACCCACGCCTTGTTATATTTGTTATTTTTGATATTGGTGCTATCTCTTGCTAGTAGATAGCGCCATATTCCCCATCTTTCTGTCATTCATCATTTAGAGTTCCCTCAGGGGAGTCTCATTAGGGGAGGCAGCACACCTACGCATACTCATCCTAAGCGCGGTCTTACATATATTATTGCTCGTTATAGACTTCCAGGAGAGTATTGAGCGAGGGGCAAAAATAGCCCAGGGGGCCACGAAATCTATCATAAATACATCATTAATGGAAGCAAATTACAAAGTCATAATGAGATGGTACATGGTCTCGGCAAGACTGGCAACCTTCATTCCCAAGGCATCCCCTCGATGTTTTTGAGGCTGGGGATGATGTATCACGTGTGGTGGCAGTGCCCCAAGGTGAGGCGCTACTGGATTAGGGTGTACAATTTTATATACACCCTCACCCAGGTAAACCTTGTTAAGTCCCCTAGACAAGCACTGTTGGGTGCCGAGGTAGAATCAGCCTCAAGATTCCGGAAACGTCTCATAACGTATGTATTTACAGCAGCAAAAATCACAATAGCGAAATCATGGAAATCGGCGGTGGTGCCGTTTGATCAGCTCAAACACAAACTCTCCTGGATCATGCTTAATGAACAAATGACTGCAATCTTAAATGATAAAATACAACAGATTGAAAAGATTTGGGTTACTTGAATCCGATACTTAACGGGAGACCCCAGAGCCATATCGGCGTAGACTAGCCGATGGGGGGCAGGAATCAGGATGCGGGGGTCACTTTCTAAATCTCTAATGCCGTGTACACATGACCAGACTTTCGACGGACTGAATAACGTCAGACTTTGACGGACTTTTGACGGACTTCCGTCGAATCGGACTTGTCTACACACAATCACGCCGACGGATTCGACCGTGATGACGTACGACCGGACTAGAATATGGAAGTTCATAGCCAGGAGCCAATAGCTGCCCTAGCATCGGTTTTCGTCCGTCGGACTAGCATACAGACGAACGGATTTTTCGACCGGACTCGAATCCGTCGGAAAGATTTGAAACATGTTCTAAATCTAAAGTCCGTCACATTTTCCACAGAAAAGGTCCGCTGCAGGTCCGATGAAGACCACACACGGTCGAATTGTCCGACGGATTCGTTCCTTCGGACAAGTTTGATCGAAAAATCCGGCCGCGTGTACATGGCATAACTCTTTACTCTTTTCCTTCTTTCTCAACCTGTCATTCTTTATAATCAATCATCTCTTCTCGTCACCTCTAATTAGACTCTGGCAAAATAATGAGAGTCATATTGTAGAGATATAAAAACGTTAATTTTTTCTGGGCATAGACCCAACACGAAAAGCACTAATGTAGCATTAATAATAAAAATTGTACCTCAGGTGGCAAAATGCCAGTACCATTTTATAGAAAGTTTACATTTGTTATAATGTGTGGTGCTGCAAATATCACCATGAAACTGTTTATTCACTTTGTATTTCTATTTTACTATGGAAACTGTGAAAAGCACTTTGTCCAGCTTTCTCGCTTTATGATTTGGGCGTATGGAGATAATTGTAAGAGAAGGAGGATTCTAATCTCAGGATCGCCGGCAAAGGAGTGAAACAGCATAAAATAGATCCCCAGAGAGAGACAAAAGCGAATATAGACCATTGGTAGGTCTTATCCCCCAGGTGAGCGGGGACACATCAGGAGAGGGGATTATCACTGATGCATGTGGATGACTGGAGCACATAGTGGTGAACACTAATTATAGGGATGCACCGAATGTTTTTTTTGGTGCCGAAACCGATACTGAAAATAAATCTTCCTTGATCCCGAAAACCGAAACCGATACCGAAACAACACCGATACTGAAAGTGACTGTTTTTAAAAATATTTTTATACAGGAGATGGTCAGAGACTGGGGACATGGTACAGGAGATGGTCAGAGACTGCAGAGATGGTACAGGAGATGATTAGAGACTGCAGAGATGGTACAGGAGATGGTCAGAGACTGAGGACATGGTACAGGAGATGATTAGAGACTGCAGAGATGGTACAGGAGATGGTCAGAGACTGAGGACATGGTACAGGAGATGGACAGAGACTGCAGACATGGTACAAGAGATGGTCAGAGACTGCAGACATGGTACAGGAGATGGTCAGAGACTGCAGACATGGTACAGGAGATGGTCAGAGACTGCAGACATGGTACAGGAGATGGTCAGAGATTGCAGACATGGTACAGGGGATGGTCAGAGACTGCAGACATGGTACAGGAGATGGTCAGAGACTGGGAACATGGTACAGGAGATGGTCAGAGACTGGGAACATGGTACAGGAGATGGTCAAAGACTGGGAACATGGTACAGGAGATGGTCAGAGACTGGGGATATAGTACAGGAGATGGTCAGACTGGGGACATGGTACAGGAGATGGTCAGAGACTGGGGACATGGTACAGGAGATGGTCAGAGACTGCAGAAATTGTACAGGAGATGGTCAGAGACTGCAGACATTGTACAGGAGATGGTCAGAGACTGCAGACATGGTACAGGAGATGGTCAGAGACTGGGGACATGGTACAGGAGATTGTCAGAGACTGTGGACATGGTACAGGAGATGGTCAGAGACTGGGGACATGGTACAGGAGATGGTCAGAGACTGGGGACATGGTACAGGAGATGGTCAGAGACTGCAGAGATGGTACAGGAGATGATTAGAGACTGCAGAGATGGTACAGGAGATGGTCAGAGACTGAGGACATGGTACAGGAGATGGTCAGAGACTGCAGACACGGTACAGGAGATGGTCAGAGACTGCAGACATGGTACAGGAGATGGACAGAGACTGCAGACATGGTACAAGAGATGGTCAGAGACTGCAGACATGGTACAGGAGATGGACAGAGACTGCAGACATGGTACAAGAGATAGTCAGAGACTGCAGACATGGTACAGGAGATGGTCAGAGACTGCAGACATGGTACAGGAGATGGTCAGAGACTGCAGACATGGTACAGGAGATGGTCAGAGATTGCAGACATGGTACAGGAGATGGCCAGAGACTGCAGACATGGTACAGGAGATGGTCAGAGACTGGGAACATGGTACAGGAGATGGTCAGAGACTGGGAACATGGTACAGGAGATGGTCAAAGACTGGGAACATGGTACAGGAGATGGTCAGAGACTGGGGATATGGTAGAGGAGATGGTCAGAGACTGGGGACATGGTACAGGAGATGGTCAGAGACTGGGGACATGGTACAGGAGATGGTCAGAGACTGCAGAAATTGTACAGGAGATGGTCAGAGACTGCAAACATTGTACAGGAGATGGTCAGAGACTGCAGACATGGTACAGGAGATGGTCAGAGACTGGGGACATGGTACAGGAGATGGTCAGAGACTGCAGACATGGTACAGGAGATGGTCAGAGACTGGGGACATGGTACAGGAGATGGTCAGAGACTGGGGACATGGTACAGGAGATGGTCAGAGACTGGGGACATGGTACAGGAGATGGTCAGAGACTGGCGACATGGTACAGGAGATGGTCAGAGACTGCGGACATGATACAAGAGATCAATGCAGCCTCACCAGTGCCCATCAGACGCAGCCAGCCTGTGTCCCCAGTAGTGCTGGTGCAGCCTGTGTCCCCAGTAGAGCAGCCTGTGTCCCCAGTAGTGAAGCCAGTGTCCCCAGTAGTGCAGCCAGTGTCCCCAGTAGTGCAGCCAGTGTCCCCAGTAGTGCAGCCAGTGTCCCCAGTAGTGCAGCCAGTGTCCCCAGTAGTGCAGCCAGTGTCCCCATTGCAGCCAGTGAAGGGAGAGGAGAGCCGCCGCCGCCTGTTTGATTACAGCGCCGGGAACATCACAGCTTTCATTTCAATAGCTGTGTGTTCCCCGCTGCACGCCGTCACATACAGCCCCTCCCCCTTGTCCGGGCACTTTGATAGACAGATCACCCGTCCCATTGGACGGGTGATCTGTCTATCAAAATGCCCGGACAAGGGGCTGTATGTGACGGCGCGCAGCGGGGAACACACAGCTATTGAAATTAAAGCTGTGATGTTCCCGGCGCTGTAATCAAACAGGCGGCGGCTCTCCTCTCTTCTACAATATAGGAAGCTCCCCTGATAGGCGGCACCGGGGGCGGAGCCCCGCCCCTTTAGGTATCAGCAAAAATTCTCTTTTGGCTTTTTGCCGAAAGGGCCATTTTCGGCCGATATGTTTCGGTGGCCGAAATTTCGGTGCATCCCTACTAATTAAGGAAGCAGTCGTTTGGATATGTGAACACAAGCCTGTTTTTTATGAAAGATTGAGCATATGCAAGCAAATTCATACCTAAGGACACTTTATGGACTGATGCATTGTTTGTTTTGTTTTGTTAATGTTATATATGATTTGGTATGATATGCTGAGTTTGAAAATTGCTATGCAAACAGATTAGAAGGGATACTAACACAATAGCATTTGGGAGCACAGCACCATTTTTGAATACAATTTTGCACATTGATACACGTTTAGAGAGTGTATATAGGTGTGAGCGATCCGCTTAGTAAGTTTTGTAGTCTTATAGCACTCAACAGTACAACATAGCAGCGTGCAAGTACACCCATTTTTAAATAATCTTTGAGGTGCACTCTCCTGTAAGGGCTGGTTCACACCACAAAAACGCCCTCCAGATCCGTTCAAAATGCGTTTTTGTATGTGCGTTTTTGATGCATTTCCGGGTGCATTCCAGATGATTTTTTTTCTTTCTGTTTTTTTCCCCACTAAACTGGGGCCCCGTGCGTTTTTCATGCATTCCAGTGCATGAAAAATGCGTTTTCATGCATTTTACTGTGTTCAAGTCAAACAGAAGTGCAACTTCAAAATATACAAAAACCCAAAAAACTGCAAACTCTATTGGCTGCAATGCCATTGCACATATCCTGTGGCGATCAAGATTTATAATTATTTTCTATGAGGGCTGGAGGTGAAGATTTAATTCTGGTTTATGATCAAGATTTTGTATTGTTTTTATAGTATGTTGGTATTGTGTTGGTTATTATCTGGGGTGGTGTTTGATTGTCTGTTATTTTAATCTGTGTTATTTATTCTATGTTGTATTTCAATTGTATGGATATTTTATTTGTAGTGTAATTTTAATTTTGTTAAATTGGTGCTAATGGCTGTTATTGGTAATTTTGTTGTGTTTTTGCATCTTGTTCAGTTTATTGTTGCGATCTTGTGTTGTCTTTGTTCAGTGTGTCTGTGTGGGTAACAATTTCACAATTTCCCTTTGGGATTAATAAAGTATTCTGTATTCTCTGTATTCTGTAATATATTACTAACATTAAATATTAAGAAAAAAAATAAGAAAAGCTTTTTTCCTATGTTTTTTTCTTTCAGCAGCTTAGTAAATGCTCCCTATATATCCACTTGCCACCCAGGCCAATTCTGACATTTCTCTCCTACATGTAAAAATCATCATTTTTTTGCTAGAAAATTACATAGAACCCCCAAACATTATAAATGTTTTGTTAGCAGAGACCCTAGAGAATACAATGGCGGTCATAACAACTTTTTATCTCGCACAGTATTTGCGCAGCGATTTTTCAAACGCTTTTTAAAAAAAAAAAAGTAGTAAAGTTAGCCCAATTTTTTTGCATAATGTGAAAGATGAAGTTACGCCAAGTAAATAGATACCCAACATGTCATGCTTCAAACTTGCACACGCTCATGGAATGGTGCCAAACTTAAGAAAATGTCATGTCATGCCATGTCATGCAACATGTCATGCTTCAAAATTGCACACGCTCGTGGAATGACGCCAAACTTGGTACTTATAAATCCTCATAGGCAACGCTTTCAAATTTTTTACTGGTTACATGAGGAGGTCTAGAGCTAGAATTATTGCTCTCGCTCTAACGTTCACAGCGATACCTCACATGTGTGGTTTGAACACCGTTTTCATATGTGGGAGGGACTTACGTATGTGTTCGCTTCTGTGTGCGAGCACACGAGGACAGGAGCGCTTTACATTTTTTTTTTTTTTTATTGTTAATTTTTACTTTGATTTTTTTAGTTTGACACTTTAAAAAAAAAAATTTGATCACTTTTATTCCTATTACAAGGAATGTAAACATCCCTTGTAATAGGAATATGGCATGTCAGGACTTCTTTACAGTAAGACCCCACCTCTCACCTCTTAGCTGGGAAGGCTGAAATAAAAAATAAAAAAAAACAATCTCAGCTTCCCAGCCGAGGTGGTGCCGTTTGTTTGATTGCAGAGGCTGGGCGTGATGTCATAACATCGCGCCCGGCCTCCAAACAATCATAGAGACTTCAGTGAGGAAATCTCTATTGTAAACATCTGGGGCCGGTGAAGCCTGTCTCCAACTCACCGATGCCATCTGTGAGTCGGTAGAAGCACTGGAGGGCGTCGGAAGGGGGGGGGACATCCCCTCACGCCAACCGTAAGAATGATCAAGCACCTGAACAGCCGCTATGATCATTCTTATGGTGTAGGGAGTCACCGGCTGAAAAAGACAATATCTGAATGATGTCTGCTGCTGCAGGCATCATTCAGATATACCCGCTCAAAGTCAAGGACGTCATATGATGGCCGGCGGGCGGGAAGTGGTTATTCTTATGTGGAAGTGCAGTGTTCATTTTGATGTCAAATTTCATTTTAGTTTTAGTCAGTCTTTTGACTAAAATGCCATTTTATTTTTATGTTTAATCTCTTTTATTAAGTATTTGCAGAACATACAGGTTTACAATACAAATACAGGTTGCTACTGAATAAATGTATCCGAATTTGGACACTCATATAATGGTAAGCTAAAAACAACGTAGAACAAAAAAAAAGAAGAGAGAGAAAAATGTTTTCAACTTTAAACCTCGGTTTTAAGAAACATATGCCCTTAATCGGGTTCGTGCCTACGTATTAACACAAGCCCCTGGACTATAGTGAAAAAACAGCAATTATGAGGGAACCCCAATAATAATAATCATCTTAGTCAGAGACAAGATATCTGGGTTAGCAGGCAACCCATTGGTGCTAGTTTATACTGAACTGGTATGAAAACAATGTTGCATATTATACTGAAAAATAAGGAAAGATACAGAGAAAGAAGACAAGGGAAAGAGGAAAGAAGGAGACGGGAAAGGAAGGGGGGGGGGCATTTTAGTTTTGGTCATATCTTAGTCTTTTGACTGAAATGACATTTTATTTTTTGTCATATTTTAGTCTTTTGACCAAAATGCCATTTTAGTTTTAGTCATATTTTAGTCTTTTGACTAAAATGCCATTTTAGTTTTAGTGATCTGAATTGTTTTAGTTTTAATCGTATTTTAGTTTACTAAAATAGTGTTACTTTAGTAGATGAAAATATTTTAATCAATGAAATTAACACTGGCAGGTAGACACAATTGATACTGCTTATCTGTTCCCTCAGACAGCCAACAGGCTTGTGACTAACCTATGGGGTGTAAGATTGCTTACCTGTGGCAGTCAAAAACAATCATCCGGGTGGCTGTCTTTCCATGTTTATTGACAGTCCTGATCAGTGTCAAAATAAGGACTAAAATATTTTTTTGCATTTCCATATTACCACATTTAATAGTGTGCTATTAAATGCGCACCTGTCTCCAAATAAAATATATGAGCATGTGTTGTTGGCCGAATGGCAGAGTACTAGCACATACCATTCTTTCTTTCTGTCCAAATGTCCCCTTGTGATTCCCAAGTTGAAGCGGAGACTTCTAAAACTAGGCATGGGCACCATTTAGGGAATGCCTTGTATTTCTCTCAATGAGTACAAGGTGTTCTCTGTTTGCATGGGGTAAAGATTGTGATGTCACTGCCCTGCCTCTCCACTCCATCCAATCAGAGAACACTTTTCATTCATTAGAAAAATACAAAGCGTTCCTTGAATGGGATCCAGAAGACTATATTAGTATAGTAGTATACTAGTACTATACTAGTAATGGCAGTGATCAGCGACTTATAGTGGGACTGTGATAGGGTGGCGGGCAATTTGATGCTAGCTGATGCTGGCTGGGAGGTACACTAACTGACACTGACATCAATAGTGACACTAATACATTGATCAGTGCTAATACTATACACTGTCACTGTACTAATGACACTGGCTGGGAAGGTGTTAACATCTAGGCACAATCAAGAGTTAACTGCGTACCTAACAATGTGTAATGTGTGTAATATTTGCTGTTTTTACTTAAAGTGGTTGTAAAAGCAGAAGTTTTTTTATCCTAATGCATTCTATGCATTAAGATAAAAAACCTTCTGTGTGCAGCAGCCCCCCTCAGCCCCCATAATACTTACTTGAGCCCCCTCTCTATCCAGCAATGTCCACGAGTGCCTCGGCCGTCCAGGACTCTCCCTCCTGATTGGCTGAGACACAGCAGCGGCGCCATTGGCTCCCATTGATGTCAATCAAACAAAGTTAGCCAATCAGAAGAGAGAGGGGGCAGGGCCGAACCGTGGCTCCGTGTCTGAATGGATACACAGAGCTGCAGCTGGGCTCAGGTGTCCCCATAGCAAGCTGCTTGCTATTGGGGCACTCAACAGGAGGGAGGTGCCAGTAGCTCCAGCTGGGCACCCGAGAAGAGAAGGATCTGGGCTGCCCAGTGCAAAACCACTACACAGAGCAGGTAAGTATAACATGTTTGTTATTTTAATAAAAAAACAAACAAAACGAGACTTTACAATCACTTTAACTATCTGTCTGTTTTTCCTCCCTGCTTTGCTGGGAGAAGAAACAGCAAAGACAATTCCCAGCTCAACTCACCAACCAGTCTGCAACCAACTGAATTATCCTAACAGTCTAAATGTTTGCGTTATGTGCTTTGTGCCTTGGAGTGGCTCTGCAGCTTATAAATGTATTTGCAAATGTGTGCTACCTAAACCCCTGTTTTTAACGAAAACTGTTATGCCCCGTACACACGATCAGACATAAAAAGCTATGGCAGACCAAAAGGAAAAAAGAGAAATGACTTTTCCAAGCTGACTGCATCCATTACTATTTAATTCCTTTGTTTGCATGTTTATAATGATTTCAGTATAGGCTTTGCATCATAGTCTTTTCATAGTTATTCTTTGGCAAAAGCTTTGCACTGTTTAATCCACTTCCAAAATATCATACTGCTCTCAATAATACTCACAGAGTTTCTGCTCAGCAGGTCAGGCTGGTATTGTAGAGCAAGTGTAATCAGAAGTTCTATGTTCTCGGTAGCTGATCTTCTCAGAAGGGTGAATATAAAACTCTCTTTGTCCTGTTAAGAACATTCACACAGTGAAATAATGTGAGGAAACACATCCAGTTCCTTAGTATTTACTGTAATACAATATACAGGTAAGTGTCTGGCAACATTAGATACACTATATTGTCAAAAGTATTGGGACGCCTGCCTTTACACACATGAACTTTAATGGCATCTCAGTCCTAGTCAGTAGGGTTCAATATTGAGTTGGCCCGCCCTTTGCAGCTATAACAGCTTCAACTCTTCTGGGAAGGCTGTCCACAAGGTTTAGGAGAGTGTCTATGGGAATTCATCCAGAAGCACATTTGTGAGGTCTCCGCTCAAATTCATCCCAAAGATGTTCTATCGTGTTGAGGTCAGGACTCTGTGCAGGCCTGTCCAGTTCCTCCACCATAAAGTCGCTCATTCATATCTTTATGGACCATGTGACTGGGTGACAACACAGAAGCACAAGTGGTAGACATCTACTTTAAGAATCTTTGTGTACTATTCTGTAAAGCAATTTAAGTGGCACAAATGACAGCTCAAATTGAAGGTTTGTGTAATAATATAAGGCAGGGGTAGGCAACCTTAAAGGAGGTGGAGATCTACCTGAACAACATGGGAGAAGTAAAAGATCACCGGGCACAGTGCCGCCTCCTCACACCTGATTTAAACCTCTAATTACCGTACTACAGTGTTACAATCACGTGCATTGCACGGCAAACATGGGTTTAAATCAGGCGGTGAGGAGGCAACATATCGCCACCTCACCACCTGTCAAACACACTCAGATCCCTTTTCAGAGGAGCAGCAGTGCCTGCTGCACTTGTGAATAAGCCCTTAGTTGCATTTGGCAGTGGCACACTTAGGGCTCATTCACACACAGTTGGGGGGTGCTAAAACCCTGCAGTTGATTTGAGGCAGTGGCATGTGTACACATGCTGCAGCAGGAATTAAGCCCCCTATTGCTTTTGGTGGGTGCCACCGCCTGACAAATGCGACCCATTCAAGTAAATGGCGCCACTCTGCAAATGCCCCTCAACTGCATGCTTCTGTGGGGTCAAAGGGGATAAAGCAGGTGGCGAGAAAGCAACACAATGCTGCCTGCTTTAACCCCTTGTTTGCTGAGCGACCTCATTTACTTGAATGGGTCATGCTTCGGAGGTGCTACACCCACCAACCATGACGGGGCATACAACTCTTGCTGTGGCTGTGACATGTGTACACCCCTGGCCACTGCAACTAAAGGGGGTGCGGTCGGGCAGGGGTGGTAAAAACATGTCTTAAATGTGGGATTTTACCCCCCCCCCAAACTACAAATTTAACTAAACCCTTACTGTTCTGAGACACCTATAAGGCTGCTTTCACACTGATGTGCTCAGTGCGTCTGTGACTGTCCTGAGTTGGCTGCACTTTGCAATAGACTTCTGTTATATCCTGTAGGTTTGGTGCACTTTCTGAATGAGCACCAAAACTCCTGCATTCAGAAAGTGCATCAAACCCGCTGGATATAATTTCAGTCTACAGCTAAGTGCAGCAAATCCACAGGAGAGCAGAAGGTGCACTGCACTGCAACTGTGGCGTGAGTAAACCACAGCACATCAGTGTGAAAGCAGCCCTATACTATTATGCCCATTGTTTTGCTTCACACTGACCTGAAGATCTCTTCTTTCCTGCTGCTGGCACCACTCTGGAGACCAATGACCGGGATAAGAGGTGGAGTGCAGTTGGTATCACTCTGCATGGGACAGGGGCCAGCACTACAGAGGAGGCATCGGCCTATACAGCCCTTGCCCCCTACTACAAGTAGTTCCTCTGCATTGCACTCTGTTTGATGCTCTGGAATAAGGCCTTTGCTTACTACAGGATGAATTCTTACCTGGTTTTGTATTGTAGGATTTGCTCCCTTTTCCAGTAAAGCCTGGCACATGTTAGAGGAAGTACCAGCAGGTTTCAAGGATGCAGCCAAATGTAAAGGAGTGTTGCCACGCTGGAAAAACAACATCACAGATGTATGACTTTATAGACACTGTAACATTTAGTAATGATTTTTCTAAGCATTCAAGCATCTCTTATGAAGTCCAAAAGTATTGTTAATATCTAAAGTACTGTTTATATCCCCAATGTTACACAATATCAAATCATTATAAAACAATGAGGTTGATTTACAAAACCTGGTGCAGCTCTGCATGGTAGCCAATCAGCTTTGAACTTCAGTTTGTTCAATTAAACTTTAACAAAACAAAACTTAAGCTGATTGGTTTCTGTGCAGAGCTGCAACAGATTTTGCACTATCCAGTTTTACTAACCTCCCTAGCGGTATTCCTGAGTGTGGCTCGGGGTGGATTCTCCCTACCAAAAGTGGTAACCTCTGAGCCACACTCGGGATTGCATCGCAGGATCCAGGGAAAGTTACTTACCTTGTCCCCAGCATCCTGTGATGTCCTCCCGCTGTGTCCGCGGGCTATGTACTCCGCCCGATGTACTGTGTGCCAGGCTCTGTTCCCTGCGAGCATCGTGACGCATGAGAGCGGAGCCCAATGGCAAATTCAAAAAGTGAAAAACACATTACACATATTAAGTACACTGTAATCTGTAAGATTACATTACTGTATCAAATTATTTCACATCCCTTGTGTCCCTAGTGCTTTGTCCAATGCACTTTTTTATTATATAAGCCATTCTTTCTGCCTGGAAACTTGAGAATGTCCATGGCATCCAAAAAGCGTCTCTTTACGTCAAAAGCAGTTTTTGACCAGATAGAAAACAGCGATAGTAAATTAGAATCACTTGCAGAATTGAGCGATAGTGATTTGTGGGGATATTAGTCATCAAACACTGAAAGTAACGACAGCCACAATTCTGCGACTGAGCAAATTTCAGTGTTTTTGAGTTGATTACATTATTGAATACATTTTATTATTATTATATTATTATTATTTTTGATAATTATTTATAGTTATTTATTATATTATATATCATGATTTTGTGTTTCAAACGTTAACATACCTGGGATGTTTACTAGACTCTTGTTGGGACAGATTTAAGTGAGTTATTCCTAAGAATTACAAGCGTACAATTTAAAATGCCAAATTTCTATGCAAAACAATGTACCGATTTGAGACGCAATAATCTGACATAAATATATCTGCACCAGTGGCGGCTGGTGGTTATTTGTTTTGGGGGATGACAAACAACTGAAGCACCCCCCACCCCCCCGAGGCAACTCAAAGCCCCCATCACCCCCGCTGTCTGTTGGTCGGTCCACCGGCACTTACCCCATCTAGGTGGCGGGCATCGGAGGGGATCAGGCATCCGCGGGCATGCGAGGAGCGGTGAGGATCGGGGGAACCAAGCAGCGGCGGGGAACAGGCATCCAGGCATCGCCAGCAGCTCTTCTTCTCCTCGCTTCCACCGTGTGTCTCCTCCCCTCCTCCTAGACGTCCAATAGGATCACCTGTCCTTTCAGCCAATTGGGTGACAGGTATCAGGCCCGCTTCCCGAATGGCCAGGAGGAGGATCAGTGTTGCAACAGCGAATATTTATTCACTGTGGCAACACAACTGGGTGGGCTCCAGACGCAATTCTCTGTGTCCCAAGCCCACTCTATTTTGAAGCCTATTAAAGCCTTTGGCTCTAATCAGGTGCTTAAAAAAAACCCTGCTGCTGTGGATGGGCCACCCCTGGTCTGCACTTCCCACAAGAATGTGACCAAACACAAAATTAGGTCAATATGTGCTTATAGAGGAGAAGAGGAGAAGCCTTCCATACTTTAGAAAGAACCAGGATATTCTTATTCTCCACTGTACATGTTTATCCACTTCAGCCCCGGACCATTTGGCTGGCAAAAGACCAGAGCACTTTTTGCAAGCGGTCGTGCAACAGGACTCCCAAACAAAATTGACGTCCTTTTTTCCCCATAGATAGAGCTTTGTTGTGGTGGTATTTGATCACCTCTGCGGTTTTTATTTTTTGCGCTATAAACAAAAAAATTAGCGACAATTTTGAAAAAAACGCATTATTTTTTACTTTTTTGCTATAATAAATATCCCCAAAAAATATATATAAAAACATTTTTTTCCTCAGTTTAGGCCGATATGTATTCTTCTACATATTTTTGGTAAGAAAAATCGCAATAAGCGTTTATTGATTGATTTGCGCAAAAGTTATAGTGTCTACAAAATAGGGGATAGTTTTATGGCATTTTTATTAATAATTTTTTTTTTTACTAGTAAAGGCGGCGATCAGCGATTTTCATCGTGACTGCAACATTATGATGGACAGATCACAAACTTTTGGCGCTATTTTGGGACCATTCACATTTATACAGCAATCAGTGCAATAAAAAATGCATTGATTACTGTGTAAATGTGACTGGCAGTGAAAGGGTTAACCACTAGGGGGCACTGTAGAGGTTAGTGTGTCCTAGGGAGTGATTCTAACTGTGGAGGGGAGGGGCTATGTGTGACACAACACTGATCACCGCTCCCGATTACAGGGACCAGTGATCAGTGTCCAGTCACTAGGCAGAAAGGGGAAATGCTTATTTACATCAGCATTACCCCGTTCTTCCTCTCCGCGAGACGATCGCAGGTATCACACTCACGGAGACCGCAGTGTGTGCACCCGCAAACCGCTTCTTAAAGGGCAACATACAGGTACATTAATATGCCTGTACATGCCCTTCTGCCGCCGTATATCGGCGTGAGCCGGTCGGCAGGCAGTTAAATATAGTTTTATTTTGAGCTTTTGAAGTGAGCCAAGAAGCCTCTGTAATTACCATTTATAAGGAAGCAAAAGAAAAAATTTACCAAAAAATAAATACTTTTATGATGTTCTCTGATGTCCGATGGCTCTAATCACCAGATATAAGGGTAAAAATGGGAAGATTTGTTCATCCTTTCACTGCTCCTTCAGAGTACATATTATTATTATTGAGGATTCATATAGCGCCAACAGTTTGCGCAGCGCTTTACAAAATTAAGGCAGACATTACAGTTACAATACAATTCAACACAAGAGGAATCGGAGGACACTGTTCATTAGAGCTAACAATCTAAGAGAAATGGTCAAGTGATACAAACAGTAATAACTGTGGGGGATGAGCTGATGGAAAAAGTAAAAAGACAGAGGTTGATATACTAAAACTGTAGAGTGCAAAACCTGGTGCAGCTCTGCATAGAAACCAATCAGCTTCCAGGTTTTATTGTCAAAGTTTAATTGATCAAGCTGAAGTTAGAAGCTGATTGGCTACCATGCACAGCTGCACCAGATTCGCATCTAGTTTTAGTAAATCAACCTCACATTGTATTAGTTAGAAGCTAGATAGGCTATTATAAAGAGATGGGTTTTTACGAACTTTTACTAACTTTACTAACTTTTACTAACCTAAAAGTGGTAAGAGTGGGAGGTAGCCGGATAGATTGGGGTAAGGAGTTTTAGAGGATTTTAGAGGCTCTGGAGAAGTCCTGGAGCTGAGCATGTGAGGAGGTGACAAGGAACTAGAGAGCAGAGCAGAAGGTCTTGTGAAAATCGAAGAGAGCAATTTGGTTGGTAGATGGGGACCAGGTTATTGATGTAGCTGGGGGCAGAGTTATGACATCACAGCTTGACAAATCTGAAATATAAATCACTGCTTGACTCCTTTTTCTCTGTGATCAACTTTTTTCGCCAAAAGGTTTTCTAACATTTTCTAACATTTTGTAAATTATTTGTATTGATAGGAAACATTTCTAACTGGCCTGATTGTTACAAGTAACATATGAACTGGTCATATTATTTTCCCTAGTTGGCCATAAATGGCTTGCATTACATTGTTAAATTAAATTGTTAGTGTTGAATTTTGAGTTGCTTCAACTCGCTCACCTTATCCTGCAGATTTGCGTCAGCTCCTCTATCCAGTAGGAAATTGACAACTTCTAAGCTTTTACCCCGAATGGCTTCATGAAGAAGGGATGAACCCTAAAACAGAGAAACATCTTAAAGGTGGTTGTATGCAACAAAATAGGAAAAACTACAGCAATCAACAAGAAGAATAAATGAATGAAAAGAGTAACATGATTATAACAAAGAGAGAATAAAAGCAACAAAATTGCAAAATCACACAAAGCTGTTAAGAGAAATTAAAGCAGTTAATGAAAAACAAGGTCAATCATCATTGCAAGATACAACAAAAATGTTTTTAAAACTTTAAAATCAAATACTAATAGAACATCAATGCTGTTTTTCTGACTTTTCTCTTGTCTTTTTTGTTTATTGGACTATTTTCAGTAATTTCGGAGCACATTTTATATATGCAATTTAAAGATGTCAACAAAATGGGAAAGTCCTGCCCTTATCCGCCCACCTAGGTGGGGCAAAATAAATAAATAATAATTGTGACTTTTTAGTAAATGAAACAATAGAGAAAAGCTGCAACCCATAAAGGTCCGAACCCCTGACACAAACATAAATAATAAAAAATAAGTGCGCTAATCAATAGTATTTAGAACAGTGCAAAAAAAGGCATACAGTCCTCAAAACTGAATCAATATGTAAAAATTGGTGGAAAAAAAAAAAAATAAATATATATATATATATATATATATATATATATATATATATATATATATATATATATATTTAAAAAAAGAGGAGACTCACCTAAGCAACCCACCTGAGTCTCCTTTCCCAGCTGAAGCCTATTACGGGTAAACGCGTCAGGTGGAGCCAATTGTGAGACGTCAATCTGTAAGGCTGGATTCACATCTATGCATTTTTAGTGCTTGTTGCATTTTGCAGATTTGCACTACAGAACATGTTCCATGGGAAACCATGTTAAATGGACTGTAGTGCAAATCTGCAAAATGCAAAAAGCACTAAAAATGCATAGGCATGAATCCATCCTTAATGCAGGCTGGTGCAGACCGCCGCTCTGCTTGTTGCTTTTTTGCTGATTTTGAGTTGCCTTGATGTAAGTGTGTAGTGTGTTTTAAATAAATCCCTTGTTGAAACCTACTGCACTACGAGGCTTCCCTCTCCTATCCACACATGTTTTGAGCCTATCTTTGAGTTCATCTATTGGATGTCTGTATATCCATTGATGCGGCGGTTTCTGTGATTGCTGGAAAATTCGATCCGCTGTTACGGCCCAGCCTGCCAGAGTCTGTCGGGATTGTCATCTAGCTTGGGGAGCTCTATAACCTGAGATCCACTTGCTTTGGTAAGAGGCGCATATAAGAGGTGAGGTGATATTTACGATTTATGCTGTTGGAAATTTGAAGGACACTGAAATATTAATTCACCAGGTTCACCTCAATCATTTTTTATAAGGGCTTTTTTATAAGGGTCTTCCACTTGGTCATTCACTAAATTTTTGGATTGAATTTAATTTTTTATATAATTCTTTTATTTTTATTTTATTTTTGCTAACATGAGGTTTTTAATATATATATATTATATATATATATATATATATATATATATATATATATATATATATATATATATATGGTATTCACCAATTTTTACATATTGATTCAGTTTTGAGAACTGTATGCCTTTTTTTGCACTGTTCTAAATACTATTAATTAGTGCACCTATTTTTAATTATGTATGCAATTTACCATGATTTCTATGTATGTCCTTTTCTTTTTTAAAAGAGTAACGTTTTATTGAAAGATATGGCACAGTGACGGTAATAACAGCAATGGACATTTGAGCCTTATACCATAACCAAGATAATACATGCAATAGTTGAGAATATCATCGACAAGGCGTAACACTCAACTTGAAAATGGCTCAGGGAAGAGGACTATACAGAGACTATGAAATCCCCACAGCTGCAAGCTTCGATGACCAATTAGGTGGCTATATCAATTAGGTCCAGTTAAAAGGATGGAAGAAGGCAAGCCAAGCACCCAAGAGGGCTAGACAGATTATAGGGGAAAAGCAAAGTCCCGGGAAGAATATGAAACCTACAAAAATGGGGTTAGATTCAAATTACTATCAAGGCCATCTTTTCCAAGAAATGCCAGGGAACGGAAAAGGAGAAAATTAAAGAATAAAGGAATAAGGAATATATGTCCTTTTTAACCACTTCAATACAGGGCACATATACACCTTCCTGTCCAGACCTAATTTCAGCTTTCAGCGCTGTCACACTTTGAATGACAATTGCGCAGTCATACTACACTGTACCCAAACTAAATTTTTATCACTTTGTTCCCACAAATAGAGCTTTCTTTTGGTGGTATTTGATTACCTCTGGGATTTTTATTTTCTGCTAAACAAATAAAAAAAAGACCGAAAATTTTGAAAAAAAAATGTTTTTTTTTGTTTCTGTTACAAGACTTTGTAAATAAGTAAGTTTTTTCATTCACTGATGGGGCTGCACTGACGGGCACTGATAAGGCGGCACTGATGTGCACCAATGAGGTGGCATCAATGAGGTGGCACTGATGATGGGCACTAATATGCGGCACTGATATGCAGCACTGATGGGTACACATAGGTGGCACTGATGGGCACTGAACGGTGGCACGGATGGGCACTGATAGGTGGCATGGATGGGCACTGATAGGTGGCACGGATGGGCACGGATGGGCACGGATGGGCACTGATAGGTGGCACTGATGTACACTAATTGATGGTACGGATGGATGCCAATCAGTGCCAAACAATAATGCCTGCCGATCAGTGATGCCCATTGTGGGCACTGATTGGCATCCATTGTGGGCACTGATTGGCATCCCTGGTGGTCTAGGGTGGCATACCTGGTGGTGACATCCCTGGTGGTCCTAGTGGCGTCCCTGATGGTCCAGTGTGGGCATCCTCGGGGGGGGGGCTGCGCTGATAATCAATCAGCACAGACCCTCCCCGTCAGAGGCGCAACAACGATCACCGCGATGTGCCCCCAGAAGCGCAGAGGCTTGATATTCTGGCGATGTCGTATGACGTCCAGTCAGGATATTGAAACTACTTTGCCATCGTCATTTTGCTAAATGGCGGGCGGCAAGTGGTTAAACAGATGCTTTTTTTTCAAATGAAGATAGATTTTGGAACACTGTTTATTATTGCTTTATAGTGATATGTGTGATATATACCAAAGTTTTTGTATTCTTTGTTCAGCCAGTCCTGAGATTTACACAGCCCTACTAGATAGCGGTGACAGATTGGTGACCTGACTTTTCTCTGTGACCCCTCTCTGCCCTCAATCTGTGATTGAACAATGAAGAAGGAGCCCCTGCAAAAAGATAAACTCACAAACGCATGTTCCCTGTCAGTGCATCTGCATACAACACACCTGACTGGCCCCTAGTACTGCCATTGTGCACAGTGTTAAGATGGGAAGATATCAAGTCAAATCTAGAAACTTAAACTAGTTGCATTTAAAATGTATGTCATTTTTTTTAATTAGTCTCTAATATAATACAAGTTACATAATGAATACAAAACTTTTATTTTTTGGTGGGGGGTCTTGTCTTTACCTTCCTGGAGTTCAACTTCAGTTCCCTCAGTACTTTAGCAATTGAAAGAAAAAAGAGGTCGTATGACTGGGGGCGTGGTTGCCATCATCCTTTATTGGTCACCAAAGTATACATCCTCAATTTAAAAGCAACCCAAACACATTTTTTTATGTATAAAAATATTTTATTCTTTATTCTTATTTTTTGAAAATACTAAAAAAGTCATTCAACAAAATATTTTTCTACAACCATGGTTTTACATACAGACATCACCAACTCTTGGAACCATTTACTGTTTCATGTGGTGGTGGGATTGAACAGCAAGCAGCTGGGGAATACCACTTGTTGCATTACAGATGTGCTATTATGGTGTACATTGTTCATGTATATATATAAAATCATGGTTGTACAAGATTTTATTGAATTACTTTTTAATATTTTTAAAGAATAAGAATAAAATATGTTTATACATAAAAAGTGTATTTGGGTTGCCTTTAACATCCCATAAAGTGAGGATGTATACTGTGGTATACTTTAACAATTGAGACATTTTTGGACATGCTAATAAGCAACTAATTACATAATTCATTGTTCAAAATAGATATTGTGACGGGAGTCACTTTGGGCGGCTGGCCCGTGGAACCCAGCTTACCTTAGAGAGGTCGGGGAAACTCCTTGTCCAGCTCCCCCGGGCCCTCTTATGTGTAAGTCACCCTGTGTCTATTAGGGGCACAGGGTGACCGAGAACCCCAGTTGAGTCTGCACTAACCAGACTCACCGTACAACCACACCTGACTCAGCATTTCGTGTTACCTTTGTATTTCAGGGTTCTATATGTGTGGTTTGTGTTGAAAGAATGAAGGAGCTCTTTCACTTGGGACAGTAATATTTCTGAACAATATCCCTCAAGAAATATATGAAGATAAATTCCACTTTTTGTCTCAGACCATTGCTAGATAGTTTGAGGTGGGGTGGGGGTTGTTATGTGTTTGTTTAGTGCCTGTATCCCATTGTTCTATTGTTTGTCTGCCTTGGGAGAAAAGTATTATGGGATGTATATGTCTATGTGGATTAGATGATAGAGGGGAAGGGGGTTTTCTCCAGAAGCCCCTCCTAAAGACGGTCTACTGTTGGAAAGTTGTATACACCTGTGTGTCTCTTGTTACTGAATGTAGTTTACCCCGCCCTGTGTCATTATGTAAAGAAGGGGGGATTGTCCCCTGAGGGTATATCTCTTTATACCTGTGTTTGAATAAACAGTCTTATGCTTCTCTTCACCCTACACTGATGTCTCGACAAATGACTGGGTGGGCAAAGGGAACTTGGATCGCGCTGGTATTGAGCAAAGGAAGCTTATATGGCAGACATACTCATCTTGAGTACGGGGGTCCGTCACATGATATAGATATTAATTCTGTTAGTTATAAAGTAGGAGAATAGAAGTTGGTAAGACAAAATACATTTCTAAAATAGGCTAGCTTAAATTTTGTTTCTATCATTTCTAGTTATACCTTAATACTTTGGACATTTATTGCATCAGGAGCCTCCAAAAGAAGCCTTTGAAGTACATTCAGATTTCCTCCAAAAGCCGCAAAATGCAAAGGAGTTAAGCCACTCTGTAGAGAATACAATATCATACTTATAAACACACCAAAATAATGAATGATGAGGATAAATTACAATGTCGATTATTATACATTTTGCATATTATAAGAGCCAGCTCCCAAAAAATAAATGATTAGAAAACTATTGTATACATTATTGTTTTAATAATACTATATTATCCTATAATACAAATTAAAATGCATAAGTTAAGCTAAAAAAGCAAAAATAGTGATGTAAGTTTATAGGCTACTTCTGCACAACAAAGAAAGAGTCTGATTAACTATGGTACGGCTGACGTAAGATGGCTGTCACTAACCCCCCTATTTTAGTCCAGTCAGGCAATAATCTCTTATCTATGGTTCCAGCAGACAGCAGGCAATGCCTTTGACATGGAGCTAAAGCTAAAATATGAACAACAGTCAACAGGCAGGTTCTTTATTGCAGAAGAGACATGCAATTTCTCTTCTGCAATAAAATACACTTACCTGCCTGTTCGCAATCCCCTTCAGAGTGTACATTGAGCTGTGCGCAGCTCAGGTTTACATTCCAGCACACTGCCAAAGGGGTGGATTTACTAAAACTAGAGAGTGCAAAATGTGGTACAATTCTGCAGAGAAATCAGCTTCCAGGTTTTATTGTCAAAGCTTATTCAAACAAGCTGAAGTTAAAAGCTGATTGGCTACCATACACAGCAGCACCAGATTTTGCATGCTCCAATTTTAGTAAATCAAACCCAGTGTGTCGGGGTGACTGCACTTCTGCACATATGTGGAAGCGATGTCACCCTGCACCAGCCAATTAAAAACAGGGGAAAACCGGCACCTGTAGGAAACTAGGGAAAAGATATCAGCACCAGCAAGGGACCTCGTGCCTAGGTCAGTATCTGTGCCTTAGTTCCAATTTAAGAGACCAAATGGGTTGGAAAAAACAATCAAACTGCTATTATTACCTTGGCCAAGATAAACAGTGCTGCTAGCATTTGGCCCCTTCCCGATCCTCCGCTCTGCATAAAGGTACACATGAAAGCTTTTGTGTGAATGTTGGCAAAAGGCAGCATAGTGCCTGAGGGCAATTGGATCACGTCTACACTTGTATGCATTCTCTTATTTTATCCACGTCTTGAATGCTGTCTGTAAGGTTGATCAATTAAAGTGTTCAAGCGCATTTGGAAAGCTTTCACAACGCTTCACTTTTTCCTATTTTCTTATGTTACAGCCCTATTCCAATATGGATTAAATTCATTATTTGTCCTCAAAATTCTACAAACAATACCCCATAATGACAACATAAAAGAACTTTGTTTAAAATGTTTGCAAATATATTAAAAATAAAAAACAAAAAAAATTCCATGTACATAAGTATTCACAGCCTTTGCTCAATACTTTGTTGAAGCACCTTTGGCACCAATTACAGCCTCAAGTCTTTTTGAGTATGATGCTACAGGCTTGGCACACCTATCTTTGAGCAGTTTATTCCATTCTTCTTTGCAGGACCACCCAAGCTCCATCAGGTTGGATGGAGAGCGTCGGTGCACAGCCATTTTCAGATCTCTCCAGAGATGTTCAATTGGGTTCAAGTCTGGGCTCTGGCTGGGCCACTCAAGGACATTCATAGAGTTTTCCCGTAGCTAGTCCTTTGTTATCTTGGCTGTGTGCTTAGGGTCATTGTCCTGATGGAAGGTGAACCTTCATCCCAGTCTGAGGTCCAGAGCGCTCTGGATCATCTTTCCCTCGATCCTGACTAGTCTCCCAGTTCCTGCCGCTGAAAAACATCCCTGAAGCATAATGCTGCCACCACCATGCTTTGACTGTAGGGATGGTATTGGCCAGGTGATGAGCGGTGCCTGGTTTCCTCCAGACATTATGCTTGCCACACAGGCCAAAGAGTAAAATCTTTGTTTCATCAGAGAATTTTGTTTCTCATGGTCTGATAGTCCATGTGCCTTGTACTGAGGAGTGGCTTCCGTCTGGCCACTCTACCATACAAGCCTGATTGGTGGAGTGCTGCAGAGATGGTTGTTCTTCTGGAAGGTTCTCCTCTCTCCACAGAGAAACGCTGGAGCTCTGTCAGAGGTTTCATTGGGTTCTTGGCCACCTCCCTGACTAAGGCACTTCTCCCCCGATCGCTCAGTTTGGCCAGGCAGCCTGCTTTAGGAAGAGTCCTGGTGGTTCCAAACTTTTTCCATTTACTGATAATGAAGGCCACTGTGCTCATAGGGACCTTCAATGCTGCAGAAATTTTTCTGTACCCTTCCCCAGATCTGTGCCTTAATACAATCCTGTCTTGGAGGTCTACAGACAATTACTTGGACTTCATGGCTTGGTTTGTGCTCTGACATGCCCTGTTAACTGTGGGACCTAATATAAACAGGTGTGTGCCTTTCCAAATCATGTCCAATCAACTTAATTTACCACAGGTGGACTCCAATCAAGTTGTATAAACATCTCAAGGATGATCAGTGGAAACAGGATGTTCAATTTTGAGTGTCATGGCAAAGGCAGTGAATAACTATGTACATATGATTTTTTAAATTTTTTATTTTAAATAAACTTGCAAAGATTTCAAACAAACTTCTTTCATGTTGTCATTATGGGATATTGTTTGTAGAATTTTGAGGAAAATAATTAATTTAATCCATTTTGGAATAAGGCTGTACCATAACAAAATGTGGAAAAAAGTGAAGCGCTGTGAATACTTTCCGGATACACTGTATATAAACCAGGGGTGTCCAACTTATTGAGGAGCGATGGCCACC
This sequence comes from Aquarana catesbeiana, assembly GCF_042186555.1. Classification (NCBI taxonomy): domain Eukaryota; kingdom Metazoa; phylum Chordata; class Amphibia; order Anura; family Ranidae; genus Aquarana; species Aquarana catesbeiana. Next base: position 131,972,866 of record NC_133326.1, read on the forward strand.
TTAGCGACTTGGTAACCGGTCGCGGGCCACAATGAGCAGAGCAGGCAGATTATGGGTCTGTGTTCACTCTGCATATGCAGAGCAGACATGGACACAGCCATGTCTACTCTATGGGCTGTCTGATCCGATCCCCTTCTGTTTTTTTAAGTGGATCGGATTTGGAGAGGCGGGTGTAAAAGCACACAGGTCCGTTTACATCTGCCGCTCTATAGAGGTGAATTAAGGGTCTGGGTCCACCTGAAAAACAGACAGGCTGACCCGAACGGACCGATCGTGTGAAAGGAGCCTAAGGCTGCTTTTACGCTTATGCACTGCGGTACCTGCACCTCAACTGACCTCAATCTTCACTTCTTCCTCAGGATTTCTGCAGGTATCGCTGGCTGCTGCTGTCCCCCAGGCGGGTATGGCTGGTGGCTGCTGTTGGATATCCTCTAGGATCAGTATTGCTGGTGAGTACTGTTGGTGGGTACTGCTGGTGGGTACTGTTGGGGGTACTGTTGTCCGGTATTGCTGTCTGGTACTGCTGCTGGGTACTATTGCTGGGTACTGCTGTTGGGTGCTGTTGCTGAGTACTGCTGTTGGATACTGTTGGCAGGTTCCCAACCCACTATCCCCGAGCATCAGTGTGACAGGAGCCGGTGCTGGAGGAAGCATGCGCATGCAGTAGAGAGCAGATCTGATGCTCCCTGTATCACTCCTGGCACAGGCAGAGAACATTTTTGGTATCACTCTGCCTGTGACAGGAGCCGGCGCTATACAGGAGGCATAGGCTCTGCTTCCTCTAGTGCCGGCTCTGTTCTTTAAACCAATGCTTGGGGATGCCGGGTCGGGAACTGGGCTTGCCGACTCGCCATCCCGAAGCAGGAGGTGGCGGGCCACATCAGTTGGGCACCCCGATGTAAACCCTAGCTATGAACGTCTCTTATTTGCTCCCTTTGGTATCCAGTTGAAAGCATTGATTGATTGATAAGTACAAAAAAAACCTGTTGATCTTGAGAGCTGATAACTTCCCGTGCTTTCTGCTTGTACTGCACTCAACAACAGTTAGCATTGTTCCCAGTTCTCTCCCTGGACTACAGAACACCTCCTGCTATGTTTTGGAGATGAGTAGAGGAGGGGGGTGTTTTGCACTTCTAAAAACTTCCTGTCCGTGGGTGACAATGTTGCTCCTCCATAGATACAAATGAGTAAGTGAAAGGAAGTGTGTTCTGGGCAGGATCACCAGAAACAAAAAAGGTGGAATTTGCTTTAATAAGACTTTAAGCAAAAAACAGCTAATTTGTCAGGTGTTACATAAAAGATCAAATAATTTGTAATGAATGTAACTGATTCTTTTTTTTTTATTATGCCTTGAATCTCCAACTTGCAATAAAAAATGCAGTTAACAAAACATACATAGCAGTGGGCACGCAGGTGGCGTGCCCACTGCTGTAGCCGTCATTTTGCTATAGCGCGGTCGGCAAGTGGTTAAAGAGGTTCTTCACTTTAGAAAAAAAATAAATAAAAGTCAGTAGCTACGCATCCTATAGCTGCTGACTTTTAACAAAAGGACACTAACTGTTCCAGGGATCACCTGGGCTAGTTCCAGGTTCCCTGTGTCAGCATCTTTAGTGAGGGAAGCCGTCTGTGACAGCTTTAGAACTGGCTTCCTACTGCTGCTAGCCGTGCTGCACTTTGTAAATGGCCCCACTGCCTTCTGGGACTTGTGACGTATCCCAGAATTCTTCGGGTAAAAAGAGGGGGTGAACTTCCACCCGGATTGCCTAGGCAATCTAAGTGGAAGTAGGAATCTTTACCTTTCAAAACTAGGTACCCGTTCCACCAAAAAATTACATGCCAAATGTGGTAGAGGAGGAGGGGAGGAGGACTTAAACCTGAAATTCCCTTTTGGGTGATATCACACCCGTAATATCGCAAAAAACTATGGTACTCAAATAGCTCCATAGGTGACAATTTAAAAGCCTTTACAGCTCAGCAGTTTAAAGTTAACCGGGATATATATATTTTATCATGACTTTCTTTCTTTTTTTTTTTACTATTTACATATATATGTATGTAATTGTTACCTTATACCAAGGGGTTATTAAACTCCCTTGTGATAGCACTGGCCAGGTAACAGCATCTAACCAAGCACAGATCTGCTCAGTTAGATTGAGGCTGTGGATGTGCCTCTGTCTCCCCTTGCTCTCCATCCTGAAGTGGGCGGTTGTGCCCTGGGGCTCCCAGTAAGAGGGGGAAACCGTGCCGCCTGCACTGTGAAAGTGATCGGTGGCTACATAGCCTCTGCATCACTTTTACTTTCAAGCTGAGAATCCTTATTACACTGTGTTCTAACTAGGGCCGAAACAACTAATCGATTAATCGACAACTAATCGATTATGAAATTAATCGATTACTATTTTCATAATCGATTAATCAGCCAGTAACATAATGGGGTTAAAGAAGCTAAAATTAGCTCTACATAGTACAAAAAGAGCAAATAATCTCTACTGTAAATATTACTTTCACTGTTGCACAGTAAAAAAACAAAGGGCTACTTTTTAATTTTTTTTTTAACTCCATTATGTTACTAAATGTCTTAGGCCTGGTTCCCACCCATGTGTTTTTTGGTGCTTTTTGCAGAAATGCACTACAGTTCATTTAACGTTAACATCTATGCTTTTTTCAGCTGCTGTGTATTTGGAAAGGGTCAAGGACCTTTTTCAATGCAAAACGGTGCTTTTATGGTTCAATATACTTCAATGGAGAAGCTGCAGAAAAGCATGTAATATTACAGTTCTCACAGAACAGTGTAAATTTCGGCCTATAGTACACCACTCAGCGCCACAGAACCTCTAACCACATTAATCTAGATCCTTCAGCAGATAAAAGGACATACAAAGAGCTATCTACCTGACCCTCTGAAATAAAGATATAAAAACCAAGGGTAAGGAGAAAAAGAAAAGCAGCTGTTTAAAAAAGCAAATCAATATAAATAAACAGTATATAAGACATACATATGATAATAGATGGTCATATACCAAAACAGCGCTAGGTTGAACATAAACAGAAGTGTGGCCAACTACACACATAAAAAGTCCATAAGACTAGTGCAGTATCAGTTGTGATTCAGAGAGTATTTGAGTAGATCCTAGAGCATGTCACAGCGTGCACCTTCCACCGAACATTCCAACTCCACCATATGTGAACACACTCCCCTTCGGGGGTCAAACTCACCAGAACTTTAAAAATCAAAGCATCCAATTTTAAGAGATATTCTGGACCACCTCAATACAGCACTTCTCTGGGCAATAGGGAGATGCAGGGGCTCCAAACCATTCAAAAAACGAGATAAGGCATATATAGCGTAATTCCGTTTTATTAATGATAAACACCATAACCACCTCCCCAATGCTAACAACGTACCAGATTGTAATAAAAAATATTACAGTTCTGTTTGAAAATCTACAAAACAGTCTAGAATTTTTTTTTTCTTTAAATAAAAAAATTTGATCTGAGTCTGATGATATTTACCAGATTCAGCCTCTAATAGTATATAGAGTATATGTATTCTGTCTGTTATTCTCAGAGAGGATTAAAGATTTTACTCCCTAACCATATAGTTGGTTATTTATATTTACCCCTGCATATAAAGATATTTAGGAATAAATTGCCTTTTTTTAAACTTTACATATTAACTAAATTATACACCACACTTCCTTTTAAGGTTATTAACCGATTCATCGATTAATCGAAACAATAATCGTCCAACTAATCGATTATAAAAATAATCGTTAGTTGCAGCCCTAGTTCTAACGCCATAAAATGTTCAGTTTTAGGTGACTTAGCATTTACAAACACATGCTTACCGCATTTCGGCCCAGAATGTCACTTCTGTCCTGCAGCAGGTTGACTACTCTCTCCAAGTTGTCAGCATGGGCAGCGTAATGCAACTGTGTATTCCCACTCTGAAAAGGATACACACAGACATAAGAACTTACATGTGCGCTAATTCACTTATGTTATGTATTTTGAGCTTTAGGACTAGCTATGTAGCATTGAATATATGTAACACACAATGAACATTACAGGTATGCAAATGTTACAAACTGATATAAGAACAACAGATGAGAAAGCATTTATGTGTTTTTATGCATATTGCTTAAATATAGTGACCAGTGGCGGCCCGTCCATAGGGGGCGCCAGGGCGTCGCCCCCCCCCCCCCCCCCCTCCTGTAGTCAAAAAAAAAAAATAAATAAATTTTTTAAAACGGCCCCTTTAAGAACAAAAAAAAAAAAAAAAAGTCCTTTAACAAAGTGCACTGTGGCGCCGGACGCCAGTGCACTATGGGAAGCGCCACGTCAATGCAATCACGAGATTGCAGACGCGGCGCTTCATTTGCAGGCTTTTAACCCGCCTTGTGGCGCAAACGAAAACGCCGATTAGCTTCCGCTCATAGAATCAGTGTGATTCTATGGGCGGGAGCATTGCTTTTCAAATCGTGAGGTCACTTCCGGCTTTCATGAAGAAGACGAGAGCCGGAAGTGATGTCGGCAGCTCCGTTCTTCGGCTGAGCGGAGCTGCAGGAGGAAGGTAAGAGCCATATGAGGGATGGGTTGCTGTCTGGCAAGCAGGGTGAGCTCCAGCACAGCACAGCTGCATGTATCTGTCCCTCTCTTCCCCATCCCCCCCCCCCCTCCCTCCTGTCTCACTACACACGGACTGAAGACACCTATACACAGACAGAGGGGGAGGGGGAGGGGGAGGAGAATGGACACATACACAGGACGTGAGGGGCAAGTTATCAAAGAAAGATACAGTGATTTGGGGGGCTGGGAGAGGATGCTTTATGTGCTAGGGGCCACTTTGGGAGCAGAGAGGATTTGTGCTAGAAGGGGGGTTGAATATAAAATTAGACCCCCCCCCCCCAGCACAAATCCTCTCTGCTCCCAAAGTGGCCCCTAGCACATAAAGCATCCTCTCCCAGCCCCCCAAATCACTGTGATTATCTTTCTTTAATAACTTGCCCCCCTTCCCCCTTGTTCAAAGAGATGCTGGCTGCTATTAAGGAGACAATCATGGTTTCTGGGATCAGTGCACACAGTGAATGCGTTTTTGATGACACAGTGGCTGCGTTTTTTATGACACAGTGAATGTGTTTTTGATGACACAGTGGCTGCGTTTTTGATGACACAGTGGCTGCATTTTTGATGACACAGTGGCTGCGTTTTTGATGACACAGTGGCTGCGTTTTTGATGACACAGTGGATGCGTTTTTGATGACACAGTGAATGCGTTTTTGATGACACAGTGGCTGCGTTTTTGATGACACAGTGGCTGCGTTTTTGATGACACAGTGGCTGCATTTTCATGACAGTGGCTGCGATTGATGTTTTTTTTTCAGAATTTTTCAGTTTGTTTGCGCCCCCCCAAAAATTTTGAGCACCAGCCGCCACTGATAGTGACCCTCTCTTGAATTATAGACGTTCCAAGACAAATACCCTGTAAAGGAAGAACTGAGGGTCAGTCTCCTGTGTCCCCTGCAGCTCTCACTGTTCCCATCCTCTGACCTCCACTTACTGCAGGATACAGTAATGATGTGGAGGTCAGCAGGATAAACCAGTGAGATCTGTGGGGGACCAAGGAGATAAACAAATCAGATTCACAGCAGAATTCAGGGGACCATTCCTCTTCAGTTGAGTAGTGTTTGCCAGCACAGACAGCAGGAAATGTATTTACACTTTCCTTTCCCAACTATCGCTAACTAAACCTTCTGCTGGTATTCCTTTTTTTTATCAATATATCTTCTTCAAAAAGGTCAATCCACCAACAAAACTGGCATTAAAGTTTTTGGTATATAATCAGTTAGTTAAAGTGTCACTAAGCCCACATCAAAAAAAAACTATCAATAAGTGGTGTATTAGGGTACATGCTGTTCATACTCACTCACTATGAGATTCGTTTTCTGTATTCTGCAAAAATCCTGGTTGATCCTGCTGCTCACTATCTCAACCTTCTGTTTGTATCCCCAATTCAGCTAGGGATTTTGCAGAACAGTGCAGAACAGTGTTGGCACCTCACCTCTTTTTATAGTGTATTTCAACCCTAAGAATTTCCTCCCCATCACATCTGAGCAGCCCATGTGACTATAGAGTCACACATGTGGGCGTATACACAGTGGTAAATGACAGCCCACTCCCTCCCTCCTCCTCCATGCCCACTAACCAGCTAAACACAATAGGGGTGGAATATTACATGTAGATTAATAGTGGCTTCAACTCCCTCTTATTCTAAGACACAGGCTGGAGGGGCATGTGATGACAGTCTGTAAGTGTTATAAATCCGCCCACACCATGTTATTGCTAGACATGTGCAATTCGTTTTGGCCCGAATCTAAATTTGGATGAATTTTTGGTTATTCAGAGGTTCGGATGTATCCGAATATGTGAATAACAATAGTAACGAAGTTTGTTCAAATTTGTTTCGTTTATTCATTTTCTAACTAATTCCAAATTTTTTGAATGATTCGAATTTGAATCGGTTGAAAATGTATGGACCTATCCAAATTCTGTTTGAAGAATAGCTGGTTGTTAAGGAGCAGGCCAGGAAGCCAGGCATCGCATCCTTAACAGTCGATGACTCATCAGCTGTCAGCGGATTTCCCCACTGACAGCTGAATGTAAACCAAAGAATGCCGGCAATGAGAAGTAAATGAAAACAAAACACGCCAAAATGTAGAAAAAAAGAGGCATGGGGTCCCCCCAAAAATCCGTACCAGACCCTTATCCGAGCATGCAGTCCAGAAGGTCAGTAAAGGGGGGGGCAAGCCATAATAGGCCACATACCAGGCCGCATTCCTGAACCATACCAGGCCACATACCAGGCACTCCCCAAAGCTCATCCCCCCCCCCCTTTCCTGACCTGCCAGGCTGCATGCTCGGATAAGGGTCCAGTATGGATTTTGTCTGTGTCTCTGTCTCCGCAACCCCCCCGCTCCTGTTGCTATTCGTAAAAAAAAAACTTTACAAAAAATATCCTGGCAGGCCCTCTCCTTTATCTGGGAATAACTGACTCTGTAAGTGTTTGTTTAAATAGATGCTTCTAAATACCTTTTTCCTGTTATCTTCAGGCCGGTCACGTGACTCCCGGGCGCTCTGCTACTACGATCCTAGGCTACAGTGGGCTACAGTCCGGGCCGACGTCAGGGGAAGATCTCAGCTCCTCCCACTGTAGCCCTGGATCATAGTAGCAGCCGGGAATCACGTGAGCAGCCTGAAGATAACTGGAAAAAAGTATTTAGAAGCATCTTTTTAAACAAACACTTACAGAGTGAGTTGTTGCCAGATAAAGGAGAGGGGCTGCCAGTGAAAGGTGTTTTTAGGGTTACAACCACTTTAACAACCAGCTACTCTTCACACAGAATTCGGATCGGTCGATACATTTTTGACCGTTTTGAAACGCTCTGAAAATGTGGAATTTGTTAGAAAATGAATAAACGAAACAAATTCAGAAACAGATCCACAAAATGAAATTAGTAACGTAATGCATTTATCCAAAACAAAATTTTCCATTCTGCACATGTCTAGTTATTGCCAAAAAATAATAAAGATTTGATTATAAATATATATTTGTATGACAATTTTAAACAGTTTATCGATATTAATTATTTATGTTTACTCTGCATCCCAAAAGGCTGTGATTTTTTTTTTTTTTTTTGAACATGTGACCAGTAGCAGAGGACTAGAAGCTCCTCCTGCCTATGTTTCTGTGCAAACAGGCTGGGAAAAATCTGGGTCATGTGACAGCTGTATATCAATTAGGAAAAAGTATTTTTTTATTAAAATAATTACAGTGCCATCATCCACATACAGAAATAGAAGGGACAATGTAAATGAAACAGTGTGTGTTTAGTATCACATTAATATGTATCTCTAGTCCAAATTTTTTTTTGGTTTTGGATACAGTAAGGAATGGATAGTACCTATTCAAGCTTTGAATTGCTGTCTCTGTCCTATTAGGAATATATTCCCTCACTTCTGAGTTTGAGACATAAGGTGAAGGAAATCTCTCCGAATGTAAGGCAAATCCCTCTTACATTGTTGTCATTTACGCACAAATCTTCCAGTGAAGCACCTGTTCCAATGACCTCCAATTGGAGACATTTTTCCTTATTTTCTGTCCCAGTGAGCGAAAATCTCAATGATTGGGGACACAGATAGAAAACAATATCTTGCAGACTATAAGAGCTATATAAACTATAAGAGCCTGCGTCAATGGGTTTTGGGCTAGTGTCGATGGCATCAGTTTGACACACTTCTGAGATACTTCAGAATTCATTGACAGGTTTATTTAACCTCCTTCTGACCCGCTTCAAGTAGGTTTTACAATCCTGTAGACTTGTATGGAAATGCATAACCCACTTAAAGGGAACAAAACCCTATCGACACAAGTCCTAGTGGATAATTTGCTCTATTACTGAAAGTTAAAAGAAAATGGATTATTGGACTGAAACTGTTACCTCATCAGTAGCTGAAGGCATTCTTCCCAGATTTTTCTTTTGCTGCTTTCACAAGTTGCAGTCAGTCTGAGGATGGATCAATACATGAGAAACACATTACACAATACAATTACAGCTACAGATAGTGTGTGCAGTATCGGCATCGTCTTTTGTAGTATTTTCCCCCTGTGTTTCTGAGGATGTGGCGGCTAGGGCACACTATTTCATATCAGGAGGCAATGCCACAGCCCAGAAGTTATTTATTCTATTTTATTTATTTATTGCAGGTACTTAATATAGCGGCGTCAATTTACTCAGCGCTTTATACATATATATATTGTGCATTGACTTCAGTCCCTTACCCTAAAGGAGTTCACAATCTAAGGTCCCTAACTCACATTCATACATACACATACTAGGACCAATTTAGAGAGGAGCCAATTAACCTACCAGCATGTCTTTGGAGTGTGGGAGGAAACTGGAGTACCTGGAGGAAACCCTCGCAGGCACAGGGAGAACATGCAAACTCCAGGCAGGTAGTGTCGTGGCCGGGATTCGAACTGATGAGCCTAGTGCTGCTAGGCAGAAGTGCTAGTTATGGATACGAGTATACAGTATGATTTGCACTGATATCGAAGGAGAAGTACAGCCAAAGCACATGGCTGTACCTCTCGTGGATCACAGGAGTGCTGATTATTTTCAGCAGACAGTGGGCTGAATCCCAGTGCCAGCTGATGTCACAGAGCAGGTCCAGGCTTGGGAAAGATCGCGACCATATGGTTGGGATCCACCCACATGCCTGGATTGACACCTGGTGGGGCAGAGTAGAGGAGCAGTGACTGACAGTCACCAGCTCTCTGCTCAGGGAGCTTGAGAACTGAACGGTCGGCAGTATTTGATCACTCGGTTCTCAGCCTTAAAGCCGGAGGGGGACAGATGCAGCATCGCACCGATGCTGCATCCACCTAAGCCAAAAAAATTCCCATACTTCTCTTTTAACAAACTTCTAGAACGGAATCCATGGGAAGCCCTGCTCCATAAACCTAATTTGGACCTGACGAGATCAAAGAGGAAATTGGTTTATTTTATTTTTTTAGCAGCATGTCAGACTGTCACCAAAGTTTGGAGGCAGCCATCCCTGATATTTATAGAAGTGAAACAGGAACCATGGTTCAAGAGAAATTAACTTCTGTCTTGAACAATCAAAATTCCTATAAACATGGTCTCTATGGTAAGACTATAACCCCAACCCTAACTTCAGTCGATCATTACTCTCTCTCTCTCTGATACGACATAGAGCCTGAACACCTACACCCTGCTGGCTACACACCCCCTCTCTATACCTCTCCCTCCCTCTCCTCTACCCAGCCGGCTACCCACTCCCTCTCTACCCCTTCTTCCTCCCTATCCTTAACCTTGCCTGCTACCCATCCCCTCTCTACACCTTCTCCCTCCCTCTCCTCTACCCTGCTCGCTACCCAACCCTTTCTCTACCCCTTCTTCCTCCCTCTCCTCTACCCTGCTGGATACCCAACCCCTCTCTACCCCTTCTCCCTCCCTCTCCTCTACCCTGCCGGCTACCCACCTCTTCTCTACCCCTTCTTCCTCCCTCTACTCTACCCTGCTGGATACCCACCCCCTCTCTACCCCTTCTCCCTCCCTCTCCTCTACCTGGCCGGCTACCCACCCCCTCTCTACCCTGTCTCCCTCCCTCTCCTCTACTCGGCCAGCTACCCACCCCCTCTCTACCCCTTCTCCCTCTATCTCCAATACCCTGCAGGCTGCCCACCCCCTCTCTACTCCTCCCTCCCTCTCCTCTACCCGGCGGGCTACCCACCCATCTCTTCCCCTTCTCCCTTCCTCTCCTCTACCTTTCCGGCTACCCATCCCCTCTCTACCCCTTCTCCCTCCCTCTCCTCTACCCTTCCGGCTATCCACACCCACTATACCCCTTCTTCCTCCCTCTCCTCAACCTTTCCAGCTACCCACCTCTTCTCTACCCCTTCTTCCTCCCTCTACTCTACCCTGCTGGATACCCACCCCCTCTCTACCCCTTCTCCCTCCCTCTCCTCTACCTGGCCAGCTACCCACCCCCTCTCTACCCTGTCTTCCTCCCTCTCCTCTACTCGGCCGGATACCCACCCCCTCTCTACCCCTTCTCCCTCTATCTCCAATACCCTGCAGGCTGCCCACCCCCTCTCTACTCCTCCCTCCCTCTCCTCTACCCTGCCGGCTACACACCCCCTCTCTACCCCTTCGTCCTCCCTCTTCTCTACCTTGCCGGCTACCCACCCCCTCTCTACCCCTTCTCAATCCCTCTCCTCTACCCTGCCAGCTACCCACCCCCTCTCTACCCCTTCTCCTTCCCTCCCTTCTACTCTGCCAGCTACCCACCCCTTCTCTACTCCTTCTCCCTCCCTCTCCTCCACCCGGTCAGCTACCCACCCCCTCTCTACTCCTTCTCTCTCCCTCTCCTCTACCCGGCCGGCTACCCACCACCTCTCTACCCCTTCCCCCTCCCTCTCCTCTACCCTTCTTTGACACATTCCTCTTTTGCTCTTTTTAGCATTATCTCTCTCTTTTCTACATTGACAAGTCTTAAACATATACCAAATAGTATATTCATGGCTCTATGCCGTGCCATCCCTGCAAAGATATTGCTGCTTATTGTTTAGATTAGAACACATCATTGTATTTCATCTGTTGACTCAAGCTACAAATCGTAATATCTAGTATAACCTACTCTTGAGCTTGTATTCTAAGTTTGAAAATAAATACAATTTTTATAAAAGAAAAGGTATGCCTGTGTGAAATAGTTAAATAAAAAGCATGACAAACATTTTTGCGCTAGGTTCTTAAGGGACGTGTGCTTAATGTCAACAGTGAAATTGGATAGTGAAAACTAAAATAACCTACAAAGAACATAAAGGCACTTATCTATGAAAACACAGTAATTTCACTAACAGAAACCTTTCAGGAATTTTCATTAATATTTAAGCAGAACTAGACTGAAAGTTGAAACCTGTATGTACTCAGGTCAATTCCTTTGTACTAACTTTTATAAATAAGACCCACAATGCATATTCCTAATCACAAATCTGAAAGAACTGTTTATGATCATTTTTACAGCTTTTATTTCCAGAAAACATATTGAAACATTCCAAGAAATCATTAGAACAAAAAGGATTAAACACACATTCTTTTGGAATGCGATGTATAAAGCAGAATGAGAACAACTCACTATTTATATTATATTCTATGTTAATTATGCTTTTTTTCTGAAGTTTGTTATCTAAAGTTGACGTATGCTTCTGGTTATAGTAAATAGATCTAGGACTTTATTCAAAAATTTTCTTACCTGATCCGACTTTGGATGCCGTGGCTGTCTTCTAAGCCTTCATCTGAATGTTCTGATTTCCCGGCAATAGGAAACTCCTCCCTGTATGCAGATGACGGTGATGAAATATAAACTCTAAACAGCAAAAAAAAAAAAAAAAAAAGGAAGTTGTGTCTCCATCTGCTTTCATTTTTGCATTACTGAAAAACGATATAATAAAAGTTCATGTCTAATTTCTCTGAATTCACTATACTAAAGCTCAATATACAAAACAAGAAAATAAATGCAATACACATGATCCAATGATGCAAGTGCAATATTAATTCAGTATTTCAGAGTAGGGAGGAGGCAAATAGAGCTTTCTTTTGGTGGTATTTAACCACTTCAGCCTCGGAAGGATTTGCCTCCTTCCTGACCAGACCATTTTTTGCGATACGGCACTGTGTCGCTTTACCTGACAATTGCACGGTCGGGCGACGTTGTACACACACAAAATTTATGTCCTTTTTTCCCCACAAATAGAGCCTTATTTTGATGGTATTTGATCACCTTTTTAATTTTTGCGCTATAAACAAAAAAAGAGTGACAATTTTGAAAAAAAAAAACCATAATATTTTGTACTTTTTACTATAATAAATATCCCCAAAAAATATTAAAAAAAACAAATTTCTTCATCAGTTTAGGCCAATATATATTCTTCTACATATATTTGGTAAAAAAAAAAATCGCAATAAGCGAATATTGATTGGTTTGCGCAAAAGTTATAACGTCTACAAAATAGGGGGATATATTTATGTCATTTTTATTATTAATTTTTTTTTACTAATAATAGAGGCGATCTGCGATTTTTATCAGGACTGCGACATTGCGGCAGGCAGATCGGACACTTTTGACACTATTTTGGGACCATTGACATTTATACAGCGATCAGAGCTCAAAATAACTACTGATTACTGTATAAATGTCACTGCCAGGGATGGGGTTAACACTAGGGGGCGATCAAGGGGATAACTATGTTCCCTAGGTGTGTTCTAACTGTAGGGGGGATGGGACTGCCTGGGGGAGGAGATTGATCGGTGTTCCTACTGTCTCCTCTCCCGTGAGAGAACAGGGATTTGTGTTTTTACATACACACATCCCCATTCTCGTTCTGTCACGAGCGATCGTGGGTGCCCGGCGGACATCGCGCCCGCCTGGTGCGCGCATCAGCTCTGGGGGACACGCGGCGGCGCGTGCGCGCCTGCTATGACGTCTTAAAGGAGCAACGTATAGCTACGGCAATTTGCGCAGCCGTGCCAACCTGCCGCAGTATAACTGCAGCGGCTGGTCTGCTAGCGGTTAATCACCGATGGGTTTTTTTTTGCTAAATAAACAAATAAAAACTAAAAATTTAGAAAAAAAACAAAAACTTTTTCATAGTTTGTTATAAAATTTTGCAAACAGGTAATTTTTCTCCTTCATTGATGTGCGCTGATGAGGCTGCACTGATAGGATGCACTGATGGGTAATGATAGGCTGCACTGATGGGCACTGATGAGGTTCATTGATGGGCACTGATGAGGCAGCACTGGTGGGCATTGGTAGGCGACACTGATGAGCACTGGTAGGTGACACTGATGAGCACTGGTAGGCGACACTGATGGGCACTGGTAGGTGGCACTGATGGGCACTGGTAGGTGGCACTGATAGGCGACATTGATGAGGAGAAACAGGTGGGCACTGATTGGCAGCAGTAGTGGTCACTAGTTGGCAGTAGGGGTGCAACGGATCAAAAAACTCACGGATCGGATCGATCCTCGGATCAGAGTCACGGATCGGATCATTTTCAGATCAGCAAAAAAACAAAAAAAACAAAAAAAACAAAAAAAACACACAAATCTTGTTACACCCACCGGAGTTTTAGATTTAAAAGCTATTTTCAACACAAAACCGAGCTTATATGCATGAATACAGTATTTGTAGATCGGACAGAATGTTTAGATGTCAGATTTTAAAAGCAACAGCAAACCTGCTGACCTTACATGGTTGCTAATGTGACAGAACACCTCTGATTTTCACATTTAACATTAAATGTGAAAATCAGAGGTGTTCTGTTACATTAGCAACCATGTAAGGTCAGCAGGTTTGCTGTTGCTTTTAAAATCTAACATCTAAACAGTCCGTCCGATTTACAAATACTGTATTCATGCATATAAGCTCGGTTTTGTATTGAAAATAGCTTTTAAATAAAAAACTCCGGTGGGTGTAACAAGATGTCCGCTTGCCCCCTTCTCACTCTATCATTACTGTACTGTACAGGAGTGTGGGGTGTAGCAAGATGGCGGCGACGAAACGTCACTTCCTGACGAGACAGCGGCCGCTTCCGGGTGTACCAAGATGGCTGCCGCTCAGGAGCTAGGCCGAAGCCGCAGCCTTTCCTATGGCCGAGGCTGCAGAGCGCTCCGCAGATCGCGGGTGTGCCGATCCGCGGAGGTTGATCCGTTGCACTCCTAGTTGGCAGCAGTGGTGGGCACAGATTGGGAGAAGCCGATTATTGGCTCTTTTCTCCTCTCCTCCACTCCCTGACAGTGTGAGAAGGAGCGGTGAAGAGAGTCGGTCTTCTGTTGACATTGTGATCAGCTGTAATTGGACACAGCTGATCACATGGTAAAGAGTGGCTGATTGGCTCTTTACCTTAATCTGTGCCAAACACAGAGCGCCGCCGGCTCCCAGCAGAAAACGTGCAGCGGGCGCCATCACAAACTGGATGACCGCGTTGTAGCTGTTGTTCGGCTATAGCACGGTCGGCAAGCAGTTAAAGAGTAACTTCACTTTTGTTGAGAAAAAAATATTCCACTCTGGGTGATATGTGATTTTTTTTCTTCCTCCCTCTCCTCAACCTTGCTGACTACCCACCCCCTCTCTACCCCTACTCCCTCCCTCTCCTCAACCTTGCCGGCTACCCACCCCCTCTCTACCCCTTCTCCCTCCCTCTCCTCTACCCTGCCGGCTACCCACCCCCTCTCTACCCCTTCTCCCTCCCACTCCTCTACCCTGCCGGCTACCCACCCCCTCTCTACCCCTTCTTCCTCCCTCTCCTCTACCTTGCTGGCTACCCACCCCCTCTCTACCCCTTCTCCCACCTCATCTCTACCCCTTCTTCCTCGCTCTCTTCTACCTTGCCTGCTACCTACCCCCTCTCTACCCCTTCTCCCTCCCTCTCCTTTACGTGGCCGGCTACCCACCCCCTCTCTACCCCTTCTCCCTCCCTCTGCTCTACCCTGCCGGCTACCCACCTCCACTCTACCCCTTCTTCCTCCCTCTCCTCTACCTTGCCAGCTACCCACCCCCTCTTCACCCCTTCTCCCTTCCTCTCCTCTACCCTGCCGGCTACCCACCCGCTCTCTACCCTTTCTTCCTCCCTCTCCTCAACCCTGCCGGCTACCCATCCCCCTCTCTAGCCCTTCTTCCTCCCTCTCCTCTACCTTGCCTGCTACACACCCCCTCTCTACCCCTTCTCCCTCCCTCTTCTCTACTCCCTCTCGCCAGTTCCTAAATGTCTTGCAGAACAATTTTATTTGTCAGATGATAGAAGCACCAACTAGAAAAAAAGCATTACTGGATCTACTGATTACCAACAATACAGACCTGATCACGGATGTGGAAATACGGGGCAATTTAGGTAATAGCGATCACAGGTCAATTGGATTCAGTAAAAATCACACAAATAGGAAACATAAGGGGAATACAAAGACACTGAATTTCAAAAGAGCCAACTTCCCTAAACTACGAACCTTGCTAGAAGGCATAAATTGGGATAAAATCTTAGGAACAACAAACACGGAGGAGATATGGGTTTGCTTTAAGAGCATATTAAATAAGGGCATTAGCCAATGCATCCCATTGGGTAATAAATTTAAAAGAGCGAACACAAGTCCTGGATGGCTTAAAGGTTGAGGGATCATCATCAGCATTCAGACTTTATAAAGAATGCAAAAAGAAATGTAAGGGTGCAATAAGGATGGCTAAGATAGAACATGAAAGACACATAGCGGAGGAGAGCAAAAAAAATCAAGAAATTCTTTAAGTATGTAAACAGTAAAAAAGGGAGGACATAGCGGGGATGAGGAGCTGCTAGCCAAGATGCCCGCGCAATAAGCTGGTGAAGCCACAAGCATGCAGCTCTGTAGCTCCAACCACTGAGTATTGCTATGGCAGATCATATGAATATTCCCTGAATACTCTTGAGGGAAGCAGCAGATGATACCTGGAGCTGGGGTGACCCTCGGCTGAGTGGTGGGCTGGTGTGGAGCTTTCAGGGCATTCTGTGCTCCTGGATGAGGCAGACTGTGATGTTGCCCTGTACGCTATCGGCGTGAGAGTCGGAGGATTTGGAGCTCAGATTGCTGCCGGAGCCTCGTGTGCAGTCGGATTGGGCACTCGGATACTTTCGGCTGTCTCCCTGAAGTGGAGGAGGACGTCTGCGTCCCAGCACAACAGCGTGGTTGACAGCTTCGGGAAATCTCGGGAGATTCCGGAGCGCTCTGAACTCTTCGGCCCCTTTCGGCTCTCTCCGGTCTATGGTGGAGACCTATTGCTGCAACCGGGGACCCGGAATATACACCCTGGCTGGGTGAGATTTAGGAGCTGTCTGGAGGATCGGAAATCTCTAGGGTAAGAGATAAGATCTCTGGAATAGATGTTTTTAAAACATCTAGACCCAAGTGTTGGTTTAAATTGATGACAATATTGGGACAGTATTGAGACATATCATTAATACCGACACTAAAATTGGAAGGAACATGTCAAAGTAAACTGCTATTTAGGTATCTATATATATCTGAGTAATCTGAGTATGCCCTGATTATAGAGCGTGGAACAGAGTATAAATGAATGGACATAAAATAGGATATTTGCATAGATATCAATATATGTTACTTCATTGAAGGAGATAAGAAATAAGAAGAAAAACTATATGATAAGATAAACCTTGACTAATATTCACTAAATATCTGAGTGTGAGAGACTGCGGTTGTATGCATCTAACACATTGATTTTGAATAATTTTTTCTTTTTGCTTTTGTGGCTTGTTGCTGTGGTTGTGCAGTGGTGTGTCTCGCTATGGCACAGAAAAAAAACAAAACCCCTCAATCTCAGAGGAAAAAAAAAGTTAAAAAGTGGGCAATCAGTGAAGTAAATAAAAACACTACAGCGGCACAATCAACTCAAACTACTGACATAAAGGAATATTTTCAACAACTACAACCAATACAGGGTCTGTCTAACACAATGGAAACCTCTATAACCTCAGGCACAACAGAGGAAGAAATGGGCCAATTTGCGAACAGCTCTCCAATTAATATAATACGATCAATAGAGGAGACAAAGGAAACGGAGAAAGAAAATTGGGACATGAAAGCCTATATCTGCTCTCTCCCTATGAGGGAAGATATGAATCTATATGTACATAGGTTAGAATCCTCATATAAAACAGAAATGCAAGATCTTAAAATATCTGTTGGAAGGATGGAAACAATAAATAATAGATCGGAGATCATGGAGCAAAAACTTGCACGAATGGAGGATAGAATACAAGAACAAGATCAATGCTTAAAACATGTTATATGCACTATGGATGATCTGGAAAATAGAAATAAAAGAAACAATATAAGAGTTAGAGGTCTTCCTGAAAGTGTAAATCCAGAGGATTTAATACCAACATTACGGAGTATATTTAATACTCTGCTGCAAAATCCATCAAGCACAGACATTATGTTTGATCAAGCCCATAGAGCAGCAGGACCTAAGAAAATTGATCCTACGAAACCAAGAGATGTAATCTGTAGGATTCATTATTATCAAATAAAAGAAAAGATCATGTCAGCAGCTCGACAGGAGAAGAATATGGAGTTTGAAGAAGCACATATAACATTGTATCAAGATATTTCTAGGCATACTCTAACTCTAATGCCGCGTACACACGGTCGGACTTTTCGTCTACAAAAGTCCGACAGCCTGTCCGACAGACTTCTGGCGGACTTTCGGCGGACTTGCAGCAGACTTTCTAACGAACGGACTTGCCTACACACGACCACACAAAAGTCCGACGGATTCGTACGTGATGACGTACACCGGACTAAAATAAGGAAGTTCATAGCCAGTAGCCAATAGCTGCCCTAGCATGGGTTTTTGTCCGTCGGACTAGCACACAGACGAGCGGATTTCGGGGTCCGTCGTAGTTACGACGTAAAGATTTGAAGCATGTTTCAAATCTAAAGTCCGTCGGATTTGAGGCTGAAAAAGTCTGCTGAAAGTCCGGAGAAGCCCACACACGATCGGATTACCAGCCAGCTTTAGTCCGTCGGCGTCCGTTGGACTTTTGTAGACGAAAAGTCCGACCGTGTGTACGCGGCATAAGGCTCGGTTCACACAGGGGCAACGCGATTTCAGCGCGACTTTGTACGGCGACTTCAACGTGGCTTCAACGCGACTTCAGCGCGACTTCAGCGCGACTTCAGCGCGACTTTAAGCAAATTACAACGCGACTTCAAGTCGCCTCCAGGACAGGCGACTTTGGCTGTGGCCAATCACAGGATAATCAGCTTTCTGGGAGGGAGGGGTTTGCCTGGGCAAACTAAATTTTTTCCCTGCAAAGTCGCTTGACTGTAGAGAGAGATCCGACTTGGAGGCGACTTCCATTGATTTCTATGGTACAGGTTCGCCTACCAAGTCGGATCCAAGTAGTACAGGGAGTACGCTCTGAAGTCGGAGCGACTTCAGTAGTGTCTATTAAGACGCTCCCATTCACTGTAATGTGAATCTCTTTCTGGGGCGACTTGGGGCGACTTGAGGGCTTACAAGTCGGATCCCAAGTCGTCCTAGTGTGAACCGAGCCTAAGAAGAACATTAAAGAGAGACATCCACTACAGATGGAAATTTCCATTTCAACTCCAGGTTCAATATAAAGGTGCTATAGCAACTTTTCAAGACATAGAGGATCTACCCAGACTTGTGAAGACCCTCCAGCTCCCAGAAATAGAATTACCAGAATGGCCTAGGACATTTTTTGAAGCAAGGACCAGGGTCAGAAGAAGAGAATGAAAGCATCTTTGGGGACAATAGGGTTGGGGGGGTGGGGCAGTGGCAGGGGGGTTTGGGGGAAGGGATGGGGGAGGGGGGAGGGAAGGTGGGGTTAAATTAAGAAGGGGAGGGTAAAACCTTAGTAAATGATAATGTCACAGATATACACTACATAATATTATACACATGATTTATCCAGCTTATGTATTTATAGCACTATTTTTTATAATTTTTGTTTTGCAGATATTATGGGCACACAATTATAATACACACTTATTAATACACAATTAGAAGTAGAATAGATGGGACAATCAACAGAGATGGAGTCCCCCATTTTTTTAATAAGGTATTGATGACATTGTATAATTAATTTTTAAATGGGAGCGGGAGTAACCCCCACAACCCCCTTCAGGCCCCTCCCCCCGGTCCCTTTTTTTTCTTTATTTTTATTTTTTTGCCTGTTGCTATTGCTTAAATGAGGGATATATAAAGCAAATGAATATAAGTGAAGGGGAAAGTTGTTCTCAGTGAGTCAATATATAATATAATACTGTGGCTAGCCTAACAATGTTGTGGGGTAGTAGCCCCCCCCCCCCCCCAATAGGGACCTTACTGTAGTAAGACAGACTAAGAAGTCAGATAGGTGAAGTAAAGTATGAGATTTATATGTAGGTTTTTTTTCTTATTTTTTTCTTTTTTGGTTTGGGGATTGTGTAAAAGTTTCCCTTTTTTTTTTTTTTTCTTTTAGGGGTGGACATGATAAAATTATGCACGTTCAATGCTAGAGGCTTCAAGTTGGAATTATATTGCTCCAAGAAACACATTTTCGACTGGATCATATTCCCAATATACAACATAAAGATTATCCAGTATGGATTCACAATGCATTTCCATATTCTAAATCATGAGGAGTTTCCATTGCAATCCATAAGACTGTGCCCCATCAAATTTTACAAATATTGAAAGGTGGAGACGGTAGATCACTAATTCTGAAAATCTTAATATATGGGAAAATATACGCAATTATTAATCTCTACCTTCCAAATTATGATCAAGTTAAGAATACAGACTGTGATGGAGACTGTGATGGAGGCAAAGGAAAAAACAGAAGGAATGGTAATTGTCGGAGGAGATTTTAATTTTGTAATGGACACAAAATAGGATACAACTTCAAATAGAATACAGAGGAACAGGGGTCAATTAAAGGAATTTAAACAACTATTAGAGAAGCATCAAATGATAGATATATGGAGAATTCAACACCAGAAGGTGAAAAACTATACATATTATTCAAATATACATAATACATATCATAGAATAGATTACTTTTTAATCAGCTAGATAGGACTAATGATGATGCCCTCTTCCGATATTGGCAATTTTTTGTGGTCAGATCATGCCCCAGTATTTCTGGAACTAACAGTGACCCAAGACAGGAAATCTCCTGGGTCCTGGAGGCTAAATGATAACCTCCTTAGATAAATGTGAAAAGAAGATTCGCAAACAATAAAAGAATTCTTGCAAATCAATGAAACAGATAATACATCAATATCCATACAATGGGAAACATTGAAATGTGTATTGCGGGGAATGTTCATCAAACATGGAACCAGATTGAAAAAATAGAAAGAGCATGCAATAAGGCAATTACAAGGAGAAATCTCGGTATTAGAGAATATGCATAAACAAAATCTTAACTCAGTGAATAAAATAAAATTAAAGGATAAACGACTATTACAAACAATGTTGGATGAACAGTCCCTACAATTAAGAGATAGAAATAGAACCTTGTTCTATCAACACGGGAATAAACCAGGAAAAATATTAGCGAGAAATTTAAAACAACAAAAACCTTTGACTCTTATAATTAAAATTCAAAAGATATCAGGAGAAATAACATATGACCCTGGGAAAATTGCTAAAACATTTCACACATACTATTCTAAGCTCTATAACTTGTCGATACAGCAGGAGAGTGAAGGTAAGAAAGACAATTTAGAAGAAATACGTCAATATATGAGAGAAACAGCAATATCTATAATAAACTAGAAAAGAACCATACGATCTGTAGTAATTTTCGACCCATCTCTCTTACAAATGTAGACTTACGCCTATATTCCAAGATTATTGCAAATAGATTTACAACTATTTGACCTGCACATATTAATCTGGATCAAACTGGTTTTACAATGGGGGTAGAGGTTAGAGATAACACAATAAAAACATGTATACTAGTAGAACATGCCCAAAAGACAGATATTCCAGCATGCCTTCTATCGATCGATGCTGAGAAAGCATTTGATCAAGTGGAATGGAGATTTCTGAGGGAAGCTCTAATTCAATTTTGGTATAGGGCCAGGGATGCTATATAGGATCATGGCGCTATACTCAAATCCTAGAGAAAAAATAAGAACGAATGGGATACTTTCAGATTATCCTAAAATATCAAATGGCACGTGACAAGGATGCCCTTAATTTCCCTTGTTGTATACGATAGTTATGGAGCATTTGACAACAGCTATCCGATATAATAGGGATATTCAAGGAATAAGAGTTAAGGGTATAGGCTGATGATTTATTGATATATGTTACCAAACCAATAATAACCATTCCAAATCTGGTGAAGGAATTTAAGAGATTCTGGAATTTAAATCATTTTAAAGTCAATTACGATAAGTCAGAGATGTTAAATATTTCACTCCCAAAAATAGATCAGGAACATCTTCAGAGAAGTTTCCCTTTTAAATGGTAAAAAGAGGCAATTAAATATCTTGGGATATATATCCCAACTGACATGACTAAACTACAGGAATTTAATTACCGTATTTATCGGTGTATAACATGCGCCGGCGTATAACACGCACCCCAAGTTTAGGAGGGAATTTTAAGGAAAAAAATTTTAGGAGGGAAGTTTAAGGAAAAAAACTTACATTTAAATGCCCATTAATGCAGCCTTATCAGTGTCCATCTGCAGCCTTCCCCAGTGTCTTTGCAGCTCTGTGTCATTATTGCAGCCTTCCCAGTGTCATTGCAGCCTTCCCAGTGTCTTTGCAGCCTTCCCTGTGTCATTATTGCAGCCTTCCCAGTGTCATTATTGCAGCCTTCCCAGTGTCATTGTTGCAGCCTTCCCAGTGTCATTATTGCAGCCTTCCCAGTGTCATTGCAGCCTTCTCAGTGTCTTTGCAGCATTCCCTGTGTCATTGCAGCCTTCCCAGTGTCATTGCAGCCTTCCCAGTGTCATTGCAGCCTTCCCAGTGTCTTTGCAGCCTTCCCAGTGTCATTGCAGCCTTCCCAGTGTCTTTGCAGCCTTCCCAGTGTCTTTGCAGCCTTCCCAGTGTCATTGCAGCCTTCCCAGTGTCTTTGCAGCCTTCCGAGTGTCTTTGAAGCCTTCCTAGTGTCTTTGCAGCCTTCCTAGTGTCTTTGCAGCCTTCCCAGTGTCTTTGCAGCCTTCCCAGTGTCTTTTAAAATTGGCGCCGCCGGAGGAGAAGAACGAGCGGCGCCGAGATGCACAAAGCCGAGTGTACTTCGGCTAGACCCAGCTCCTCTCGCAGTCCCGCCCATCTCCATTGATTGCGAGAGGAGAAAAGCGAGCGCCGCCGACATACACAAAGCTGAGTGTACTTCGGCTAGACTCGGCTCTGCTCACAGTCAGGGGCGGGACTGCGAGAGGAGCCGAGTCCAGCCGAAGTACACTCGGCTTTGTGTATGTCGGCGGTGCTCGCTTCTCTCCTCTCGCAATCAGAGGAGATGGGCGGGACAGCGGGAGGAGCCGAGTCCAGCCGAAGTACACTCGGCTTTGTGTATGTCGGCCCCGCTCGCTCCTCTAATCACAATCAGCGGAGATTGGCGTAAAACACGCACCCGCGATTTGATATGTTACCAAACCAATAATAACCATTCCAAATCTGGTGAAGGAATTTAAGAGATTCTGGAATTTAAATCATTTTAAAGTCAATTACGATAAGTCAGAGATGTTAAATATTTCACTCCCAAAAATAGCTCAGGAACATCTTCAGAGAAGTTTCCCTTTTAAATGGTAAAGAGAGGCAATTAAATATCTTGGGATATATATCCCAACTGACATGGCTAAACTACAGGAATTTAATTACCGTATTTATCTGTGTATAACATGCGCCGGCGTATAACACGCACCCCAAGTTTAGGAGGGATTTTTAAGGAAAAAAATTTTAGGAGGGAAGTTTAACCACCTGGTATCCGCGCTATAGCCGAATGACGGCTACAGCGCGGACCTACATTCCCGGGAGGACGTCATATGACGTCCTCCCCTGTGCACGCTCCCTGCGCGCGCCCTACAGGGCGCGCGCCGGGCGCGTTGTGATCACCGAGTCACTGAGACTCGGCTGATCACCGATCTGTGTAAGGGGCCGGTCCCGGCCCCTTACCATGTGATCAGCTGTCAGCCAATGACAGCTGATCACATGATGTAAACAAAAGATCGGTAATCGTTTTTTTTTTTTACTCACGCTGACAGCGCGAGTAGAAAAAAAAGCCGATCACCGGATCGGATGTGAGGGACATCGGTCCCCAAGTGGAAGAGGCACATCTGCCTCATCAGTGCCCACTAAAAGTGCCACCTAATAGTGCCCACAGTGCCACCTAACAGTGCCCACAGTGCCACCTAACAGTGCCCACAGTGCCACCTAACAGTGCCCACAGTGCCACCTAACAGTGCCCACAAGTGCCACCTATCAGTGCCCACAAGTGCCACCTATCAATGCCCACCTGTAGTGCCCATCACTGCCACCTGCCAGTGCTGCCCATCACTGCCACCCATCAGTGCCCATCACTGCCACCCATCAGTGCCCATCACTGCCGCCTATCAGTGCCCATCACTGCCGCCTCATCAGCGTACATCAATGAAGGAGAAAAATTACCCGTTTAAAATTTTTTAAAACAAAATATAAAAAAAATAAACTTTTTTTTTAAAAAAAAATCAGTTTTTAAAATTTTTTTAATAAAAAGTAAAAACCGCAGAGGTGATCAAATACCACCAAAAGAAAGCTCTATTTGTGGTGAAAAAATGATAAAAATTTCATTTGGGTACAGTGTTGTATGACCGCGCAATTGTCATTCAAAGTGCGTCAGCGCCGAAAGCTGAAAATTGGTCTGGATACGAGGGGGGTTTAAGTGCCCGGTAAGCAAGTGGTTAAGGAAAAAAACTTACATTTAAATGCCCATTAATGCAGCCTTATCAGTGTCCATCTGCAGCCTTCCCCAGTGTCTTTGCAGCCCTGTGTCATTATTGCAGCCTTCCCAGTGTCATTGCAGCCTTCCCTGTGTCATTATTGCAGCCTTCCCAGTGTCATTATTGCAGCCTTCCCAGTGTCATTGCAGCCTTCCCTGTGTCATTGCGGCCTTCCCAGTGTCATTGCGGCCTTCCCAGTGTCATTGCGGCCTTCCCAGTGTCTTTGCGGCCTTCCCAGTGTCATTGCAGCCTTCCTAGTGTCTTTGCAGCCTTCCCAGTGTCTTTGCAGCCTTCCCAGTGTCATTGCAGCCTTCCCAGTGTCTTTGCAGCCTTCCCTGTGTCATTATTGCAGCCTTCCCAGTGTCATTATTGCAGCCTTCCCAGTGTCATTATTGCAGCCTTCCCAGTGTCATTGCAGCCTTCTCAGTGTCTTTGCAGCATTCCCTGTGTCATTGCAGCCTTCCCAGTGTCATTGCAGCCTTCCCAGTGTCATTGCAGCCTTCCCAGTGTCATTGCAGCCTTCCCAGTGTCTTTGCAGCCTTCCCAGTGTCATTGCAGCCTTCCCAGTGTCTTTGCAGCCTTCCCAGTGTCTTTGCAGCCTTCCCAGTGTCATTGCAGCCTTCCCAGTGTCTTTGCAGCCTTCCGAGTGTCTTTGAAGCCTTCCTAGTGTCTTTGCAGCCTTCCTAGTGTCTTTGCAGCCTTCCCAGTGTCTTTGCAGCCTTCCCAGTGTCTTTTAAAATTGGCGCCGCCGGAGGAGAAGAACGAGCGGCGCCGAGATGCACAAAGCCGAGTGTACTTCGGCTAGACCCAGCTCCTCTCGCAGTCCCGCCCATCTCCATTGATTGCGAGAGGAGAAAAGCGAGCGCCGCCGACATACACAAAGCTGAGTGTACTTCGGCTAGACTCGGCTCTGCTCACAGTCAGGGGCGGGACTGCGAGAGGAGCCGAGTCCAGCCGAAGTACACTCGGCTTTGTGTATGTCGGCGGTGCTCGCTTCTCTCCTCTCGCAATCAGAGGAGATGGGCGGGACAGCGGGAGGAGCCGAGTCCAGCCGAAGTACACTCGGCTTTGTGTATGTCGGCCCCGCTCGCTCCTCTAATCACAATCAGCGGAGATTGGCGTAAAACACGCACCCGCGATTTGATATGTTACCAAACCAATAATAACCATTCCAAATCTGGTGAAGGAATTTAAGAGATTCTGGAATTTAAATCATTTTAAAGTCAATTACGATAAGTCAGAGATGTTAAATATTTCACTCCCAAAAATAGCTCAGGAACATCTTCAGAGAAGTTTCCCTTTTAAATGGTAAAGAGAGGCAATTAAATATCTTGGGATATATATCCCAACTGACATGGCTAAACTACAGGAATTTAATTACCGTATTTATCTGTGTATAACATGCGCCGGCGTATAACACGCACCCCAAGTTTAGGAGGGATTTTTAAGGAAAAAAATTTTAGGAGGGAAGTTTAAGGAAAAAAACTTACATTTAAATGCCCATTAATGCAGCCTTATCAGTGTCCATCTGCAGCCTTCCCCAGTGTCTTTGCAGCCCTGTGTCATTATTGCAGCCTTCCCAGTGTCATTGCAGCCTTCCCTGTGTCATTATTGCAGCCTTCCCAGTGTCATTATTGCAGCCTTCCCAGTGTCATTGCAGCCTTCCCTGTGTCATTGCGGCCTTCCCAGTGTCATTGCGGCCTTCCCAGTGTCATTGCGGCCTTCCCAGTGTCTTTGCGGCCTTCCCAGTGTCATTGCAGCCTTCCTAGTGTCTTTGCAGCCTTCCCAGTGTCTTTGCAGCCTTCCCAGTGTCATTGCAGCCTTCCCAGTGTCTTTGCAGCCTTCCCAGTGTCTTTGAAGCCTTCCTAGTGTCTTTGAAGCCTTCCCAGTGTCTTTGCAGCCTTCCCAGTGTCTTTTAAAATTGGCGCTGCTGGAGGAGAGGAAGGAGCGGCGCCGAGATGCACAAAGTCGAGTGTACTTCGGCTAGACCCAGCTCCTCTCGCAGTCCCGCCCATCTCCATTGGTTGCGAGAGGAGAGAAGCGAGCGCCGCCGACATACACAAAGCTGAGTGTACTTAGGCTAGACTCGGCTCTGCTCACAGTCAGGGGCGGGACTGCGAGAGGAGCCGAGTCCAGGCGAAGTACACTCAGCTTTGTGTATGTCGGTGGTGCTCGCTTCTCTCCTCTCGCAATCAGAGGAGATGGGCGGGACTGCGGGAGGAGCCGAGTTCAGCCGAAGTACACTCGGCTTTGTGCATGTTGGCTCCGCTCGCTCCTTTAATCACAATCAGCGGAGATCGGCGTAAAACACGCACCCGCGATTTTCCCCTCATTTTAAGGGGAAAAAAGTGCGTGTTATACGCCGATAAATACGGTATTCCCCAATGATATGTAAGATTTTAAAGCTATTCCCAAAATATGATAAACTGGTCCACTCATGGATGGGGAGAATCAATACAGTAAAAATGGATAAATTACCAAAACTGCTGTATTTATTCCAAGCCATACCGTTAATCCCCCCAATAAATCTAATGATGCAGCTACGCAAGGCAGTAGGAAGCTTTATCTGGGCTCATAAAACCCAACGAATAAGAAGAGATGTGTTAATTAGGGACACAAAAAAGGATGGGAGGCTTGCTTTGCCAGATTTTATAAAATATCTACAATCTGCATCCTTAAACAGGATTATAGACTGGCATCATAATATGGAATATAAACAGTGGGTAATCTTGGAAGAAGACATTATTGGATTGCAGTTTAAATCCCTTCCATGGATTAAACCTCAGTTTAGACCAGAGAATAAAGATTTAACCCTATTTACGATATCAACTTTAAAGATATGGGATAAAGTCTTGGAAAAGGGAGGTCTATCCACATTGATGGGTTCGATGACTCCATTATTTTCGAACCCAGAATTCCCTCCAGCGCTAAAGGTGAAAAATTTCCTTAAATGGAAAAAGACGGAAAATGTAAACATAGTTCAGATCCTAGCGGATGGTAAGCTTCCACGATTATCCGAACTGGGGCCTGAACATGAGCATAAATGGATGCAATATCAACAACTAGACACCTATATTAGGACTAGTATACAACCCCCCTTACTTGATAGACAGCTAACTAGTTTTGAACAATTATTATTAAAAGAACAAAGACAGACCCATAATTTATCAACTATATATAAGCTCCTACTTCCTAAGGAACCTCTAAATGACTTAATATATATGAAGAAATGGGAGAAGGAAATGGGGATATCGATCCCAGAGGCAGAATGGGATAGAGCATTTTCCCTGAAACATAAAACCTCAATAGCAATAAGAAATCAAGAAAGGAATTATAAAATCATTATGAGATGGTATAGGACACCAGTAGATATATAAGATAAATGAAAATAATTCAGAAATGTGTTGAAGATGTCTGAGGGAAAGGGGGACTATGACACATATATGGCATAACTGCTCTATGGTGAAGGACTTCTAGGACAATGTTTTTAAAATCTATCAGGAAATATTGAGTCATGAGATACAATCAAGTATAATTATCTCAACATTGAATATCATTCTGGGAGCTAGAAAGACAGTTAAGACATATATCCTTCACCATATCAGCAGCCAAGACAATAATAGCCAGAAAGTGCAAGCAAATAGTCCTATAATAGTAGAATGGATATGTGAGATGAATAAAATCCAACAAACAGAGACAAGGATAATGATTGAAGAGAAAATGAGTGCCCAAAAAGTAAAAATATGGGAAGAATGGGGAGAGTTTAGGTCCTCAGCAAATATACTTAAGTACCGTATTTATCGGCGTATAACACGCACTTTTTTCCCCTGAAAATCAGGGGAAAATCGTGGGTGCGTGTTATACGCCGATCCCCCGCCGATTGCAAGCTTTTCGGCCGCTCTCAGCGGCTTTTAGCTTTTCTCGGCGGCTTTGAAAATGGCGCCACCGTTCTCGGCCGCTTTCGGCCATTCTCGGCAGCTCTCGCCCGCCTTCGGTCATTCTCGGCGGCTCTCGGCCGCTTTCGGCAATTCTCAGCGGCTCTCGGCCATTCTCGACTGCTTTCGGCCGCTTTCGGCCATTCTCGGCGCCTCTCGCAGTCCCGCGGGAGCCGCCGAAAGCCGAGAGCCGCCGAGAGCCGCCGAGAATGGGCGAAAGCGGCCGAGAGCCGACGAGAATGGCCGAAAGCGGCCGAGAATGGCGGCGCCATTTTCAAAGATGCACAGACTACAGATGGACACTTACAAGGCTGCAATGGGGGACAAGGCTGCAATGGGGGACAAGGCTGCAATGGGGACAAGGCTGCAATGGGGGACAAGGCTGCAATGGGGGACAAGGCTGCAATGGGGGACAAGGCTGCAATGGGGACAAGGCTGCAATGGGGGACAAGGCTGCAATGGGGGACAAGGCTGCAATGGGGGACAAGGCTGCAATGGGGGACAAGGCTGCAATGGGGGACAAGGCTGCAATGGGGGACAAGGCTGCAATCAGGGACAACACTACAGATGGACACTGACAAGGCTGCAGATGGACACTGATGAGGCTGCATTGATGGGCACTTAAATGTAAGTTTTTTTCCTTAAACTTTCCTCCTAAAAGTTTTTTTCCCTAAAATTCCCTCCTAAACTTGGGGTGCGTGTTATACGCCGGCGCGTGTTATACGCCGATAAATACGATATATATGAGAGAATCATGCACCTCAAGGCGTTAAGGGAGGAGAGAGGAGGGAGGGAGGGAGGGGGGTGTTTTTTTTTTTTTTTTGTTGTTCGGGGGGGGGGGGTGGAGATGTGGGTGTTTTAGAATGAATGGAAGTAAGTTAATATTAATGACCCTATGTAAGAGAATGGAACATAGAAAATATTTCAATGTATATCTGGAACATAGAGTCAAAGTATTCTGAAGATTTTAGGAAGATGTGAAAATGTATTTATGTTTAACGTTGACTGAAAATAATAAAAATGAGATAAAAACAAATATAATATAGGTTCAGTGGAGAAAAACACCTGTTTGCTAACTTCAAATGTCCATGTTTGATGTGTAAAAAGCTAGTGTTATAATGCCAAAAATTATTGAAAAGTATAATTTCAACCAGTGTTTTTCAAATATCATGAATATAAGTGAAGAATTAAAAAAAAAAAAGGAGGACAGATCATATTGGCCCCATAAAGAATGAGGAAGGACATCTGGTTACAAAGGATGGGGAGATGGCGAAGGTAATGAATTTTTTTTTCTCCTCAGTCTTCATGAGGGAATCGGGGGGCTTCAGTAACCAAAACTGCAGTGTTTATCCTCATGACACATCACAGGAAGCCCCTCCATGGTTAACAGAGGACAGAATTAAAATTAGACTTGGGAAACTTAACATTAATAAATCACCGGGACCAGATGACTTGCATCCGAGGGTACTTAGGGAACTCAGTCAAGTCATTTTGCCAGACCATTGTTCCTAATTTTTACTGACAGTCCAATGACTGGAATGGTACCAGCTAATTGGAGAAAAGCCAATGTAGCACCAATATTTAAAAAGGGCCCAAAATACATTCCTGGGAAATACAGACCAGTTAGCCTAACATGAATAGTATGTAAACCTTGGAGGAGATGATAAGGGACTATATACAAGATTTTAGTAAAGAGAATGGTATCATTAGCAGTAATCAGCATGGATTCATGAAGAATCGTTCTTGCCAAACCAATCTATTAACCTTCAATGAGGAGGTGAGTTGCCATCTAGATAAAGGAAGGCCCGTAGATGTGGTATATCTGGATTTTGCAAAAGCATTTGAAACAGTTCCCCATAAATGTTTACTGTACAAAATAAGGTCAGTTGGTATGGACCATAGTGTGAGTACATGGATTGAAAACTGGCTACAAGGGCGAGTTCAGAGGGTGGTGATAAATGGGGAGTACTTGGAATGGTCAGGGGTGGGTAGTGGGGTCCCCCAGGGTTCTGTTCTGGGACCAATCCTGTTTAATTTGTTCATAAATGACCTGGAGGATGGGGTAAACCAGGGGTCTTCAAACTACGGCGCTCCAGTTGTTCAGGAACTACAATTCCCATCATGCCTAGTCATGTCTGTGAATGTCAGTGTTTTACAATGCCTCATGGGATGTGTAGTTCCGTAACAGCTGGAGGGCCGTAGTTTGAGGATCCCTGGGGTAAACAGTTCAATCTCTGTATTTGCGGACGATACTAAGTTAAGCAGGGCAATAAATTCGCAGGATGTGGAAACCTTGCAAAAAGATCTGAACAAATTAATGGGGTGGGCAACTACATGACAAATAAGGTTCAATGTAGAAAAATGTAAAATAATGCATTTGGGTGGCAAAAATATGAATGCAATCTATACACTGGGGGAGAACCTCTGGGGGAATCTAGGATGGAAAAGGACCTGGGGGTCCTAGTAGATGATAGGCTCAGCAATGGCATGCAATGCCAAGCCGCAGCTAACAAAGCAAACAGAATATTGGCATGCATTAAAAAGGGGATTAATTCCAGAGATAAAACAATAATTCTCCCGCTCTACAAGACTTTGGTCCGGCTGCACCTGGAGTATGCTGTCTAGTTCTGGGCACCAGTCCTCAGGAAATGGAGCGAGTACAAAGAAGGGCAACAAAGCTAATAAAGGGTCTGGAGGATATTAGTTATGAGGAAAGGTTGCAAGCACTGAACTTACTCTCATTGGAGAAGAGACGCTTGAGAGGGGATATGATTTCAATTTACAAATACCGTACTGGTCATACCACAATAGGGATAAAACTTTTTTGCAGAAGGGAGTTTAACAAGACACGTGGCCACTCATTAAAATTAGAAGAAATAAGGTTTAACCTTAAACTACGTAGAGGGTTCTTTACTGTAATGCCCCGTACACACGGTCGGACTTTGTTCGGACATTCCGACAACAAAATCCTAGGATTTTTTTCTGACGGATGTTGGCTCAAACTTGTCTTGCATACACACGGTCACACAAAGTTGTCGGAAAATCCGATCGTTCTAAACGCGGTGACATAAAACACGTACGTCGGGACTATAAACGGGGCAGTGGCCAATAGCGTTCATCTCTTTATTTATTCTGAGCATGCGTGGCACTTTGTCCGTCGGATTTGTGTACACACGATCGGAATTTCCGACAACGGATTTTGTTGTCGGAAAATTTTATCTCCTGCTCTCCAACTTTGTGTGTCGGAAAATCCGATGGAAAATGTCCGATGGAGCCCACACACGGTCGGAATTTCCGACAACACGCTCCGATCGGACATTTTCCATCGGAAAATCCGACCGTGTGTACGAGGCATAAGAGTGGCAAGGATGTGGAATTCCCTTCCACAGGCGGTGGTCTCAGTAGGGGGGACCGATAGTTTCAAGAAACTATTAGATAAGCACCTGAACGACCACAACATAGAGGGATATACAAGGTAATATAGACATATAATCACACACATAGGTTGGACTTGATGGACTAGTGTCTTTTTCCGACCTCACCTACTATGTAACTATGTAACCTACAAAGAACATAAAGGCACTTATCTATGAAAACACAGTGATTTCACTAACAGAAACCACTCAGGAATTTTCATTAATATCTAAGCAAAACTAGACTGAAAGTTGAAACCTGTATGTACTCAGGTCAATTCCTTTGTACTAACTTTTATAAATAAGACCCACAATGCATATTCCTAATCACAAATCTGAAAGAACTGTTTATGATCATTTTTACAGCTTTTATTTCCAGAAAACATATTCAAACATTCCAAGAAATCATTAGAACAAAAAGGATTAAACACACATTCTTTTGGAATAAACTAGAATAAAAACAACTAATTATTTATATTATATTCTATGTTAATTATGCTTTTTTCTGAAGTTTATTATCTAAAGTTGACACTATTATGTATGCTTCTGGTTATAGTGAATAGAACTAGGACTTTGTTCAACAATTTTCTTACCTGATCCGACAACTTTGGATGCCATGGCTGTCTTCTAATGCCGCATACACACGGTCGGACTTTTCGGCTACAAAAGTCAGACGGACGCTGACGGACCAAGTCCGGCAGACAATCCGATCGTGTGTGGGCTTTCCCGGACTTTCAGCGGACTTTTCCAGCCACAAATCTGACGGACTTTAGATTTGGAACATACTTCAAATCTTTACGTCGTAACTCCGCCGGACCCAGAAATCCGCTCGTCTGTATGCTAGTCCGACGGACAAAAACCGACGCTAGGGCAGCTATTGGCTACTGGCTATCAACTTCCTTATTTTAGTCCGGTGTGCGTCATCACGTACGAATCCGTCGGACTTTTGTGTGATCGCCTGTAGGCAAGTCCGGTCGTTAGAAAGTCTGTTGAAAGTCCGCCAAAAGTCCCTTGAAAGTCTGTCAAAAGTCTGTCGGACGGGCTGAAAAGTCAGACCGTGTGTACGCGGCATTAGCCTTCATCTGAATGTTCTGATTTCCCGGCAATAGGAAACTCCTCACTGTATGCAGATGACAGTGATGAAATATAAACTCTAAACAGCAAAAAAAAATAAAAAGAAGGAGTTGTGTCTCCATATGCTTTCAGTTTAGCATCACTGAAAAACTATATAATAAAAGTTCATGTCTAATTTGTCTGAATTCACTATACTGAAGCTCAATATACAAAACAAGAAAAGGAATGGAATACACATGATCCGATTATGCAAGTGCAATATTAATTCAGTATTTCAGAGTAGGGATGAGGCAAGTAGAGCTTTCTATTGGTGGTATTTAACCATTTCAGCCTCGGAAGGATTTGCCCCCTCCCTGACCAGGCCATTTTTTGCGATACGGCACTGTGACGCTTTAACTGACAATTGCGCAGTCGTGTGACGTTGTACCCACACAAAATGTATGTCCTTTTTTACCCACAAATAGAGCTTTATTTAGATCACCTCTGCGGTTTTTATTTTTTGCGCTATAAACAAAAAAAGAGCAACAATTTTGAAAAAACACAAAATGTTCTTCATCAGTTTAGACCAATATATATTCTTCTACATATTTTTGGTAAAAAAAAAAAAAACGCAATAAGCGTATATTGATTGGTTTGCGCAAAAGTTATAGCGTCTACAAAATAGGGGGATATATTTATGTCATTTTTATTATGAATATTTTTTTTACTAGTAATGGCAGCGATCTGCGATTTTTATCAGGACTGCGACATTGCGGCGGACAGATCGGACACTTTTGACACTATTTTGGGACCATTGACATTTATACAGCGATCAGAGCTAAAAATAGCCACTGATTACTGAATAAATGTCACTGACAGGGAAGGGGTTAACACTAGGGGGCGATCAAGGGGTTAACTACATTTCCTAGGTGTGTTCTAACTGTAGGGGGAATGTGACTGCCTGGGGGAGGAGACCGATCGGTGTTCCTACTTAGTAGGAACACATGATCTGTCTCCTCTCCCATGATAGAACAGGAATTTGTGTGTTTACACACACACATCCCCGTTCCCGTTCTGTCACGAGCGATCGCTGGTGCCCGGCGGACATCACGCCCGCCTGCATGCGCATCGGCTCCGGGGAAACGCGGTGGCGTGACGTATAGCTATGGCAATTTGTGCAGCCATGCCAACCTGCCGCAGTATAACTGCAGCGGCTGATCTGCTAGCGGTTAATCACCGATGGGTTTTTTATTTTTTGCTAAACAAATAAAAACTCAAAATTTAGAAAAAAAAACAAACATTTTCATAGTTTGTTATAAAATTTTGCAAACAGGTAATTTTTCTCCTTCATTGATGTGCGCTGATGAGGCTGGACTGATGGGCACTGATAGGCTGCACTGATGGGTACTGATAGGCTGCACTGATGAGGCAGCATTGACGGGCACTGATGAGGTGGCATTGATGGGCATTGATAGGCTGCATGATGGGCATTGATGAGGCGGCACTGGTGGGCACTGGTAGGCGACACTGATGAGCACTGGTAGGCAGCACTGATGAGCACTGGTAGATGGCACTGGTAGGTGGCACTGATAGGCAACATTGATGAGGAGAAACAGGTGGGCACTGATTGGTAGCAGTAGTTGGCAGCAGTGGTTGGCAGCAGTGGTGGGCACAGATTGGCAGAAGACTATTATTGGCTCTTTTCTCCTCTCCTCAACACCCTGACAGTGTCAAAGTGGCACGGGTGCGCAAAATCACTTACCCGTACATCGCTGTGTCATCAGCAGCTAGCGGGCGCATGCGGCAGCGGGAGCGTACTCAATGTCCGCCAGTGGCCTGCGATCGTGACACGGAGAGGCAGAATGAGGAGATGCCTATGTAAACAAGGCTTTCTCTGTTCTGCCTAGCAACATGACAGGGATCTACTGCTCCCAGTGATTGGGAGCAGTGATCTCTATCATGTCCCAGTGAGCCCATCCCCCCTACAGTTAGAACACGCCCAGGGAAAACACTTAACCCCTTGATCGCCCCTAGTGTTTAACCCCTTCCCTGCCAGGGAAATTTACACAGTAATCAGTGCATTTTTATAACACAGATCGCTGTAATAATGCTAATGGTCCCAAAATAGTGTCAAAAGTGTCCGACCTGTCCGCTGCAATTTCGCAGTCATGATAAAAATCACAGATCGCCCAACAAATTTGAGCATCTCTTGCAACAAAAATTGCATTTTTGGTGAAATACCCCCTAAGGTAAATTGTGTCTAAAGAAATGCGGACCCTGCAATTTTCCTCATTAGAGCCATGCAGGTGCAGCAGCTGACTGATGATTATTAAACCACTACTGATTCACTTAGCACATGGACACAAACAAACAAACAGCAATTTCTCCAGGATAACAAAAGGTAGGACTCTGCAACATAGTTTGTTAAAATCACATATTACCCACAGTGGAATACTTTTTTTCTCAACAAAAGTGAAGTTACTCTTTACCTACTTGCCAACCGCGCTATAGCCGAATGACGGCTACAATGCGGTCGTCCAGTTTGTGATGGCGACCGCAGCGCATTTGCTGCTGGGAGCCGGTGGTGCACTGTGTTTGCATTGTCCTCCGGACACTGCCAAACACAGATTAAGGTAAAGAGCCAATCAGCCACTCTTTACCATGTGATCAGCTGTATCCAATCACAGCTGATCACGATGTCAACAGAAGAAAGTTACTGACTCTCTTCACCACTCCTTCTCACAATCAAATATGGCTCTTTACAAGAAAAAGCTGCTAATTCTGATACCCTTCTAGCCGAGGAAATGGCTACCAAAAAGACCAATTTCTTTGTCAGAAGAACTAAAGAAGCATGGTGCAATGGTTCAAAGGGTTGTTCTTGCAAAACGGACAAAACCAAATTCAGATCCCATGGGCACACCGGAAGTTTGACTGGCGGATTCAAGAGCAGTGCCCCCTGAACAAAGGCCTGGACCAGGGAATGTGAGGCAAGTGGCCTTTGAAAGAATATTGATAAGGCCGAGATCTGGACCTTGATAGTGCTCAAAGCCAGCCTCATTTCAATGCCTAATTGAAGAAAAGCAAGAATCCTGCTAATGGCATACTTTCTAGGATGCCACCCCCTGGGTTCACACCAGGAAACATATGCTTTCCAGATTCTGTAGTAGATGAGCCTGGAGGCCGGCTTCCTAGCATTAACCAGAGTGAAAAGGACTGATTCCGAGAGCCCACGGCTTTTCAGAATGTGGGTCTCAGCAGCCAAACCGTCAAATTCAGACTTCGTAAAGCAGGATGGAATATTGGACCTTGTGAGAGTAGATCTGGACGCAGCGGAGGAACCCAAGGTCTTCCCACTGCGATCGTTACGATCTCTGCATATCAAGGTCGTCTGGGCCAAGTCGGGGCCACCAGAATGACCGACTTTGCTTCCCTTTTGACCATCCGAAGGAACCGCGGAAGAAGCGGAATTGGAGGAAAGGCATAGATCAGAGAATACCGATCCCATGGAATCGTTAAGGCATCTGACCCTTGTGCTAGCAGATCCTTTGTTCTTGACACAAAGCTGTCCAGTTTTTTGTTGAACCTGGACACAAACAGGTCTACATCCGGGGTAGCCCCAATTTTGACATATGGTCTGAAATATGTCGTGGTATAGAGACCATTCTCCTGGACACAGCTGCTGGCGGCTTAGAAAATCCACCTGCCAATTTTCTACCCCTGGAATAAAGACCACAGACAGGCCTTTCTGCCCAGAAAAAAATGTGATTCACCTCCTTTTGGGCATCCAGGCTCCTGGTTCCTCCTTGGTGATTGATATAAGCCACAGCCGTGGCATTGTTGGTCTGTATCCGGACAGGATGACCCTGTAGTCTGAAAGTCCAGACCTTGAGGGCTAGATGAATTGCCCGAATTTCCAGAATGTTGATGGGCAAGAGCTCTGGACCATCTTCCCTGGGTGTAAGCGTCTTCCAGAACTGCTCCACAGCCTATTAGGCTGGCATCTGAGGTTAAGAGTTTCCAAGTAACTGGAACAAAGGACTTTCCTTATCTTGGTCAGTAACCACCAATTGAGGCTCTGGCGCACCCCTGGGGATAGGCACATTGGAAGATCCAAGGCTTGAACCCTCTTGTTCCAGGCAGAGAGGATGCTGCTTTGTAAAGGCCTCAAGTAAAACTGGGCGTAAGGGACAGCCTCGAAAGAGGCGACCATTTTCCCCAATAGTCTCATACATAGTCGGATGGAGGGATTTCTCCTTGCTGAGACTACCCGGACCAAATCTTTTATGGCCCTGGCTTTTGATCTGGGTAAGAACACTCTACTTTGGACTGTGTCTATGACCATGCCCAAATACTCCAGCCTTTTTAGGGTCTGCAAGGAGAATTTCTCTAGATTAAGGACCCAGCCTAGGTACTCTAAGTACTTTACTATGCAGAGCACATTGTGGCTTAGGCGTGTTATGGACTGTTCTATGAGTAGCAAATCGTCCAGATAAGCTGTCACAGTTATGCCCTGAGCCCTTAGATTTACCAGGGGCGGGGCTAGGACTTTTGTGAACACTCGAGGAGCGGTAGCAAGACCAAAAGGAAGTGGCACCGATCCACCGCAAACCTTAGGAATCTTTGGTGAGCGGGAAATATTGGCACATGCAAATATGCATCTTTGATGTCTATTGATGCCAGGAATTCTCCCCCCTGAAGGGAGGAGACTACTGAGCGGATAGACTCCATGCGGAAAGGACGAATGTCTAGAAATTGATTCATGTCTATTAGATCCAGAATAGGTCTGACATCTCCGTTTGGTTTTGGAATCGTAAAGAGGATTGAGTAGAACCCTGAGCCTTGCTCTTCTGGGGCCACCTCTATAATTACCCCTTGGGATAACAGATGTTCTAAGGCCAGAAGTAAGGGCCTTCTTTTCTCTGGATCCCTGGAGACTCTTGACCTTAGGAAACGAGATGGCGGAAGCTCCCGGAACTCTAGCTTGTAGCCCAGGGACACCCTGGAGGCTACCCATCTGTCCTGAATCTCTTCCTGCCAGGCACCTGAAAATTGCAGCATCCTTCCCCCCACTCGGCCAAGCGGGGGCACCCCTTCATAGGGAGGCTTTGGGGTTCTGTTTACCAGATCTTGGACCCCAAGGTTTCTTTTGCCCTTGTGCTTGACTTTTCCCCTAGTATTTGGTTGGGGAGGCCGTCGCCACTGCCTGGACGATTAGGCTCCAGGGGCTGGGGACAAAGAACGTCTAAATGAAGGACGTTTACTCTTCCTTTTGGCCAGTAACAACGTGGTTTTACCCC
Organism: Aquarana catesbeiana; assembly: GCF_042186555.1. Taxonomy (NCBI): domain Eukaryota; kingdom Metazoa; phylum Chordata; class Amphibia; order Anura; family Ranidae; genus Aquarana; species Aquarana catesbeiana. The sequence goes on from NC_133326.1 coordinate 132,010,643, forward strand.
CGGTAATCTTCTGGATATATTTGTCCAGATCATCGCCAAACATGCATTCTCCACCAAACGGGAACCCAGTTAAATATTTTTTGCATGAAGCCTGCCCAATATTTAAGCCAAAGGGACCTGCGCATGTGTACCAGCAGGAGAGTGAGGCGAGATGCTTGCTGAGCAGAATCCATAATGGCAGCAACCATAAAGCACAAGGCTTTAGGAAGGTCTGCATAAACCTCAGCCTCCTAAGTGGAAAGGAGGCTAAGCACCTGCTTCATTTGTTCCTTGAGGAACTGGCACATGCCAATTGCTGCGACCGTAGGCTGGACCACAGCGCCCGCCACAGAGAAAGAGGCTTTAAATAAAGTTTCCAGCTTTTTGTCAGTTGGATCCTTAAACCCTTGAGCTTTGTCCACAGGACAGGTCAGGCTCTTATTCACACAAGAAAGAGCTGCATCTATGGCTGGGACTCCCCATTTCTTGGTGAAACTTTCCCCCAACGTAAAAAGCATAGAAAACCTTTTAGGAGGAGAAAATAGTTTATCTGGGTGACCCAGTCCTCATACAACAATTCATCCAGTAAAGGATGAGTTGTAAAGGCGTACGCAGCCTGTGGGGATTTCCGGGACCCCAGGGAGGAAACAAGGGAGGGCAATCTGTATGTGGAACGCACCAATTCAGTATAGTATTGCACCTGCACTTTGAGGGCCTGGGAGGTAGAAGAGAGATTCTCCTCTTCCCCTGATTCGTCCGACTGCACCTGATCCCTATCCTCAAATAGGGATATTTCCTCATTATCAGAATGCTCATCCGATATTGAACCCAAAGCAGAGGGAGGGGATCTACCCCTTTTTTCTGCTATTTTTTAAGGAAGCTGTGACAAAGGTAGTAATCCTTCCTTTTAAACCATCCAATGCAGCCTTCAAAGCGTCTTCTGTGACATAAACAGGGACTGAAACATTGGGAGATGCTGCAAAACCTGACAGGGGTACAGACTCATCCTGTGAGGCTGCCTCCAGTCTTGCAGGGGGGGGGGGGGGTGGTATCCTGCAGGCATGTCTAGAACCCCTAGATGTAGGCGGTGATTTTTTGGTGCCTCTTTTACCTCCCCCTGAAGCCCTCTTACGAGGAGACATAGTCCTAAGCTGCAAAGCAGCGGTACTAGTGTAAAGTGCAATCACTGTTGTGCTATAGTCTTACAATATAAACATTAGCTACAAACTGCACAACCTGATGCCGAGTAGGTGTCTTAGGTTTGCCAGGATCCGATCCACTGAGATGCTTACTGCCCACAGCTCTGTGTCCCACCACTTACAGGAGCTCTGGTGTCTTGGGCTTCCTGTGCACTGGCGCGCCACATTTGCACGGGCCGCAGCCACGCCCCCCCTCCTTTCCCGCCTACCCTGCCTTAAAAGCGCGCATGTAGGATCATCATGGCTGCGGCCAGGGTGAGAAAGGAGACTCCCTGAGGACTGCGTGGGACCCCCGGACTGTGTGGGATCCCCCCTTTCAGTTTATGTGGCAGAGCCTGCAGCGAAGGAGGTGAGCGGCTTCACAGAGTGTGTATCCTGGAAGGCATGTAAGTATACACCAGGTATGTCTCTTACTCCCTCTAGTGGCAGAAACCAGGTAAGACATACAAACTACTCACAGAAGATAATCCATAATGTGTAAACTTTATGATTGTCTTCACTTACCTTATCCCCGCCGCAGGAACTACTGAGAACAGACAGATTCCAGCCTTCACCCATCACGGTGGATAGCGTTGTGCCAACCTTCAGGGTTCTGAGTTCCTACTCACAGGAACCTCTTCCCTGGACCTGTAGAAGACTCTGCCAGAAACTTTTCGTGCCACTGTTATATTAGTACACCAAAGCCTGGATCCCAGACCTCCAAGGAGAGACATTACAGGCAAAACCTTGTTTCTTCTTATCACGGGGCCCGGGTACCATCCATCTTAGGCGTTTTAGTATTGGTCCGAGGTATGGATCCATTTATATATCTCCTAGGTCCTGGAGTTGAGACCTCCTTTACTGCCCTGTATTACAGGGGTTAGATATCCTTTTAGGCTGGGTTCACACATATGCAAATCGGATGTGTATTTCTCCGCATCCAATTCGCATGACATGCAAGTGTGACCGCCTCCCAATGGAGCCGGTTTGCACAGGTCTGGAGCGACCACGGAGCAAGTTGCAAAAGGGTCCTGTGTTTGTTTGGGTCTGGTTCAGGTGCGAATTCAGGCAAAATTCAGACCTGAATCGCACCTGAACCGGTGAACAAACACACACTGGACCCCAGGCTCCAACCCGCGGCCACACGTATGTGAACGCAGCCTTGGGTCCAGGCGGGTAGCACTTTCACTTACTTGATCCTCTGTTCCCCTGGCAGCTGCACTCCCTTATCCCCTGTGTTCCGGTGGTGGACTGTCCTTTGGCGCCCTCATGTCCAGTGCTGGACTATAGGTTCTGTATTGATTTGGATGACATCAGTGGACCTACAACCACTGGAGCATGGGGTTCAAGAGGCTTCAGGGACTGGTCTAGCAACGCTGAGGCAGCCAGTGGGAGGATCATGTAAGTACTAGTGATTTTCCCATCCCCTAGACCAGTGATGGCAAACCTTGGCACCTCAGATGTTTTGGAATTACATTTCCCATGTTGCTTATCCAATCTGCAGTGTAGTTGAGCATCATGGGAAATGTAGTTTCAAAACATCTGGGGTGCCAAGGTTCACCATCACTGCTCTAGACCTAAACGAGCATTACCCATGCGCATAATGTGGGGACAACCCTACTACAGGTAAGCAAGTTTACTTTCGCTGGAGTTTAGTGTTAAAGAATATGTAGACCCAATATTTCATATTCCTGATATCTGCCTGCTGTACCATGTACATATGAAAAAGTATCCTGTTCTCTTTGTATTGCTTTCCAATTAAAAACTGACCACACTAAGCAGAACACAACATGGTCAGTTCTCCAGCTATGCTTCCAATGATCAGACTTGTCCCGACACACCCCGCCCCCCCCCGCACAGCCTTTCATTGGGAAGCTCAGTGCACTGTTGCTTCTCCTATCCCAGCTCTTATGCAGCTGAGAACAGAGGAAGTGTGATCACTTATACATATTTATGTTTTTTTTTTTAATCCATACACAAATGTTTTACCTTTTATTGCTATTTTTACCTCTTGGAGTCGGCGCCTCGCGGCCCAAGTTGTTTAGGATGCTGGGAGGCGATCAGGGTTTATGATCACATGACCGCCGTGATTGGCCGTCACATGATCGGAAAGCTACCAATCACAAGTAGCGTTTGGTAGCTTTCCATTATCCGCCGATAACTGTGCCAGGAGCACGCAGGGTGCACACTCTCAGCACAGCTGGATTCATACTAATGCCCGCAAATATGCAGCCGCTCGACGTCAAGGCCCACCCACCGAGAGGACGCATATCTGCGCGCGGCCCGTGCCAAGGGGTTAAATGGAATTCGTTTTTTTTTACAAGGTGAGTATTTACAATCACGTTAACTATTTTGTTTTTTTCATTTTTTTTTTTTAACTATATAGAGATGTATAGAGCAGATTAAAAAAATACAACCAATAAAGAGGAAAAAGGGACAGAGAGATTTGATTTCAAAGTAGGACAGTTCTTTCATTTTATGGACAGGTGGCAGTTCTGTATAACTGGTCAACGTGATTGATTTCTTAAAACCATACACTGCCCCTTTAAAGCACAATCAACTACGCTCCTCCCCTCTTGCTTGTACGCTCAGGAATCGGCACATGCGCAGAAGGCACTGGGGAATGCAACTTCTCATGATGCATAATTCTTCTCTATTTACAAACATCGCGCGCTTCACCATTCTCAGTCCTCAGCTATCACCTCTACAGGGACAGCCAACCCTGACAATAACGAGCCGGAAGTGACCTCACTAGCCAAGCCTCGACAGCCAAACGTCCCCAAGAGGGCGAAACCTGTCCACTATGGACTCGAAGCGGAAGCCATTTTTATGTAGACATTCCTATTGCAGAATGATACTTTGATCTTCTAGAAAATGGCGACATTTCGTAGATTTAACTACACATTATCAGGACACTTTCATATGTATTTCCTTGTTACATAAACGCGATAATTCGCCTTTTAACCTTCTCAGGAAGACACAGAAGAGTGGAGGGGGCATCAGGTCTGTACATGGATGGGGACACGTGGTTGTTATTATGTCTATGGGGAATACAAGCACAGTCTAGTGTTCTGATCTGTTTTACTACAATGGAAATGATAGGCAGGAAAGTGACTGCACATGTACTTTATACGTTGTTGCGTTTTTTTTTCTTTTCTTTTAGGAGTATCATTTATTAAAGCTCAACCCCGGGCAAAAAAAAAAAAATTGTTCTCAAATTGCAAGGTTTAAGTGCTTGTTTTGTCCATGGGGAGGAAGGAAACCTTATACTCACCTGATCCCCCAGAAAAACGTGCTCCCCCACCACCCAGCAGTGGGCTGTTCCTGGTGTCCTCATGTCCAGAGTAGGTCTATGTGGCCTGCTCAGGGCTTGATGACATCAGGAACAGTCCACCACTAGAGTGTAGGGGTGCAGGAGCTGCATGGACCAGCCTTGTGCATGGTCCATATACTTACCAATCAGGTAAGTATATCTCCTTTCATCTTTCCCCTAGACAAAAATTAGCAAAGCCTTTTCTCTTGCCCCAGAGTTCAGTTTTACATTTAGGACTTAAAGTGGTTGTAAACCTCAGACGTGAAATATGAACAAAGTATATCCCTCTATAGTGTGTACTTGTCTCAATTAACTGCTTTGTTCCTCTGCTATCAGTGTGAATCACTTATGGCAATTTTTCCTGACACCAAGAGACAAATGGAGACAAATGGTGACAGGGAAGGGAGCTCCAGCAGATTGACAGCCTCAGATCTGTTTCTGTGAGGTAGGTGTGTGTGTGTGTGTGTGTGTGTGTGTGTGTGTGTGTGGGGGGGGGGGGGTCTTTTCCCTCCAATGAGCTCTCAGAACTCTCATCACTGAGCTCTGCAGAGGGTGACTTCATCTCTCCACCCCCTTTTTTCCTCAACTCTCACACAAGCTTTATAAATTCAGTAGTTTGAATGGATGAAGAGAAGACTGCAGATAGACAGGTACAACTTCTGTAGGGGGATTTGTTTCATCTCTGTGTATCATCCTTACTGGATATATTTTAGGGTTTACCACCATGTACACTAAAGGTACATTTTTTTTTTTTTTTTTTAATAACAAGCATATCATACTTAACTCCACTGTGCAGCTCGTTGTGCACAGAGTGGCCCCGAACCTGCTGTTCTGGGGTCCCTTGGCGACTCTCTCGGCTCCTCTCCGCATCAGATAACCCCCTGGGAGAAGCGCTCTTCCGGGGGGTTACCTTGTGGGCGCGCTCCCGAGTCCAGCATCCATAGACACCAAATGCAGGACTCTGCCCCGCCCCCCGCCGGCTGCGTCATTGGAATTGATTGACAACAGCGGGAGCCAATGGCTGCGCTGCTATCAATCTATCCAATCAACAGCCAAGAACCCCCTAGCAGAGAGACGGCGTGTGGGGGGGGGGGGGTGGCCTGGGGGCCAGTCACTGACAGGTGTTTTTTCACCTTAATGCATAGGATGCATTAGGAATGCCTGTGTAAACTTGAGATCTATGGACCTCAACTCGCATCAAAGTCGAACCAAAGTAGTACAGGGACTACTTTGAAGTCGCACAGATATGATTGGTACTCATTGGAAATTATGGGGTACGACTTGTCATGAAACCTTGCAGTCGTAGGACAAGTCACACAAGTGTGAAAGGGGCCCTAGTAAGTATAGGTGTTGCTACTGCAGTGTTCCTCACTGTCTTCTGGGTACTGAGCAGTTGCCTGTAGCTTACTCTTTTTTTTCAGCCAGCAGGCTGAATGAAACCCCCCCCCCAAAAAAAAAAAAAATGATTCCCCATCAAAGTTAATATAAATACCATCAGTGCAATCTTGAAATAATAAAAAAAGCAAAGTTTTTTGCTCACTTAAACACTGCGCAGATGATCCCACATTGAGGTGAGAATGAATTACATGCTCACCTCAATGTTTGACCTTGCATCCTGTGATTGAACTTCATCAGTAGGTCTACTGGATCTACTTTTGGAGCAACTGGAGGTTAATAGAACTAGGGGGCTATGACAGCCTCTCCAGAGTGCTCAACTTTGCCCACCCTTTCTGCCCAGCTTCTCTATTCATACAAGCTGTTACTACAGCTCCTGTGAATGAAACACAATATGAATGGAGGGGGTAGACTGATCAACCAGACCTCCATTCATAGATTGTGTTCCATTGAAGGAAGACGATTTCAGTGAAAGGACACAGAAGCACAAAAGACACTTGTAGTCAGTTTTCACTTGGAAAAGTAATACCCTAACTACCAAGACCTAAGGTGTGCCTTGGCCTTAGCTGGTCAGTACGCCTGAAAGAGGGTATACCCTAAATGTATGAATATGAAAAATGTATGATGTGTATGAGTAAAGGTTTGGGGGAAAAGGGTGGGTGGGAACCCTGAATGTGAGAGATGCAGGATCAGACAGAGGAGGAGGGATATATACCCCTGAGACTCCTCCTACAAATACAGGCTGGCCTCTGGCCAGCCTTCTTACCTGTAGTCAGAGTTTTCACTTGGAAAAGCGATACCCTAACTACCAAGGCCTGAGGGTGTGCCTTGGCCTTAGCTGGTCAGTACGCCTGAAAGAGGGAAAAAGACCTGAAAGTAGGTGTGATAAGAAAGCTTGATGAAGGGTAGATAACAATTCATCTAGTAGAGTAGCGCATGCCCGGATGGCTTCAGTATACGGATCTGGTATGTATCAGCTATAACAGAAGGAAAACCGATGTCCCATGAATTGATGATGAGAAGGGGCCCCCTGTTTGGAACCTACGAAACTGCCCAGAACCCAAATGAATGTCCCGTAAATTATTTGGATTAAGCCTAATTCCAGAGAAACTCAGACATAAGAATGAACTGCTTGTAGTGAGAGGATACCTGGGGTAAAGGGAGCAAGGGCTGACCCAAGGAGCCCCTACAAAATGATTGCAGAGAAGATCAACTCTTCAAAACGGACACCAGTTAAGTAGCTCTGTGAAATTCCCATGAACCCCTGGCCTGTCTGTCTATGCTTGATATGGGGAAGTTTGAGAGGGTGAGCCAAAAAATGAACGAACTGAAAGGAGTTTGCAGGGGTCTGAAGTGCTGGATACCTGATAGATATGTTTGATAGTGTCGGCGGAGGCCAACACGTTGTGGCAATATGCATCTTTAAACATGGAGAAACCATACCAGACACACAGAAAACTGGTCCCATATGATTTAAATCGGGTCGTGCTTCTGCTAGTAACCTGACAATCGAGTCGAAATCCTGAACAGGGGAAGGAGGGCCAGACTTCATCCTGAGGAATAAGTCTTATAGAATGCTTCAGCACACCCAAAGTGACTGTAAGCCCCCCTTTTGAACAGGCTGGGGATCGGGCAAAAGATGAATGGTCTGATGTACCTGACCAGTCCTCCCAGGCAACCTCGCAATCAAGAGATTAAAGCCGAGAGTGGTACCCAGAATTATGATGATATTTGGCCCGGACCTACCAGCTTTGTGGGCCGTCAAGGGGACGTTTGCTCAGCAAATACCCTGACAGAGACTGCAGATCGCTGCGTGGAAACCAGGGTCTCCACGCAACAGGTAATCAACTAAATTAATTAACCCCTGACCCCCTGCAGGTTCCCAAGATCCAATGGAGAGCTTAGCAAAGGTGTCAAAGCAAGGACTGCTATTGACCCAAGGGTAAGCCCAGAGGTGAAACGACATCTGCGCCCTTTATCTTGCCCTACCAACGGGCAGGAATGATGAAAGTAGCTTCAAGCATTGGTGATATCAGCTTGGATAGCCAATACCGCCCCCAACTGTAGAAAAGTGCTGAACCGTCAAATCCACATACTTCAATGAAAACATTTCCACAGGAAAGAGGGCAGCCAAAATATAACAAATGATACCGGACACTTGCCACTGGACACCCCCGGTGAGAAGATACACTGCCTCAGGAACGAAGATGAAGAACCGGACCAAGCACCCCTTGGAAATTACTGCCTCCAGTAACCTAATTGACAATGAAAGCATGACTGTCTGCACTTGGGCTTTCACACTGGAGTGACAGGAGAGGTGCTTTGCAGGCACTATTTTTAGCGCTTTAGCGTCTCAGTGTGAAAGTAGCCTAATACAGTGATCAGTGCTAAAAAATATGCACTATCACTGTACTAATGACACTGACTGGGAAGGAGTTAACATCAGAGGCGATCAAAGGGTTAATTGTGTTTAGCCAGTCATTCTATGTACTATGGGAAGTGCATTTGCTAGGTGAAGACATGGATCCTTTTCCTCGCTTTGCAGGAACACAGGTTCACTGCCTTCCCTACTGACAGAATGGCGATCTGCCTTGTTTACATAGGCAGAACGCCGTTCTCCCTCAGTACCGAAGGATTGGTGGGTGGGTGACATAGAGTCCACGGTACCAGGCGATCAGCTCCTGCTGTGTATAATTGCAACAGGAGTGGGCCACCGGCGGCGCACATGCATGCTCCAGACCCAGAAGTTTAAGTAGTAGGTACATGATCCTACGCAGCAGTGTCACTTTACCACCGTATATGTAAGTTATATGGTCGGCAAGTGGTTAAAACTTGGACTGTCCCCGTTGAATCATCCGAATTTCAATCCATCTGTACCCAGCCCTAGACTTTAAGCAAGAGAAGAAGGAGAACTTTAATGAGAACACCAGTAAAAAAAAAGCGCTCAGTGGAGTTAGTGTTACTAAACCCACAACAGTAAAATCAGTCTGTTTATGCAGTAAAGCATGATTGATATACTCACTGTGGAACCTCCGCATTGTGTAATCCTGTTTGATCCTGTCTTCTCTGATCCTCCCCTTCCACTGTCCTCAATCCATCTCCTGATAGAACAGAGCCTTGGGAGCACTCTGCATATGCTCAGTTTGGTGTGTATTGCTAGAGGGTTTTTTTTTTTTAAGGGAGAGTGCATGTGAGCAGCACAGGGCCAATCAGCACTGTCCAGACAGAGGGTCAGGGGTCCTGGATCCTGATAGGACAGCTCAGTGCAGAATGACTGCTAGTGAGAAAAGGTATTTAGCAGTTTATATTTACTAAAACGACTGCATTTCCATGTTCTGTGTACTGTGGGAGACCAGATATAGTGAATGCAGGGTCCTGGGTTTAGTAACACTTTAAGGCCAGTGAGTGTAACCAAGTGACAGAAAGAAAGGCCTGTGTTTTCTGGCTTTTGTCCATGGTCCCCCCCCCCTTATAGAGGTTTAAGAGAAACGCAAAAGCAGCTTGAAGCATCTCAGAAGAAGATCAACTGCACATCAAATGCCTGACAATACATTTTAAAGGATCTCAGACATGCTTCAAACTGATGTCAAAAGCATGCGTTTGCTCATTAATACAAACCCTAATATAGAGGAAGAATGGGCAGGAAAAAAGGAGGATCGGGTAAGTAAATCTTCCTTTCAGTGTTCTCTAGAACTAAAGAGAAGATTAACCCTTGCAGTGTGGGCTGCAGGGGAAAATGTTCACGTTTACCAGAGTCAGGCTTTAAAGAGGAAGTAAACTCTCCCACTCTGATGCTTTTCATTTAGTCCATTATATTTGGTAATTATCATAGTTACATAGTAGGTGAGGTTGAAAAAAGACACAAGTCCATCAATTCCAACCTGTGTGTGTGCTTTTATGTCATTCTTACATTGTATATCCCTGTATGTTGCGGTTGTTCAGGTGCTTATCTAATAGTTTCTTGAAACTATCGATGCTCCCCGCTGAGACCACCGCCTGTGGAAGGGAATTCCACATCCTTGCCGATCTTACAGTAAAGAACCCTCTACGTAGTTTAAGGTTAAACCTCTTTTCTTCTCATTTTAATGAGTGTCTACGTGTCTTGTTAAACTCCCTTCTGCGAAAAAGTTTTATCCCTACTGTGGGGTCACCAGTATGGTATTTGTATATTGAAATCATATCCCCTTTCAAGCGTTTCTTCTCCAGAGAGAATAAGTTCAGTGCTTGCAACCTTTCCTCATAACTAATATCCTCCAGACCCTTTATTAGCTTTGTTGCCCTTCTTTGTACTCGCTCCATTTCCAGTACATCCTTCCTGAGGACTGGTGCCCAGAACTGGACAGCATACTCCAGGTGCGGCCGGACCAGTCTTGAACTCAAACTGTATCAAACTATAGCCACTGTAATCCAGCTCAAATCGCACATTACTTACTTTTTAAAGAAACTTTAAATAATCTAGGTTCCAGGGGTAAAGCAGCGCCATCTTAGCTATTGTTTTCTGAGTCCACAGTAGAGTGTATTACCGCCCTTACATGGAGCACTTCCTGTACTGTTAACCAAGCCTCTGTCTCGATCCAACGTTTCTATGGCAACCCTGCTTCCCTGCTCATAGCCGACTTGTTTTATTTCACAGCATTAACTTGTGCCATTTATCTAGGGTTTGCCTATGTCAGCCTTAGCTTCAGCTGATAAGACTGCAGTATACAGTCTGATGCCCAGGTTTACACTCCATGTGATGTCACATGGGGTGTAGCAGGAAGCTCTGAATGATTCTGCAGTCTCGTGGGATTTCAGTGTTGTGCCGCAGGGAGTCCTGATAATAGACAGACAAGCACACAGAGCATGCCATGAATCAGGGGAAATATGAGCATGCGTGACGTCATTCTAAGGAACAAAATGGATTACAACAATACTAAGCAAGTAAGGAGATATCTACAGGCAGTGTTCATTAAGGTTTTTTTATGCTTATTTACATGGGATAAAGTTGTGGGGGAGAGTTTACAGCCACTTTAATGCCTTTAGTAGAGATCAAAATTTCAAGTCTTGAGCTACTAGCCAGGCCTTAAGGGTTACTCGCCACCAGTTGCCCCACCCAACCCCTACCCTGCCCCTAATTCCGCCTCTAAACACGCCCTCATAAATTATCTCATGAAATGACACTTAAATGTTTTATGCAAAATTAAGTTACAAAAATAAATATTAACAACTTTATCTGCACCCAACAGTGCAGCGTGACCTGTGCCCAACAGTGCAGCCTCACCTGTGCCCAACAATACCGCTTTACCTGTGCAGGAGAAGGGAGAGGAAGAGGATTGCCGGCCGGATCATCACAGAGCGGGGAACATCGCTGTAACAGCTTTCATTTGAATTGCCGAGTGTTCCCCTCGCTCGCTGTCACATACAGACCCTCCTCCTGGCCCAGGTACTTTGATAGACAGAACACCCGTCCAATGCCAGGATCTGCGACATATATCAAAGTACCTGGGCTATGAGGCAGGGCTGTATGTAATGGCGAGCGTGGAGAACACTGAGCAATTCAAATGAAAGCTGTTACAGTGATGATCCAGCCAGCTCTCTCTTCCCCTGGGCGATCGCTGGGAGAAGGGCTCCCATTCAACTCCGCCTGCCAGTGGTGCTTGCCCCCACCCCTCTCTGAGGCAACCCCACACTCTCCAGCAATAATTTTCCACTCACAAAATGCGGGTAGGCGAGTGGAGATTTTGAGGGCTGCCTTTAGTATTTAGAAATCAGCGGATCCATAAAATCTGGTAACACACCTCTTTGTGCTTTTTTTTTTTTTTTTTCCTGCAATCTGATTTAAAACACTAGTGTATTGGAGTTTTCCTAATTCTTTAATTTTTCTTTCTGTTTTTTTTTTAGGATGTTAAGCTGCATCCAGCGTTTCTGCAGATGGCCACCATGCCACTTCATAAAGCAAAGAAGCACAACCTTAGTCACATTTTTTTCTGAGGGAAAATATATAAAAGGTTCTGCTCCTGCAAGATCATTATTTACATCTCCTTGTTTACAGAAACCTCAGCAATCAGGATCTACAAAGGTTCCTCTTACCTTGCGCACAAGGTTGCTTATAAGCATTGCTATTGGCGGAGCTGCTGTGGGAGCATGGCGCTATTTGCAGTGGGAAAAAGAAGAGAGAAAGAAGCTGGATCGAATAAAGCAACTTCAAAACATAGCTGTTGGACAAGGAGACTTCAATCTTCTAGACCACAATGGGCGACCATGCTCCAAAAAAGACTTACGAGGGAGCTGGGTATTGATGTACTTTGGTTTTACACATTGTCCTGATATTTGTCCAGATGAACTGCAGAAACTGTGCTCTGTTGTGTCTCTGCTTGAAAAAGAGCCCACAGTGCCCCCGGTTTTGCCAGTTTTTGTAACTGTTGATCCAGAACGTGACAATGTGGAAGCACTGGCAAAGTATGTTAGTGAATTTCACCCACGACTCAAGGGATTGACTGGCAGCCCAGATCAAGTGAAAGCAACAGCACAGGCCTATCGCGTTTACTACAGCGCTGGACCTGCTGATGAGGATAATGACTACATTGTTGATCACACAATTATCATATATTTGCTAAACCCAGATGGATTGTTTACAGACTATTATACCCGTACTAAAAATGAACAGGAAATAGCAGAGAGTGTGAAAAAGCACATAAAGACCTACAAGTCAATATTCAGCTGAAACAAAATGTACCACTGTATATGACAAATCGGGGGGAGAATTACTAAAACTGGAGCACTCAGAATCTGGTCTAGCTGTGCATTGTAGCTAATCAGCTTCTAACGTCAGCTTGTTCAATTAACCTTTTAACAATAAAACTTGGAAGCTGATTGGTTTCTCTGCACAGCTGCACCAGATTTTGCACGCTCCACTTTTAGTAAATCTCCCCCATTGTGCTTCTGGCTATGTACAAATAAACAGAAGCACAAAAAAAAAAAAAATCTGAGAGAAATATGATGCCTGCCATTACTGATCTCCTTTTGAAAATGCTAGCTGCCTGGATTTTAGGATCAGGAGCTTGCACAGTATTGCTAGTCAAGTCAGTGTCATGCTGCGTACACACGAGCGGACTTTACGGCAGACTTGGTCCGGAGGACCGGAGTCCGTCGGATAATTAGATCGTGTGTGGGCTCCAGCGGACTTTTTTTTGCCAAAAGTTCGACAGACCTAGAAATGAAACCTATTTCAAATCTTTCCGACGGACTGGAGTCCGGTCGAAAAGTCCGCTCGTCTGTATGCTTGACCGAAGGACAAAAACCGCCGCAAGGGCAGCTATTGGCTACTGGCTATCAACTTCCTTGTTTTATTCCGATCGTACGTCATCACGTACGAATCCGTCGGACTTTGGTTGATCGTGTGTAGGCAAGTCCGTTCATTCAGAAAGTCCGTCGTAAAGTCCGCCAGACCCAGTCCGTCGAAAAGTCCGCCCGTGTGTACGCGGCATCAGACTACCAGTCTCTTAACATTTTCAGAAAGTGGTCAGCAGTAGCATCCCTTGTAATTCTCTCAGTAGGTGTTTCCTATAAAGCATACCTTTTACTCTTCCTACATTTTCTAAAGTATTCTTCTTCCTAGATATTAGGCAGCATCAGCTGTTAAATGGACATATTCATGTCTATTTCCCTTTTCAGCACAGTCATGATTGCTAAGCAGAGGGACACAGTTGAAGCTGAACTCCAGGCGATCTACACCATTAACATACACATATTGGACCTATTTTAACTGCCAAGCAATTTATATTTCTCTCTGTCTATTCTGAGATTTGCATTCCAGTTGATACAGCCAGACTGTCGCCCTTCCCTTTTTTCTTTAACTACTTCAGTTAAGCAACAAATGAAGGTCACCTCCCCGCCTGCGATTGGACAGTGAATGAACGGCAGCAGACTAGGGAGGTCATCTATATACCCTCTCCCCTTGTCAACAGATGTAAAACTCCTATTGCACTGTGAATGCTGCTGTACAAAAGGCTGATACCTGATCAAATCCAGGTATTTCCATCAGTTGTATTTAAAATAGTATTTGTCTATCTGCAGTTCAGTTTTAACTAAATGTACCACACGGAAGCTAATGTTACCTGGTGTCCAGGAGGGAGTTTACTTTAGCAGCATAACAGAGATGACAAGCTTGTTCTTTAAAAAACAGATGCCATTAAATTAAATCCTGTGAAAAATTTTGCATTATTTGATTTATATACATTATACATAAAAAGGTGCATTTAAATAGTCATTACAATTTTTGTAACCTGTGGTTAATTGTATTTATTTCTCTCCACACTGAGCTGATGTGTTCTGGCTCATTTATTAATTAGGAAAACCACATTGTGGAAAAGTCTGATCTTACTGTAATTTAGATTTAATGAGCCTTTACATTTCATGCACAAATTGTGTAGGTGCCAATTTACAGAAAAGAAAGCCTTTCACAAATGTGGAGAACTTTTATATTTCTATAGTAACCAGATGATTTGTTTCACTTACCTAGCCACTTCAGCTCTGGAAGGTTTACCCCTCCCCCTTAATGACTAGGCCATTTTTTTGCGATACATTACTGTATTGCTTTAACTGACAATTGTGCGATCGTGCGACACTATACCCAAATGAAAGTTATGTTCCTTATGTAAAAAAAATCAAATTCCTTCATAAATTTAGGCAAATATGTATTCTGCTACATATTTTTGGTAAAAAAAATCCCAATAAATGTATATTGATTGGTTTACGCAAAAGCTACAGCATCTACAAGCTATGGAATATTTTTATTTATTTATTGTTACCTTATCGCGGACTACGATATTGCGGCAGACAAATTGGACACCTAACTGACATTTTTTTGGGGACGGGTGACACTAAGGCTACTTTCACACTGAGGCGCTTTACAGGCGCTATAGCGCTAAAAATTGCACCTGCAAAGCGCCTCTCCTCTCACTCCAGTGTGAAAGCCCTCGGGCTGGCAGGACGCTCAAAAAAGTCCTGCAAGCAGCATTTTTGAGGTGCTGTAGGAGTGGTGTATACACCGCTCCTAAAGTGCCCCTGCCTATTGAAATCAATGCGGGGGCTTTTAGCCCCTTTTTGGCCATTAGGGGGGTTAAAAGCTAGCTAGCGGCCGACAAGCAATGCAAAAGCGACGCTAAAAATAGTGGCGCTTTACCACTGACGCCCGCCCCAGTATCAAAGTGCCCTAACACAATGATCAGTGCTCAAAATATGCACTTCCTGTACCAATGACACTGGCAGGAAAGGGGTTAATGGGCGATTGAAGGGTTAAATGTGTGCCTAGGGAGTGCTTACTAACTGTGGGGGAGGAAATTTTACTACTGGAAGACATGGATCGGTGTTTCTGCTTCAGAAAGGATCCATGTCTTCTGTACTCGCTGAATGACAATCTGCCTTGTCTACATAGGCAGACTGTCATTCTGTCAGAGTACCGAACGATCGTCGGGACCCACTGATCAGCTCCCGCTGTGTATCACAGCGGGAGTGAGCCCACCCAAAACCCGGAAGTGCAGAATTGCGTATACAGTATCTCGCAAAAGTGAGTACACCCCTCACATTTTTGTAAATATTTTATTCTATCTTTTCATGTGACAACACTGAAGAAATTATAATTTGCTACAAGTAGTGAGTGTACAGCTTGTATAACAGTGTAAATTTGTTCTCCCCTCAAAATAGCTCAACACACAGCCATTAATGTATAAACCGCTGGCAACAAAAGTGAGTACACCCCTAAGTGAAAATGTCCATATTGGGCTCAATTAGGCATTTTCCCTCAACGGTGTCATGTGACTCATTAGTGTTACAAGGTCTCAGGTGTGAATGGGGAGCAGGTGTGTTATCACTCTCACTCTCGCATTCTGGTCACTGGAGGTCCAACATGGCACCTCATGGCAAAGAACTCTGAGGATCTGAAAAAAAGAATTGTTGCTCTACATAAAGATGGCCTAGGCTATAAGAAGATTGCCAAGACCCTTAAACTGAGCTGCAGAAAGGTGGACAAAACCATACGGCGGTTTAACGTGACAGGTTCCACTCAGAACAGGCCTCGCCATGGTCGACCAAAGAAGTTGAGTGCACGTGCTCTGCATCATATCCAGAGGTTGTCTTTGGGAAATAGATGTATGAGTGCTGCCAGCATTGCTGCAGAGGTTGAAGGGGTGGGGGGGGGTTAGCCTGTCAGTGCTCAGATCATACGCTACACGCTGCACCAAATTGGTCTGCATGGCTGTTGTCCCGGAAGGAAGCCTCTTCTAAAGATGATGCACAAGAAAGCCCGCAAACAGTTTGCTGAAGACTATTGATATGGAGTACTGGAATCATGACCTGTGGTCTGATGAGACCAAGATAAACTTATTTGGTTCAGATGGTGTCAAGCGTGTGTGGCGGCAAAAAGGTGAGGATTACAAAGACAAGTGTCTTTCCTACAGTCAAGCATGGTGGTGGGAGTGTCATGGACTGGGGCTGCATGAGTGCTGCTGGCACTGGGGAGCTACAGTTCATTGAGGGAACCATGAATGCCAACATGTACTGTGACTTACTGAAGCAGAGCATAATCCCTTCCCTTCAGAAACTGGGCCGCAGGGCAGAATTCCAACATGATAACGACCCTAAACACACCTCCAAGACGACCACTGCCTTGCTAAATAAGCTGAGGGTAAAGGCGATGGACTGGTCAAGCATATCTCCAGACCTAAATCCTATTGAGCATCTGTGGGGCATCCTCAAAATGGAAGGTGGAGGAGCGCAAGGTCTCTAACATCCACCAGTTCTGTGATGTCATCATGGAGAAGTGGAAAAGGACTCCAGTGGCAACCTATGAAGCTCTGTTAAACTCCATGCCTAAGAGGGTTAAGGCAGTGCTGGAAAATAATGGTGGCCACACAAAATATTGACACTTTGGACGTTTTCATTAAGGGATGAAAAGATATAATAAAATATTTACAAAAATGTGAGGGGTGCACTCACATTTGTGAGATACACTCAGATATATGTGATTCTGCACAGAGTGGCCGCTCTGTAGCAGGAAATCTGCTATGGGGCGGTCATGAACTGGCTAGGGACAAAACCGTAAACTGATTGGTCTCTGTACTGGTTTTTCTTTTGTTTTTTTTTTACATAAAGAGCAGGCCGTTTTTGGAAAAACTGTTAGGTTTTCAAAGTTTTTAATAATGTGTCTTCATTACTCCTTTCCTGCCCAGGCCAATTTTCAGCTTTATTTCATCACCACTGGATTTTTTTTTTTTTTGCTATAAAAGTGATAAAATACCAAAAAAAAGTTTCTGTTATAAAATTTTCCAAATAAACAATCTTTCTTCAAAAATATAGGCCAAACATTTCTTTGGTAAAAAATAACCCAGATCAGTGTATATTATTTAGTATGTATGAAAGTTAGCGCCTACAAACTATGGTGTGTATATATACAGCAGGTAAAAAAGTATTAAACCATTCACCATTTTTCTAGGTAAATATATTTTTAAAGGTGCCATTGACATGAAATTTTCACCACGTCAGTAACAACCCATGCAATCTATACATACAAAGAAACCAAAACAAATAAGTTCAGAAATTAAGTTATGTGCAACAAAATGGAATGACACAGGGAAAAAGTATTGAACACATGAAGAAAGGGAGGTATAAAAAGGCATGGAAAGCCAAGACACCAGCTGAAATCTATGAGTAATTATAAAGCAACCCTGCCCCTTATCAGTACAAATTAATATCAGCTGGTTCAGCCTCAACTGACGGCCTATAAAAAGGGGTCTCATTACCAAGATGTCACACAAGAAACATCTCATGATGGGTAAAAGCAAAGAGCTCTCTCAAGATCTTTGCAACCTTATTGTTGCAAAGCATACGGATGGCATTGGTAGAGAAGGGTTTCTAAACTTCAGAATGTTACAGTGAGCACTGTTGGGGCCAGAATCCAGAAGAGGAAAGAACATCATTTCACAATAAACCGGCCACGACCAGGTGCCCCTCGCAAGATTTCTGACAGAGGAGTGAAAAGAATTATCATAAGAGTTGTCCAAGAGCCAAGGACCACTTGAGGTGAGCTTCAGAAAGACCTGGAATTAGGAGGTACAATTGTTTCAAAGAAAACAATAAATAATGCACTCAACCATCATGGCCTGTATGCACGCTCACCACGCAAGACTCCATTGCTGAAGAAAAAGCAAGTTGAAGCTCGTTTAAAGTTTGCTGCACAACATTTAGACAAGCCCATGAAATACTGGGATAATATAGTCTGGTCAGATTAGACTAAAATTGGTTGCCATAATACACACCGTGTTTGGAGGTCAAATGGCACTGCACATCACCCCAAAACCAACAGTGAAGTTTGGAGGTGGGAACATCATGGTGTTTTTCAGCATACAGTACTGGCAAACTTCATATCATTAAAGAATGGATGAATGGAAAAATGTACCAAGATATTCTTGATAAAAATCTGCTGCCATATACCAGGATGATGAAGATGAAACGAGGGTGGACATTTCAGCAAGACAATGATCCCGAACACACAGCCAAGGAAACTCCCAATTTGGTTTCAGAAACAGGAAAATAATGCTGCTAGAATGGCCCTGCCAATCACCTGACTTGGATCCAATAGAAAATCTATGGAAAGAACTAAATATCAGAGTTCATAAAAGAGGCCCACGGAACCTTCAAAATTTGAAGACTGTGTGGAAGAATGAGCCAAAATCACACCTGAGCAATGCATGCGACTAATTTCTCCATACAAGAGGCGTTTGAGCTGTCATTACCAACAAAGGAGTTTGTACGAAGTATTACATTTGTTAGCGTGTTCAATACTTTTTCCCTGTTTCATTGCATGTTATTACACATACAAATAACTTCATTTGTGAACTTATTTGTTTTGGTTTCTTGGGTATGGATTGCATGGGTTGTTACCGATGTGGTGAAAATTTCATGTCAATAGCACCTTTAGAAATGTATTTACCAACAAAAATGGTGACGTGTTCAATACCTATTTTACCCGCTGTATATCTGCCTTTACATGCACATCACCTTTAATGGCATCCCAGTCTTAGTCCATAGGGTTCAAACCCAGTCTTAGTCCATAGGGTTCAATATTGAGTTGGCCCACCCTTTGCAGCTTAAACTCTTCTGAGAAGGCTGTCCACAAGGTTTAGGAGCGTGTATATGGGAATGTTTGACCATTCTTCCAGAAGAGCATTTGTGAGGACAGTCACTGATGTTGAATGAGAAGGCCTGGCTCACAGTCTTCGCTCTAATTCATCCTAAAAGTGTTCTACTGGGTTGAGGTCAGGATTCTGTGTAGGCCAGCCAAGTTCCCCCACCCCAAACTCCCTCATCCATGTCTTTATGGACCTTTGTGCACTGAAGGGAACTCTTAAGGCGTCAGCATACCTAGACATTTTGGACAATTTTATGCTCCCAACTTGGTGAGAACAGTTTGGGGTTGGCCTCTTCCTGTTCCAAAATGACTGCGTACCAGTGCACAAAGCAAGGTCCATAAAGACATGGATGAGCAACTTTCTGAAGTTCAAACCGAGCATTAGAACAGGGAAGAAAGGAGATTTAAGCGACTTTGAAAGTGGCATGGTTGTTGGTGTCAGACAGGCTGGTCTGAGTATTTTAAAAACTGCTGATGTACTGGAATCACACACACACCCATCTCTAGGGTTCACAGAGAATGGTTTGAAAAAGAGAAAATATCCAGCGAGCAGCAGTTGTGTGGACAAAAATTCCTTGTTGATATTAGAGGAGAATGGACAGACTGGTTCGAGATGATAGAAAAGAAAGAATAACTGAAATAACCACTCGTTACAACCAAGGTATGCAGAATACCATCTCTGAACGCACAACACATCAAACCTTTAAGATGGGCTACAGCAGCAGAAGACCACAAGGGTTGTTACTCCTATCAGCTAAGAACAGGAAACGGAGGCTACTATTTGCACAGGCTCACCAAAATAGGACAATAGAAGATTGGAAAAACATTGCCTGGTCTGAAGAGTCTTGATTTTAGCTGCGACATTCAGATGGTAGGGTCAGAATTTGGCGTAAACAACGTAAAAGCATGGATCCATCCTGCCTTGTATCAACAGTTCATTTTGGTGGTGGTATGGTGTGGGGGATATTTTCTCTGCACACTTTGGGCCCCTTAGTACCAACTGAGCATCATTTAAACACCACAGCCTACCTGATTATTGTTGCTGACCATGTAAATCTCTTTATGACTACAGTGATGGCTACTTCCAGCAGGATAATGCACCATGTCACAAAATTCAAATCATCTCAAACTGGTTTCTTGAACGTGACAATGAGTTCTCTGTACTCCAATGGCCTCCACAGTCATCAGATCTCATTACAATAGAGCACCTTTGGGATGTAGTTGAACGGGAGATTTGCATCATGGATGTGCAGCTGAGAAATTTGCAGCAACTGCATGATGCTATCATGTCAATTTGAACCATTCTGAGGAATGTTTCCAACACCTTGTTGAATCTATGCCATGAAAAATTAAGGCAGTTCTGAAGGCAAAAGCGGGTCCAACTCTGTACTAGCAAGGTGTACCTAGTAAAGTTGCCCATATGTATATATATATATACACACACACGAGGGGTCTTTAAAGTTTCCGCACTTTTATATTTTTGTCCGACGGAAGCTTTTCATCTTATATTCCGATCGTGTGTGTGCCTCATCAGACTTTTTTTTTAGAAAATCCTGACAGACCTAGAAACAGAACACGTTCTAAATATTTCCGACAGAACCAATTCCTATCGGGAAAACCACTCGCCTGTATGCTGTTCCGATGGACCAAAAAGGACGCATGCTCTGAAGCAAGTAAGAGACGGAAGCTATTGGCTACTGGCTATTGAACTTCCTTTTTCTAGTCCCATTGTACATGTCGTACGTCACCGCGTTCTTGACGGTCGGACTTTGGTGTGATCGTGTGTATGCAAGACAGTTTCAGCAGGATTCCATCGGAAAAACCTTCAGAGTTTATACCGACGGAAAAAACGGTCATGTGTACGCGGCGTTAGGGAATGTGAGGTCAGGCACTGATCTGGACGAGAAGACCTGGCTCGCAGTCTCAGCTCTAATTCATCCCATGTTTTATCAGGTTGAGGTCAGGCCTCTGTGCAGGCCAGTCAAGTTCTTCCACCCCAAACTCACTCATCCATGTCTGTAAAGGTAGGCTTCCCAATACTTTTGGTAATATAGTGTATACACAGTTTATATCTGAAAATGTACCAGTCCTGATGTACTGACTACTTATCTAAATTTCTTGATGCCCTAAACTACCAGGACAGTACAAATATCCCCCAAATGACATTTTTGGAAAGTAGACAGTCCAAGATGTAGATAAAGGGCCCTCGCGCTACTCAGATATGTTCAGAATGATCCAATATTTAATATAAAGAGGATAACCACTATGAACTAAAAAATGAACAAAGTGCGTACCATGCAATAAAGTGCAATCAAATACAGTGAAAAGCCGTCTGCAGCAGGATCTAGCAGTGTTCACATTGCACTAATAAATACATAAAATCATATAATGATCCTGCGCTACTCTCACTTCCCCCCCCCATAAGTATGAGACTATATGAGGACATGGATTTAATACTAATTGGTACGGAGGACCCCCTGGTGGCAGATGTTGGGATAGCGTTGAAATAGCGGAACAGATCCTTTATACTATCTTATGCTGTTATTTCAAGATATTAAGGTGAGAGTTCTGTGAGCTCGTTTATGGGATTTATACCTTTCGCCTCTTTGCTGTGTGGTTTATCTAAACGCATTTTGAAGAAACTTCCCTTTTTTTTGGACATTTATTGAAAAATGCCTGATTAAGAGACAAGCATCACATTGAATTTAATGCCCCTGGATTGTTACACCAGTTCATGGACTAATCATCTATACATTATATAATTACCCCATCCACTGGGCAATATTTGCACACTGTTTGTTTACTCTATTTTTTGGGCACCTTTTGCACTTTATATATTGCTGTAGCGCGGGATCATTATATGATTTTATTTAGACAGTCCAAGATATTTAGTAAGAGGCATGGCATATTTTTTGAAGTTGCATTTTTTTTTGTCACATCATTTTTTGGAAAATTAAGAATTCAAATAACTTTTTTTTTCTTTTACATACTGTCACCAGTGTAGTACAGCATCGTCATATGACTGGTGTGGTGGTGATCGGGGACACTGGTGACAGTATGAAAACAAAAAAGTGTTCTTTTTTTTACATACTTTGACCAGAGCAGTGCAGTGAATGTACTACTCTAGGGAGGTGGTGAGGCTTTTTTCTTTTCTTTTTTAAACCGATTGGTTATAACTGTATACCACTTTTTAAAGGTCCACTTTAACTTCAGCCCTGGAAGGATTTACCCCCTTCCTGACAAGAGCACTTTTTGAGATACGGCACTGCGTTGCTTTTACTGACAATTGCGCGGTCGTGCGACTATGCACCCAAACAAAATCGACGTCCTTTTTTTTCCCCCACAAATGGTGCTTTCTTTTGGTGGTTTTTGATCACCTCTGCGTTTTTTTTTTCGCTATAAACCGCTTTATAAAAAAGCGATATTTTTTACTTTTTTGCTATAATAAATATCCCAGAATAAATATTAAAAAAAAACAAATTTCTTCCTCAGTTTAGGCCGATATCTATTCTACATATTTTTGGTAAAAGAAAAAAAAAAAAAAAAAATCGCAATAAGCGTATATTGATTGGTTTGCGCAAAAGTTATAGGATCTGCAAAATAGGGGATAGATTTATGGCATTTTTATTATTTTTTTTTTATTAGTAATGGCGGCAATCTGCGATTTTTATCGTGACTGGGACATTGCAGCGGACACTTTTGACACTATTTTGGGACAAGTGACATTTATACAGCGATCAGTGCTATAAAAATGCACTGATTACTGTGTAAATGACACTGGCAGGGAAGGGGTTAAACACTAGAGGGCGATCAAGGGCTTAAATGTGTTCTAACTGTAGGGGGGATGGGCTCACTAGAACATGACAGAGATCACTGCTCCCGATCACTGGGAGCAGTAGATCCCTGTCATGTTGCTGGGCAGAACAGGGAAATGCCTTGTTTACATCTCCCCGTTCTGCCTCTCTGTGTCACGACTGCGGACAACCGGTGGACATCGAGCCCACGGGCATGTTCACATGGCGGCGCACGCCCACTAGCCTGCGATTTAAAGGGGACATATAGGTACGCCCATTTGTGCAGCCATGCCATTGTGCCGACGTACATCATCGGCAAACGGTTAATTTCTTTATTTTTCTGATTTTAAAGAAACTGTTGCTAGACCACTCCTTTTGATTTCAACAACACTTTTTCCATATGATTATATGTGCATTTACCATATTTTATATTTACATGTAGGCATCACATTAGGCATGCAAAGGCCCTGAGGCAATTCCTGGGCCCCAATATCTTCGATGTGATGTCAGAAGCCCCAGCGGACGCAGAACTTTCCCTCAAGTGACACTCTACAGCAGGGATCTTCAAACTATGGGCCGCCGGCTGCTGCAGAACTACACATCCCATGATGCATTGTAAAACTCTGACATTCACAGACATGACTAAGCATGGTGGTAAGTGTAGTTCCTGGACAACCGGAGGGCCATAGTTTGGAGACCCCTGCTCTACAGTATACATAAGCAATTAATGTCTTGCAACCATTTAGCTAATTCCTTAAACTATCACTATTTTAAAAAGGAAAATATGCTGTCCCTGCAAAGCAAGTGGTCTGTCTTGCTAGCAAATGATTTAAACATATAAGCTCGCTGAAAGATTTTTTAACACTTCTGGAAGTCTCTCAAGCCGGTGACCTCCTAATGCACTGTGCCTCAAGCTGCACCCCCTGTGCCACCACAGGACACAGTTTTGACATAGAGGCCGGTGGAAGGAACGAGAGAATAAAGCAGGACGGTAGGTATTCTACACACTTGGAAGTGTGCTGGACACATAAGAACTTTTAGTAAGATTACAAGAGTTTAGTACTGCAGTACACATGAGTATTAAATAGGACATGATCTCATAAAGTAATAATTTGCTACACTATAAGGAAACTCTAGAAATGGTAATTGTGCCCAAGTATTACCTTGGAAAATGAAAAATGGCTTGAATTCCTCCTGAAAAAACTTTCTGGTATGTGAGGTTCCTTTGGCCTCACAGCTGTAAATGTGCAGTGTGAGATCATCTGAGAAGCCGCTGCCACTGACTGCTGGTTTAATGAGATTTGGCCACGCCCTGAATGTGCCTATGGATTTGATCTGTGCTTCCTTCTTCCCTGCTGCCACTTATTTCTCCATCAATAATTGGGGGCAGCTCTGATATAAGGAAGCGATGCTCAGTCTTCATAAAAATGACCTCCTTAATACAGAACAATATATAGAAAAGCCTCACGTTAATCTTTTTTTTTTTTTCATTCCCCCAGCCACACATTCAAGGTGGATGGGAGAATCACTTCTGCTGTGCTATTGTGTTCTGACAGGGGGGAGCCTTCTCCCCATCAGAACACTCTGATTATTATATAGGGTTTATATCAGTATTGCCAGCTATAGCCTTGCACCAAGAAAACAAAAGGCACTAAAAAGTGCCAATTCATGATCCAGTGAACATGTCACACTCCAGGCAGAAGGCACTGGAAAGGGCCAATTCAGGATCCAGTGAACATGTCACACTCCAGCCATTCTTCAACCCTCTGATGGGCATAATCCCAAGGGAGTTTTCAGGGTCAAGATTAAGCAAGTGGGTGTATCATAGCCCCAGACCAAAGATGATCTGTGGATAGTAAGGCCCCTTTCACACAGACATTGCAATCGAGTCCACCTGTCCGTTTCTCAGGTGGACCCGATTGGAACCTCCATTCTTCTCTATGGAGCGGCGGTGTAAATGTACATGTTTCCGTTTACAGCTGCCTACATCCAATCTACCAAAAAGAGATAGATGGGGATCAGTTCCCCTTCCATCCATCGGATGGCAGTTGGGTGTAAACAGATAGGCAGTCCTGTGAGAGTGGGCTGTGTCCACTTTGCAGAAGCAGAGCAGTCCCCTGCTGAGCAAGTGGATCACAGCCACAGTCCCACCATGTATGAAAGGGGCCTAAATCAGGTGGCTATGGAGGGCCAGAAACACAGTCCAGTGAACAAACTGGCAAGCATACATCTTCATCATAGCAGGATTAGGGTACAGCCACCAAGCTCTCTTGGCTCTGAAGATAAGAAGGAATCCCGATTGAAGAAAAAATAAATCCCGTTGACTGCTTGCCGACCTTGCCATAGCCAAAAAACAGCTACAGCACGGACCTCCCAGCATCAAATGCAGCAATGTCCATGACCGTCGGGGCTCCCAGACCTGGTGCGTCACCAATTGGGGAAAAGGTCCAATGACAGCGGCCCTTTACGTGATCACTCCGTTCAATGACGGAGTGATCACTTGTAAACAAACCAGAGCATGTCCGGTTCGGTTCCTCCCCTCTCCTCACGCTTAATGGTACAACGTGTGAGGAGAGGAGGGAGCCCATGCAGCAGCACTCTGGGCTGGATCTAAAGTGCCCACAGCGCTGATCTGTGCCCATCCCTGGCTCATCCATCCACAACCATGCTCCATCCCTTGCTCATCTGTGCCACATCAGTTATCGTCAGTACCTCACAAAAGTGTAATAGGTAGTTAAATTAGATTTGAAGTGTATGTCTCTAGAACACCTGATGGTGCTCCCTGCATGTTGAGCCTCTGTGTGTGGCCAGGCCCTGGAAGTCCCACACATGTGGTACTGCCATACTCAGGAGTAGTAGTAGAATGTATTTCAGGGTGTAATTTGTGGTATGCATACGCTGTGTGCGAGATATAACTTATGACAATTTTGTGAAAAAAAAATCTTAATTTTGCAAAGAATTGTGGGAAAAAATTACAACTTCAAAGAAACTC
This sequence comes from Aquarana catesbeiana, assembly GCF_042186555.1. Classification (NCBI taxonomy): domain Eukaryota; kingdom Metazoa; phylum Chordata; class Amphibia; order Anura; family Ranidae; genus Aquarana; species Aquarana catesbeiana. Next base: position 132,036,459 of record NC_133326.1, read on the forward strand.
ACCATGCCTCTTACTAAATACCTTGGACTATCTACTTTCTAAAAAGGTGTCATTTGGGGGGGTATTTGTACTGTCCTAGCTTGTTAGGGTCTCAAAAAATGAGATAGGCCATCAGTAAATTACGTGTGTTTAACCACTTGACGACCCCCTCACGCCGATTTACGTCGGCAAGGTGGCACGGACAGGCAAAATCACGTACATATATGTGATTTGCCTTCCGCGGGTGGGGGGTCCCGAGGCGGTCGTCTTTTGTCCAGCGGCGATCAGAGGTGAGGGGGAGGCCATCCGTTCGTGGCCTCCCCCTCGCGATCGCCGCCGGCCAATCAGATCACTTCCTTTGCTGCTGTATGCTAAACAGCAGCAAAGGAAATGATGTCATCTCTCCTCGGCTCGGTATTCCGTTGCAGCGCCGAGGAGAGAAGACTTCACTGTGAGTGCACCAACACTACACAACACAGTAGAACATGCCAGGCACACAAAACACCCCGATCCCCCCCCCCCCCCTGTCACAAACTGACACCAGCAGTTTTTTTTTCTGATTACTGCATTGGTGTCAGTTTGTGACAGTTACAGTGTTAGGACAGTTAGTATTAGCCCCCTGTAGGTCTAGGATACCCCCCTAACCCCCCCTAATAAAGTTTTAACCCCTTGATCACCCCCCATCACCAGTGTCGCTAAGCGATCATTTTTCTGATCGCTGTATTAGTGTCGCTGGTGACACTAGTTAGGGACCTAAATATTTAGGTTCGCCGTCAGCGTTTTATAGCAACAGGCAACAGCAACATACTACCTAATAAATGTTTTAACCCCTTGATGGCCCCCTAGTTAACCCTTTCACCACTGATCACCGTATAAGTGTTACGGGTGACGCTGGTTAGTTTGTTTATTTTTTTTAGTGTCAGGGCACCCGCCGTTTATTACCGAATAAAGGTTTAGCCCCCTGATCGCCCGGCGGTGATATGCGTCGCCCCAGGCAGCGTCAGATTAGCGCCAGTACCGCTAACACCCACGCACGCAGCATACGCCTCCCTTAGTGGTATAGTATCTGATCGGATCAATATCTGATCCGATCAGATCTATACTAGCGTCCCCAGCAGTTTAGGGTTCCCAAAAACACAGTGTTAGCGGGTACAGCCCAGATACCTGCTAGCACCTGCGTTTTGCCCCTCCGCCCGGCCCACCCAAGTGCAGTATCGATCGATCACTGTCACTTACAAAACACTAAACGCATAACTGCAGCGTTCGCAGAGTCAGGCCTGATCCCTGCGATCGCTAACATTTTTTTGGTAGCATTTTGGTGAACTGGCAAGCACCATCCCCAGGCAGCGTCAGGTTAGCGCCAGTAGCGCTAACACCCACGCACGCACCATACACCTCCCTTAGTGGTATAGTATCTGATCGGTTCAATATCTGATCCGATCAGATCTATACTGGCGTCCCCAGCAGTTTAGGGTTCCCAAAAACGCAGTGTTAGCAGGATCAGCCCAGATACCTGCTAGCACCTGCGTTTTGCCCCTCCGCCCGGCCCAGCCCACCCAAGTGCAGTATCGATCGATCACTGTCACTTACAAAACACTAAACGCATAACTGCAGTGTTCGCAGAGTCAGGCCTGATCCCTGCGATCGCTAAGTTTTTTTGGTAGCTTTTTATTGAACTGGCAAGCACCAGCGGCCTAGTACACCCCGGTCGTAGTCAAACCAGCACTGCAGTAACACTTGGTGACGTGGCGAGTCCCATAAGTGCAGTTCAAGCTGGTGAGGTGGCAAGCACAAGTAGTGTCCCGCTGCCACCAAAAAGACAAACACAGGCCCGTCGTGCCCTTCCTGCTGCATTCGCCAATCCTAATTGGGAACCCACCACTTCTGCAGCGCCCGTACTTCCCCCATTCACATCCCCAACCAAATGCAGTCGGCTGCATGAGAGGCATTTTCTTTATGTCCTCCCGCGTACCCCTACCCAACGAACCCCCCCAAAAAAGATGTCGTGTCTTCAGCAAGCGCGGATATAGGCGTGACACCCGCTATTATTGTCCCTCCTGTCCTGACAATCCTGGTCTTTGCATTGGTGAATGTTTTGAACGCTACCATTCATTAGTTGAGTATTAGCGTAGGGTACAGCATTGCACAGACTAGGCACACTTTCACAGGGTCTCCCAAGATGCCATCGCATTTTGAGAGACCCGAACCTGGAACCGGTTACCGTTATAAAAGTTAGTTACAAAAAAAGTGTAAAAAAAAAAAATATATAAAATAAAAAAAATAGTTGTCGTTTTATTGTTCTCTCTCTCTATTCTCTCTCTCTATTTTCTCTTTCTTTTGTTCTGCTCTTTTTTACTGTATTCTATTCTGCAATGTTTTATTGTTATTATGTTTTATCATGTTTGCTTTTCAGGTATGCAATTTTTTATACTTTACCGTTTACTGTGCTTTATTGTTAACCATTTTTTTGTCTTCAGGTACGCCATTCACAACTTTGAATGGTTATACCAGAATGATGCCTGCAGGTTTAGGTATCATCTTGGTATCATTCTTTTCAGCCAGCGGTCGGCTTTCATGTAAAAGCAATCCTAGCGGCTAATTAGCCTCTAGACTGCTTTTACAAGCCGTGGGAGGGAATGCCCCCCCCCCCCCGTCTTCCGTGTTTTTCTCTGGCTCTCCTGTCTCAACAGGGAACCTGAGAATGCAGCCGGTGATTCAGCCAGCTGACCATAGAGCTGATCAGAGACCAGAGTGGCTCCAAACATCTCTATGGCCTAAGAAACCTGAAGCTACGAGCATTTTATGACTTAGATTTCGCCAGATGTAAATAGCGCCATTGGGAAATTGGGGAAGCATTTTATCACACCGATCTTGGTGTCATCAGATGCTTTGAGGGCAGAGGAGAGATCTAGGGTCTAAAAGACCCCAATTTTTTCAAAAAAAGAGTACCTGTCACTACCTATTGCTATCATAGGGGATATTTACATTCCCCGAGATAACAATAAAAATGATTAAAAAAAAAAAAAAAAAAAAGCACCCCTGTCGCCCCCTGCTCTCGCGCTAAGGCGAACGCAAGCGGCGGTCTGTCGTCAAACGTAAACAGCAATTGCACCATGCATGTGAGGTATCGCCGCGAAGGTCAGATCGAGGGCAGTAATTTTTGCAGTAGACCTCCTCTGTAAATCTAAAGTGGTAACCTGTAAAGGCTTTTAAAGGCTTTTAAAAATGTATTTATTTTGTTGCCACTGCACGTTTGTGCGCAATTTTAAAGCATGTCATGTTTGGTATCCATGTACTCGGCCTAAGATCATCTTTTTTATTTCATCAAACATTTGGGCAATATAGTGTGTTTTAGTGCATTAAAATTTAAAAAAGTGTGTTTTTTCCCCAAAAAATGCGTTTGAAAAATCGCTGCGCAAATACTGTGTGAAAAAAAAAAAAATGAAACACCCACCATTTTAATCTGTAGGGCATTTGCTTTAAAAAAATATATAATGTTTGGGGTTCAAAGTAATTTTTTTGCAAAAAAAAATAACTTTTTCATGTAAACAAAAAGTGTCAGAAAGGGCTTTGTCTTCAAGTGGTTAGAAGAGTTGGTGATGTGTGACATAAGCTTCTAAATGTTGTGCATAAAATGCCAGGACAGTTCAACCCCCCCCCCCCCCCCCCCCAAATTACCCCATTTTGGAAAGTAGACACCCCAAGCTATTTGCTGAGAGGCATGTCGAGTCCATGGAATATTTTATATTGCGACACAAGTTGCGGGAAAGAGACACATTTTTTTTTTTTTTTTGCACAAAGTTGTCACTAAATGATATATTGCTCAAACATGCCATGGGAATATGTGAAATTACACCCCAAAATACATTCTGCTGCTTCTCCTGAGTACGGGGATACCACATGTGTGAGACTTTTTGGGAGCCTAGCCGCGTATGGGACCCCGAAAACCAAGCACCGCCTTCAGGCTTTCTAAGGGCATAAATTTTTGATTTCACTCTTCACTGCCTATCACAGTTTCGGAGGCCATGGAAAGCCCAGGTGGCACAAAACCCCCCCAAATGACCCCATTTTGGAAAGTAGACACCCCAAGCTATTTGCTGAGAGGTATAGTGAGTATTTTGCAGACCTCACTTTTTGTCACAAAGTTTTGAAAATTGAAAAAAGAAAAAAAAAAAAAGTTTTTTCTTGTCTTTCTTCATTTTCAAAAACAAATGAGAGCTGCAAAATACTCACCATGCCTCTCAGCAAATAGCTTGGGGTGTCTACTTTCCAAAATGGGGTCATTTGGGGGGGTTTTGTGCCACCTGGGCATTCCATGGCCTCCGAAACTGCGATAGGCAGTGAAGAGTGAAATCAAAAATTTACACCCTTAGAAATCCTGAAGGCGGTGCTTGGTTTTCGGGGCCCCGTACGCGGATAAGCTCCCAAAAAGTCCCACACATGTGGTATCCCCATACTCAGGAGAAGCAGCTGAATGTATTTTGGGGTGCAATTCCACATAGGCCCATGGCCTGTGTGAGCAATATATCATTTAGTGACAACTTTTTGTAAATATATTTTTTTTTTTGTCATTATTCAATCACTTGGGACAAAAAAAATATTCAATGGGTTCAACATGCCTCTCAGCAATTTCCTTGGGGTGTCTACTTTCCAAAATGGGGTCATTTGGGGGGGGTTTGTACTGCCCTGCCATTTTAGCACCTCAAGAAATGACATAGGCAGTCATAAACTAAAAGCTGTGTAAATTACAGAAAATGTACCCTAGTTTGTAGACGCTATAACTTTTGCGCAAACCAATATATGCTTATTGACATTTTTTTTACCAAAGACATGTGGCCGAATACATTTTGGCCTAAATGTATGACTAAAATTTAGTTTATTGGATTTTTTTTATAACAAAAAGTAGAAAATATTTTTTTTCAAAATTTTCGGTCTTTTTCCGTTTATAGCGCAAAAAATAAAAACTGCAGAGGTGATCAAATACCATCAAAAGAAAGCTCTATTTGTGGGAAGAAAAGGACGCAAATTTCGTTTGGGTACAGCATTGCATGACCGCACAATTAGCAGTTAAAGCGACGCAGTGCCAAATTGGAAAAAGACCTCTGGTCCTTAGGCAGCATAATGGTCCGAGGCTCAAGTGGTTAATTTTCAATGATTGGCACCATAGCTTGTAGACTATAACTTTCACAAAGACCAAATAATATGTACTTATTTGGGTTATTTTTTAGCAGTATAAATTTTGGCCAAAATTTATGAAAAAAAATTACTAATTTAAAAAATTTTATAAACAGGAATATCACATAAAATGGGTTTTATACCTGGCTAACAGCTTGCCACTGTTCAGATCTCTGGTAGGCAGCACTATAACATAATTTATTTTAGAATTCCTGCAAGCATGGCTGTTATTGTTCGTGATCTAAGCCATCCTCAAACATCTCCATTCAAAGGCGCTGTGTTCAGAGCCAATTCAAAACTCTGCACCATCACAATCGCTGGGATTGGTCATAGCAGAGACCAATCACAGATTTACACAGATGTGTTTTTGCATCTGAGTGCCTGACACAACACAACCCCAACAGAGGAAGGGAAAGGAAAAAAAAAACCTAATGTAAACACAGCAGATTATTATAATTCTTTCATTACCCCTTCTCTCGTACACATCTAAAACTTCTCCACCTGTATCTTGAGCCTTATCCTGCATCAGTAACCCCTTCATTACCCAGTACACTATATGAACCTGTATTTGGAATTAAACCCGCCTATCCTTCAGGCTACTTTCACACTGGGGCGGTGCTGGTGTTAGCGGTAAAGCGCCACTAGTTTTAGCGGCACTTTATCGCTGTTTTAGTGACGCTTTTAACCCCCTCTAGCGGCCAAAGAAAGGGTCAAAAGATTCCATGTTGCAGCACTGCCCATTCATTTCAATGGGCAGGGCATTTTGGGAGCGGTGTATACAAAGATGCTGATGCTGCTTGCAGGACTTTTTTTTTTCCATCCTGCAAGCGCACCGGCATGAGAGGCGCTTTTCAGGCGCTATTTTTAGCGCTAAAACACCTGAAAAGCGCCCCAGTGTGAAAGGGGTCTTACAGCCAAGGAAGCTGCTTCTGATTGCTTTGCAACTGGCATTGTGCTGGACATGTGATCAGTTAGGACACCAGCCATTTGGTGGTGTGACAGTGTGGTTAAAGAAGCAAGCAATTTTGATAGTTACATTCCTAAAACTCCGGGATTGCTAACTGTTTTTTTTAAACTGTTAAATGGATGTTTAGTTCTGCTTTATGATTTACTGCTGCTCAGGGGCTCTGGGCTTCAGCAAAATGGCAGCCTCCAGCAAGAAGAAACAGGAGCAATGCTGGAGGCAATTTACAACACACACTAATTTTGGTAGCATAATTATTGAGGTATGTATGTTCCTTGCGAGAGTCTATCTATTTTTGTTTATCAAGTTGTTATGGGTAAAGTTCAACTTTAACAGAAATGAAGGAAAACAGGTTTGTCTTCAATATTTCTTCCTATATATACACACACACCACCAAAATAAAGCAGTCACAAAAAAAATGTTTTTTGCGATGGGTTTGGAGACACCACCTACAGGAGCAGAACATCAAGTACATAAATAGGAAGAAAGGGAGGTCAGATCATTTTGGTCCTATAAAGAATGATGAAGGGAATATGGTTTTAAGATGGAGAAGGTATTGAATTTTTTCTTATCCTCAGTCTTCACAAGGGAATCGGGGGCTTCAGTAAACAAAACTGCAATGTTTATCTTCATGACATGTCACAGGAAGCACCCTGGTGAACAGAATTAGACTTAAAAAAAAAAAACTTAACATTAATAAGTCACCGAGACCAGATAGCTTGCACTCCAGGGTGCATAAGGAACTGTCAAGTAATTGACAGAGCATTGTTCCTAAATTTTACAAACAGTCTACTGATTGGAGAGAAGCCAATGTAGCACCAATATTTAAAAAAAGGGCTAAGTTACATACCTGGGAATTACAGACCAGTTAGCCTAACATCAATAGTATGCAAGCTCTTGAAGGGGATAAGGGACTATATACAAGATTTTAGTAATGACAACGGTATCATTAGCAGTAATCGGCATGGATTCATAAAGAATCGTTCTTGCCCAACCAATCTATTAACCTTCTATGAGGAGGTGAGCTGCCATCTAGAAAAAGGAAGGCCCGTAGACGTGGTGTATCTAGATTTTGCAAAAGCATTTGATACACTTCCCCATAAACGCTTACTGTATAAAGTAAGGTCTGCCAGCATAGAGTGAGTACATGGATTGAAAACTGGCTACTGAGAGGCGAGTTCAGAGGGTAGTGATAAATTGGGAAAACTCAGAATGGTCCAGGGTGGAAAGTGAGGTCCCCCAGGGTTCTGTCCTGGGACCAATCCTATTTAATTTATTTATAAACGACCTGGAGGATGGGATAAACAGCGCAATCTCTGTATTTTCAGACGATGCTTAGCAGGGCAATAACTTCTACGCAGGATGTGGAAACCTTCCAAGAAGATCTGAACAAATTAATGGGGTGGGCAACTACATGGCAAATGAGGTTTAATATAGAAAAATGTCAAATAAAGCATTTGGGTGGCAAAAATATGAATGCAATCTAATCACTAGGGGGAGAACCTCTGGGGGTCCTAGTAGATGACAGGCTCAGCAATGGCATGCAAGCAAAGCAGATTATTGGCATAATTCTCCCACTCTACAAGACTCTGGTCTGGCCGCACCTGGGAGTATGCGGTCTAGTTCTGGGCACCAGTCCTCAGGAAGTATGTGCTGGAACTGGAGAGTGTCCAGAGAAGGGCAACAAAACTAATAAAAGGGACTGGAGGATCTTAGTTATGAGGAAAGGTTACAAGCACTGAACTTTATCGCTTTGGAGAGGAGACGCTTGAGAGAAGATATGATATCAATGTACAAATACCATACTGGTGACCCCACAATAGGAATAAAACTTTTCAGAGAAAGGGAATTTAATAAGACACGCAGCCATTCACTAAAACTAGAAGAAAAGAGGTTTAACCTTAAACTGCGTAGAGGGTTCTTTACTGCAAGAGCGGTTAGGATGTGGAATTCTCTTCCACAGGCAGTGGGGGGTCAGCGGGGAGCATCAATAATTTCAAAAAACAATTAGACATGCACCTGAACGACCACAACATACATGGAGAAGAAAAAGACCGCTTAAGAGGTGGCCCTCTGGTGCTGGTCAAACCACCCCCCGTTGCAGCACAAGAATCAGTAAAAGCAGGACAATAACACTAAAAGTGGGTACTGTATCCTTCAATGTACAGCAAGTACAAAAATCTAAGTTTCTTTATTATTCATTAAAGGGCACAGCTTAATTCATCACAGATTAGACATCCCAAAGCAGTGACAGAAAGTCATAAAATAAGGGGGTAAGCCCAGAAATTTGTGATAGAGGAATATCTCAGAGTTTCAAAAGGGGCTGCTAAGACACAGGTCCCAAGGCGATCAGGGCCTACAGGAAATAACCACCCAAGTGACCCCCTGGAAAAAGGTATGAACCGGGGGTAAGGAGCTCAAGGTACTGAATTATAACCACAGACTGCGAGCCAGGCCCTCTCTCCAACATAAGTGCCTGATCTCACAAATTCGCTTCTGGAAGAATGGTCAAACATTACCATAGACACACTCCTAAACCTTGTGGACAGACTTCCCAGAAGAGTTGAAGCTGGTTGGGCCAACTCGATATTGAATCTTGCAGACTAAGATGCCATTAAAATTCATGTGTGTAAAGGCAGATATTCCAATACTTCTGGTAATGTAGTGCATTTATGCAATCCCTCACATCACAGGCCCTATCCACCTGCCGTTTTCACATCACACACAGTGGAGTCCTCTGGGGCCCCTTTTAAACACACACGCCCCCTTTTTACAGCCAGAAGAGACCATCTGGCCAAAGTGCAAGGTCACATCACACAGGTATTGAAGACCTTGAACCGGAGGATCCCCCAACTCCCCAAAACCTTGAATAGCAACTTAGCCCATTCAGACAGCTCTGGGGCATCAGAGCTGAAGCCAGAAAGACAAAATTCAAGCCCAAACTGCTTAAGTTGAAATACCATCTTTCAGTCACATAGGTCCCAAGAAAAGGGAGATCTCCCAGATAAGAAAAACATTGGCCTTATTAAGCCAATTTCCAACAAGAAGCTAGCCACCTGGAGCACCCCACAGGAAAATGCTTCAGTAACAGAAGGATCCAACTGTGCATGCCTTGCTCTGGGTCTAGATGCTTCCCATAAACCGCCCCTTGTAAAGCCGCAAATCAACCACATAACCACAATCTAAAAACAAAAAACGAACCCAGAAGCTGCAAGAAGTGTATTATAGCAGCCTGTATTGAGAAACAGTATACACACAATGGCAGTGCTGGGGGACTACCCAGATCTATGATACCTGACACCAAGAACTGCAGATGAGATAGATTATATATACACACATACACACCTCCCCCCCCCACCCACAAAAAAAAAAAAAAAAAAAAGAAAAAAGGGAAGGGAGAAAAAGTCACATTCCACACCTGAGACGCTAAAATAAAAACTGATACTTGTGCTGTAGCGTTTGGCAACCGCATGCTTTTACATTTTTCCTAGCATCCTGCTACTGTAGGTGGAAGCCTCAAACCCATTTATAATGGATTAAACTGTATCCTTCAATGATAAATGGTCCTCTCGATCACAAAAAAATAAAAAATTATTTTCATAGTGTTGCATCACCAAATAAATTGAGTGTCACAGCACTGGGAAATGGCCAGGTAATACAGATTGGTACTCCAGTGTTTAAAGTTTGTTTTGGCTGTACATGCTTAGAATCTCCCATCTCTTGAGGGAGGGAGGCAGACACAGCTGATGACCTGGTGAAGCCCGCAAAACCTTCTCCGACATGAGCATGTGAGGAAGGGATTTCCTCCCCCATCACACTCCCGGCTGTTCCAGCGTGTGCACAGGGGAAAGAACTTCGGAGCGCCGGTCAGCGTGTCTGAGAGCCCGCAGCAGTCCCTGCGACTATACATGGAAGGGCTGCAAACCCAGGAGCTGACCAGGCATTTGGCTTTCGTTTGTATTAAAGTCAGACTGAATAGAACACTGTAAAAGGGAGATATACCCGCTGCTCATTTATGGGCATCCCCCTTAAAGCCTGTTGGATTTAACAGAACACAGTGAAAAAGGGAGATATCCCGGCTGTTTACTTATTGGCATCCCTCTTAAAAGCCTAAAGCCTCTTAAAGCCTGTGGGCCTGAACAGACCATTGTGAAATAGGGAGATAGCCCTGCGGTGCATTTTCTGGCATGCCTTTTAAAGCCTCGTAGCCTCCCTGACGATATTCCCGAGTGTGGCTCGGGGTTAAATTTCAGTCCCATTAGTGGTAACCGCGAGCCACACTCAGGACTACATTGCAGGATCCTGGTGCGGCGTTACTTACCTTGTCCCCAGGATCCTGCGATGTCCCCCCGCTGTGTCTGTGGGCTCTGTCTCCTCCGAAGCCTCTCCGTGCCAGGCTCCGTTCCCTGCGAGCGTTGTGACGCACAGGGGCGGAGCCTGGCAACAAATTCAAAAAAATGTACAAACCATAACACATACAGTACTGTAATCTTACATATTACAGTACTGTAAGAAATCATTTCACATCCCTTTTGTCCCCAATGCTTTGGCCCATGCCCTGCATGCAGTTTTATATGATATATACTGTTCTTTCTGCCTGGAAACTGGAGATTGTCCATAGCAACCAAAAAGTGCCCCTTTATGTCAAAAGTGGCTTTAGACCAGCTAGAAAACAGCGATAATAAATTAGAACACTTGCAGAATTGAGCGATAGTGAATCGTGGGGAAATTTATTTTATTATTTTTTTTTAACTATTTATATATTATTATAAAATTTATGTTTTTGTGTTTCAAACTTCATCATACCCGGGATATCTACTAGACTCTTGTTTGGACAGATTTAAGTGTGTTATTGCTAAGAATTACAGGCCTACAATATAAAACGCCAAATTTCCATGCAAAATAATTGTACCGCTTTCAGCACCTAAAATCCAAAATAATCATACCGCCAGGGAGGTTAAAGCTGGAAGAACGACGCTGGTTTGACCTTAACCCTGACTGAAATACAGGGGTGCTCTGCAGAATTGTGTGTAACAGAATACCGAGGTAACAATGATGAAATACAAACAAAATGCTGACGCAAAGTTTAAACTGAGAGGCTGTACAGTTAAAGAGAAGGGATGGTGAGACCCGACCCCCCACCCCCAAAGAAAGATTCTCAGAATGATATTTCTTTTAAATCGACTGCAAGATTAACACACAGAGCCCCTGTAAAACGAGAAACACTGAGAGAAAGAAGGGACGGCAGATTAGCGCGTTTATTTTTACGGTATAATACAGAACCATTAGACTGAGAACATGGAATAACCAGGCGGGGAATCCCAGTTGGTAGATAAAGGTCACACAACAGTCAAATTAGCCATGCACCCCCAACGTCACTGGGCTTATTCATGCCCAGTAGTACTGAATGGAAATAACGGATACGCCAGAGAACTGTTACACCAGGATCTGTATTAAATTAAAGAAAACAGGATGAGAGGGAAACCCATAAGGGGGCAAGTGCAAACCCCCTAAAGTGAGTGCGAGCCCAGGCTCCATAAAGAAATACATGACACAGGATAGCGGGACAGATAGCCTGGGGAAACAGTCAGGGGCCAAGAGTAAGCTTTCTGAGGGAACACAAAAAAAATGGTCAGAGAAAACAACCTAAAGACTTAGATACAACAGACATATCAACAAACATAAGTGCTGATACAGAGGAAAATTTGGTAGTGGAACGGATTCAGGGGTACTGCTCTGGAAGGGAACGAGATAAGGAGAAGATGCGTGGTGGTCTCTGCTCACGGTGCTCCTGGAGATGGAAGGGAGACAGGAAGAGATGACCCGGAGCACGGTGCGCAGAGATGACTACCCTTAACATTATGACATACAACGTACGTGGCTTAAATACTCCTATAAAAAGATACAATATAATGAGAGATCAAACTCTATAAAGCAGATGCAGTCCTATTACAGGACACACATATATCACAGGACTCCAACCTGAAAATAATTGCAAAAGATTATCCAGTCTGGTACTATGAGGATTCCCCAACAAAAAGAGTTTAGTTATAGGATTTGCCAGAGGGGTAAGGTTCACCTTAGATGAAAGAATTACGGACCCAGAAGGGCGGTGTAAGTCACCAGGGTTCAATAGTATGTCAAGTGTACAGAGGACTGGGAACGTACAGAGGAAGGCTTTAAAAAAAGCTTCTGCAACAGAACCAGCTGATAGATGTATGGTGAATACAGAACGCGAAACGCCGGGAATATTCGTTCCACTGCTCTGTACACGGGACGTACTCAAGAATTGATTTTTTTTTCTGATTGATCACAGATCGCTCGAGACTGTTATTAATACGAACATTGAAATCGGCACGTTTTCAGATCATGCCCCTGTAATCATGAGCATTAAGATCCAGGAGAATTTAAATAGGCCACCTACCTGGAGACCAAATGAAGAGTTACTACAAGATAAAGAGGCGGAAGAAAGGATCAGGCAGGAATTAGAGCTTTATTTTAAAATGAATGATAGAAGAAATAACAGAAGCCACACTATAGGAAGCCCATAAGGCCTACGTCAGAGGTATAGTGATACAATCAAATTTGGAAGATTGTTGAATTTTAAAATAAATCCAGATAAATCAGAGATTTTAAATATCAATGTGCCATCATAGGAGGTATATAGCCATCAAGTTTCCATTTATCTGGAGAGAAAAAGAATCAACATTTTTAGGGGTTAAGATCACTACGTCCCTGGATACACTTTATCGTTCAAACTTCCTACCAATGCTGAACGAAATCAAATGTGACATGAGTAAAATAGCATAAAGACACGTGTCATGGCTGGGGAGAATTAATATATTTAAAATGAGCCTCCTACCGAAGATTATGTATAAATACCAGGATGCTGCCGATCCCCCTAACACAAGTATATTTTAAAATCACTGAATGCGATACTCCTTAGGTTCACCTGGAAAGGGAAATAGCCACGAATAAGTCTACAAGTATTAAACTAGAGACAGAAAACAGGGGGGCCTGGGGGTACCAGATTTAAAGAACTATCATAAAGTGGTTCTTCTTTCACGGGTTATAGATTGGGCACAAAATAACAAAGTTAAAAGATGGGTGGAATTGGAAAACACAATAAATAAGATAGCTTTGGAGAAAATTTGGGTTCCCGCACATTTAAGGAATATAGGGGAGAAAACACATAAGATGACACAAAAAGCATTAAAGATTTGGGATATGATACACAAAAAAGAAAAATAGGGATACAATTCCCCATGCATCCCACTTAAAAGACACTGATTATTTTCCACTGGGGAAAAGTAGTCTGTTTGGTAACTGGATTAAGAAGCAGAATGCACAATTAAAGGATGTAATGGTGAAGGGTAGGTTTTGCACATTTCAAGAGTTTAAACAAAAAAAAAAAACGACCTGATGGTAATAGATGAATGGCGGTATTTCCATCTGAAACATTTCTTTGAATTTCTCCCCCAACCAGTGCAGTCAGCAGACAACTTGCTACCAATGGAGAAACTCTGTATGGCCACAGCTAAAGGAAGGGGATATCTATAATATATAAAATTCTAATGGAAAGAGATGGGATGGGGAAACCGCCATACATCGGCAAATGGGAGGAAGAATTGGGGACACAGATGAATGAGATGGAGATGAGGAAAATGTTGAGACTGGTTTTCGCAATGTCACAGGACAGCAAAATGATATAAATGAGTTTTAAATGCTTAGCACAGTGGTACATAACCCCAGACAAGGCCCATAAGTATCAAAAGGAGACCCCGCAGTGTTGTTGGAGGGGGTGCGGAGGACTGAGAACCATGTCCCATATTTGGTGGACCTGTCCAAAAATTAGACTATACTGGAGAGAAATAATACAAATAATAAAAGACATAACAAAAGTGGTGGTACAAGAAGATCCATGGGAGTGTTTATTCCACCTGACGAAAATTCAAGTCAACCAATATAAGAGAACTTTGGTTCCCTCACTACTGAATGCAGCTAAAAGCCTAATCCCTAGGCATTGGCAGGACCCAGAGAGCCCTACTCTGAGGAGCTGGTGTAATAGCGTAGATAATATTTTTTACGTGGAGTATTTGAGATTTAATGGGGAGGAGGGATGGGCAGGATTTGAGGAAAAATGGAAGGAATGGCTCAAATTTAAGCACACAAGGTTTGCAGAAATAATGGGAGCTTGACCAGGAGTGAGAGCGGAAAGGGTAGAAATACAGTGGTAGATACTTATCTAGGACCCAGATCTAGAGCAGTGGGGAGGGGGGGTCTAGGGGTTATTGGTAACAAATATTCTAAGATGAGAATGAATTTTTTGATTAAATGTATGTTATCAATTTTTTTATATGATAAAGAAAATTTAAGATATTGAAAAAAATTAAAATAAAAGTTTGTTTTGACTGTGTCCCCATTTGAAAGAAGTTCCATCACTTCTAGTCCTGACAGGTTGTAAGGAAAATCTCAATAAAAGGGAAACAGACTATAATGCAAGTTTGACAGACTCTAAACAAGGAGGTAACCAATGCCTACAGTTGTTACATAACTGTAGGGAAATAATCACTGTCTTTTTCACTGCAAAATGTCTTGTGTAAAAGCTTTCATAAAAAGAATATATTGCAATCAATAGCACAATATTAAAATATTACAAGGATTAAATACAAAAAAAAGCTTGTGTGCCATCAGCTGTGTTGGCCCTTGATGATCCAGTATAGATTTTAAAAACACATTCTGGTAAATCAACAGAATATTTAACAGGACATGGCATGTGCAGTGTGCATGAATTGCAGTAGCAATTGTACATTATACTTAGGGAAAAAATGTGCAAAAATAGTAGTCAATTTATTATTTGAGGATTTAAAAAAATAAAATAAAAAAGCAAAGAAATACTGTGGAAAAAGAAAAACAAATCTGCAGCCACACAGCACTTTTTTTCTGAGATCAATGACCACTATGTGACAAATTGAAGGAGCACCTAAAGTGTACTTTTAGGGTGCACATACTGTACAGTGTCCTGTAGTGGAGATATGTGCACCAGACAAAATCAGTAAAAGTAGTCATGCGTGGCTCCATTTCTCTTGTTCAGCCCCACAGGCCGAACAGGAAAAATGAATTGCTTCCTCCGTCCACACTAAACATTGTGGATAGAGAAATCTCCACTGACAGCTAATACCCGAACAGTGACTGCATCTGTTTTTAAATAGATTTTTTTTTTTTTTTTTTTTTTTTTTTTTTTGAGTCAGGTGGTGCTTGCAGGGTAACCAAGGGCTTGAATTGCTGCTTTATCAGACACATTTTAAGACATCTATTGGCCAGCTTAAACACCTCTGATAAAAGCTATGAAAATCTAAATCAGAGAGTGCACTGTTTTAACCAGACAGACTTGCAAACATGCAGATATGGAGCATTCAGATGTTTGCATTACAAAATAAAAAAATATGCATTACAAATATGCATTTTTAAACTGATTTGGGCATGCAGAACTATTGATGTAAATAAGCCAATGCGTATTTACTTACAACATTCAGAAAAATGAATTTATGCGGACTATACCACTTAATAAAATGGCAGTTTTCATGTAAATGTATAATAAGGTGGCTTAAAGGCATATCCACTGTACAGGAGGTGCTAAGCAGGAATCAATGCTTGCATATGTGGTCAGCAAATATGGCTGCCCCTATGCAGATATTTAAAAAAATATATATATTAAAACAAAATATATTTTCAATTTTAAGGCAAACTATCAGAGAACATGGTCCTCTCAATCACAAAAAAAATAAACAAACCAAAAAAACACTTGACTTGCATGGTCAGAACTCTTTCATTGACCTCCATACCTAGATGAACAATTCCGCAACTGTGATCTTAAATAATTAAAATGGAATATTTCTAGGTAATCTTGTCCTAAATGCCATTCAAAATACTGTTAGTCCAGCAGTGCCAATCCCCTATGTCAGTGATGGCGAACCTTGGCACCCCAGATGTTTCGGAACTACATTTCCCATGGTGCTTATGCATTCTGCAGTGTAGTTGAGCGTCAAGGGAAATGTAGTTTCAAAACATCTGGGGTGCCAAGGTTTGCCATCACTGCCCTATGTCATTAGAATTTAGAGTGTGTTTTATCTTTCAAAAACGGCCACAGAGAAACCCTTAGAATTCAGAAAAATTCACAACCTACAACAAATGCACAAACAGTGTACAGATACATTTTATACATATAAAAATTCAGACTATACAAAAGTTTAAAATATATATATATGTACAGAATATTGATAGAATAAAACCATTAAAAAGGCACTATCCATGACACTACCTCCCCTTCATCCCACTTTGATCCTGTTTGCATTAGACTTTACGTAGCTGAAACACTACTTTCTGAGATCTTGGCTGCATGGGCCTACACAGTATAGTGTTACACTCTTCCCGCTTGTATATGTGCAGCCCAAACTCAACAGCCAATGGTTTTCCAAGATAAAGGTAGATGTAAGTGTGAGAACACAAAACTAGAAGATTTCAAAGCAAAGTAGCTTTAGACAGGTAGCACATTGAAGATCATGAAGCAGCAGCATTTCTTGTAAGCATAATCTATTGAAAACCTGATCACGACGGTAAAGAGTGGGCTGAGGTGGATAGTGCACTTATTCAAAGGAGATGTTTTCCGAATAAAGTAAAATTCCCAAAGCTTGCATTTTAGCAAGTCGAAGAGTTGTCCATTTTGCAACAGTTGTAGGCATGCATTTTGCTCTGTATACAAGCCCTCATGTCAACACCACTTAACAATCCAGTTGGCATTTATGTTTTTTTTTTTTTTTCCTGGCAGCCAAGTGATTAAAGGTATAACTGGACTTCATCTTGGTAAAATGTGTTCTATTGTCAAAAGGATGAACTTGTCACTGCTGAATTTGAAACACAGGGAAGAGACTGGTGGTCAATTCTGTGATATAGATGGAGCGGTGTACGTCTTGAATCTTTCATGAGCCTTTTGTTGACTTAGGAGTCGCAAGGCCATCGTATCTACACCTTCATAGAGCCCTGGCTTTTGAGACACCTCTACTGTGTAATCATTGGCCTGGTAGGGGGGGGAACAAAAAAAAGTAAAGGTTTTCACTTTTGCAATACCTGAGAGAAACAGAGATCCACAATATGACAAACATTCTACAAAATAAAAATGTCAACGATCAATACCACCGCAGAACAGAAACATCCATTTTGTGTGTGCCCCACTAGTTTGGGGGGGGGGGGGGGGAACGGCACATGCACACACTGGTTTGTTGCATTGTAAAATCCATTGGCAAAATACTGTATTCTCACAGCAGTTTGTACCTCTGTTACTTTACACATTTAAACAGACTTTTTCTCAGCTGGATTGAATAAAATATTTTACTTTATGGATAATCTGTCATTAGAGGGGAACAGTATTATTTTGGTTTGTAAATAGCAAATGTTAAACCAGCGCTAAACTGTGGATCGTGCAAGGATGTGAATGAAATCAGTTAGTTCAGTGGGAACTATAGCCAGTGCAGCTGGACAATCCCCATTAAGATTTGGATTACAGCAATACAAAACAAGGAATGACAGCGCTTAATGGGTTAAAATGAAAATAAGTCTCTCAGTAGCAGCAATGAAAAACTGACAAGTTTATTCACTGGTGTTCATAGGAAAACAAAAATCCACATGCCAGTGCACTGATCTGGATAATAGGCGGGATATTGAATGAATTAAAAGAGCTTACGGTATCGCTGGGGGTCCACAGATGGATAAGAACCTGGCGCCAATACCCCTGCTACACTGAGCCGGACAAAGGACCCACTCTCCGGCGTTCTCTGGCCAGCTTAGCATGCTGGTGACAAAAGAGGGGGAGGCTGCGGTCCGCGGGAAGGTGGAACGCTGTTCTCCACGAGTCAGCTCGCCGAGCCAGCTGGTGTGCCGACTGGGAATGAGGTGAAGTCGCGGTCCACGAACAGGTGTCAAGCCACTCTCCCCTGGCGATCTATGGACAGGTGTGTGGCTGCTCCTGGATTTCTGGTGCAAATGCCCTGATCCAGATCTGGAAGCAGGGAGGGGGGACCAGAGCCAGGTGAGGCTCGTACGAATGACGTGTGGCTGACCTACAGCGCCGGTCGAGGCTGTGATGTTCGAATGGACTCGGAAACCAGCGTGACTCGCAAGCTGCTTTGTTGTCGTGAGGGCGCATGCTTTTTTTCAAAAGTCGACCACAGCCTCCCCCTCCTTTGTCACCAGCACGCTAAGCAGCCCAGAGAACACCGGTGAGTGGGTCCTTTGGCGGGGTATTGGCGCCTCCCTTACTGCCAGGTTTTATCCATCTGTGGTCCCCCAGCAATACCATAAGATCTTTTAATTCATTCAATATCCCTCCTATTATCCAGATCACTGCACTGGCATGTGGATTTTTGTTTTCCTATTAACACCATTGAATAAACTTGTCAGTTTTTCATAGCTGCTACTGAGACTTATTTTCATTGCAACCCATTGAGCGCTGACATTCCTTGTTTTGTATCATTTTGGTTTGTGACGGTTGTGGTGCCTAGGCAAAATAGAAATGATTATTTTGCCAAATTAAATCATCAAAATCTCAAGAGGTCTACAAATCTAGAATGTGTTCAAACAATAACACATGTATAGTCACATGAAAGAAATTGCCAAAGCTGTTCACAGTTTTAGCCCAGGACCAGACTGGACTTTCCTCCTGGAGGGTGTCGCCTACTGGCTACTGCTACAGGGGCAGCAGGTTGTAAGTGTTCTCCAGCAACTTGAGTTCTATCTTTTCCAAACTCTGTTTCTGGTACTTCTGCTTCACTCGTGATCAGCAGCTTCTCCACATTCTTCCTCATTACAGGTTTTGTGTGCATCTTCTGTGTTTGGTTTGGTGGTATAATGTATCAAAGTAACAGCGCCACAGATGTGTGTACATAAAAAAAAAATTACTAATGGACAGCTGCTGCTCTAATTATTGCAAATATTAATAAATATAATGTAGTGGTGCAGTGAAATTTCGGCCGCTGAAAATTGTCGGTCAAAAACTGTTATTGGCATGCAGCCAAAAGAAAAATGCCAATAATGTAGCCGAAAAGGAGACTGGGTCTGCCTGGGTGCCGCCCATTGCGGGGGTGTCATCCTGGCGCGCCCCAGTTCTCCCCTCCCTCTTTCAGAGCTGCGATCTCCGTGTGTCACGGAGCTGAAATTGTCCAGGCGGCCGCAGTAACAATGTCCCGCCTCCTGTGATAGACGGCACACTGATCCAATGGCAGGACATTGAATCAGTGTGACGTGATCACAGGAGGTGGGACATTGTTACTGCGGCTGGGAAATTCAAATCCAGCTCAGTGACACAGCAGGAGATCGCCGCTCTGATCCGGGCACTGGTGAGCCTGCATCCGACAGGCCCAGGTAGGCTGCATCCAACAGGCACTGGCGAGGCTGCATTTGATGGACACTGGTGAGGCTGCATTGATCTCTTGTATCATGTCTGCAGTCTCTGACCATCTCCTGTATCGCGTCTGCTAGAGGTGCACCGAATGGAATTTTTGCGATTACTATTAGCAGTTTGTGTAAGTAAGAGAATGACGACATGATACAAGAGATGGTCAGAGAACTGAAGACATGATACAAGAGATGGTCATAGAACTGAAGACATGATACAAGAGAGATGGTTAGAGACTGAGGACATGATACAAGAGATGGTTAGAGACAGCAGACTGTATTTTTCTTGACCTTTCTTGCACTAAAGGTGCCAATAATGGCCAACAATAAATTCATATTAATTTAAACTGAGGATATTTTAGACTTGTGTGTCTCAAAGAAAACCTGTCACATTTGTTAAGCTCTCATATAACAGGAATCCTGAATGAAGAGACTTCATTGACAAATAAAAAAATAAAATAAAATAAATAAAAAAAAGGCAGCTGGCAAAACAGGCTAGACTTTTTGCTGTAGAAGACACTAGCAAAAGACCAAGGCATGCCAAGAGTAGGAGGAAGTATACAGGGCGGGCCACAATTTTATTTCCTTGTATACAAACCCCCCCCTATAGGCAGCACCCAACGTTCTAAGTATTCTTGTGTCTTTTGATGAAAATAAAGGTTTAAAATACACAGAGCGTTATGCAAAGCTCTTATGCACTTTAGATGCATATGTTTCTGATTTTTTGGCATCTATACATTTTCTACACCACTGTATATACCATTTTTGTTGTTTATTACTACATATTAGCATGCAAGCTTATAGAGAACACATGTGAAGTGCAAATTAAACAAACTCAAATTATTAGAGATTAAAAAGTATTAGGACACTCACCAGCTGCAAAGATGCAAGCATGTACCTGCACACCTCATAGGGCTCTCGATGTGCCATTAGACTTGCAAAAGTGCGCCATTCTCCTACTTGGTTGTATTGTGAAACTAGACGATCGCCATAATCATGAATATCAAAAGCGCCTCGTTCTTCCTATGTAGAGGGACAAAAGAAATGCTCAGAAAACCATTGTAATATGTGGCTTGTATAACCAACTCCTCAGCGTTTATGGCACAGAGGAGCCCTTAAAATAATTTTCAGGCTTCAAGGAATCCCTACTTAAAATGATTGCATATACATCTTACTGTAAAATTTGCGTGATCAGTAAGCTGTAATATTAGATAAAGACACCCAGAGCAAATTATTTAACCCTCAACCCTCAATTATTTTCTCTAATAACCATTAAATGGTTTGAAAAGACGTGCAAACTAGAGGTCGACCGATATGGGTTTTTCTCTGGCCGATGCCGATGCCGATATTTACAAATCGCGGTGGCCGATGGCCGATATGTGATGCCGATTTTTTTGGGCCGATATATTAGGCCGATTTTTTTTTTTTTTTACCTTCATCTCATAAAATCTAACAGTTAGACCCCTTTCACAATGGGGCGTTTTTCAGGCGCTTTTGGGCTAAAAATAGCACCTGTAAAGTGCCTGTCAAACGGCTCCCCTGCAGTCTCAGTGTGAAAGCCCGAGT
Organism: Aquarana catesbeiana; assembly: GCF_042186555.1. NCBI lineage: Eukaryota > Metazoa > Chordata > Amphibia > Anura > Ranidae > Aquarana > Aquarana catesbeiana. The sequence goes on from NC_133326.1 coordinate 132,057,592, forward strand.
GCTTTCACACTGAGGCGATGTGCTGGCAGGATATTAAAAAAAGTCCTGCAAGCAGCATCTTTGGAGCAGTGTATACCACCACTCCTGCCCATTGAAATGAATGCGCACCACTGTCGAATCGCCTGCAAAGCGTTTCGGCAGCAGCGCTTCAGGGGTGCATTTAACCCCTTCCTCGGCCGCTAGCTGGGTTATAAGCGACCTGCTAGCAGCCGAATAGCGCCGCTAAAATGACGGTAAAGAGCTGCTAAAACTAGCAGTCTTTTACCGTCAATGCATGCCCGCTCCAGTGTGAAAGCAACCTTCAGTGATACGGAAATTTTTTTACATTTAAACATTTATTAAACAAAACAAACCTCCAATCAGTTCACTTGTATGTAGAATTTAGATTAAAAAAATATAAAAAAAACCTCTCTTAAATATTAAATACACAAAAACAGGTAATCAAAACTTCTGGATGGAAAAAAAATGGGCTAACTTTACTGCTTAGTTTTTTTTTTAAAATTTATTAGTGTATTTTTTTTTTTTAATTACATTTGAAAGACCGCTGCGCAAATACCGTGTGACATAAAATATTGCAACAACCGCTATTTTATTCCCTAGGGTCTCTGCTAAAAAAAATATATATAATGTTTGGGGGTTCCAAGTGATTTTCTAGCAGAAAATACTGGATTTTTACTTGTAAGCAACAAATGTCAGAAAAGATTAAGGCCTCTTTCACACAGGGGATCCGTATGTCCGTTTTTCATCCTTCCGTTTTCGGATGAAAAACGGACATACATTCATCCCTATGGAGCGTCGGATGTCAGCGGTGACATGTCCGCTGACATCCGACCCCGCTCCGATCCGTAAAGTGTAACGGAGGAAAAACCTACTTTTCCCTCCGTTTTCGGATCGGATCGGATGACGACGGACACTACGGACCGTCATCATCCGATCCCCCCATAGGGGAGAGCGGCGCTCTGACAGGTCCGTCGCTGCACACTGTGCAGCGATGCACCTGTCATCTTCCTGCTCAGCGGGGATCGGCGGAGCTATCCCCGCTGAGCAAGCGGATATTCACGGGGCGGATCATCACTGATCCGCCCCGTGTGAAAGAGGCCTTAGTCTTTAAATGGTTAAACTGAGAACTTCTACACACGGAATTTAGTTCATTCAGAAGTGTAAACATTGTATCCTTCAGGTTCTTTTTATCAGATTTGGCAGGCTGCCCAGAGAGGGGGAGAAGTCGCTTCACACAGGCAACTAAACACTGACTTCTATTGCAAGTCGCGCTGAAGCTATATCGACTTTTTTATCAGCACAATCGGCCGATGCCGATTAAGTAAAAAACACCAAATATCGGCCGATATATCGGCTGGCCGATATATCGGTCGACCTCTAGTGCAAACCACGAAAGACAGTATTTTCACTTGTATAAAATCTTTCTTGGGATTTCATCATAGGATACTGCCTCACTTTTGTCAGCAATATCGGAGCAAAACAAGAAGGGAAGGGACCTGCGTCCTGTGATTTTCTCCAAGAAATTAACTTTACGGGTTAGAAAAAAAAAAAGTTTTCTTTAAAGGCATTGTACACTTTAAAATTTTTAGTTGTTTTAGTCTAGATCAGGGGTCTCAAAGTACCGGCCTGCGGACCGGTTCCAAATGGCCCACAGGCAGGGCCGATCCAGGCACCGCTGAGGAGGGGGGGGGGGGCCTGAAGTGCCTGTGATGTCAGGTAAAGTGGCGTCTCTTTGGGTGGGGGGAGACGACAATCGCCCGCCCCCCCAGTTTATTCCTTGCCCCCGCTTGTGTCACGTGTGGCCGCGCGCAGTGGCTGGGAGCTCTCTCCGTCTCCTCTCCCCTGCATGCTGCTGCTGCAGCCCAGCGCGTACAGCACAGGAGAGCAGAGAGAGAACAGAGCGGAAGGAGGATTGCCCGCACACCTAGGTACTGATGATCGACCTAGGAGGCTGTGCCCGGCCCCGGATCCTGCTGCCACCGCAGGGCGGAAGATTGTGGCACTCTCGGGGTGCCCTGCCACAAGGCCTGTAATGAAGCCAGGACCTGACAGGAGGAGAAGACTCGGGAGGCAGAAGATCAGGCCACCAGCTGACTGCCAGGAGAAGAGGCAAGTGAGCCATCACAGAGGCTAAGCAAAGTCTTTAGTTGTGTGACAGGGGTTTAAATTTGTGTAGAGGGGGTATTTGTGGAGTGTGTGCATGTGTGTGAGAGTGTAGGGGGGGGCATTTGTGGAGTGTGTGCGAGAATGTAGGGGGTAGTGCTGGGGGGGGCATTTGTGGAGTGTGTGCGAGAATGTAGGGGGTAGTGCTGGGGGGGGCATTTGTGGAGTGTGTGTGAGAGTGTAGGGGGTAGTGCTGGGGGGGGGGGGGGGGTGTTAAATGGTGCGGCCGCCGACACCAGTGCTGGGGGGGTTAATGGTGCGGCCGAGGACACCAGTGCTGGGGGGGGGGGGGGGGGGGGGGTTTAATGGTGCGGCCGAGGACACCAGTGCTTGGGGGGGGTGGGGTGGTTAATGGTGCGTCCGACGACACCAGTGCTGGGGGGGGGGGGGGGTTAATGGTGCGTCCGACGACACCAGTGCTGGGGGGGGGGGGGGTTAATGGTGCGTCCGACGACACCAGTGCTGGGGGGGGGGGGGGGGGGTTAATGGTGCGTCCGACGACACCAGTGCTGGGGGGGGGGGGGGGGGTTAATGGTGCGTCCGACGACACCAGTGCTGGGGGGGGGGGGGGGTTAATGGTGCGTCCGACGACACCAGTGCTGGGGGGGGGGGGTTAATGGTGCGTCCGACGACACCAGTGCTGCGGGGGGGGGGTTAATGGTGCGCCCGACGACACCAGTGCTGGGGGGGGGGTTAATGGTGCGCCCGACGACACCAGTGCTGGGAGGGGGGTTAATGGTGCGCCCGACGACACCAGTGCTGGGAGGGGGGTTAATGGTGCGCCCGACGACACCAGTGCTGGGAGGGGGGTTAATGGTGCGCCCGACGACACCAGTGCTGGGGGGGGGGGGGGTTAATGGTGCGCCCGACGACACCAGTGCTGGGGGGGGGGGGGTTAATGGTGCGCCCGACGACACCAGTGCTGGGGGGGGGGGGGGTTAATGGTGCGCCCGACGACACCAGTGCTGGGGGGGGGGGGGGTTTAATGGTGCGCCCGACGACACCAGTGCTGGGGGGGGGGGGGGTTAATGGTGCGCCCGACGACACCAGTGCTGGGGGGGGGGGGGTTTAATGGTGCGCCCGACGACACCAGTGCTGGGGGGGGGGTTAATGGTGCGCCCGACGACAACAGTGCTGGGGGGGGGGGTTAATGGTGCGCCCGACGACACCAGTGCTGGGGGGGGTTAATGGTGCGTCCGACGACACCAGTGCTGGGGGGGGGGGTTAATGGTGCGTCCGACGACACCAGTGCTGGGGGGGGGGGTTAATGGTGCGTCCGACGACACCAGTGCTGGGGGGGGGTTAATGGTGCGTCCGACGACACCAGTGCTGGGGGGGGGTTAATGGTGCGTCCGACGACACCAGTGCTGGGGGGGGGGGTTAATGGTGCGTCCGACGACACCAGTGCTTGGGGGGGGGGGGTTAATGGTGCGTCCGACGACACCAGTCCTGGGGGGGGGGTTAATGGTGCGTCCGACGACACCAGTGCTGGGGGGGGGTTAATGGTGCGTCCGACGACACCAGTGCTGGGGGGGGGGGGTTAATGGTGCGTCCGACACCAGTGCTAGGGGGGTTAATGGTGCGTCCGACGACACCAATGCTGGGGGGGGGGGGGTTAATGGTGCGTCCGACGACACCAGTGCTGGGGGGGGGGGGGGGTTAATGGTGCGTCCGACGACACCAGTGCTGGGGGGGGGGTTAATGGTGCGTCCGACGACACCAGTGCTGGGGGGGGGGAAATAATGGTGCGTCCGACGACACCAGTGCTGGGGGGGGGGGGGGTTAATGGTGCGTCCGACGACACCAGTGCTGGGGGGGGTTAATGGTGCGTCCGACGACACCAGTGCTGGGGGGGGGGGTTTAATGGTGCGGCCGAGGACACCAGTGCTGGGGGGGGGGGGGGTTAATGGTGCGTCCGACGACACCAGTGCTGGGGGGGGGGGGTTAATGGTGCGTCCGACGACACCAGTGCTGGGGGGGGGGGTTAATGGTGCGTCCGACGACACCAGTGCTGGGGGGGGGGGTTAATGGTGCGTCCGACGACACCAGTGCTGGGGGGGGGGTTAATGGTGCGTCCGACGACACCAGTGCTGGGGGGGGGGGTTTAATGGTGCGCCCGACGACACCAGTGCTGGGGGGGGGGTTAATGGTGCGCCCGACGACACCAGTGCTGGGGGGGGGGGGGTGCGCCTGACGACACCAGTGCTGGGGGGGGGGGGTTTAATGGTGCGCCCGACGACACCAGTGCTGGGGGGGGGGGGGGTTAATGGTGCGCCCGACGACACCAGTGCTGGGGGGGGGGGGGGGGGGGTTAATGGTGCGCCCGACGACACCAGTGCTGGGGGGGGGGGGTAATGGTGCGTCCGACGACACCAGTGCTGGGGGGGGTTAATGGTGCGTCCGACGACACCAGTGCTGGGGGGGGGTTAATGGTGCGTCCGACGACACCAGTGCTGGGGGGGGGTTAATGGTGCGTCCGACGACACCAGTGCTGGGGGGGGGGAAATAATGGTGCGTCCGACGACACCAGTGCTGGGGGGGGGGGGTTAATGGTGCGTCCGACGACACCAGTGCTGGGGGGGGGGGGGGGTTAATGGTGCGTCCGACGACACCAGTGCTGGGGGGGGGGGGTTAATGGTGCGTCCGACGACACCAGTGCTGGGGGGGGTTAATGGTGCGTCCGACGACACCAGTGCTGGGGGGGGGGGGGGGTTAATGGTGCCTCCGACGACACCAGTGCTGGGGGGGTTAATGGTGCGTCCGACGACACCAATGCTGGGGGGGGGGGGGGTTAATGGTGCGTCCGACGACACCAGTGCTGGGGGGGGGGGGTTAATGGTGCGTCCGACGACACCAGTGCTGGGGGGGGGTTAATGGTGCGTCCGACGACACCAGTGCTGGGGGGGGGGGGAAATAATGGTGCGTCCGACGACACCAGTGCTGGGGGGGGGGGGGGGTTAATGGTGCGTCCGACGACACCAGTGCTGGGGGGGGGTTAATGGTGCGTCCGACGACACCAGTGCTGGGGGGGGGGTTTAATGGTGCGTCCGACGACACCAGTGCTGGGGGGGGGGGGTTAATGGTGCGTCCGACGACACCAGTGCTGGGGGGGGGGTTAATGGTGCGTCCGACGACACCAGTGCTGGGGGGGGGGGGTTAATGGTGCGTCCGACGACACCAGTGCTGGGGGGGGGGGGTTAATGGTGCGTCCGACGACACCAGTGCTGGGGGGGGGGGGTTAATGGTGCGCCCGACGACACCAGTGCTGGGGGGGTTAATGGTGCGCCCGACGACACCAGTGCTGGGGGGGTTAATGGTGCGCCCGACGACACCAGTGCTGGGGGGGTTAATGGTGCGCCCGACGACACCAGTGCTGGGGGGGGTTAATGGTGCGCCCGACGACACCAGTGCTGGGGGGGGGGGGGGTTTAATGGTGCGCCCGACGACACCAGTGCTGGGGGGGGGGGGGGGTTAATGGTGCGCCCGACGACACCAGTGCTGGGGGGGGGGGGGGGGTTAATGGTGCGCCCGACGACACCAGTGCTGGGGGGGGGGGGGGTTAATGGTGCGCCCGACGACACCAGTGCTGGGGGGGGGTTAATGGTGCGCCCGACGACACCAGTGCTGGGGGGGGGGGGGGGTGCGCCTGACGACACCAGTGCTGGGGGGGTGTTAATGGTGCGCCCGACGACACCAGTGCTGGGGGGGGGGGGGGTTAATGGTGCGCCCGACGACACCAGTGCTGGGGGGGGGGGGGGGTTAATGGTGCGCCCGACGACACCAGTGCTGGGGGGGGGGGTTAATGGTGCGCCCGACGACACCAGTGCTGGGGGGGGGGGTTAATGGTGCGCCCGACGACACCAGTGCTGGGGGGGGGGGGGGGTTAATGGTGCGTCCGACGACACCAGTGCTGGGGGGGGGGGTTAATGGTGCGTCCGACGACACCAGTGCTGGGGGGGGGGGTTAATGGTGCGCCCGACGACACCAGTGCTGGGGGGGTTAATGGTGCGCCCGACGACACCAGTGCTGGGGGGGGGGGTTAATGGTGCGCCCGACGACACCAGTGCTGGGGGGGGGGGGGGGTTTAATGGTGCGCCCGACGACACCAGTGCTGGGGGGGGTTAATGGTGCGCCCGACGACACCAGTGCTGGGGGGGGGGGGTTAATGGTGCGCCCGACGACACCAGTGCTGGGGGGGGGGGTTAATGGTGCGCCCGACGACACCAGTGCTGGGGGGGGGGGGGGTAATGGTGCGCCCGACGACACCAGTGCTGGGGGGGGGGGTTAATGGTGCGCCCGACGACACCAGTGCTGGGGGGGGGGGGTTAATGGTGCGCCCGACGACACCAGTGCTGGGGGGGGGGTTAATGGTGCGTCCGACGACACCAGTGCTGGGGGGGGGTTAATGGTGCGTCCGACGACACCAGTGCTGGGGGGGTTAATGGTGCGTCCGACGACACCAGTGCTGGGGGGGGGTTAATGGTGCGTCTGACGACACCAGTGCTGGGGGGGGGTTAATGGTGCGTCCGACGACACCAGTGCTGGTGGGGGGGGGGTTAATGGTGCGTCCGACGACACCAGTGCTGGGGGGGGGTTAATGGTGCGTCCGACGACACCAGTGCTGGGGGGGGTTAATGGTGCGTCCGACGACACCAGTGCTGGGGGGGGTTAATGGTGCGTCCGACGACACCAGTGCTGGGGGGGGGGGGGGGGTTAATGGTGCGTCCGACGACACCAGTGCTGGGGGGGGGGGGGGGGGGGTTAATGGTGCGTCCGACGACACCAGTGCTGGGGGGGTTAATGGTGCGTCCGACGACACCAGTGCTGGGGGGGTTAATGGTGCGTCCGACGACACTAGTGCTGGGGGGGGGTTAATGGTGCGTCCGACGACACCAGTGCTGGGGGGTTAATAGTGCGTCTGCCGACACCAGTGCTGGGGGTTAATAGTGCGTCTGCCGACACCAGTGCTGGGGGTTAATAGTGCGTCTGCCGACACCAGTGCTGGGGGTTAATAGTGCGTCTGCCGACACCAGTGCTGGGGGTTAATAGTGTGTTCGCCGACACCAGTGCTGGGGGGGTTAATAGTGCGTCCGCCGACACCAGTGCTGGGGGTTAATAGTGCGTTCGCTGACACCAGTGCTGGGGGTTAATAGTGCGTCCGCTGACACCAGTGATGGGGGGGAAAAAAAAAAAAGTTTGCATGCAACCCCCATGGGATATGAAAACTTGTCCTGTGGCCCTCAGGTGATTTAATTTGGCCCTAGATATATTCCTTGTGCAATTTGTTTGCCATACCTTGTAATGTTGCGGCTGTAATTGTAGGGCTGTGGCTGATCGATTGCCTTATGTCCATGCATTAACACACCTACCTTGTCCTTTTATACTAAAGGAACAAGTGCATTCCCAGCCATTTCTTTGTGTTGCGTCAAAAATGTATGGAAAAAAAAAAAAAAAAAACACATCTTTCAGCACGGTAAGCTTTGTTAATTGCTTTCACTTGCACTATACTGGGACCACCAGGGATTGTGGGATATATAGTTTCTTCAAAGGAAGTGTTGGTTCTTAGATTACAGACAGAAGTCATATCATGCCATATGTATCGAATAAACCGAAAATTTCTACACAGGTATAGGACGACATGCTTTACTATAGACGGTCAATACAAACCAACGAATGACACTATGAAACTACATGATCAATGCACATCTTATGCAGGTGAAAAACTCAAGGTTCAGAGGTAGGAAGGTTTATAATGCCGTAAATTGTACAAGAGTGTTAATACCATTAAGATGTCTAAAAGCAATCCCATCATGAGCAGGAAACAACAAACAGGCCCACCCAGAACAGACCACTTAACAGGAAAAAGTGTAGAATAGCCGAGAAGGCCCTTACAGGACTGCCTGGAGGACCTTCCGCTCAAAGTCTGCGTATGACGAGGCCTGAACATCCACCTCGTATATTTTGGCAAAAGGTGTGCAGAAGAGTAGGCGACCGTTTCACAGATCTGAGAACTTAGCGGTCCAATACTGAAAATTCCATGAATCGGACAATTCTGGTAGTGTTAACCATCACCAGGAAAGGAGGGATCCTTCCCCCTCAGGTCAAACACATGAGTAATGATCTGCCGAAATCACCTAGCAATTGTGGATCGAGAGGCAGCCTATAACTTTCAGAACGTTTAGGTAACACAAACAGTGCATCAGACTAATGAATCGAAGCCGTGTCTAAGACAAACTTGCAAGGTCTCCACAACACAGGCAGTGGAGATCTCCTTAGGTGGCTTAGGAGCTAGACAAAAAAGGAAGGGAACACTATGTCCAGATGTAGATGAAACTCATTTCTTCCTAAGGTAGTCTTGGCATTTTAAGGCCTTAAAACCACCTTGTCCTTGTGAAAAGCAAGAAATGGTTCCTTACAGGATAAGGCCACACGTTCACACACCCTCATGATTTTGGTGATAGCTCCAAGTAAGGCAATCTTGCTCAAAAGGAGAGAAATATTCTGAATAGGTTCAAATGGTGGCCTCTGAAGGACCATCAGGTTGGGGTCCCACGGAGACAAAAGGGGAGTCTGCCAGTGGCATGAAATGAGCCACCCCTTGTACAAAGGCTCTGATCAAGGAATGGGAAAAGCTAGTGGTCTCTGAAAGAACATTGCTAAGGCAGAAACCTGACCTTTAAAAATCCTCAGGGACAAAGACTTGGCCAATCCTGATTGAAGAGGCTAGAACCCGTGTCAGCTATTATTTCCTAGGATTAAGCTTTCCTTTCTGCACAAAGCAAGTACACTTTCCACACACCATATAAGATGGGGGCTTTCTGGCCTTCAACAAGGTGAAAACAGCCCTGTCCCCTGCTAAGAGTCTGACTAGGTCTTAGTACCAAGCCCTCTTGGGTCAATTTGGAGCAATCAGAATCCTCCAAAAGCAGACAAAATAGAAGGGGGTTTGAGACGAGGGAACTATAATATTAGATTAAACCTACTCCACGGATTGAATTTACATCCACTCCCTGGGAAGGATCTAGCCGTTGGTGGCTTAGGAAGTCTGCTTGCCAATTTTCCACACTTGGAATGTGCACAGTGGACAGGGTGTGAAGGTGATGCCGCACAAAATTCAGAATTAAAGGATATTCAATTAAAAAAAAAATTTTTTGTTGCAGGAGCCTGGAAAGCATTGTACCAGCAATCAGATCGCTGATCCCAGGCAGGACTCCTGTACACTGTCAGTGTATGGACTTAACCGTATGGGTGAGATACTCGCTGATAGGAAGACTCAATGAACTACCATGGCGCTGCACAGCACCTTGGTAGTTTATTGAGAACCACAAGCCAACAGCCGCTAAAGATGCCGGGGCTTGTAGTTCATTTAGACACACAGGGCTGGGTGTGAATGAAGCGGCTGTGTGGGCGGAGCCCCGCAGAACCACATTGCTTTTAAATAGTGGCAGCTAGTACGGTGAACTTCTCCCAAAACTATTGCCATGGGGGGGGGGGGGGGGGGGGGGGGGTGAGTCCCCAGAGTAGGGAGGCCCACCTAGGCAACCAAGACGTTGATTGGAATCTGAATTTCCCCCAACAACTGTGTCCCCTGAAGGGATAGTGAATCCAGGACTCTACCCTAGCCTGACAGGATGGTGTCCATCATCATTACCTTTCAGGTATAAAGTATTTCCCCAACACCAGCACCAGGCTGAAAAGCCTCCAGCCCAAGGTTGGCTCAGGGTGACCCATGGACAGAGTTAGTTTGTCCCATGTTGTCAGAATGTTACGTTGCAAACAGTCTAAAACTGAGCGTACAGGACTGCCATCAAACCCAGAACCCCCTCATGCAAAATCGAACAAAGGCATGCTACAGGGAAGGTAACTCCAACACCTTAGACTTGAGGGTGTGAAGCTTTTCCTGCGTAAGGAACACATGTGCCAGGGTGGTAAATAGGACCAGATCCATATACTGCAGGTGGTGTGATGGTTCCAGGATTGACATTTGGAGATTGAAGACCCAAAGTTCACCAACACTTGCAGTGACTGTAGCACACTAGCCTTAAGGCTCGCCACTGATTCCCACAGCAGCAAATTGTTCAAATACAGCAGAATGGGGATGCCCCAGACTTGAAGAAGCACTAACACCAGGACTAGGACCTTTATAAATACTCATGGTGCCGTGGCCAGTCCAAGGGCAGAGTCACAAACTGGAAATGCTGCTGTACCACTACAAAATGAAAATAGTGCTGATGAGCTGGAAAAATGGGGAAATGGAGGTAGGCATTCTTTATGTCCACCGAGGCAAAAAAAGTCCCCCTGATGGAGAGAGGCATACTTTTTTTCATAGATAATTTGCAGAAACTTGTTTGAGCACTTTATGCCCAGAATGGCAAATACAACTCAAGCAGCACAGTGTCAAACACACACACAGTTGAAAAATCTCTACTATTAATTATGAACCCCACATCCAGTAAAAAAAAAAAAATGTATACAGTGAAAAATTATATACATGAAAATCTCTTTAAACAGTGTCCATAAATCATCCTATATTTCTCAACCCTTTGAAAATGTGCCAAACGTCAACACCATGTGTGTCCACTACCTGGGTATAAATAGCCACTCACCAGAACTGTGTGGACATACTACCATTTCTGGTCTCATGTGCTCTGAAGCTCAGCAGCTGGAAGCAGTTGTTGGAAAATATAGTGCATTAAAAATATAGTGGATAAAAATCAATGATATATAAAAAAAAAAAAAAAAAAAATCGGATTTTTGATTTAACAACTTCAGCCTTGGAAGGATTATTTATCCCTTTACTGGCCAGGCCATTTTTTGCGATACGGCACTGTGTCGCTTTAATGCTTTAATTGATAATTGTGCGGGCATGCGACGTTGTACCCAAACAATTGATTTTCTCCTCCCCCCCACAAATAGAGCTTTAGAGAGTAAAAAAACAAAAAAAACCACAAAATCGAATTTCTTAATCAGTTTAGGCAAATATGTATTCTGCTACTATTTTCGGTAAACAAAATGCCAATAAGCATATTTAGATTAGTTTGCGCTAACGTTATAGCATCTACAAAATAGGGGATTTAGGGACTTCATTTTTATTACTGGTAATAGCGGCGATCAGCAATTTTAAGCGGGACTGCGGCGGACAAATCTGATCCTAAGTGAGACTTTTTGGGGACCAGTGACACCAATACAGTGATCAGTGCTAAATAAATGTGATCAATGTATGAATGACATTGGCAGGAAAGGAGTTAACACTAGGGGGCGATCAAGGGGTTAAGGCTCGGTTCACACAGGGACGACTTGTCAGGCGACCTAGTCGCCTGACAAGTCGCCTCCCGTTCTGTGCTATGGAACCGTTCTAAGGGGAGCGACGCAAGTCGCTCCGACTTAGAAAAAGGTTCCTGTACGACTTCGGGGGCGACTTGCATAGACTTCTATACAGAAGTCGTTTTGCAAGTCGCCCGGGCAGTCGTGTGCAGGTTGCCTCGGTGAGGCGACCTGCAAGTCGTGCCGCCTCTGGTGTGAACCGAGGCTAACTGTGTTCCCTGGGTGTGTCTGTGTGGGGGATGGGCTCACTGGGACAACGCAGAGATCGCGGTTATTACTAAGAACAGCCGATCTCAGAGTTGTACCCTCTCAGTAACGCAGCCGTGGGTGGCCGCGCTCCCCCCGGCTCCTCATGCATGGACCGACGTACAGGTGCATCGGTTTGTGCTGCCGAGCCGCCTTGTGGCAGTATATCTGCAGAAGGAAAGTGCTTAAATCTGATTTTTGATTTGTATCAAAAGTATTTTTAATAAAATGCTTTTGGAGTAAAAATCTAAATTATTAACGTATCTTAAATTGAAAACTATCTTTAGTTTATTCAGCATGAAATGGAGCTTAGTTATGTAGCATGAGGCTGTATATTCTGCAATATTTACATTTTTGGTAAACTCATTCACTGAATCCAAGCTCTGCATTCACACTATTTCACAGTAACCATAACATAAAACAAAATTCAGGAATATTTCTTTATCCCTTTGTTTTGCAAATCTATGTACACTACAAACTGTATGATTGAATCGGTTCCGATATCACTGTTTTACTAACCGGACAGCTTATTATTATTATTGTTTGCAAATATAAAGATTCTACCTACCAGCAAGAATAAGTCCTTACATTTAAAGAGAACCTGTCATTTCAAGATCCATCATGGCAGCGCCTGTTAGCGGGCATCCACTCACCTGCTGCCGCCACATCCCTCACCTTGTTGTGTCACTGCCCCATCACCAGCCCTTCCATTAAAGTGAATAGGGCTGTCGGTGAGTCAACAGCGGGTCAGAGGAGCCACTGCGGGACAGAGATGACAGTTGCTCTTTAAAAATTAGAATTTTTAAAATCGAGTCGATTAAAATCAAGCTTTTTTACTTGGATATTTAAATGGTGAAATTTGTAAAGTAATTTTTTTTTTTACGTAGTGGGCTCTCCGTTGATTGACAGGTTTCTCCTGTCAGATAGTAAATCAATCTGCATATTAATCAACATATTATTAGCCCAAAGATCAGATGCCAATTTCAATATAGATTATCCTAACAGAAAACAAAAATGTCCCCTGGGTAGGAAACAGTCAGTGGCTGTTCTTTTTATATCTTACCTGTTCTTGCAGCTGTGGCCCCATTTTATCCTCCCATTCTCGCACACGTAAGGAAAGTACTGTCTCTTGTGCATACTTCTGAGAATTAGCAATGTACAGCTCCTAAAAAAATATAAACAAAAATACATTCCCTAAATGTAAAGAATGATGCTAACTGTGGTTTGTAATATAAGCATCTACAAATATCATCTAGAATATTAAAAATGGTTTCCATTTTCTACACATTTATTTCCCCAATAAGAAAGCTGAGCATATAAAAAAAAAAAAAAAAAAAGGATAATTATTTAGCCTGGAAAAAAAAAACGAATTACACAACAACATTATGCCAAATCTGGTTGGATAATATAAAAGCGCTGCTTAACTTCACCAGTGTTAAAAAAAAAAAAAAAAAAATTATGACACCTACCACATTCTTTCTCACCAATTCCTCATACGATATCTGGCCATCAAAGTCAATAGGTTCTATAGGGGGACACGAATAAGAGTAGACAGAAATCAGTAAAATAAAAAAAAAAATTTAAACTTGCACCAGAACTACAATACAGCCAACAAATGTTACCAAAGGTCCCCTGTCCCTGACCACTTCCTAGTTATTAGTATATTTTAAACGAAAATCTGTCAAATCTACATTGATAAACATGGCAGACCTTAGCCAAACTGGCTCAGGTAGCGACCCAAGACTACAGGTGCGGGGGTCGCACACAGACAAGAAACTGTTACATACTTGGCCTAATCACAGGCTGCCTCATTCACAATAGTCTAAATGTGTTTATATTTTGCTTGATAATTGATACACATATTGGAGTGTACACATTTTTTTTTATATCTGAAGACTAGTGTTAAAGTGATTGTAAAGTCACACTTTAAAAAAAAAACAAAAAAAAAAAAAAAAAAACACAAAAACAAAAAAAAAAACAAAAACAAAAAAAAACACACAAACAAAAAAAAACACACAAACATGTTATATTTACCTCCTCTGCAGTTGGTTTTGCAAAGAGCAGCCTGGATCCTCAGGACCCTCCCTCCTAGTGTCCCCATAAACCAGCAGCTTGCTATTGGGGCACCCGAGCCGAGTCAGAGCTCAGTGTGTCCATTCAGACACGGAGCCCCGACATGGGCCCCGCCCCCTCTCTCCCCTGATTAGCTAACTGACTTTGGCGCCGCGGTTGTGCCACAGCCAATCAGGAGGAGAGTCCCGGACGGCCGAGGGAATTGTAAACATCGCTGGATAGAGATGGGGCTCAGGGTAAGTATTAGGGGGTACTGGGGGGCCTGCAACACACAAAGTTTTTTTTATCTTAATGCATAGAATGCATTAAGATAAAAAAAAGTCTGCCTTTACAACTCCTTTAAGTCCATCCCAAAGCCATCTTATAACAGATAATTTACAAGCATGTGTGTCGATGAAATGAACATCCTACAGATCACCAGACATGGCACAACTAAACTGATAGTCAGGGGCAGCAATCACTCTGAAACAAAGTCCAGCTTACTGTTCAATAAACGTTAATGGTAAATACAAACATGTTTTGTGTGTGCACCTGATAAAATAGTAATTCATGATCTTGCAGTTAGCATTACAAAACTGAAAAATTATTCAGCTAAGGTGCACGCTGGTTGTCTAATGCTTGTAAATTACAATAATGCAGAATATTTTGCCGACCCCCGATCTAAAAAATGCTGCAACTATGCTTAAAGTCAAGGAAAAAGGTCAAACCATTTACCTTGATGCTGAACAGTAGTCATAAATGCTCTAATTTAAAGCGGATGTAAACCTCTGAGAAAAAAAAACAAACAAAAAAAAACACTAAGACAACAGCATAATGTGCTAGTATGCATGGCATGCTAGCACATTATGAAATACTTACCTTGGAACAAAGCCCTTCCATTAGCGCCAGCTCTCCGGCTGACATCTTCCCTCAGTGTTTCTTCTGGGTTCGCAGGCACTGGCACTGCGAGTAGCCAAAGCCACAATGACATCACTCCCACACAGGAGCCGCCTTTTTCGGCACAGGCTCTGAGGGTCCGTCCTTCAGAGCACATGCGCCGATGTAATCAACTACATGCACTTTGAATGTCTCCTAAACTGTGCAATAAGGCTTACCTGTAGGTACAAGTGGTATAACAGAGTTTAAAACCACTTTAGGTATATTCTTTAATAGCCGCAAAGGAAAGACATTCATTTCCTGTGCATCAAATGCCTTTGCAAAACCAAATATTGCCTTTTAAAAGTAGCATTACCATCCCTTTAATGAAAGCAAAGCTGTAGGAGAGCGAGCAACAGACAGCAAGCAAACAAAGAGCCCTTCTATGCCATCAGGAGACAGCTGTACCACCTAAAACCACCAGTGAGGGTTTGGCTCAGAATATTTGATAGCGTCATCACCCCAATTCTTCTTTATAGCAGTGAAGTTTGGGGTCCTGTCATCTACCCAGACCAATCCAATTGGGATCCCAGCCCAACAGAAATATTCCATCTGGAATTAAGCAAGCACCTCCTTCAAGTCCATCGGAACACCTCCAACAGTGCTTGCCGGTCTGAGTTGGGCAGATTTCCCTTACTTCTTGCAGTACAGAAGAGGGCGCTATCATACTGGGACCACCTACAAAACAGCAGTCCCAACTCATACCACCACAAAGCCTTACTGAACAGTAAGGACCAGTCCAAGCCGTGTGGCCTGCAACAAATCATCAACACCTTGTCTATCCCAAACTCTCAACAATGCGGCCTGAAAAATCTCAATAAAAAACATAATCAATGACTCCAAAGAAAAACCATGTTGGAGAATAGAGAAATGAGCTAACAAACTCCAGAAAACTGTTTACCAGTTATTGCAGAGAGACTACAAACTGGCCCTGTACCTGGAGGTGCTACAAGACCCCAAAGACAGACAGACCCTGAGCCTGTACAGACTGAGCGCCCACAGCCTGGAAATTGAATCAGGAAGGCACAGGCAGACCTACAAGCCCAGGGAGAGTAGACTGTGCCAGCAATGTGACCAGGGGGTCCTGGAGGATGAGGACCACTTCCTGCTACATTGCCCAAAGTACTCATCAGTGAGGGACACACACTTCCGGAGACTCTCCACTCTCATCCCAGACTTCAATTCTATAGAAGAGAAGAGGAAACGCCAATTTCTTTTTTTTTTTTTTTTTTTCTCAATCATTTTTTTTATTGCACATATGCCAATAAAATTATAACAATGCAAGGCAAAAGCCAGGTCGACCCACACAGGGGCTATGTCTGGCAAGAAAGGAGGAGCATAGTTTCAATCATTCACATTATATTGTACAGCAAAACATGGTATAAAGTGTGTGGTTTATGTAATCCTATTCTCGTGTTCCCGCCCTTCCTCCATACAAAATCATATCTCTATTGCTAGTTCATTCCTCCATTTCCCTTCACTTTATTCCAACCCTCCCCTCCACCCCACCCCACCCCACCTCCCCTCCGTCACAGCAAACCTTTCATATTACCTTTGATGGTTCTTGCACCACCTGTACAACTACCGCAGGTTTCCCTCCTATCCAATGTTCTTATTTATCTGATTTTGTTGTCATTAATTTTACAAGCCAACTTCCTATTCCTCCTTCTTCTCCCCCCCCTGTGTACTTACTCTCACTTTCCTTCCCCTCGGGTATCTCAGTCTCGTTCTTCCTCTCTACGTCACCCCCCCCTGATCACTACATCTGAAGCCTTTCTACTATCAATTGATGTGGGGCCAGGTCCGCATCCCCCAGCCATGAGTGCCATATCTTGTTAAATTTACTCCGATCGCTTCTACGGGCGTACGCCAGTCGTTCTCTAGGGAGAAACGAGTTAACGTAGGCAATCCATTGCTTAACTGTAGGGGCAGTTGGAGCCATCCAGTACTTTGCAATAAGTTTCCTGGCGAGATACATCAGTTTAGATAACATGAAGTACTTTCCTCCCGGGTACATCTTTCCACTTATAGCTCCAAGCAGGTATACGGTCGGATTGAGGGGGATGTGGACCCGCGCCACCCTGGAAATATGTTGGGAAACCTCATCCCAGTACCTATGCAGCTTTGGGCACCTCCAAATTAAATGAATAAAGTCCCCTCTGTGTACCTTACACTTGGGGCACAGTGGGGAGTCTCCTCGACCCCATTTATAAAGCTGTACTGATGTCCTATAGGCCCTATGAAGAATGAATAATTGTGACAGTCTTTGGGTTGCGGAGAGTGACACCACTGGAATAGCCTCGAGCGCCATTTCCCATTGTTCATCATCTATTTCTCCTATGTCCTCTACCCATTTATTTCGGCACTTTAACAGTGTATGAACCTGGGTTGACTTCAGCAACTCCTTATATATTTTGGATATTAACCCTTTCCTTGTATCTGCCAAAAAGATCTCATTCAAAAGTGAAGCTGCCGGTGTTGTCTGGGAGTGCGTTATTTGTTGTGCCTGTATCGCATGGCGCAATTGGAGGTACTGGAAAAAGCCCCTCGGGTTCAAGTGGAATTCCCTACATAATTGTTCATATGTCTTCAACACCTCTCCCTCATATAGTTGTGGGAAGAACTGAATCCCCTTTTCTTGCCATTGTGTGAACCCCTGTAATCCCTGGATCTCAGAGTATCTACTATTGTGCCAGATCGGCGTAAATGAAAGCACGCCTGTTATCTTTAAGATTTTCCGAACCTCACCCCATACTTTTTTAAAGAGCGTACTTATTGGGTCTACCCCCTTCATACTTGGCAAGTCCATTTCCAGGTGAGAGGCCGCTTCTAGTGTGGGTTCCATCATGGTCACCAATTGGTATGTAGGGTCCTCATTGCCCTTTCGACCCCATCCTGCCATTTGTTGAAATTGTGATGCCAAGAAATATAGCCTAGAATTGGGTATTGCAAGCCCTCCTCTATCCTTTTCGTATTGCAATGTTTCTAGGCTAATTCTAGGTGTCTTTTTTTTCCATATCAATTCCCTCATTAGTGTGTCAATTTGCTTAAACCATTTTTTTGGTATCCATGTCGGAGAGTTGTGGAAAACGTATAATTGTTGGGGTGCCCATACCATTTTTATTAAGTTTGCTCGTCCTATAACTGATAGGGGGAGCCTACACCAGCTGTTGCTTTTTTGTTTCTGCCTAGAGAGCAGTGGTTCCAGGTTCAGCCGGAGGTACTCGGCCGGGTTTGGGGACACCATCACTCCCAGGTACTTAAAACTGTCAACTATTGTTATTTGTTCCGTTCCCACTGGTAGTCGGTCCCTCTGCTGGTCTATGGGCATTAGCGTTGATTTTGACCAGTTAATGACAAAGCCTGAGAAGGTGCCATATTCTCTCACTATCTCCATTACTGCCCGCAAGGATGAGGTCATGTCGCCCAGATATATAAGTGCATCATCTGCATATAAAGATATTTTTTCTTCTCTCTGATGTCTACGGAACCCCACCACCTCCATTGAATTCCGGATCTTTATAGCTAGAGGCTCTATTGCCAGGGCAAACAGCAATGGAGACAATGGGCAACCCTGTCTCGTCCCCCTATGCAATTCAAATGGAGGCGAAAGGTCACCATTAATACGTATTCTGGCTCTAGGTTTAAAATAGAGTATCTCTACCCAAGCTACAAACCTACTTCCCAACCCGAATCTTTTCAGTGTTTCCATGAGGTAGGGCCACTCCACACTGTCGAACGCTTTTGAGGCGTCGAGAGATAGAATGGCCCTACTCCCCGGATTGTCCACTGGCATCTGAAGGTTCATGTAGAGCCTCCTTATATTATCTGATGTAGATCGGGTAGGTATAAAGCCAGACTGATCACGATGGACCAACCTGCTAATCACTCGAGATAGCCTATTGGCCAGGACACTTGCGAACAGTTTAACATCCGCGTTTAATAGCGAGATTGGACGATATGAGTCTAATAGAAGATTATCTTTCCCAGGCTTTAAAATTACTGTTATTATTGCCTCACGCATACTATCCGGTAGATAACCCAGTTCCTCAGCCTCCCTTATAGCCTGCAGTAGTGATGGTAAGAGGTCCTCTCTATAGTGGGAGTATACCTCTGCCGGAATCCCGTCTGGGCCTGGTGATTTATGGCGACCTGTCCCCTCCAGTGCTTCTCTTAATTCCACTAATGTGATTGGGCAGTTCAACAGTTCCCTGTCCGCCTCCGACAATTGCGGGAGCGGACAGGACTGCAAAAACTGCATCAGCTCAAGCGGGTTGTATCTAGTTTTGCTAGAATACAAGTCCCCGTAGAACTGCTGGAAGCTGCTCAAGATGTCTGAACTACGGGTCTGCCTCTCCCCGGATTTAGCCCTCACAGCCAGGATAGTAGTGGGATCTCTTTGCTCTCTGGCTATAAGGGCTAGAAGGCGGCCAGTATTTTCCCCCTCTTCAAAATAACTCTGTTGTTGAAAGTATCTTCTCTTCTCTGCTGCTGATAACCAAACCGAGCTATATATCGCTTGTACCTCTCTCCAGGATTCTTGATTAGATTTTGATGGGTCTCTTATCAAAGCCTGTTCCCTTTCTATCAGTTCTTCCCGTACCTTGTTTTCCCATTCCCTGGAGCGTGTTTTAATTCCCGCAATTTCTTTAATAAGACATCCCCTCAAGAATGCCTTAAGTGTATCCCATATTACCATGGCGCTAGCAGACCCCCTATTAAATTGCAGGAACTCCCGTAGCGCCTCTCTTATATTATCTATTTGGGGAAACAGAGACAACCAGTAGGGGTTCACCTTCCATAATTGTCGCCCCAGCTTTCCAGTGGTGCCTAACCGCACCCAGAATGGGGAGTGGTCAGATAATAGGCGTGGCTCATACGCTGAGTCCTCCACTAACTGCAGGAGTGCCTCATTTCCTAAACCCAGGTCGATACGGGAGAGGACCTCATGTGTTGCAGAATAACATGAATAACATCTGTCCTCTTTGTGTCTCTCTCTCCATACATCCCGGAGTCCTATTTCCATAAGCAGGGCTGCAAAAGCAGTCCTGCCAGTTGTCTGTTTCATAGTTCTAGATGTCAGAGACATTCTATCCTGGGAGTTGTCTAAGATATTATTGTAGTCACCCAATGCTAGTACCGGGACTTCCGGGTATGAGGCTATGAATTGTGATAGACACCCGAGTGAAGCTGGTGAGAATGGTGGTGGAATGTATATTGATGCTATTATGCACGTTAAACCGTTAATTTTACATAGCAAGAAGACAAATTTTCCCTCCCTGTCCACCCTCTGTTCCATGCACTCAAAGGAGACACCCGAGGAGATCACTATACTGACTCCTCTTGAATGTGAAGTGTGCATGGAGTGGAACTGAGTCGGGTATCTCCTTGAGCGCAGCAGGTGGACAGAGTTGGAACACAAGTGTGTTTCCTGTAAACAGATTATCTGAGGTTTCATTATATCAAAATATCTGAACATTGCCCTTCTCTTGTCGCTATCCCCCAGCCCTCTCACATTCCATGTCATCAAGAGTAGGTCTTTCCTTTTCCCAATTTCTTTACTCATATAGGGGATCATACCGATTCAAATAACTATATAGCGAGAGACAACAACGTGAGCAGGGAATAGGAATACAATTGTCCCTCAGAATTTTACCTGCCCCTTGGGTCCCCTCAGTGAGTAATACATAACAGTCAGCATTCCTCCTAATCCCCTTACCATCCTTGGTGGAGCGTAGGAGGGATTTGTATATGGTTTTATGTTTGTAGTGTTTTTCATTAATTATTTGGGTTGTGACTTTACCACCCACCCCTCCCCATCCTCCCCCACCCCCCACCCCGCTCCACCCCCCCTCCCAGCTCTTTCCCTCCTGACTCCCCCACCCCCTCTCCCACCCACCTCCCTCCTTCCCTCCCCGCCCAGCTGGGCCTACCCTAGGGGCTATGTTCCGAACCTCCCACTTACTCTCATTCCCCATACTACACTGGCATATCTTGCCAGTGCCACACATTTACGATACCCCTTTAACCCAGGGTTCCCTATCCCACCCCCTCCCCCCCTTCCCTGACCATGTTGGTGTTATTCAAGTGTTCTAAATAATTATACTTGTAGAAAAAAAATCGTTTATCGTGGCAGCTCAAAGTATTCTAAAAAGTGAATATCCAACTAGTGCTAAATTATAATCCTATTCCTTCAACCTTATTAGTGCTATTCATGTGTTTTTAATTTTTTGTGTTTGGATAAAAAATAATCTGTCATGTCAATCCAGTGAATTAAGTAAGTGTATACTAACCTTTACTACTTTATAGTCTATCCCTATACTTCTTTCTCAACTTCTACCTGCATCACATCGCCTACTTAATTCTTTAGTGTATTACTCATTATATCACCCTACCCTCTTCTCTCCCCCCTCCCTAATACCACATAAGGACGGAAAGAAAAAAAAAAAAAAAAAAAAAAAAGGAAAAAAAAAGGAAAAAAAAAGAAAAAAAAAAAGTCCGTAATCTAATCAGTCTCTAATCTCTCCTCTCCTTCATTCCGTGTTGTTCTCTCTACATTCTCCAGCCAGTCTTCCACTTTACGGGGAGAATCAAAGAAGAATGTCCCATTCCTGGTGGTTATTCTCATGCGGGCGGGGTACAGTAGTGCATAATCCATCTTTTTTTGCTGAAGCACACGTTTAATTGGCATGTATGCCGCCCTGAGCTTTTGCAGGTCTGGGGAGAAGTCTTGATATAGTGAAATTCGCGCTCCCCTATACAAGACTTCTCTCATTTCTCTCGCTTTCCGAAGCAAAGACACCTTATCTCTAAAGTTGAACATTTTCATAATTATAGGTCTTGGGTACTCCTTGCCCTGCCGAGATTTGGAGGGGATTCGATGGGCGCGTTCGATGCCAAAAAAAGGAGAAAAGGATGGAGCCCCAAATGTCTCCTTGATCCATCCCTCCAAAAATTCAA
Organism: Aquarana catesbeiana; assembly: GCF_042186555.1. Classification (NCBI taxonomy): domain Eukaryota; kingdom Metazoa; phylum Chordata; class Amphibia; order Anura; family Ranidae; genus Aquarana; species Aquarana catesbeiana. Next base: position 132,079,273 of record NC_133326.1, read on the forward strand.
TAGGGTCAGGTCCCTCGCTCCGTTCCGGCATGCCTATTACTCTTATGTTGTTTCTTCGATTTCTATTTTCTAGTTCATCTATTTTGGCGGATTGATTTTCTATGCGTTTCTTCATGTCAGTCATATCTTGTCTGAGCGGGGATAGTATATCTTCCACCAAGCTTAATCTTTCCTCTAGGGCTGTTGTTCTTCCCTCCGTTTCTTTCAATCTACTACCCAGCGCTATCAGTTCTTCTCTTATACTTTTTAGCTGAGCACTCAAACCAAAAATTGATTCCTTACATGCAGTAATCGCATACATGAGGTCCCTCATTGTTGGCTCTTCCGCTCCTCCACTTTGGCCACTCTCCATCCCGGGCTCAGTTGTATTGGGTAGCCTTTTAGGATCTGTGTCACCGCTTATAGGGGGAAGTTTTCCTATTCCGTGACTTATTGAGGGCACTGCAAGTGGGCTTGTTGCGGCCAATATTGGCCCGCTGCTTTGGCTGTGACTTTTCCTACTCGCCTGGGTACTCACTTGGGTTAGCTGTTGGGATTTTACTGGTGATAGGGATGTCCTGGAAAAACGCTCTAATTTTGTTGCTGCCGCTACTGCAGCTGCTGCTGCGACTTTCGCTTGGTTTGTCTGGTTTCTAGCCGAGCGTGTAACCTGACCTCCTGCTTGGTGCGGCTGATTTTGTAACTGGTGCTGGTTTAATTTTTCCTCTGCTGCCCGCTTCCCAGCCATGCTATTATGCCATGAGGGGGGAGGAGAGAAAAGAAAAAAAAAAAAAAAAAAAAGGGAGGAGGGGGGGGGGGCAGGAAAGGGGAAAAAAAAAAGGAGGAAAAAAAAAAAAATTCTTTTCCTTTTAGCAAATTGAGATATAAAATTGTTACAGTCCCGGACTACTAGTTTTGCATAGAAAAAAAGAAAAAAGAGGTATCACAAAGATAGTCCTCCATATAACTCTGCCAGCGTCAGGTCAGTGGCTCTTGGGACAATAAACAAGTACTTGTGCAACGCCTTTTCACTTGCAGCTGATGTTTATGATAAGCAGCTTACATCACACAGTTCCACTGGTTCTTTTATTGTTTTGAGATACAAAAAGGTGAAACCTCATACGCCAGTACCCCCGTCCGTCTCCCACTTCGGACTGGGGTTGCTAATTTCCTCTATGTAAGATATTACTTCAATAGGCTCAAAAAGTAATAAGGCAGCATGTTTCTAGTTAACCCAGGTTTCACATTACAGACTCAATTAGGTTTCTTCAGGAACCAATCAATCAAAGGCCAACTCACAGGCCAGCTCTTTAACCAGGAACCAGAAAAAAAAAAAAGTCATCCGCCACAAACATATTATATAAAAAGAAAAGTAGGAAAGTTTTCACCTATGTCTGGGGTCTTCTTAGCAGCTTCCCAGCGTTGCGATGTTAATTCTGATAGCTTACTTTGTTCATTGCCCCGCTGCTGCTACTGTGTTCGACCAGATTTGGTTGCTGCTGGTAACCCAGGGGGGGGGCCTCTCACGCCACCCCTATAGCTCCATCTTCCTGGCTCTCCACCGCCACACTCACTGACGCCGCCACTGCTGGTGCTGCTATAGCCGCCACCGGAGCGTCCCTTTACCCGGCCACCGGCACGCCACAGGGGTCTCTCACACCCCACCTCAGCTCCGTCCACCGCGTCTGCGCCAGGGAGCGATCTGCTCAGTGGTGCTGTAGTTGGCCGGACACCGCTGCTTACACTGCCGCTTGTACTGCTGCACACACCGGTAGTCTCCTCAGCCCGTGGTTTAGCTGGTCAGAGCGGAGGGAGAGGAGATCTCGCACACCCTCTCACTCCCACATCCGGTCCGGAAACGCCAATTTCTACTAGGAGAAGAGGAGCCAACGGTAAAAGTTGCTGCCCAATATGTGACAGCGCGTCACCGACTGAGAGGGACATGAAAAAACCGAGGACTTAAAAATCCTCTACATGGACTTATGCTCATTCCCCACCTTTGGCAGTGCTAACATGTATGTGGTCCTGCCAATAAAGCGTATTTGAATTGAATTGAGCGACCGAGGGAGAGAGAGCATGTGACAGAGAGAGCGCTATTTAGCACTTTAGTGCTACTTAAACTGGTAATTGTGCAGTCATGCAATGCTGTGCCCAAACAAAATTTATATCACTTTTTTCACACAAATAGAGCTGTCTGTTTGCATATATGAACTCCAATGTTTGTTGTGTGATATAAAACAAAAAAAAAAAAAATTTTTTTTAGTTTCTGCTATAAAACATCCAATCAAAACATCAGTACATTTTATTTTTATTGCTATCACAAGGGGTTAACAAAATTCCCCATGTGATGGCATTGGCCATGTGACAGGTATTCTTTATGGAGACATTGGGGGTCTAATAGACCCCAATATCTCTGCTGCCTTCCAAAGCATGTAACCAAGAGATATGCGCCAATAACACTGTGAAAGTTATCACTGCTGGACCACTTTCACTTTACAGCAAGGAGCTGGCTGAGAAAATCAAGGACAAGCTGATGGTTGCTATTGCAGCAATTAGGTTGTGTTACACTCTTCGGATGTACTACGTACATCCAAAGATCTGAACTAGCTAAGTCTTTTTGGAGTGTATATAAAAGTGTGAAACCCTGTTTCAAACATTTCCAAGTAACAACATGAATGTGACCACCTCAACCTTTCAAGGGACCACAACATCCCACTTCTTAGCATTACCAATATTTTCACACGCTGGCATGTCTCTTAAGATAGCTGGAAACGCTTGCCCCAAGTCTTCATGGTCTGAAAGGTCTACATAAAAAAAAAAAAAAAAAAAAAACACAAGAGCAACAAATAAGGTTGAGTAAAGGTAAAAAAAATAAAATAAAATAAATAAAAATCGCACAAAATGGACGAACTGCAAGGGAACAGTCAGATCAATTGCAGAATCAATGTCACAAAGGTTGGGGGGGGGGGGGAGAGACACAGCCCCATCCAATTTACGTGAGTGCATGTGTACAATTTTCATTATCTAACAATTCCCATAGCCCTGTATATTCTGCTTTTTGAGGCAGACATCTGAAAGTTTGTGGATTGTGTCAGTAGTTTGTTTTCTATTATTTCTATTTTTTTCCCACAGTGCTTTGGGTGGGAGGCTGCAGACAGTGTCAGTAGGGCAGTGGACAGTGTCAGTAGTTTATTTTATCATTTATATATTTTTTACAATTTAAATTTCTTGTTAGTGTTTGTTTTCATTTGTTTCACAATTCTTTTTTGTGCGCAGGAGGTTAGGGTAGTAAATCGCATAAGTGGATGGTGTGAGACGAGAAGTGGATGGTGTGGCTAGTCTTTTATTTGTATATTATAATTTTTTTTTTACCATTTACTATAACGGACAATTGCGCGGTCGTGCGACGTTGTACCCAAACAAAATGGACGTCCCTTTTTTCCCCACAAATAGGGCTTTCTTTTGGTGGTATTTGATTACCTGTCTTTTTTTTCCAACAATGGTTTCTTTTTTTGAGGGGGGAGTGGGCAGTGTCTTTTTTTTTTAAATCACATTTTTTTTAACCACTTCAGCCCTGGAAGGATTAACCCCCTTAATGACCAGGCCCTTTTTTGCAATACAGCACTGAGTTACTTTAACTGGCAATTGAGCGATTGAGCTTTCTTTTGGTGCTAATTAATCACCTCAGCGGTTATTTTTTGTGTTATTAACAAAAAAAAAAAACAAAAAAAAAAACCCGCCAATTTTGAAAAAAAATAAAATTTAAATTTACTTTCTGCTATAATACATATCCCCTGAAAAATATATTAAAAAAAAAAAAATGTCTTCATCAGTTTAGGCCAATAGGTATTCTTCTACATATTTTTGGTAAAAAGAAATCCCAATAAGCGTATATTGATTGGTTTGTGCAAATATTATAGCCTCTACAAAATAGGGGATAGATTTATGGCACTTTTATTTATTTTTTTACAAGTAATGGCAGCGATCAGTGATTTTTAGCGGGACTGTGACATTGTGGTGGACACATCAGACACCTAACTGACATTTTTGACACTTTGAAAATGCAACACACACCCATGGTACATTTTTGAAGCGGTTTTCGAGCCACGTGATCTATGAAAAACACACCATAAGCACAGTAAAATGGTGGTAATATCACGGCAAAATTGTGTGCGTTTTTGGTGCCATTATTGGTACCTCTTTCTCTTACCAGCAAAATGCAGATAACACCATTTGCGAAATTTTGGTGCATCTCTAACGTATAGTAAAGTGCAGACATTGAATATATGTCAGGGTGTTGAATGTCAGATGCTTATTTGCATATCAGCTCTCAGAACCAAAAATAATGTATTATTTTAAAATCATCCTACTTTATCACCTTATTTATTCAAAGTTAAGGATAGGTCAATTTTAAGACCAGTATTATTGTTTATTTCATGCAAATATAGAGAATCAGAGTTTAAGCAAACCTGCGCAATCCTCATCATCAAGATAATCGTCACGTGGTTCCTCCATGTGATTAGCTGGTTCTTCCTCAGCGAGCAAGTCTGCTACCTTGGTAACTAGTGGTCCCTAACAAGAAAAGTACAGGTGGAAAAAAAATTTGTAATTGTTACCAAGGATTACATTTGTGGAGGAATGCATAAGTGTTAGAAGGGCATAGAGTTTTGTATTCATCTACATACAGTCTGCTGATGTCCCAAAATTTACAATAATGAGTTCTGTTTACATAGGTCAGTCATGGGATATTTATCTTCAACAATCAAACATTACAATGATTAATAAATGCGGACTTAAAATATGATTTTTTTTTTTTTTTTTTTGCAAAAAACACCACACACACGTTCTTCGAGTTCATAAGGGGATCAACACCTAGAAGGTATATGGCATGACTATAGGATGTAGTGTTCCTTTTGAACGACAATCACTTGGATTGTGGAGCATGCACAAGAATTAGAGCAGCACATTTTGTATTACTTTTAGGGGAGATAGATATATATAGATATAGAGAGAGAGCGCGCAAGCTGCCTTTTCTGATCTGTTCTTTAATGCAAAGTGTGGTAGTGTTTGGTTTTTAGCCTGCTAGACTTGCCAACCAAAGAAGAGGCTCAAACATCAACTTAGACCCCTTTCACACTCGGGGACTTTTCAGGCGTTTTAGAGCTAAAAATAGCACCTGTAAAGTGCCTCCTAAACCACTCCAGTGTAAAAGCCAGAGTGCTTTCACACTGGGGTGGTGCGTTTGCAGGACGGGAAAAAAGTCCAGCAGCATCTTTGGGACGGTGCGGGAGAGGTGTATACACTTCTCCCAAACCGCACCTGCACATTGAAATGCCGCAACACAGGCGCTATTAACCCTTTCTTTGGCGGGAAAAAAAAGCAGCGCTGCTTTACCACTAACATCTGCACCGCCCCAGTGTGAAAGTGGTCTTAAAGGTTGTAAAAGTATGAACCAAAGACTAAGTAGCACCCTTATAAATGTGAGCTACTGAAGCTTGATGTCAAAAAGCCTAGACACCAGGAGATCTACATCTGGGATTCCCCAACTTCTGCAGAGTTCCTTGAACATTTCTGGATGAGGAGCCCATCCCCCCCAAAGACAGTCAACGACTGAGAAAATCCACCTGCCAATTTTTAATGCCGGGAATGGCGATAGACAGGACGGGCACATGAAGTTCCACCCAAGTCAGATAGAGATCTGAATCCTCTTGAGCAGCCCAAATTCTGGTGCCACTCTGACGATTTATGTATGCCACCGCTGTGGTGTTGTCCAACTAAACCCTTACAGGGAGCTCCTCCAGCTGCACTGAGCAACACAGCAGGACAAGACAAATGATCAATTCCAAGCTGTTAATGGGCAACAACCTCTCCTGAGGGGATCAGAGATTGTCCAGAACCCCACCTGAAACCACCAGGCTGGCTTCCCTCGACAGGACCCTGTAGGACAGTATGAGGAACGATTTGCAGAACTGGGATGGGGCCTTGGAGACCAAGGCTTATATAGTTGGAGAAAGAAATGCTTCTTGAAATTAGAAGGGGTGGCTGGCTTTTGTACCTCTGGCTTTGACTTAAATTTAAGCAGCAACAAGGTACTCATGCCCACAGTTACTATTTGGGAGTAGTCATTAGAGAAGGACCAAAACAAACATTTCCCTTAAAAGGGCAAAACACTCCACCCGCTTCTTACAAGACAACTCTGCTGACCAAGTCTTTCAAATCCTGTAAAGCATGTGTACTGACAGAGCCCCCCCAGACACAAGAGATACTGAATAGAATCCCTCAAAGCATCCATTGATAAAATAAAGAACAAGGCACAAGGAAAATTTCCCAGGTATCTGTCTGACTTGGCTTGGTAATCTAAAAGGAGATTGTATAGTATATGGCCACCTTTATACATCTAAAATTACTAGTTGCACTTTCAGTGCCATTAATTGTTAACGGCACACCAAACACAGAAGTAAACACATTTTGCTGTGTGATAAAAACGAGTGGCAAATGCTGCAAACACACAGTAAAAAACACGCAACTCACAAAACGCCAAAATTTCCCATGAGCCACATGTAGTGCAGCCCAGTAAAATCAATGGGGTGCCCTATGCGTGTCACAGGAAAAACAAGCCAAAAAAGTGCACTCCCACTATGCTAGATGTGAAAGGGGCCTGAATGTGAAATTTGTGCGTTTACACAAGAACAATGAGGCTCCATTCACATCTGTGCGTTTCCTTGCATTTCAGAAATGCACTGCACCAAAAATAACAGTAAAAAAAACACACCAAGCTCCACTTTAAAAAAGTTCTGAAGCTTCTTTGGGGCAATTGTTGTGTGTAGGGCAGCCCATTCAGGTGGATGACCTGCCCTATGCGCGATGAGTGAAAATACTCCAAAAAGGTGGGGGTGGGGGGAAATAATGATGTCCGTGTATTTAGTAGAGAACGGTGATCACTGATTGATTGCATTTCATTTAAAAAACGTGGACCTGATAATGGGTGGGTAGGAGGGTAGAAGATACAGGGTGTGTGCTAATGAGGTCAGCTGGTCAACTTCATCCTGTGTCATGACCTAAAGTCTGTCCGGGAAGGCAGAAAAAATAGAGAAGTGTTTTGAAACAGCCATGAAGAAAGTGAAGTAAGCGTGTGCAGAAAAAAATGGAAAGCGGTTTTATTTATTGCAAAAGTAGTACATAAATGCTATATTGGTACATAAAAATAAATAAAAAGGATAGTCCACTGGAATAGGAAAACTGCATTTCTTAGTGAATTTACTGTTCATGAGGCACTGTTGAGCAAAAAGGTTTTAGTAGAAAGAACACCTTTTCAGAGTGAGCCCAGTCCGTATAAAACACATCCTGAAAAGAGGAAGACTGGGGATGCTGTGGTGGGTGCCATGATCTCAATGATCTTAGGGGCCAAAAGACTCAAGAAGCGGTAAGTGTAAAGTAATTGTCAACCCTCATCTTGTACCATTCAGTTTAAAATAAAAAGGCAAAACATTTTTATATAGATGTATAAAAATAAAAACACCTTTTTTTACAAGCCAGTTACCTGCCCTCTGTTCTCAGCTGCATAAGAGCTGGGGGGGAAACGGAAAAGCAGCAGCACACTGATATTCCCAGTAAATAGCTGGGGGGGGGGTTAATAGGAAAGCAGAGGGACTAGCAGGAATGCTAGGAATTTCACACAAAGGAAGCAATACAAAGAGAACAGGATACTTTCTCAAACAAGTACATGGTACAGCAGGCTCAAATCCGGAATGTAAAATGTTGGGGTAACAAACGCTTTAAGTTGGTTAGAACCACCTCTGAAAAAAATAAATAAATAATCCCACAAAAACCTTTTGGGCCGAAGATAAAACGTGGCCCTGAGATTGCTCAAGAACAGATTCCTCAGAGGAGGAATTTCTTATGTCCACCTCTACCTCTGGTGGTTCTTCAGTAGTCTCCTCCTCTGTTAATAAGGAGGCGGATGGGAAGAAGAATATTTTCACTTGTAACCAAGATGATACAGTCTGGAAAGAATTACAGAAAACTGGTGCTGTAACAACAAAACATAACTGAGGCCTCAACATACCAAGCCATGAGGGGTTGACCAACCTGGTTGAAATTTGAAGCGTTTTATAAAGCCAGATCCTGATCCTTATTTATTGCCCCAGTCCTGATCATGATCACTCCAAACAGTAACAGCCAGGTACTGCATTATTCCCTCTGTCGGTAAATATGTATGGCTCTAAAGTGCTCTTGCAAGCGCTTGGGAAATCAGAATGCACCTGCCTAGGAATAGCTTAAAGTGGATGTAAACACACACATATACCCAGTGAAGTGAAAAGCCTCAGATGATACACGATGAAACAAATCTCCCGACACAAGTTTTACATGTATATCTGCTGTCTTCAGCTTTATATACCGTTTAGAAAATTCAGATGGTGTTAAGAGATTTTCTCTTCCTGTTCAACAATGCTGTGAAGTATGGGCATACAGCCAAGACAGCTGATTGGAGGAAAGGCACATACCCCCTCTCCTCATTAGGTAAAGACTCCTGGAAGGAATTAGTTTGCAAGTTTATAAAGGAGTGGGATCTCGAGGCCCCAAAATGAAAAGCCTAGAAAGGTTTTGAAGTAAGAAGTGCTAGGTAAGGGGTGAGGTAAACCAATCTAGTAGGACAAAAAGATAAAGACAGGCTAGGTGCTTCCCCAAGGGATATGGGCTATTATGTTAGCAGGGGTACACTTTCAGTATTCATATCCAGTGGTCTGGGATTTTCCCATGTAGGGGAACGTCTGCTGTTTTTACTGCAAAAGACTCTTAGCTCAGTGGGTAAAAGCTTAATAGCTGTAGCATAGAACATTAGAAGAACAGTTGTGCATTACTGATGTGAAACACCATTACCATTCTTTTTTGAAGCTGTTTCTGAAGTGTTAGTCTTTCCTTGACATGCTTCCAGTACAACACATCCATATCTGCAAAGAGCAAAAAAATAAAAAATTCAAAAAAGAAGGAGGACTTAAGAAAATTCAAAACCGAAAATTACAAATTAAGCCCCAAAATAGTAATTCTGCCAACAAAAACAAGTTATTACAGAAAAACTCCTTTTCCAGGAATCCTTCAGGAAGGTAAGCTCATGTGACCGTCCTGGAGGATGACTTGGGAAAACAAGAGTTATTACCCAACAACTCCTTTTCCCGGAAGTCCTCCAGGATAGTCAAATTAGCTTATCGTCCTGGAGGATGATTTAGCAAACACTTGTTTTTAGGCTGTGCAAGAGGTTTACACCTCATGATTAAAGTTAGACATTACATTCATTGCAGGTAACTAAAGTCTTAGTTATTCTAACTCACAATAGTAGGGGCACATAGAAATTGCAAAACTCTTCAATAAAAATTGCAACACCTCCTTTATGTATGGCTTATTTTCAAAGAAACTAAATTTATAATGAACAGTCAAGATAAACATTCAGTATTTTCACTGCAAAAACATACCTGGAAATGTTGGACCTTTCTTTCTGTGTTTCACAGCTTCTGCCCCATCCCAATCTGTAAAAAAAATAAATTTGCAAATTAAAGGACTCAAAATCAAGCTAAAGGAGGACAGGCAAGGCAAAAACAATATTCGAAACAGTTTATACAGGTAAAAATTAGCGAGGTCATCAGCCTGGCCGTGCAGCAGGTCTGTTTAAATCTCAGGAACTGATCAAAAGAAATGCAAATCTTTAATAGGCAATACAGTTCACACATCTGTAATGTGTATTTTACCACTTGCCTGGAGTTCAACTTTAAAAACATGTCCATTGCAAATCACATTAGGAAAGAGGTGTAAATTGCAGTTCTGCTAAAAAACCTTAGACTTACCTTAGCCTTTCAGGAAAGCACCTGGAAAGAGCGTAGCTCCACCCATGTTCCCAGGAAACACTGCAGCCTTTTAAATCCCTCCTCTTCCACCATGCCTTCAGTTATTGAGTAGCCTGCGACATGCTGGAAAACAGAGCACAGAACAAAACAACCATAACAAAACCACCAAGCCATATAAACAGGGAGGGTAGTAGCTGTCCTGAAAGGCTCTTAGAAATACCGTCACCGGTAAGTCTAAGGTTTTCCAAAATCGCCTTTCAGGACAGCACCTGGAGAGGATAGCCAAGAAACTTACTCTAGGCTGGGACCACTGCCTGTAGTACCTTCCTACCGAAGGCCTGATCTGCAGCCGACAGTAGATCCAGCTTGTAGTGCTGGAGGAAAGTAGAAAATATGCAGCCTTGCATATTTGTTCAGGCGAAACACTGGCCCTTTCAACCCAGGAAACCGCCGTCGATCTTGTAGAGTGGGCAGCAATACCCGAAGGAGGTTCTTTTGCCCGAGCCATGTAGGCCTCTTTAATTGCCCATTTAAGCCACCTTCCCAAAGTACTTTTGGAGCCTTTTCTCCTTTGCGGGATCCCGAGAAAATTATGAAGAGTGCGTTTGATTTTCTAAATCCCTTGGTTATGGCTAGGTATTGTAACAGGCATCTAGTGTATGAAAGGCCTCTCTTCTCCTGGGTTAGCTGAAGAAAAGGTGGGGAAGTACCATTTCCTGAGTACGATGAAAAGATTTAGCAATTTTGGGAAGAAAGGCCAGATCTGTTCTGAGAATCACCCGATCCGGAAAAATAACTAAGAAGGGTTCCTTGACTGATAAGGCCTGAATCTCGCTTATTCGTTGGCCCAAAGTAATAGCCACCCAAAAAAATTGTCCTTAGAAATAAAATTATTCAGGGACACTTCTTCTAGGGGTTCAAAAGGAGCTTTCGTGAACCCCCTGTAACACAAGAGACTAATCCCATTTGGGAAAAATTTTAAAGGGCCACCGGGCTTTTTCGTGCCAAGGCCCTGAAAAACTTAGTAATCAAATGTTCTTGCAATAAAGTCCTTTCCAAAAAAAAACTGAAAGAGCAGCCACTTGGGTTTTTAGGGTGCTGGCTGCCAACCCCTTCTCCATTCCTTAATGGAGGAAATCCAAAACCGAAACTGTATTTTTAACCTGGAGTCCCTTGGAAGAAAGAAGGGTGGCAACAAGCTTCTCTGACAGACTTTTGGCCCTTAGGAGATCCTCCTCGGAAACTAAGCAATCAATTTTAGCTGATCCGTCTCTGGATAGTTCAGTGACCCCTGCGTTAACAAATCCTTTCTGGGTGGTAGTTTCCAGGGGGGCTTTGTGGCTAAATTCAGCAGTGTCAGAAACCACTGCCTTTTTGGCCAAAAGGGGGGGGGGGGGGGGCCCTCCACGGCCTCCTCTCTGAATTTCCCGAGAACCAGAGGGATTCTTCGGAGGGGGGATTGGGAGCGTAACACAAGGGGTAGTCCCATGGTTCGGCGAAGGCATCTAGCCCCTTTGGCCTGATCTGCTCTGTGAAGCGAAAAGAATATAGGAAAAAAGGAAGTCACCAAAAAACTGTATCCTGCACAACTTGATCTTGGATGCCGAATCGCCTGGCCACCTCTTTAGCCAGATGGGGCGTCTGGCTGAGTTGACCAACACGGAGGATCTTGCAAACATCTGATTCTGCCGAGGCATCAGCCATGTACTTTACAGCCTTTAGGAGAACTGAAAAGGACTCTAGGAAATCTTTTCTAGATATCCCGGACTCCACGTGTCCTTTTAGCTGCTCCAACCAGCATTCCAAATTTCTGGCACCCATAGCGGGCTTGAGGTTGGACGAGGTGGAATCCCACGCTTTGAGGAAAGAATCCCCCCTCTTGTCCATTGCTTCTTTTAATATGCCCATATCCTTGAAAGCCAAATCCGTGCAACGAGAAACTTGCAAAAAAGGCGCATCCACCATAAGCTTTTTGATCCACACCTCGGTCTCGTTCTCTTCGAAAGGGAATCTTCTCTTAAAGTGATTGTAAACCTTTGTTTTTAAATAACAAACATATCATACTTACCTCTACTGTGCAGCTCGTTTTGCACAGTGTGGCCCCGATTGTCCTCTTCTGGGGTCCCCCGGCGGCTCCTCCGCGCATTAGATAACCCCCTAGGACAGTGGTTCTCAACCTTCTAGTGCTGTGACCCCTTGATAAAATTTCCAAAGTTGTCGGGACCCCTAACAGTAAAATTATTTTCATAGCGTGGGTTGTCAGCACACAAGGCAAGGCAAGTAATTTGCGCCCCTAACCCGCAGACATTTAGCGCTCCCTGAGTCCTTTTATTGGCAACTATAATCACAGGTAGTGTTACTCACTGTGTCTCTGGCTTCACTGTGTCTCCGACTTGGTGGTGTCTCGTAGCAGTGACACCTATGCCAAAATCAGGAGATAGGGTCTCCTCCAGCCCCTCCCACTTCACATTCCTCACCAGTCAGCTGACCTCTAGTCTCTGCCCCCCAGCCATACCATGAACTGAATGGGCACCTGCGAAGAGGCTGAGTGGGTGGCCGCAGGCTCCAGTAACAGCGCAGGTTGGGGGACACAGGCTCCAGGGATAGCCCTGCTGTGGGTCGGCCGCAAAAAGGCTGGGAGAGCGGTGTGGGCTTCAGGAACAGCCCAGGATTCGGTGACCCCTGACAAATCGTCATTCGACCCCCGAGGGGGTCCCGACCCCCAGGTTGAGAACCACTGCCCTAGGAGAAGCGCTCTCCCAGGGGATTACCTTGCAGGCGTGCTCCCGAGTCCAGCATTTGCTGCCCATAGACACGAATGCCGACTTGGCCCCGCCCCCACATCATTGGATTTGATTGACAGCAGCAGGAGCCAATGGCTGCCCTATCAATCTATCCAACCAAGAGCCAGGACCCCGTGGAGAGAGGGAGTGCGCGTCTCTGCCAAGGAAAAGATGGGGCTCAGGTAAGTAAAACATGGGGGCTGCTCACTGCATGGTGTTTTTTCACCTTATTGCATAGGATGCATTAAGGTGAAAAAACACAAGGTTTTACAACCCCTTTAAAGAGTAACCGAAGGGGTTTTCTGCCCAAGTTAGAATATGGTTCACCTCTCTCTGTGCTGAGAGACTTTTGGTGCCCCCTTGATGACGGATATAGGCCACAGCTGTGGCATTGTCGGATTGAATCCTGACAGGACAATCCCATAACCTGAAAGGCCAGGCCTTTAGAGCCAGGCGTACTGCCGAATCTCTAGAATATTGATGGGCAAGATTCTTTCGGTTTTTGACCACTGTCCCTGGACAGTTGTCTTTTCTAATACTGCTCCCCAGCCTGAGAGGCTGGCATGCGTCCTTACCACTTTCCAGATGACTGGTCTGAAGGATTTTCCTTTCAGCAGATTCTGGGTTAATAACCACCAAGTGAGGCTTTGGGCCACTCTTGGGGACAGCCGCGTATAAGTCTAAAGCTTGAATTGTTTTGTACCAAGCAGACAGGATACTGTTTTGCAAGTCTTGAATGGAACTGGGCATAGGGAACTGCTTTGAATGAAGCTAACATGGTTCCTAGCAACCTCATGCAGAGGCAAATGGAGGGATTGCCATTTGACCTGACCCTCCGCACCAGCTCTCCTATGGAGTTGATTTTTGCTTGAGGCAAGAACACCCTTTCCTGGGCTGTATCTATGACTTAAGTACTCCAGCCTTCTTAGTGGTATTAAGGAAGATTTCTTTAGGTTGAGAATCCAACCCAAACCTTTCAGATAGTTGTAGTGTGTACGCTTTGTTCTAAACGAGTCACTGATTGATCTATAAGTAACAGATCGTCTAGGTACGCTATGATTGTTATGCCCTGTGCCCTTAACCTGGCTAGAGGTGGGGCCAGCACTTTGGTGAACACCCAAGGTGCTGTGGCTAGCCCTAAGGGCAGAGCTACAAATTGAAAATGCTGCTGTTTTAACTCGAACCGCAGAAACTTTTAAAGAGCAGGAAATATAGGGACATGCAGATATTCATCCCTGATGTCGATTGATGCCAATTCCTAAAAGGATAGAAACTACCGACCCGACTGTCTCCATGCAAAAGGAGTGGATCTTCAGGAATTGATTTAGCTTTCTTAGATCTTGAACGGGTCTGACATCTCCATTTGGGTTGGTATCATAAAAAAGTTTGAATAAAATCCCAGACCTTGCTCTTTTGTGGGTATCTGTATGATCACCCCTTGAGATATTAATCGCTCTAGTGCCTGAAACAGATTGTTTTTTCTCTGGATCTTTGGGAATGCTTGACCTCAGGAAGCGAGACGGTGGAAAGTCCCAAAATTCCAGCTTGTACCCCAGCGTTACCGTGGAAATGACCCATCTGTCCTGAATTTCCTTTTTTTCAGACTTCTGAAAATTGCAGAAGTCTTCCCCCCACCTTGGTGAGGGGGGTGCCTCTTCATGATGAGGCTTTGGGATTCTGTTTTGCAGATTTCCTACCCCAGGGCTTCTTTTGAGCCTAGGTCTGAACCGAGTCTTTCCTCTAGTGTCTGACGGCAAAGGTCGTCGCCACTGCCTAGAGGCGGAAGCCCCCGGGCGCAGGGGGAAAGAGTCCGTTTAAATACAGGGCTTTTATATTTTCTTCTGAATGGTAAAAAAATACTTTTCCCAGCAGAAGTTGTCTTGATATATTTATCCAAGTCTTCTCCAAATAGTAGCTCCCCACGAAAGGGGAACCCAGTTAGGTTTTTACATGGTGTTTCAGCTGACCAATTTTTCAACCACAGGATTCTGCGCATATGTACAAGCATAAGCGTGAGGTGGGATGCCTGGTGAATAGTCTTTAATGGCATCTATGGCAAAACATAATGCCTTAGGTAGTTCAGCCAAATCCCAAGCTTGTTGTGTAGGAATCTCTCTAAGGGCCTGTTTAACCTGCTATGGAAAAAGCAGATTTTAGCAGGGATTCCAACTACTTATCTGTTGGATCTTTAAGCATCTGTGCATTGTCTACAGGACAAGTTATTATTCACATTGGAAATCGCAGCGTCAATTGCTGGTACTTTCCATCTTTTGGAGAATTTCTCCTCCAGAGGATAGAGAATTGAAAACCTCTTTAGGAGGGAGAAAATGTTTACCCCATTCTGAAAATATAAGCTGTTCAAGTAATGCACGTGCAGGAAACACATGCAAAGGATGGGAAGGTTTTAAAGAACCTAAGGAAGAGGCCAAGATTTCATGAGACTGTTAGAGGCAGCAAGAACGTGGAACGAACCATCTCTGTAAGAGTTTGTATCAGCAATCCTTCAGATTGAGAAGCTGAAAAAAGGTTCATCTATCGGTTTTTCTTCAGCAGAAGAATCATCGTTTTTTCTCTTCTTGATCGATTGAGGGTAAAACCCCATCGTGTGCCCACTGTTCCCCTTGCAAAGCTCAAGCAGGGGAGGGGGACCTAGTACGCTTCCTAGCCATTTGAATGGAGGATGCGATTAAAGCCGCTAATCTTTGCTCCAGACCCTGAAGGGAGGAGGAAAGGGCATCTTTAGTCACGTATACAGATGCTGAGATGTGTGAAGCAGCTGCACCATCAATTTGCTCCAATGGCTCACCCCGAGTTGCCATAATTGGTAATTAAGGCAAGGATGACAGCGTGGAAATACAGCTGGAAATCCCAATGCCTGGGGGTGAAACCTTTACACTCTTGGCTTTTGTGGTGTCTTTTTTGGCAGGCATAGTCCTAAGTACAAAAAACAGAGGCTCTATACACATTGCACTAAATCGCTGAAAATAGTCATGACTTTTTAAAGTTGCTATAAAATTCAGCCTAGTGATGGAAAAAGTGTCCTTTCTGTATCAGGAATGCCAGTTTTGCAATTCTTACGTGTCCCACAGCTCGTGTGTCCCTGTGTGCAGGCAGCTTGTTTACTCATCAGAGGAGAGACTGACACAGCTGTATAATTATCTGTTATTAGCCTGCCATGCGTCCTCGTGGAGGTTTCACAGCACCTGCGATAGGCCGTGCCCCCTCCGAAAAAAATTCTGTCCACCTTTTTATTTAAAAATGTTTGCGGCACCTGAGTGTGGCCTTTTTCGGGTCCCGGACCCAACACAAGGGGTGGGGGAGGGGCAGCAGAGCCTCCTGCAGTGAGACACAGATGTGTGAAAATACAGCCACAGTAACAGACTGTAGTGGTAAAACAGCGGGACCTTCTACATCCCACACCGGGGGGGGGGTTATGTAAGGGGGGTGCAGCGCTGCTGTCCCCCTAACCCTCTGATCCCATCAGGGGGGGAAAAAAAAAAAATAGACTTTTTTTGCAGATTTTTTTACCTTGCAAAATCTCCTTTCCACATGCTGAGCAGCCAGACACGGAACTGAGCAAACAGTGAGACAACAGAGTAAGGTATGTGCGTAGACTCCCCTCTAGTGGAGATTTTAAGGCATGACAACATCTTTTCCTTAAATGAAAGAAATGCATAGATGTTTTTAATATCCAAGTTTTCTTCCCTTACCTTGTCCTCTGTTGTGGAAATTTTTATATTAATGTATTGTCATAAGAGTCTCCCAGTGAATAGACGAGAAAATCCGGACAGCCGCACACCAGGAGGATATTATCCAAAAAAGTTTTTATTGTAAAATCAGGATCATACCATGTACAAGACGCCGTGGACAAAAAGTACAGGCAATCAGCTAACGCGTTTCGCATTTATGCCAAGTGCTTACTCATCGAGGTTGTATTTTGTTGTGTTAAATCCTTATATGGTCATATCCTTGTTTGGTCATATCCTGTGAAGGAAGCGATTGGCTGTTGGGGCCAGGGCTTCCTGTTTGTGATTGCTTTTGTTGTCTTTAAATAAAAGAGGCAGACTGAGGGCTGTGACAGTCAGTCTTGCTGGGATGAGAATGTAAGGAGTTGATGTCTGTTTTGTAAGGAAGGGGCACACACCAGAGGAGGGCTACACCAGAGGATGGCATACGATCAGAAGGTGAGATGCATTTATATCATTAGGTGCAATTGTTATTATTATTAGAAACAGGAGATTGGGCGGTGTGCTCTGTGTGCAGCCAAATCTCCATGACACCTCACTGCAGGATTTTGCTGAACAAAAAATCCAACTTTCACCCATCACGGCGGGTTAGTTTAGCAAACCTTCAAGGACTGGGTCCGTAAATACGGGGTCCAACTGCCTTGGGCCTTGTATAAGCACCCCATCAGGAAGCTTGAGGTAATGTAACAAAACCTAAGCCCTGGGTTCCTGGGGTCCAGCCCTACAAAGAGAGGTATTACAGGCAAAACCTAGTGCTTCGGATACGAGGTCCCAGGTACCATCCACTTTAGGCCTCAGTGGCACTTCAGGATGGATCTGGCTTCTTTTTATGGAGGAATTTAAATACAGCATGGATCCCTTCTGGAGCTCCTCAGAGCACTTCTTCACTCGTGACCAACACCTTAGACACTAGCGAAAAAACTGATGTGCTCCTGGAAGGAGGAGGGGTTATATAGGTAAACTTCCTTTGATTGGGTTTACCAGTGTCAACACCCGAAGTTGGCCTATAACCCATTAATTACTTAAGGCTCTGTGTCCCATGATGTACGATAAAGAAGTATTTGCCCCCTTCCTGATTTTGTATTCTTTTGCATATTTGTCACACAAAAATGATTCAGAGCAAACAAATTTTATTACACAAAGATAACCTTGATGGAGTTTTTAAATGCTGATTTAATTTATTAAGGGGAAAAAGCTGTCCAAACCTGCTTGGCCCTGTGTGAAAAAGTAAATGCCCCCTAAACATAATAACTGGTTGCGCCACCCTTGACGGCAACAACTGCAATCAAGCGTTTGCGATAACTGGCAATGAGTCTTTCGCATCGCTGTGGAGGAATTTTGGTGCACTCTTTGCAGAATTTTTTAAATTCAGCCACATTGGAGGGTTTTCCAGTATAAACAGCCTGTTTAAGGTCATGCCACAGCATCTGAATAGGATTTAAGTCCAGACTTTGACTAGGCCGCTCCATAACCTTCATTTTTTGTTTTGTTTTTAAGAGCCATTTAGAGGTGGACTTGCTGGTGTGTTTGGGATCATTGTCCTGCTGCAAGTTCGGTTGAGACTGAGATCGGGAACTGATGGCCGGACATTGTTCTTCAGGATTTTCTGGTAGAGTGCAGAATTCATGGTTCCATCAGTTATGGCACGTTGTCCAGGTCATGAAGCTGCAGAGCAGCTCCAGACCATCACACTACCACTTACTTGTGCGACTGTTGGTATGATGTTCTTTTTATGAAATACTGTGTTAGTTTTTCGCCAGATGCAACGGGACGCACACCTTCCAAAAAGTTCAACTTTTGTCTCATTAGTGTACAGAATATTTGCAGAAAAGTCTTAGGGATAAATCAAGATGTTTTGTGGCCAATGTGTGATGAGCATTTGTGTTTTTTGGTCAGCAGTGGCTTTGGCCTTGGAACTCTCGCATAGATGCAATTTTTGCCCAGTCTCTTTCTTACTGTTGAATCAAACACTGACCGAGGCAAGTGAGGCCTGCAGTGCTTTAGATGTTGTTCTGGATTCTTTTATGTCCTCCTGGATTAAACGTTGTCAGGCTCTTGGAGTAATTTTGGTTGGCCACCCACTTCTGGGAAGGCTCACTGTTTCACGTTTTCTCTATTTGCAGATAATGGATTGGCTTGAGTCCCAAAGCCTTAGCAATGGCTTTGTAACCCTTTCCAGACTGCTACATCTCAATTAATTTGTTTCTCATCTTTAATTTCTTTAGATAACAGCATGATGTGTTGCTTTTTGAGATCTTTTAGTGTGCTTCACTTACTTTTTCACATAGAGCCAGGCAGGTTTGGACATCTTTTTGCCCTTAATAAATTAAATCATTTAAAAACTGCATTTTAGATGTTCGAGGTTCTTGGAGTAATATTCAAACTAGTTTGATGATCTGAATCATTTATGTGTGACAAATATGCAAAAGAATACAAAAAAAAATAAAATAAATAAATAATAATAATCAGGAAGGGGACAAATACTTTTTCAAAGCAGTGGGTGTAAATATATATTATATTATATATATATATACATATACACACACTTTTAGTTTCTGTTATAATTTTGCAAATAAGTATTTTTTCTTCTTTGTTGATGTGTGCTGATGAGGCTGCACTGATGGTAATTGATAGGGGGCACTGATGGGATGCTGACGACTAATAAATCAGTGACCAGATTGTTTTTGTAAATATGACAGCGCATGATTAAAGTAATGCTGACAATACGAAAGTTTGTTTACATGTGTCCAGTTGTGATTGGCCACAGCTAATCACTTGGTATGGGGCGGCTGTGATTGGCCCTTTTCCCGCGATCACAGAGCGCGCCCCAGGTGTCTGAGGTGGTTAAGCATACACTCACAAAAAATACTCACAAGTAGAGGAAAACCACTTTAGGAAATCCTGCAGTTTACATGGAAGTTTTCTCTTCCTTTTATTTGACGACACATCGACGACCCCTCGAGGAAGTGTATAGTGTTTTCCTGACATTAAAAAAAAAAAAAATGAATTTAAAAAAACAAAAAAACAAAAAAAAAAAACCCACACACAACACACCTGATAAGAAATTGGAACACCTTACCTTTTTTAAAAGGTTTATCCTCACTGGGCTTAAAGGGGTCCAGACTCCGCCATGCGTCTAAATGGTTATCCTTAGCAATAGGAAGACAAAATATACTTCTTACAAATAGGATTCATACCTAAAGAGTAAAGATGGGCTCTGGCGTATTCGCACACTCCACGTGCAGAGCCCGCCAGGAAGTCGGCACGGCGCTGCGCTAATCACAAGCAATTAGACGTTTTCCCAATGTGCGGCTGCAGAGATCGGGAAATATCTCACTGCCTGTGATTAGCGCAGCGCAGACTTCCTTGCGGGCTCTGCGAACACGCCCGAGCCCATGCTTACTAAAGAGTAATCCATTTGTGTTGAGAAAAAAAACATTCCTCGCTGGGCGATCAGTGTACATTGCAAGGATTTTAACAAATTGTTTCAGATTCCTACCCGATTGTGCTCTTAACCACTTAAGGACCAGGCTTAGAATCCCCAAATAAAATATAGATTTTTTTTTTCAGACACCCTAGATAATAAAATGGCGGTTGTTGCAATACTTTGTCACACCGTATTTGCGTAGTGGTCTTACAAACGCAATTTTTGGAAAAAAGTAATTTTTTTTTAATTAAAAAAAAATAAGAAAACCGTAAAGCAGCTTGCTATGGGGGCACCCGAGCTGCAACTCCATGTGTCCATTCAGACACAGAGCTGTGGCCCGGCCTGCCTCCTTTCTATTCTCTTTGACTGATTGACAGCAGCGGGAGCCAGTGGCGCTGCGCTGCTGTCTCAGCCAATGAGGAGGGGAGTCCCTGACGGCCGAGACATTCCTGCAACATCGCTGGAGCTAGAGGGACCTCAGGGAAGTATTAGAGGGGCTGCTGCAAACAGAAGGCTTTTTATCTTAATGCATAGAACGCATTACGATAAAAAAACCTTCTGCCTTTACAACAACTTTAAGCTGCCCATAGATGGATCAAAATTTGGCTGGTTCGCAGGGACTTACCGAATTTAAATTAATTTACGAGCACTGTAGTTTTACAGAAGTCAATCTACCAATCAACTTCGGTACAACCACCCTGTTGGAGTTTAAGCTCAATCATTGCTGATTGGTGTATTCAGACAGCGGGAAGCCTCCCCACTGTCAGAACATACAGCCTAGTGGATTCCCCCATCCACCTCAAAATGTGTGGATGGGGGAATCTGGTCAGGGTTTTTTTTTTGTTCAACCTGCTGGTTAAACGAAAAACAAACTCGTCTATGGGCAGCTGAACACTACCCTCTCCTCCGATTAATCACTTCAACACAGAGCACTTTTACCCCCTTCCTTCCAAGACCAATTTTCTGCTTTTAGTGCTCTCACACTTTGAATGACAATTACTAACTTATGCTACACTGTACCCAAACAAAATTGCTATCATTCTTTTCACACAAATAGAGCTTAAAGGTTAAAGTTTTTTCACCTTAATGCATTCTATGCATTAAGGTGTAAAAACATCCGACAATACCACCACCCCCGTTTTACTTACCTGACCCCTCGAAAGTCCCGCGCTCGCCCCCGACATCCTCTTTACTGCTCAGCCTGGCCGTTGATTGGTTACAGTGGATGGATTGAAAGCAGCGCAGCCATTGGCTCGCGCTGCTGTCAATCACATCCAATGACGCGGTGGCGGGGATGAGTGATACAGTGAACGGCTATGGCCGCCAGCTGTATCACAGGAGCGCGTCCGCAAGCACTGAACACCATGCGAGGGAGCTCGCATGAAGGTGTTAAGTCCTTGCGGGGGGAGCCGAGACAGCCGCCGAGGGACCCCAGAAGACCAGGTTCAGAGCCACTCTGTGCAAAACGAGCTACACAGTGGAGGCAAGTATAACATGTTTTTTTTTTTTTTTTTTTTTTTTTTTTTTTTTAATAACAAAGTTATCTTTAGTGATCCTTTAAACACCACTGGGTTTTTTAATTTTTTTGCGATAAGCGAAAATTTTCGAAGAAAAAAAAAAAAAAAAAAAAAAAACACCTTTTTTTTTTTTTAAGTTTCTATTATAAAATTTTGCAAATAAGTAATTTTTGTTCAAAAGATTTGGCCCTCAAATTATACTGATATATATATATCTTTGGTAAAAATACCCCAAATTAGCATATATTATTTACAGAAAGGTACTCTGATGGGCTACAGACAGGTATTCTTTATTGCTGGGGCAATCAGGGCACAGCACTGTAAGAGGTTAACCGTTAAATCACTGTTCCCACGATCTCCTCCTCACGCTGGACCGATTTGTGAGGAGGAAAACCTGGTAACAGCGAGTTACTACGGTTTACATTTGTGGCCAGCTGTGATTGGACACAGCCGGTCACCTGGTATACAGCCAATTTTAATGGCTCTAAACACTGATTGGGGGACGGGCTGTGTCTGAGCAACACACATCATCCTCGATCGCGGCGTGCCCCTGGGGGCACACACAAGCAGCTTGACTGGAAGGACGTCATATGACGTCCACCCGGAAATTCAAGAGGTTCCCTGGCTGGCGTCATCCTGCCATAGGCCAGGCGGGAACCAGTTAACAATGCCGCTGTCCAAAGGTGTCTGTTCCTATATCCAGAGAGCGTAGGCAGCCTGGGACAGGAAGTGTGTTAGTGGACACATCACCAGGTAAAAAAGGGGGAAAAAAAAAAGTCTAAAAACTAAAACTACTGCACCCACAACATTTGAGGATTGTTAAGCTGCAATATATTACATTTGTGGTTTTGGGTTTAATACCAGTTTAAGATAGGTACTTTACCTTTATAATGGGTATTTCCTTGACTTCTCTTGGCCGAAGAATATAGCCTCTCTCTTCTGTTTGAATCTTCAATGTAAAAATCATAGAAAAATAGTTTTATCAATTAATGCAAATTTCACACAGAAAGTCATGGAGCGAAAAAGATTATATAATCATGCTGGGTCAGCACTAGTTAAGAAGCAGTTTTCTGAACTACCCCACTGCTTGATCTGATATTTCTCTGAAAGTTTTCCTGGGAGTGTATAGGTGTCCATCAATGTTACAAGTTCTTGTATTCTCCTGTTCCTGCCATTTTATGAATGGAAATAGTTACTGCCATGGAACTCTATGGCGCTGGCAGGTTGCATTCCATTCATAAAATAGAAAGAGCAAAGTACAGAACACACAGGCCAGAAACAATGAGCCAACTGTACTGCTGTGCTTCAGGCATTTGGAGAGCCATAGAAAGGACAGCATTTTACCTATACTAAAAAAAAAAAAAAAAAAAAAAAAAAAAAAAAAAAAAAAAAACTTACCTCCATCTGCACTTTCCAGTCATAATTTTCAACAACCAGTCTGAGCATTCGTTCATCTCAGATAAAGACTCAGGCTTAACAAAACTTAACTCTTGCAATATAAAAAGATACTTATAGCATTCAACTAAATTTCACTAACTATGCACTTTATTTTAAAGTAAAGCTCCACCCAAAAAGGGAAGCTGCGCGTGTTCACCCCCCCCCCCCCCACCCCGAATCCACTATCACATTTGAACTTTTGGGGGGAAGTGGAGTGGATACCTGTCAAAACCAGGTACCCACTCCCACTTCCGGGTAAGATCGACGCACAATGATCGTGGTGATCTACAAAATTTCTGGCTACTCCTCCTCTTCCTGCTGCCTTCTGGGAGAGACACAGGTCGCAGAAGACCGTGGGGGACCATTCAGAAATCGCAGCGCAGTAGGAAACAGGCTGTGAAGCTGCAAGGCTTCACTTCCTGTTTCCCTTAGTGAAGATGCCGGCGCCTGCACCCACAGCCGATGGGCGAATCCGGGGTGCCGACATCGCGGGATATCTGGACAGGTAAGTGTCCTTATATTAAGTGTCAGCAGCTACAGGATTTTTTTTTTTTTGATAGGCTGGAACTCCTCTTTAAAACAAACAAATAACCTTTGAATGACAAAAGTCAGCATTAAAGCAAACCTGTAAAAAAATGCCTGGTAAATTCCCAGGGGAACTAGTACACATAGAACTTTGTCCCATTCAAATCTGTGCATTGTCTGACCACACTGCTTACAAGCAAATACCTAAAGCAGAACTTCACCCTAAAGAGGATGTTCTGTTTTACGCCCTCCTCCCCATCCCCTTACTCAGTTTTGTCACTCTTTTTGGGGAGAGCACGTACCTGGTTTTTACAGGTACCCGCTCCCACTTGCTGTCAGATTGCGACGGCACATCCACCAGATGTCCTCCTCCTAACCTCAGGGGAGAGAGACTGCATCTGTTGGCTTGTGTTATGACTGAAGGCGTGTCATCTGATAAAAACACTGGTCCAGACCATCATAAGCCACCAGCTACTACACTAGTTTCTTCCCCTGTGAGCAGTTTGTGGGCTAGCCTGAGTTCAATTGTTCAAGAGAGACTAGTGTAGTACCAGCTTGTATTCTGTGCTTGCTTCTCTGCAGCACGCTTTCACTGACAATAACTTAAGCTGCCGGCTACTGTATTCTCTCTCCCCTGAATGTTTTGGTGGCTGCATCTGGGCTCAGCCTTTTCTGTCAGTTCCTTTACAATTAAATCTTTTCTGTACAAGGAAGTCGTGAGAGGAGGCAAAGGACTGCAAGATTGGAGGGCTACAGAATAAATAGGAGGAGATGGCATCACTGCTGGCTGCTGAATCCCCAGCTAGTGACGTACTGCAATGCTGATCATTTATTGTGCATTATGCAAAATGGTACTTATTACAGGACATCAGTAAAATATAGGCATGTAGAAAGCAAGTAAAAATCCTTCCTGGAACGCCGTGACCAGCGTGTGTTCCACCGCAACTGGAAATTACATCTATTACGCAATAAATGATGAGTGCTGCAGTACTTTAGCTGGAAATCCATGATTTCTGGCGAATAGAGACACAGAAGGGGTGGGTGTCACATCACAGAGTGAAGTTTGGAGCACTATGATGAAGATTTGGGCACAAGAGCACTTTATTTGGGACAATACCAGCAATATATGTATATTTACACTGATGGACTTTTTGTTATCACTTTATTTGGCTTACTGAGTTGCAAGTGCTGTATTTATGTTGTATTAATAGGTGGAACTACAGCCTGTACTGACGGAAATAAAAAAAATTTTTTTTGATAACCACTGCACAGATTTAAATGGGACCATGCTTTGTGAAATGGGAAAGTGCTTTGTGATAATAAAAGAAAAAAGCTCCCAACCGTTCTTTAGTTACGCGTTCCTATATAATTCTGTAGTTAAATATTTCAGGATTGTTTTACAGTCCCTTTCCCTGTGACTAAATGCTGTAAGTTACAATTTTACTAAAATAAGTTCTGAAGTGCCAAAAATTTTCAGGAATTAAAGCGGAGTTCAGCACCCCCACCCCCCAGCAAAAAATGAAGTCAGCAGCTACAGTATGCGTAGCTGCTGACTTTTAATATTAGGGCACTTACCTGTCCTGGAATCCAGTGATGTCGGCACCCCAGCTGATAGTTCCATCGGCTCTCGGGTGTCGCCGCCGCCATTCATGGTAAGGGAAACCGGCAGTGAAGCCGAAAGGTTCCCTACTGCATATAAGCGAAGCGCACTGCGCTTTCTGAATGACCCGGTGGCAGGGGAAGGAGTCAACGAACTTCCGAGTGATCTCGGAAGTGGGGACGGGTATCCGTTCCCCCTCCCCCTGAAAGGTGCCAAATGTGCGGAGGAGGCAGTTAAGCTGAGCTTCCACTTTTGGGTGGAACTTTGCTTTAAGAAGAGACGGCCCTCGATAGACATAATGGGGACCCCTGAAGATTTGTTCCTTTCAAATTGTCCCACTGCTTAGAGTTTGACATGCCTGGCTTAAGCTAAACTCTCACTTCAACAACACATGAAGCCTTCTGCGGTTTATACACTTCCTGGTAGCAGAGTTGCACTCCTAGTAGCTCTCTATCAGAAGTGCTCATCATAGTCAAGTGGGGAGCAATGTTTGTTGCATAAAGAAAGACACTGTAAGGAAGCAGTCTTTATTTTGTTTTAGATAATAAGTGCCAATATGCAATACAAACAGAAAAGGTAACAAGGTTTTCCCACAAATGCCCTTTTAAAATGAAAACAGCTGAATCCTCAGTGGTTAGCCAAATCAGAGAAAACAATTACATATTAATACTATTGTTTCCTACAGAACAAGAATGAACAGTTACTTTAAACACAAAACTTAAAAGGAACTTTTAAAGATACCTGTTGTCGTTCAATGTGTTCTGCAGGTTCCATGTTTTCATCTTCTACTTCATGGTGATCATTTAGTGGGACAAAGACATCATCCCCATTATTCGGTGGGGCTAAAAGAAACACACGTTTTACTAGTTTATACCTATATTTCTTTTAAAAACAGTAAGGCATCTCACAAAAAAACATACATACTTCCTATAGATTAGAGCAGCCAAGTTGCTAATTTGTAAAAGCCAACACAAAAAGCAAACTAAGTTTTACTAGCACCCAAGTACACAGAGCCATACAAACACAGCAGTGAAACCCTTTATCTCTGAAAGTGAAGACAAAACAGGAGAGGAGAGGAAAAAAAAAAAAAAAAATGGGACTTTAATGCTTGTGTCACTTTAATTTATTTTTTATTTATTTTTTTTTAAAAGAGAGGTATGGACTGACTGTCCCCTGCAGGCTTTCAGTGAGAACTGAACTCTGCTTTATCCCCCAGTGCGCTGGGCTGTGGAGGGGGCAGGAGGTGCTGGCTCAGGCTCTCGGTGGATCGATGAGAGGCTGCGCCAGTTGCTGGTCCAGGCATCCAAGTGGATCCCAATCATACGGTCAAGATCTTTTCAGAGCATAGACCAGCTCTGTTTTGTCAGCTGACAGTGGGCTTTAGAACTAAGTGCACAGCTATGGCCTACAGGAGATGTATAGCCAAATTAGCTTTGGCTATACTTTTTCTTTAAAGAGGACTTTCACTACCCCTGTTTCTATTTAATTAACCCCCTTACTCGCCTACCAAACTAATCCAGTGTTGTTTTGCCAAGATCCACCAACACAGTCCAGGCCCTGCACTACCATCTTGGTCCTCCTAAGTCATCAGAATCTGCCTGTTTTTTGGGTTCTTGCATCTGGCCTCCGATGAAGCAGAGAAGGCGCACCCACACTGTCCACTGCGATTTCCTGCTCCTGCAACCTCCAGGGTGATGTGGTATCCCATGAGGCTACAGAAGCAGAACAAATTATTCTTGCTTGGCGTGCAGGTGAGTGCAGGGAGATTAACTTGTTTAGGAGAACTTAGGCCCACTTTAAAATGCCAAGACCAAATTTAGAGGTGCAAGTATATTTCGGTTAACAATAACTATGTTTGGGCTCGTTTGCACTGTGCGGTGCCCTCTGAAGAGCAATCTGCCTTGGTTCAGTCACATGTTTTTACCCCCTCCCCAATTTAATGTTTAAACAAAGCTTTGTTGGATAGGAAGTGTGAGAACTAGGGACACAGTCCTGAATGTAAAGTTTTCTGCCGCAAGGTTAAATAAATAATGTTCTTAAAGTGGTTGTAAACCCTAGAAATACAAAAAACAAACACCTGCAAGACAAAGGCATAATGAGCTAGTATGCATAGCATGCCAGCTCATTATGAATTACTTGCCTGAGACCGAAGCCCCCGCCCCGGCGGCCGACATCGCTCCCGGAGTTACTGCCGGGTATCGCAGACTCAGGCGCTGTGACTGGCCGGAGCCATGATGACATCACTCCCACGCGGGAGCCGCCGGTAACAGCACGGTCTAACTCTAACTGAAGCAACGACACGTACGTGCCATCGCTTCAGTGCCGAAGACGTCGGCACATGCAAATACAGGGGATATCTCCTAAACCATGCAGGTTTAAGGAGATATCCAGTGTAGCTACAGGTAAGCCTAATTATAAGCTTACATGTAGCAAAAAGTGGTGGTAAACGGTTTACAACCACTTTAAGGCAAGGAGCATTTTACATTTGGACTTACAAAAGGTTTATCATGGTCACAAAGGGGTTAAACAGGAATTCTTTTATCAAAGTAGCCTATCAAACTGGCAAATCATTTTCAAAGTGATCATATTAGTTAGCGTACTACTGCAAAAGAAATCTGCTCTTACCATCAGCATCAGAGAAGTTCAACACTGCCACTGGATCACCACAACCTTCCTCCATGTTATCATTCCTTTCTTCCTGTTCTGCATTCATCAAACCTAATGATAATGATAATGAACAAAGATTGCATAGCATTAGGGTTTAAGAAAATTCTTGGGATTTTGTGAGCCATGCTCTAAATGCAAGTGTTGTGCTGATATTTTCACTTCAAAACATGTAGCATTCCATTGAAGGGTTTAAATTAGGGCCACTCGTAGAGGCATATTTGTAGATTGTTAAAAATTATATTATTAGGTAGGTTTCCATACAGTATTTCACTTGTGGCTTTGGGATGTAAATTGCTGTGCGTGAAACTGCATCTTTAAAACTTTATATTGACAAATTTAAAATCCAAACCTGGACAATTGTTGTCATCCTCTGTCCTTTGTGTATTCTGCTTAAACTGCATTGGTGACATTATTGCCAGCTCTAACACAAAAGCTCCACAAGTGTGAGTGGTACAGGTGTTCATACGGAAATCTTTCCTGCTGGCCAAAGTTTCTCCCTTTCGGCTGGAATAGAAAAGGTAAATAGGCTGAACAGCTAAGCAACATATGTTGGCCATTAATGCCCCAGACCAACAGCTGGGAATGCATATGTGAGCAGTTTTATCTGCCAAAAGGTTTGTACTTCTGTTCAGCCAAGCATATAATTCACAAACAACCGCCATGCTGCACAGCCAGAAAGATTAACTACTTCAATCCATGGTTTGGCTTTACAACTTTCTATGTCACCTCTCCTTCTTCAGACTGCTCAATGAATCAGCATAAACACTGCTGAATCACTGCCCAATAAGCAAGCAGGTGACACAGGAGGATGTACAGCCAAGAAAAAAAAATGCCCAGGTGTACAGTATGGCAGATATGTTTGAAGAGAATTACAAAGTCCATAAAAAGAAAACTGCAGAGATTTCTAATAAGTATTTATCAGTCTTTACAATTCTGCTTTATTCCCCTGAAAAACTTGTGCACACAGTGAATTACATCTAGACAAAAAGATGTCCAGGTAAATAGTTGCAGGAGAAGAAAATATATACTATTTTACAAAAGCTTATCCTACATAGGGAATGGGGGAGTGGACCCACGCTTCCAAGAGAACGCAAACTGTAATGCTCACCTGCACAGAGGGTTAGTTTTCTTTTCCACCTCTTCAGGAGGAACTAGAGCCATAGGTGTTAGAGGAACGATATTCACAGGCTATTAGAAAAAAAAAAAAAAAAAAAAAAAAAAACACAGGATTGAAACTGTGTATATACACACACACACAAATCTAGGATTTGCCAAACATGAATTTATGTGGCTTAGGATCTAGAGAGAAATGAATGTGTGTAGGATGCATTGTATAAAATGGAATCTGAATAGCTTACATTTGAATTTTGATCCTTCTTCATGTTCACATTTGTTTTCTTAGGATCTCCAAAATCATCCAAGACCAGAAACTAGAACAGTCCAAAGTCCAAAATGTTAATTTAGAGGACAATAACAATATTGCAACATAACAGTCTGTAGTAAAAATTACAGAACAATGCACATATTTAGTTACTAAATATTTAAACACTGAAATGTCCAGTAAAAAAATAAAAATTATGATACCATCGATTTGTCAGATGTTCTTTTATTAACAAGGGGCCACAAAAATGTAGCATACATTTACCATATCCAAAATGTCAATTTCAACGCCTTCTCCTGAATTGTACAATGTTTACATTAGAGATCTGCAGCATAAACAAAGGATTTTCTTTTCTCATATAAAAAGACATGACTTAGGGCCCTTTCACACTAAAGCGGGGGCGTCGGCGGCGGTAAAGCGCCGCTATTATAAGCGGCGCTTTACCGTCGGTATTTGGCCTCTAGCGGAGCGGTTTTACCCCCCGTTAGCAGCCGAGAAAGGGTTAAAAACCACCGCAGAGGCGCTTTGCTGGCGGTATAGCCTCGCTGTCCCATTGATTTCAATGGGCAGGAGCGGTATACACACCGCTCCTTCACTGCTCCGAAGATGCTGCTGGCAGGACTTTTTCTCCCGTCCTGCTAGCGCACCGGTCCAGTGTGAAAGCCCTCGGGGCTTTCACACTGGAGGCAAAGCAGCAGCACTTTCGGGTCGGTTTGCAGGCGCTATTATTAGCGCAATAGCGCCTGCAAACTGCCTCAGTGTGAAAGGCCCTTAGGCTTCATGCACACGAGACGCCGGTGCAAACTCTGCTGAACACGTTTTTAAAAGCTGAAACCGGCGTTTAGAAACACCCCTTTTGCCGCATTTGCATGCCACGTTCAGCCGCGTTTGCGTCTAGAAGCGTCTGCAGAGCAGAGAATGACATTTTGCGACCCAACTTTGGGGCCCCGTATCTCAGGGCCACTTGGTGCTAGGAACCCCAAATTTGGATATGTTGTAGTGCTAGTTCCACTGTGTTTGCATACCAAATTTTCTGTTATGGGGCCCCAAAGTCGGGTCGCAAAATGTCATTCTCTGCTGCAGTTTACCATCATATTTCTGTGTTTTCTGGTCCAAAAAATAGGGTTCCTTTAAAAACACAAACACAAACGCGGTACTGGCGTTTAGCGTCTGAAACATGGAAAACGTTTGCGTCTGAAACCATTTTTTTTGCTTCTGGAAAAACGAGGTTAAACACAACTGCCTAAAGATGCCAAAAAAACGAGACTGTGTACATGGACACATAGGATAACATTGAACGAGTTCAGGGGCAGTTGAAAAAAGTGTCCAACGGCCTCTGAACGCGCGTTTAACAGCGTCTCGCGTGCATGAGGCCTAAACCTTTGTCACAAGGCATTGCTCAGCATGCTAGCAAATGTCTTCAAGCAATCCCCTGCTCAGGATCAGAGTGCCACGAAAATACACATCCCATAAATAAACACATACTTCCTCACCTCTTCTTCACGGTCGTCAACAAAATGTGCATCTTTGTCTACTCCATCTGCTCCTACAGAAGCCGGCTGTTGGTCCCGCCTGTATAAATAAAGATTTATCATGATCACCCAAGACAAAGAGGTCTAACAAAAAAATAAAATACTTCGTTTATTGAAAAAAGCTGGAGCGCATTACATAATGTGGCCCTAATTAGTGTATAATGCATGGCTGGACAATTCATGGTCACTGCTGACCATGGAAATAGGTGGCCCCGTTTTCATCTAATGCCAGTTAGAAAGGATTCCTTTGTAGTGCTGCGGCACTCAACTTTAGTCAGCTTGACAATCTCCTGCTAGTGCAATATGAGGCACAGTGCAGGCTGGCACAGGCCCCACGAGACCTAAGGATTGGAGGCAGACTGAACCCAGCCTGGGCCTAGATGAAGGTTGAAGCCTTGCCACTCCTCTTCTATCCCAGTCAGTAAGCAGACTGCGCCCCAGGTTACAGTTCCAAAGCTCTGCCCACACTGCTGATGAACTACCTGTACGGGCAGAGAAGAAGAGGGGATACCAGAGAAGCATCTGAGGTAGAAGGGTTTTTTCACCTTCCAGAGTGAGGAGATATTGGGAAAAGCAAAAAAACAAGAGCCACTGCATCAACAGAGACCGCTGGAAGCAGCACACAGGTAAGGATGCAGCTAGGACAGTCCATGTGAGCCTGGAGATGACTGCTTGAGGCCAGGTCTGTATGAGGCAAGTGTGAGGCACGTCATTCTCAATGCACACACAGGGGCAGTGCTTACTGGCACAATTTCTGCAAGCTCATTCTTATGCGTGTCAGATATTTCTGTTGTTACAGCTGCACGCTTAAAAACATTCTTCTGGTGTTGCACATTGAAGGAGACTTTATACAACTATATTGCCAGCCTGGCCTTACTGGGGTAAAAAAAATTACAAAAATGGCTTTGACAGCAAAAGGGTTGATACACACAAACATTGTTACTTTTACTTCTTGTATTTTGTTTCAATGTTTTAGCTTCTGCTTTTTTATGTAGCATTGTGCAACTTGTTTTCTATAATTTCTCTCTACGTTTCTTCTTGTGCTTTAATTTTTTTGCTTGGGGATAATTTTCAGTTTTGGAGGCGATGCACGAAAGACAAAACTGATAAAGTCAATGAGACAGATGCCAACAGCAAGCATTGCATTTCATATATATATATATATATATATATATATATATATATATATATATATATATATATATATATATATATATATATATATATGTTAAAGTGGTATTAAAGGTTCGTGTTTTTTTTTTTAAATAACAAACATGTCATACTTCCCTGCTCCGAACCTCTTCTTCTCAAATCCCCTGCCAGCGCTCCTAGTTACTCTTTAATATCATGAAACTTTCACGAGGAGGATGAAAACACTTGAAGGCTAGTGATTGCAGCTTCCAGAACTAGGAAGGTCACATCTCAGCACTGGGGTTCAAGAGCTATAAGAAGCCCCACGGGACTCAGCCCAGTATAAAACTAGGGTGGACTAAAGCTGGTCATACACTAGTAGATTTTCATATGAAAATTCTCATCAGTATATTTGACGACTTGACAAATGTCATTGGAAAGCAATGCAATTCCATTTGAAATGAACTCTAACATCTGCTCTACAAAAACACAAATCTACTAGACAAAAAAAAAAAAAAAAAAAGTATACATACTTTTTATTTGATATGAAATCCAAAGCTTGATATACCAAAGAATAAAGGTATTCCACCTGTGTATAGAAAATAAATAGATCTAATGATTTCACACAAACCTGAGCATAAATGGACTAAAAAAAAAAAAAAAAAAATCAGCAGTCAAAAATGTCATTAGTATCCATCAGCACTTACTATAGCCATTTATTCAAAATTAGTACAAGAGGCAAAAACAGAGGTTTTCCAAGGAGGGCCCCTACAACTTCTTGCATGCTACTACATGGCTAGAAAGTTCTTACATGCCATGTTGAAATGTAAAGACTGTATAGATACTGGAACGCATGGTGGCTGAATTACTAAAGGAGTTGAGAATGAATAAATAAATGAATGACTTGGATAGCGCTACCTATGCGAACTGAATCGCCTCCGGGTGGTTTTTGCTGCTGGTGTCCATCTGCGGTACAGCGTGATTCTTTACCCCATGGGGTCCCGACGTGCTTACAAACACATACAACATACACATATTTGGCCAATTTTTTTGGCAGGATCTAATTGACCTACCAGCATGTCTTTTGGAGTGTGGGAGGAAACCGGATCACCCGGAGGAAACCCACGCAAGCACAGGGAGAACATGCAAACTCCAGGCAGATGGTGTCGTGATCAGGATTTGAACCAGCGGCCCTATTGCTGCTAGGTGAAAGTGCTAACCACTACACCACTGTGCTGCCCGGTCATGTGCACAGAAAATTAACAGAAATTTGCCTTTTCACATTATAAGAAAACAAAGTAAATCTTCAGTGAATTTATTGGAGTGAAGATTTTTTAACTCCTTTAGTAACTTGCTGATGAAGCCCAGGACAAATTTCAAAAGCATGTAAGAGACTACAGCTGGTATTGAAACTTTTAGATTTAATGTCATAGCTGCATGCTCTCCAGCTCCTTAAAACAGAATTCCAGGAATTAATTTTTTTTAAAAACATTTTTTGTCCATCCAGCACTCCATTCAGTATACAGAAGGCAAGTCGTTCAAGCAGCACCCGAAGACACCAGCACTGACTTTACTCAGCACAGACTACTATGGTCAATGACAAACCAGAAATGACTGCAGATAATTTCTCCCTAGACACAAAGGAACTAGAGAATTGTGCCCCTGAAACAGGAAATATCAAAGAAAGTTTTTTCAAAACTAAAAAGGTGACCCTTAGGGGAGCCACTACAAGGCAAACTATGCAGGGGGGGATTTTGGGAGCCCACCCTATCATCCTTTCCCCCCCACCTCTCTGCCTGTGCACTATAAAAATGGGGCAGCCACCCAAGTGAGGGGTGCGTCTGCCAAGGCCAGACACCTATGTTGTATATTTAGGAAAACCTTATGCTAAATATAGGCAAGACTGTTGCAGTTTTACTACTCCTTGAATATGATGCAATATACAGTATCTCACAAAATTGAGTACACCCCTCACATTTGTAAATATTTTATTATATTTTTCCATGTGAAAACACAGAATAAATTACACTTTGCTACAATGTAAAGTAGTGAGTGTACAGCTTGTATAACAGTGTATATTTGCTGTCCCCTCAAAATAACAATACATTAGGGCTGCTGAAATTAATCGCAGCATCGATGCATCGCGATTCGGGTGTCCCCGATGCGGCATCGATGCATGCGACCCGAAAAATCGATGTCTGGCCCCGCCCCCTCCCGGGAGAGCGCTCCATGCATAAAGCTGTTTTTAGTGTGTGTATAATCCGGTCATGTGATTCTCAGCCGCGCCTCCCTCCTCTCAGTCTCTCCTGGTGTCAGCTCCGCCCACTGACTGGAGCTATCAGGTCGGAAGAGAGGCGGGCGGGGCTGACATCAGGAGAGACGTGAGAGGAGGGAGGCGCGGCCGAGAGTCACATGACCGGAATATACACACACTAAAAACAGCTTTATGCACGGAGTGCTCTCCCGGGAGAATTCACTGCAGATCCTGAGATGTGACAACCGGCAGAACACCGGCCCCACTGCTCATTACAGGCTGCCAGAGCAGCATGTAAGTAGGGAGGGGGGGGGGAGGGCGCTGTGTCTGACCATCTCCTGTGCCATGTCCCCAGTGTCTGACCATCTCCTGTGCCATGTCCCCAGTGTCTGACCATCTCCTGTGCCATGTCCCCAGTGTCTGACCATCTCCTGTGCCATGTCCCCAGTGTCTGACCATCTCCTGTGCCATGTCCCCAGTGTCTGACCATCTCCTGTGCCATGTCCCCAGTGTCTGACCATCTCCTGTGCCATGTCCGCAGTCTGTGACCATCTCCTGTAGCATGTCCGCAGTCTGTGACCATCTCCTGTAGCATGTCCGCAGTCTGTGACCATCTCCTGTAGCATGTCCGCAGTCTGTGACCATCTCCTGTAGCATGTCCGCAGTCTGTGACCATCTCCTGTAGCATGTCCGCAGTCTGTGACCATCTCCTGTAGCATGTCCGCAGTCTGTGACCATCTCCTGTAGCATGTCCGCAGTCTGTGACCATCTCCTGTAGCATGTCCGCAGTCTGTGACCATCTCCTGTAGCATGTCCGCAGTCTGTGACCATCTCCTGTAGCATGTCCGCAGTCTGTGACCATCTCCTGTAGCATGTCCGCAGTCTGTGACCATCTCCTGTAGCATGTCCGCAGTCTGTGACCATCTCCTGTAGCATGTCCGCAGTCTGTGACCATCTCCTGTAGCATGTCCGCAGTCTGTGACCATCTCCTGTAGCATGTCCGCAGTCTGTGACCATCTCCTGTAGCATGTCCGCAGTCTGTGACCATCTCCTGTAGCATGTCCGCAGTCTGTGACCATCTCCTGTAGCATGTCCGCAGTCTGTGACCATCTCCTGTAGCATGTCCGCAGTCTGTGACCATCTCCTGTAGCATGTCCGCAGTCTGTGACCATCTCCTGTAGCATGTCCGCAGTCTCTGATCATCTCCTGTAGCATGTCCGCAGTCTCTGATCATCTCCTGTAGCATGTCTGTCTGCAGTCTCTGATCATCTCCTGTAGCATGTCTGTCTGCAGTCTCTGATCATCTCCTGTAGCATGTCTGTCTGCAGTCTCTGATCATCTCCTGTAGCATGTCTGTCTGCAGTCTCTGATCATCTCCTGTAGCATGTCTGTCTGCAGTCTCTGATCATCTCCTGTAGCATGTCTGTCTGCAGTCTCTGATCATCTCCTGTAGCATGTCTGTCTGCAGTCTCTGATCATCTCCTGTAGCATTGTCCGCAGTCTCTGATCATCTCCTGTAGCATTGTCCGCAGTCTCTGATCATCTCCTGTAGCATTGTCCGCAGTCTCTGATCATCTCCTGTAGCATGTCCGCAGTCTCTGATCATCTCCTTTAGTATTTAGGAAGAGAGCCTGGAGCTCCTCTGCTGTCTTTTTTTCTTAAGAACAGATAGAATAAAAAAAATGGAGTTCTCCTGACTACTTTAATTTTTTTTGATGAAAACCATGAGCACCTGTGGACTTGCGCTGTAATCGTGATGCATCGCGGAATCGAATCGAATCGAATCGTTGACTTGATAATCGTAATCGAATCGAATCGTGAGGCCAGTGAAGATGCGCACCCCTACAATACATCACCATTAATGTCTAAACCGCTGGCAACAAAAGTGAGTACACCCCTAAGTGAAAATGTCCAAATTGGGCCCAATTAGCCATTCTCCCTCCTGATGTCATGTGACTCGTTAGTGTTACAAGGTCTCTGGTGTGTAAAATTTGGTGTCATCACTCTCATACTGGTCACTGGAAATTCAACATAGCACCTCATGGAAAAGAACTCTGAGGATCTGAAAAACATAATTGTTGCTCTACATAAAGATGGCCTCGCCATGGTCGACTAAAGAAATTGAGTGCATGTGCTCAGCATCATATCCAGAGGTTGTCTTTGGGAAATAGATGTATGAGTGCTGCCAGCATTGCTGCAGAGGTTGAAGGGGTGGGGGGGTCAGCCTGTCAGTGCTCAGACCATACGCCGCACACTGCATCAAATTGGTCTGAATGGCAGTCGTTCCAGAAAGAATCCTCTTCTAAAGATGATGCACAAGAAAGCCCGCAAACAGTTTCCTGAAGACAAGCAGACTAAGGACATGGATTACTGGAATCATGCCCTGTGGTCTGATGAGACCAAGATAAACTTATTTGGTTCAGATGGTGTTAAAGAGGAGTTCCACCCAGGGGGGCCGTCAAAAAAAAAAAAAAAAAAAAAATTAAAAGTCTGCAGCTACAAATACTGCAGCTGCTGACTTTTAATTGGACACTTACCTGTCCCTGGGTCCAGCGATGCGGGGAATCGAAGCCCCGATCGTCCCCCCCTCCGCTCGTCGGCGCCGGGCTGTGGCTTCACAGCCTGGCACCCACTGCGCATGCGCGAGCGGCGCCACGCGCCGTGATTGGCCGTTCAATCACCTGGGACCTGTAATGGGTCCCAGATGATTGACAGGAGGGAGGGAGCAGAGCGGAGCCCTTCCTGTGCCTGGGGGGAAGTGATGTCATCAGCCCAGGCAAAGGAACAGGCAGACTACGAGGGACCACCTAGCAACAGGCATTTAGAGGTAAGTGGAAAAAAAAAAAAAAAATAATATCCAAATGTTTTTTTGTTTTTTTTTTTTAGAATTTTTACAGGTATTTTTGTTTTTTGGGTGGAACCCCACTTTAAGCGTGTGTGGTGGCAACCAGGTGAGGAGTACAAAGACAAGTGTGTCTTGTCTACAGTCAAGCATGATGGTGGGAGTGTCATGGTCTGGGGCTGCATGAGTGCTGCCGGCACTGGAGAGCTACAGTTCATTGAGGGAACTATGAATGCCAACATGTACTGTGACATACTGAAGCAGAGCATGATCCTCTGCGCCTTCAGAGACTGGGCCGCAGGGCAATATTTCAACATAACGACCCCAAAACACACCTCCAAAACGACCACTGCCTTGCTAAAGAAGCTGAGAATAAAAGGTGATGGACTGGTCAAGCATGTCTTCAGACCTAAACCCTATTCAGCATCTGTGGGGCATCCTCCGTTCCGTTCAGCATGCCCCCGTCCGTTCCGCTGTCCCCCTCTCCTCCTCTCCGTTCCGCTGTCCCCCTCTGCTGTCCCTCTCTGCTGTCCCCTCCATTCTGCTGTCCTCCTCCTTCCTTTGTGAATGGACAGAGTCAGCTGACTGTCTATTCACATAACTGAAACATTGTAACCTCCTGTGATTACGATGTGTCAGTTTATGAATGGAGAGAAGCCGCTGTCTTCTCTCCATTCATTCTTAGTGCAGCTGAGGCGGCAGAGAAAGGGACTGGGGAATCTCTATCCTCGGTCTCTTTCTGTCTCAAGGGGGAGATATCAGAGGTATGTTAAGACCCCTGATATCTCACCAAAGCCCCCCAACAGGGCTGATAAAAAAACAAAAAAAAAAAAAAAAAAAAACACAAACACATATTGCAATAAAGAATAAAAAAAAATATTATTGTAAAAAAATTAAAAAATTGTAAACAAAAAAAAAACTGTCACGTGACAATAGGAAAAAAAAAAAAAAAAAAAAAAAAAAAAAATAATATCGGTATCGGCGAGTACTTAAAAAAAAAAAAGTATCGGTACTTGTACTCGGTCCTAAAAAAGTGGTATCGGGACAACCCTATATATCTATCTATCTATCTCTCTTTCACCTTAATGCATAGAATGCATTAAGGAGAAAACCCTTTAGACCAGGGGTCTCAAATTGGCGGCCCTCCAGCTGTTGCAAAACTACAAGTCCCATGAGGCATTGCAAGGCTGACAATTACAAGCATGACTCCCTCAGGCAAAGGCATGATGGAACTTGCAGTTCCGCAACAGCTGGAGGGCCACCAGTTTGAGATCCCTGCTTTAGACTTTACAACTCCTTGAAGCCTTCAGTAGTCACAGCCTCTTTCCTACTGTGTATGCGCACGTCGTGCTGCACTTTCTGAATGGTCCCGTCTTCTGGGACACACACACACACACACAAGGAGGGGCCGGACATGACGCAGATCACTGTGTGGCGACCTTACCAGGAAGTGGGAATGGGTACCTGGCAAAACCAGGTACCTGCTCATCCCCAAAAATTGCAAAATGTGGCAGTGGAGGGAGGTGGAATGGAGAGAATGCGAATAAGCAAAGCATCCCTTTCTGGTGCAACTCTGCTTTATGGAACTGCCACAAAAGGTTCTACATAAGAGGTACTCGCCACACTCTAGGCCAGTGGTTCTCAACTCCTGTCCTCAGGACCCACTAACAGGCCAGATTTTAAGTATTACCTTGGAGAGATGCAGACTAGAATACTGCAATCACTGAGCAGCAAATATCACCTGTTATGCATTTCAGTTATATTGCAAATCTGGCCTGTTAGTGGGTCCTGAGGACAGGAGTAGGGCTGTAGACCCAATCTTCCCTCCTCATGATGGCGCACCACAAAGGGTACCCAGGGACCTGACTCCCCCTCAGAGGATCCCTGCCGTTGAACTGTATAGAACCCTGCCAGCAAGGTCACCATATTTCAGGTATCCATCCCTACTCTTGCTATGCGAGGTCCAGTTACCATCCTTCTTGGCCCCAGGGCCAAAAGGCGACAAATTCAGATTAAGCCCTTTCCTCTCCCAGTAGGGGTATGCAGAACAGGCAATGGCATCAGGAGACTAACAGCTAAACATAATAGTATGTGTAGCTGAAGGTAAGGACTAGGTTGTCACCCACGGTTTCAGCTACAGACAACTACTGGCAGGAAAACACAGGCATCTTCTAAATCCTGCATGCAGTATTAGTTGTTCTTCAAAGTACCACACTAACCATAAAATCCAAGGTGATGTGTTCGGGAAGGAGCGACTGGAATTCTCATGGTCGCTGTGTAGTCTGCCTTTCTATGTTCTTAGGATGTTCGTCAGTTTGTAGCCAATCAGCTTAGAGGAGTACAAATGTGTTGACTTCACAGCAAAAGATACCATGATTGATTTGGTTTCTGTCTATGAAATACATAATCCCAGATTTCAAAGTTAGTGGGGTACTTTATAGGAAAACCAAACCAGGCCGCTTGTGGCTGGAATGACCACTTGTTCACTTCAGTTAAAACAACAGGATTAGTTGTGTATATTTAGAAACATATATACATATAGGAACTGCTTTATTGAATTAGAAATTGCAATTATACAATGTAGGCATTTGTTAAGGAAAATTTGTTTTTACTCATTTATGAAAAAACATTTTTCATTAGGAATTGACACTTGCCTTTTTACTGTAGATACATGCTGATCCTTGAATCAGGAGAGCAGCTTCTGCAAAGTTCATTGTGGTTTTACCTCCATCAAATGAGATGCATATATGATCTAACTATATAAAACAGAAAAAAAAAAAAAAAAAAAAAAAAATGTACATTTAGATGTGGTCTTAAAAAAAAAACACACAGGTACTAAAGACAGACAATCTAGAGTATGCAACAACCTATTGATCAGTTTTACATCTCTTAAAGCCGCACAGCACTATTTTCGATTATATATCATTATACAGATATGGAACAAGAGCCTTCCATGTGTTATGATATCTTCTTACAGCATGGATTCTAACTTCTATCAGTCTCATAAAGTCCTTTTAGAGGGACTTTGCATTCCAGCCTTCTCCCCCCCCAGGATATACCCAACCCATGTTTTATCTTGCACAGTGTCATTAAATATTTCTTCTACCTTATGTTGTCTACGGTCCAATTATATGAAAAAATTAGTTTTCTAACTTATCTTTGTTTCGCTTTGTTCACCCTCTGAATTCTAACGCGCTACATATCCCACAGTACCTTGCTGCTTGCAATCGGTGATTCCTGTACTGAAGGTGCTACTTAAAACTGCTACTCCTAGCACCTCTGTAGTTCAGAAGGCAAGCTCTGTGAATTCTGTGACATATCAGTGCATACTCACAGGGCATAGTGAGGTTGATTTACTAAAACTGGAGTGTGCAAAATCTGGTGCAACTCTGCATAGAAACCAATCAGCCTCCAGGTTTTTTTGTGAAAGCTTTATTGAACAAGCTGAAGTTAGAAGCCGATTGAAGAGTGCACAATCTGGTGCAGCTGTGCATGGTAGCCAGTTTAAGGCCAGGTTCACATATGTGCGTCTGCGGTTCACAGCACGGGATCCGGTCTGAATTCGCACTTGAACCGAACTCAAACACGCATAGGACCCTTCTGCGATCCAGACCGCGACCGCCCAGGACCTGTGTGAACTAGCTCCATTGAGAGACGGTCACTCTCACCCATCATGCGAATTGGATGGGGGGGGGGGGGGGGGGGATTTGCATATATGTGAACCCAGCCTTAGTAAATCAACCCCATAGCGCTTGATCGTTAATTACATAAAAACGGTTTTGTACTGTGCAGACTAGAACTAGAATATATGTCACAAAATTCAAGGAAGTAAATGTGTGGGGAATCTTCACAAGGTAAGTTTACAAACTTCAAGATTTCCCAGATTAATAGGAATAGGCTAAAGAATTGAAATACAATGAAGAAATTAATATATGTTTTTTTTCCCATTTTGATCATAGACTAACTTAAAAAAGTTATTAAAGGGCAGATAAATGCATGGAGATGTCTGCAGTTTAGTGTCACCATCTTACAATATCAAATTGCTGAATATTAATACTACAGGCATACCCCACTTTTAGGTACACAATGGGATCAGAGTATGTAAAACGAAAATGTACTTAAAGTGAAGCAATACCTTTTTCACTTCTCAGTGCATGTAAATACACTAGTTCTATGGGAAATCTTGGTCAGCTTGACATGGCACTACTCCCAGTTTAACATTGACATCTATGGGAAATCTTGGGTCAAACTGTCATGGCTCTGCTCCCAAACCATAAGTGACAGGGACACCAAACTTGGGAACCACGGACTATGACATGGTAGATTACTAGGCAAGCTGGCCAACCCCAAAATCGGATATGTTGTAGTCCAGGGTCTCCTCTCGGTGCTCCCCAAGGTCGGTGTCTCTGTCACTTATGGTTTGGGAGCAGTGCCATGTCAAGCTGACCAAGATTTCTCATAGACGCCAATGTGGCCATACTTGCAAGGCACTTTACGTTCACTCGCGGCTATGTCGGTACTCGCGAGTATACGTAACGTGAGAGTACATAAAGCGGGGTATGCATTATGCATGTTTCTATTAGGAAACATGGCTGACAGCTGCCATTTCTGTCTAGCATTCTGTTGACTCTCTGCAAGTTACAGATAAATGTAGCAAAAAAAAAAAAAAAAAAAAAAAAAGAAGATACTGGAGTATGGGTTTAAAAGCACATCTCCAGGGCTTCACTCAAATGTTCGTTATGTCTAGGTGGTTACTTAAGGATTGGTGAATTATCACTTACCTGTCTCCCCATTCCAGAGGACTCCTCCACTGCTTAAAGCTTCAGTTTTTGAGCACAGCCTGACTGTGATCACGTACAATACAGAGACATTAACCCTGTTTCGTATGTTGAAGAGACTGGAGTGTAACCACAGCCAGTCTTGGCTTAAAGAAGCAGCTTATGAGGACTAGTTGCAGCACTAAGTGACCCTGCTGGAGCAAGGCATAAGGTAAACATTTTTCCTTATCTCTCTACCTCTAGATATTACAAGCACTGCTCCACTGCAAAGGTGAATTATTTTTATATTATTGGAGATGGGCTTTAACATTTTGTAGGTTGGAAATTTATCAATAAGTCAGTCAATCATGTAACTAGGTACAATTTTTAAAGGATTAAAAATGACAGACGCCACCATTTTTGAGCATTTACTAACAACCTACCTCTTCCAAGTACTCCCCCAATTGAGCAGCTACATCCACCTCCCAGTTTTTGGTCATATCCCTGATTGGTTGCAGCAGGTGAGTGAACCTTGTTTCCGCATCTTCCATTGTTTATAACTATAAAGGAAACATAAAAGATAACTATTCATGAATCACAAATACAAATATCACAATTATATGACTCAAATTCTTCCAGCAACATACTCTACACCTTTGTATAAAAAACATGATGACCAAAAATTCCACTGTAAAACCAAACAGGAAGTAAAGCTACATTGCTTTTGATAGAAAGAAAGCAGCGCTCGACCGAAATCAGGTTTTTTAACCTAATACAGGGAATGCAAAAAAAAAAAAAAAAAAAAAAAAAAAAAAAAAAAAAAAACACAACCCTTTAGTCATCTATGGTATCGAACTACAGGCCCATTTCACTTCTAAATGTGAATTGCGAAAGTGCTCGCAAACCGACTACTTCCTCTACTCCCCAAAGTGGTCTCTTTGGACCAAGTGGGATTCATCCCCGGACGTAAGGCCAGAGAACACACTGAAAGCAATCAACATGCATCCCTGGCTGTCCTCATCCTCCAAACCTGACTTCTTCCCATCTCACGATGCTGAGAAGGCGTTCGACAGAGTGGCATGGGACTATACGACAGAAGCTCTAAAAGCGTTGGGTTTCCGTTATCACATGCTACATATCATCCTTGCTCTGTACTCCAAGCCAACAGCAAGAATTTGAGTCAATGGTCACCTGTCGGACTCCTCCATTTCGAATGGCACACACCAAGGTTGCCCCTCATCCCCCCTTGTGTTCATACTTACCCTAAAATAAGTAAATACTTATTTCATAGTATCTACTTGTGCCGATTATCTAGTGTTTGCCTATGTCAGTCTTATCAGTTTCAGTTGATAAGACTGCAGTAATGCTGTGGTTTGTGCTCCTGGTTCTTCCCGGGTCCCCCGTGTGCTCCTCGTTCTGTCAGGGTCCCTCTCCGGTCCCCCCCTGTCCTGGATCTATCAGGATGGACAGCAGAGGAAGGAGCCAATAAATCTGTCATTTACCAGCTCCTTCCTTTTCTGAATGCACTCTGTCCACTCATAACTGAGCATCGTAAACTGTGATTACGATGCTTCAGTTTATGAATGGAGAGAAGCCTGTCTCCTGTCCATTCATTTTCAGTGCACCTAAGGCTGCAGAGAAAGGGACTGGGGAATTTGTGTCCTCAGTCCCTTTCCCTTTATCAAAGGGGAGATGTCAGGGGTCTGTTTAGAACCTTGATATCTCACCAAAGCCCCCAACAGGGCTGATAAAAAAAAGGGAAGAATATTTAAAGGTTAAATTGTAAAAATAACACCATCCACTCCCCCTCTCCAAAAAAAGAAAGCATTGTAAAAAAAAAAAAAAAAATAAAAACTACTGACAGCCCACACCTTATCAGTGCCTCCTATCAGTTTTGAACATTAGTGCCACTGTCACACGACATTTAAAAAAAAAAAAAAAAAAAAAAAAGTGTATCGGTATCAGCGAGTACTTTTTTTTTCATCACATAGGGGACAAAAAGTCCCCTATGACAATTTTTAGGCGACAGATTCTCTTTATTGAGATATGCAGGGTCTAAAAGACCTTGCATGGCTCCCCTGTACTCCACTGAATGTTCTGCAATCCGATCTGCATAGCGAGTCGGGGACACCGAGAGCTTAACCCAGAAGTGAAGTCAGAGACGTAGCTTTCCAGGACACATGAAGGAGGAGAAAGCGGATGTCTGCTCTACTCCTTCCCCTCTACACGCCATGGAGATCCAGGGCCCAATAATGGGCAAGCAGAGTACGGTAAGCATGGCAGGACGGCACCGGGGTGTGTGAGCGATCAGACAGCAGCAGAGCAATTGTGTGCGATACCCCCTGCTGTGAGGTCCATACGGACCTGGCAGCGAAAGTGTTAAAGGAGCAGGATCCATTATTTTGTTTTTATGTGGGTTAACAAACGTTTTAAATTGACTTGATTTAAATCAAATCCACCCTGCTTCCATGCATCTAAAAATGCAGCGTTTTTGGGCGCGTGAAGGCACAGCACCATGTTGCTTTGTGTGGTTGCCCTGCAGGTACGTTTTGGAAAAGAGTTTGGGGTCTTTTTCCCTACAGTTACAGCAGCCCATTCAAATAAACAAGCTGCTGTGCCCAGGAAAATGCCCGGGCACGCAGGACCCACAATAATATGAAGCTAGACGTAGGGCTCATTCACAGCAGACCTGCCCAGTGCACAGACAAGGCGATCTGCCACACGTCCGCTTAGTATACTTTACAGGCGTGCGCTGAAGGGACATGCAAACGCACACAGGACGCATTCACGTGCGCCCGCTGATAACATCGAGCCCCTCAGGCATTCTGGGAGCAAACGTTTCTCTGTGCGCATTTCCAAAAACAAGCTTCGCACTTGTGGCGTTATTATTTCTTAATACCCCCAAAGTGACGAGCAAACATGTCTTGTTATGCCCCAAAACGCACGTTACAAAAACATGCAGGCGCTACTGTGGCGTGTTTGTTGTGCATTCAACCGAATGATCGGCCTCATCACTCAGCAAAAAAAAAAAAACAGACGCTTCCCATGGAGGGGCCTCTTTATATAAGGTGAGTGTTATACTCGGTGCTGAACTCATTGTGGGAACAATAAAAATCCGTACAGCTCAGTGACCCTCCTAATATCTCCCCACACCACCAATGGAACGATAATCAACCGACATTCTCATCCGATCTCCTCCACACACCGCCCGACCAGCCCATCCATCCCTCCCCTGCTCACCTTTGTCACACGCCGGTCCGGCTTACATATGATTTTCCAGAAATAAAACCCGTTCCTCGTTTCCGGATCACAGCAATCTCCAATACGCCATTTTGTTTTTCCCGCCTAGTTCACGGCTTTCTCACGCTTCGAATTCCACCAATCAGATGTCGGGAGCTGGGTGTGGTAAGATGGCTGAGAGATGGGTGTAGCAAGATGGCGTCCCGTACGCTGTACAGAAGTGAGCTGACGGGATTCCTCCTTGGTTTCTAT
Organism: Aquarana catesbeiana; assembly: GCF_042186555.1. Lineage (NCBI taxonomy): Eukaryota > Metazoa > Chordata > Amphibia > Anura > Ranidae > Aquarana > Aquarana catesbeiana. The sequence goes on from NC_133326.1 coordinate 132,124,182, forward strand.
TGCGCCCTCTAGTGATTAGTTGTGGAACAAGGGAGCTCTCAGCCTGCAGCCTCCGTCCTGTCTCATATAGACGAACTGAATAGGAAATCAAGCTAATTCGCATACCTCCCAACTGTCCCTGATTTGGAGCAATGTCCCTCTGTCCCTCATTCCTCCTCATTTTGGTCTGATCCATATAGATGTATATAAAATGTACTTTTTTTCTTTCAAAAAGTGTTTCCCAGTGCTAAACCTTTCATCCAATTTCTAAATTGCTGCATTTGTACATTAAAAGCCAATATAAAGGAATAGTAGTGGTAAAAAAAAGCACTTGTGGATTTAACCTTTTTTGGGGGGGGGGGGGGGGGGTTATTCTTCTTTAAGGGGGTGTGACAGGGGGGCATGTCATATACCTACATACATTTGCTAGTAGGTGTCCCTCATTCCCATCTCAAAATGTTGGGAGGTATGTAATCAGCTGTTATTTTCTTCCCCTGAACATAGGATGGAGGTCTGTACAATCTACAAATTTGCAAAGCAAGAATCATGACTGATTGGTTTACCTAAGGGCCCCAGGTCAGTGACGTTACTTCCCTCCCCATGCAATTCAATGGGAATGTTAAAGCAGCACAAAGCAGACAGATGCTGTTTATAGGAAGGTCAAACACAGGTCAGAGGGTCACATGCAGGTCAGAAGGTCAAACACAGGTCAGAAGGTCACATGCAGGTCAGAAGGTCAAACACAGGTCAGAAGGTCACATGCAGGTCAGAAGGTCACATGCAGGTCAGAAGGTCAAACACAGGTCAGAAGGTCAAACACAGGTCAGAAGGTCACATGCAGGTCAGAAGGTCAAACACAGGTCAGAGGGTCACATGCAGATCAGTCTCAACTGTCAATAAATGAATGATCTTAGGACCGGTTCACACCACAATTTCTGCATTCCAAATGCGTTGCTGCATGCATATTTTTGATGTGTTTTTGATGCATTCCAGTGCGTTTTTCCCCTCTCTTTTTTTTCTTCGGGTGGCTTCACACTGTTCTGAACAAAGTGCAGCTAACCCGCGTTCTTTGTGTGGGTTAGGTGCGCTTTTCCATAGACTTCTGGTATGTCCTGCAGTTTTTCAATCATGGGACACTATTCCTCCCACTGAAACCAATAATGGGGCATTAAAAAACTAATTTGCTTGGTCTCCATGGCTGCGCTCTCCGTTGGTTCGAATCTTACCCATCTCATCGCACCTTCAGTGTCACCTACAACTTCACTTCCTCCTCTCAAACTCCTTACCATTGGGGTCCCCCAAGGTTCTGTCCTTGGACCTCTACTATTCTCGTTCTACACATCCTCCCTGGGTCAGCTGATAGCCTCCCATGGCTTCCACTACCATTTATATGCTGATGACACCCAAATCTATCTCTCTGCCCCTCAGCTCACCCCATCAATCTCCTCACACATCACTGATTTACTAACAGATATATCAGCCTGGATGTCAAACCACTTCCTCAAACTCAATCTGTCTAAAACTGAGCTCTTAATATTTCCTCCCCCACGTGCCCCTTCCCCTGACTTATCTGTCAAGATCAATGGTGCATCTATCAGTCCATCCCCACATGCCAGGGTGCTAGGGGTAACCCTAGACTCTGAACTGTCCTTTCAGGCCCGCGTACAATCCATGTCCAAATGATGCCACCTTAGCCTCCACAACATTTCCAGAATATGCCCCTTTTTAACTAATGACACCACCAAGCTTCTAATTCACTCCCTGGTTATCTCTCACCTCGACTACTACAACTCCCTCCTCATTGTATTACCTTTACATAGACTATCCCCCCTTCAGTCCATAATGAATGCTGCTGCAAGACTCATCCACCTTACCAACCTTTCAGTGTCCTCCACCCCTCTCTGCCAATCCCTCCACTGGCTTCCACTCACCCAATGAATAAAATTCAAAGTACTAACAATAATTTACAAAGCCATCCATAACTCTGCCCCCAGCTACATCACCAACCTAGTCCCAAAATACCAACCAAGCCGCTCTCTTCGGTCATCCCAAGATCTCCTGCTCTCTAGCTCCCTTGTCACCTCCTCCCATACTCGCCTCCAGGATTTCTCCAGAGCTTCTCCCATCCTTTGGCACTCCCTACCCCAATCAGTCCGACTGTCCTCTAATCTACCCATCTTTAGGCGATCCCTGAAAACCCTTCTCTTCAAAGAAGCCTATCCTGCTTCTAACTAACACTGTTTTACTTCCTCCATCAGTTCATCCCCCACAGCTATTACCTTTTGTATCAACTGACCCTTCCTTTTTAGATTGTAAGCCCCAACGAGCAGGGCCCTCTGATTCCTCCTGTACCAAATTGGAATGTAACTGTAAGGTCTGCTCTCATGTTGTAAAGCGCTGTGCAAACTGTTGGCGCTATATAAAACCTGTATAATAATTATTCCTCCCACTGACCCCAACGATGGAGCACTGTTCAGCCCACTGACATCAATAATGAGGCACTATTCCTCCCATTGACACCAATAATGGGGAATTATTTCTCCCACTGACACCAATGATGGGGCACTATTCCTCCCACTGACATCAATAATAGGGCACTATTCCTCCCACTGACACCAATAATGGGGTACTATTCCTCCCACTGACACCAATAATGGGGCACTATTCCTTCCACTGACACTAATATTCCTCCCACTGACACCAATAATGGGGCACTATTCCTTCCACTGACACCAATAATGGGGCACTATTCCTCCCACTGACACCAATAGAGGGGCACTATTCCTTCCACTGATACCAATAATGGGGCACTTTTCCTCCCACTGACACTAATGATGCGGCACTATACCGCCTTCTACAGACCAGAGGCGCTATGTCATTTTTTTACTCCACTGACCCCCAAGCCTTAGACAATGTCTACTCCCACTGGCAACAGTCTATCCCACCCCTAAAGTCTGAAGAGCTCTGCATTAGAGGGTGAACCAAGCCAACGTTACTTCCTATTATCTCAACAGCATAGGCGTGCGCACGGGGTGTGCCGGGTGTACCTGGGCACACCCTAATCACCCCGTGCGTGTTAGTGTAGCCGAATGCCGGTGTTCTATCGAGAAATGCCTCCCATTGAAAAATACCCCCGATGGGTCTGCGCATGCGCAGTAACAAACGTCACTCCAGATAATATGTTGATCAGCTGGCGTGACATAAACACAGATCATGCGCAGATCATCTGTGATGTTTTGAGATGGGACGTGTAGTATTCAAAGCTATCAAAACAACAGAGGAAGACCGTACTTGTCAGATTGTGCCTCGCTGTTGCGGGGCGGGTTTTCCATGTGCTGAAGGGCAGGTTTTGTCTGTGTTGCAGGACGGTTTTGGTATGTTGAACGGCGGGTTTTGGCTGTGTCTAAGGGTGGGTTGCAGCACACACAAAACCCACCCTTCAACATACCCACAACTTGCCCCACAACAGCCAGGCTCAATCTGACAACTATGACGTCACGCCAGCTGATCAACAGATCAGCTGGAGTGACATTTGTTACTGCGCATTGCACAGACTCATTGGGGGCATTTTTAGAAGGGAGGCATTTCTCGATAGAACATCGGCTGTCTCCCATTATCTGCTCTGAAATGCTGCAAGAAAGTGTGTAGCCCCCACTGCCTGTGAAACAGTTTCACATTGAACAGATAGTGAGGCTTGTAAGAGCCGCTCAGTGTGTGAAACTGTCATGTAATGTAACTGCTTGCAGAGACCAGCTGTCAAAACTTGGCGTATATGTCAGGGGTGGGCGGGACTGAAAAGCTATCAAACACCAGCCAATGGGATTGGGGCTGGGCGGGCCGCTCTGCGTATGTGGCCCCACCCCCCTTTCTTAAGCAGCCCAATCATTTGGCTGGTGTTTGATAGCTGTTCAGTCCCGCCCACCCTCGACATCAGTGCCAATCGGTGCCGCCTATCAGTGCTCATCAGTGTTGCCTATGAGTGCCAATCAGTGCCACCTGTCAGTGCCAATCAGTGCTGCCTATGATTGCCATCAGTGCCAACCAAGACCACCTATCTGTTCCAATCAGTGCTGCCTATCAGTGCTTCCAATCAGTGCCACCTATCAGTGCCCATGAGCACTGCCTATCAGTACCCATCAGTGCTGCCAATCAGTGTTGCCTATCAGTGCCAATCAGTGCTGCCAATCCCTGCCATCTATCAGCGCCAATCAGTGCTGCCTATCAGTGCCAATCAGTGCCGCCTATCAGTGCCCATCTGAGCTGCCTATCAGTGCCAACCAATGACACCTATCAGTGCCAATCAGTGCTTCCAATCAGTGCCAATCAGTGCCACCTACCAGTGCTGCCAATCTGTGTTGCCTCTCAGTGCCATCTATTAGTGCCCATCAGTGGTGCCAATCAGTGCCCATCAGTGCTGCCTATCAGTGCCCATCTGTGCTGCCAATCAGTGCTTCCTATCAGTGCCAATCGGTGCTGCCTATCAGTGCTTCCAATCAGTGCCACCTATCAGTGCCCATCAGTGCTGCCTATCAGTACCCATCAGTGCTGCCAATCAGTGCCGCTTATCAGTGCCCATCTGTGCTGCCTATCAATGCCAATCAGTGCTGCCTATCAGTATCCCTCAAGGCTGCCAATCAGTGCTGCCTATTAGTGACAATCAGTGCCACCTATCAGTGCCATCGGTGCCAATCAGGACCCATCAGTGCTGCCAATCAGTGCCCATCAGTGCTGCCTATCAGTGCCCATCAGTGCTGCCAATCAGTGTTGCCTATCAGTGCTTATCAGTGCTGCCTATCAGTGCCGCCTATCAGTATCCTTCAGTGCTGCCAATCAGTGCCCATCAGTGCTGCCTATCAGTGCCGCCTATCAGTATCCTTCAGTGCTGCCAATTAGTGCCCATCAGTGCTGCCAATCAGGTTCACTAAATGCTGCCAATCACTGCTGTCTATCAGTGCCAATTAGTGCTGCCAATCAGTGCCACCTATTGGTGCCAATCAGGGCCCATCAGTGCTACCCATCAGTGCTGCCAATTAGTGCCACCCATCAGTGCCAGCAATCAGTGCCCATCAGTGCTTCCAATCAGTGCCCATCAGTGCTTCCAATCAGTGGCGGTTATTAGTGCAAATTAGTGGTACCTATCAGTGCTGCCAATCAGTGCCCATGAGTGCTGCCAATAAGTTCCCATCAGTGTTGCTAATCAGTGCCCATCAGAACTCTGCAGCCAGGCACATTGTCCATGGGGGGCCAGCCTGGTGGGGCACAACTGAAATCTGTTGATGTTTATTAAAGTGGTTGTATAACCCAATGCGAAAGTTGTACCTTTAGGTAAGCTTATGATAAGGCTTACTTATAGGTGCTGTAAATATCTCCTAAACCTGTGCCGTTTAGAAGATGTTTAAATTGTAGTGCGCCGATGATGTCATCGGCGCATGCGCTGTGAAGAAATGTCCCTCCGTGCCGTTTCTTCACTAGCAAGTGCCGTGACTGACAGCTCCCGCACGCAAGCAGGAAAGAACGTCAGGCGACTCTGGCCAGTCACAGAGCTGGAGTCCGCGGCCCCAGAAGGAAGAGGGGTGAAGATGGATACAGCCAACAGCAGGGACAGCGTGGGCATTGATCGCAGGTAAGTGGCACACAATGGGTTAGTATGCGATGCATACTAGCCCATTATGCTTTTACTTTGCAGGTGAAAAGAGAGGAAGTAAAACTCATCAGGGTTTACTTCCTCTTTAATGCCACATGCCAATCTTTAGTATTATAGGTAATCACCACACTACTACTTACAATAAACTACTGGAGGTAAAATAAAAAATGGTGTCAGTAAAAGTCTTGCTGCTAAGCATTGTTATGTGTTTTCACACCACAAAAAAAGTGCAGCGCTAACTTACTGCTCAATAACTTAACAATAATGGTGGAACCCTCTAATGTGTGGAAATCTCAATAAACTTCAATATTACCACAATACTGGTCTCTGTGATATGAAACTTCACATATGATACACATCAAACTGAAAACAAGACATCAAAAATGAAACTTAGCAGGGATGGTGGAAACCCCTCCTATAGATATTTGCCATACAGATTAACTTCAAGTGCAATAATTCCAGTGTTGTATGATTTCACATTCAACACACATCAAAATGAGAATAAGACAAACTTTTTTTAGAAACTTAGCAGGGATGGTGGAAACCCCTCTACAGATAATTGCAATACAAATTGACTTCAAGTGCAACAATTTTTTAGTTGGGAGGTTCACACCATTATAGCACTTTGTATTTTTTATTTTTTAGATTGTTACACTTACACTTAATTTTATATGTTTTAGTTACTATTATAATGTGAATTTTTGCACTTGAAGTCCATTTTCCACCACCCTTGCTCAGTCCATGTCTTTATGGACCTTGCTTTGTGCAATGGTGACCAGTCATGTTGGAACAGGAAGGGGCCATCCCCAAACTGTTGCCACAAAGTTGGGAACATGAAATTGTCCAAAATGTCTTGGTATGCTGACGCCTTAATGCCCCGTACACACGGACGGATTTTCCGACGGAAAATGTGTGATAGGACCTTGTTGTCGGAAATTCCGACCGTGTGTGGCTCCATCACACATTTTCCATCGGATTTTCCGACACACAAAGTTTGAGAGCAGGATATAAAATTTTCTGACAACAAAATCCGTTGTCGGAAATTCCGATCGTGTGTACACAAATCCAACGCACAAAGTGCCACGCATGCTCAGAATAAATAAAGAGATGAAAGCTATTGGCCACTGCCCCGTTTATAGTCCCGACGTACGTGTTTTACGTCACCGCGTTTAGAACGATCAGATTTTCCGACAACTTTGTGTGACCGTGTGTATGCAAGACAAGTTTGAGCCAACATCCATCGGAAAAAATCCTAGGATTTTGTTGTCGGAATGTCCGAACAAAGTCCGACCGTGTGTACGGGGCATAAGAGTTCTCTTCACTAGAACTAAGGGGCCAAGCCCAACCCCTGAAAAACAACTCCACACCATAATCCACCCTCCACCAATTGATTTGGATCAGTCCACAAAGCAAGGTCCATAAAGACATGGGTGAGCGAGTTTGGGGCGGAGGAACTTGACTGGCCTTCACATTAGAGTGGAGACTGTGAGACAGGCCTTCTCGTCCAACATCAGTGTCTGACCTCACAAATGTGCTTCTGGAAGAATGGTCAAACATTCCCACAGACACACTCCTAAACCTTGTGGACAGCCTTCCCAGAAAAGTTGAAGCTGTTATAGCTGCAATGGTTGGACCAACTCAATATTGAACCCTATGGACTGAGACTGGGATGCCTTTAAAGTTCATGTGCGTGTAAAGGCAGGCAATAATTTTGGTAATATAGTGTGTACATACTTGTCAACAATCCTGATTTTCCTGGGACAGTCCCGATTTTGGGACCCTTGTCCCGGCTAAAAACCCGGGACTTTGCTTTTGTCCCGGGAAATCAGGACTGTTTTTCGCACCGGAGCTGCTTCTGGCTCCAAAAATATGCGCGCCGCTGCCATGAGATCTCTTTCGTGTTTCCCCTGGCTTTCGGCTGAGACCCGAAATCTGCCCCTACAGTCCAGCTCCTCCTAATCTCCGCCCCTCCAGCCCTCTGCACTGCAGCTCCTCCCACTCTCCCTCGTAATGTTATGTCTACCGTCCCCGCACGTGCCCCCTGTTTTCATGGTGTTGTATTGAGACAGTTTTCCCCCATGAAAACCGGGGGAGGGGGAGGTAGATGGCCGAATAACATTGCGACGAAGAGTGGGAGGAGCTGCAATGCAGAGGGCTGGAGGAGCGGAGATTAGGAGGAGCTGGACTGGAGGCTGGAGGGACGGATTTCTGATCTCAGCCGAGAGCCAGGGGAAGCAGGTTTTCTGGGGGAAACCGATTTCGGCACAACGGTCTGTGAGAGGCAGAGCCTAGGGACTGTACTGCACTGGGGACGCCTGATGTAAGGAGGCACTCCACTAGAGACGCCTGATGTAAGGAGGCACTCCACTGGAGACGCCTGATCTAAGGAGGCACTCCGCTGGGGAGGCCTGATGTAAGGAGGGACTCCGCTGGGGACACCTGATGTAAGAAGGGACTCCGCTGGGGACGCCTGATGTAAGGAGGGACTCCGCTGGGGACGCCTGATGTAGGGAGGGACTATACTGGGGAAGCCTGATGTAAGGAGGGACTCCGCTGGGGACACCTGATGTAAGGAGGGACTCTGCTGGGGACGCCTGATGGCATCTGTTAGCAGGCGACGTGGCAAGTGACACACTCGGGGCTCCCACTGATTCTGCATTATGCTGAGTTGAACTATTTCATTATATATTATAATGTAATAATTCATCCTGACACCATAACAACCATGGGGCCGGGATGATTGAAGCGCTAACACCAGGTGTTTGGAGTATCTTTATCTGCTGATTGTTAAACCTTCTGTAATACACATATTTCTATTGCGGTGTAGGATCTGGGCCTGCTGTCTGTCCATCCCTCTTTCTTTCCCCTTCCCTCCCTATTTCTTTCTTTCTCCTTCTATCCTCAGACTCGGACCACACCCATTTTGAGACACACACCTTTAAGCCACACCCACTATTTGTTTCAACCACGCCCATTTTTCACCACAGCGCGCTCAGTTTGCTGCATTTTCCTCTACACCACACCTTAAAACGAATACCCTGCCCCCTAATTATAATAAGACTCCAATAGGCTTTACACACCTATGCTCTACAGCAGGGATATGCAATTAGTGGACCGCCAGCTGTTGCGAAACTACAAGTCCCATCATGCCTCTGGGTGTCATGCTTGTGGCTGTCAGAGTCTTGCTATGCCTCGTGGGACTTGTAGTTCTGCAACAGCTGGAGGTCCGCTAATTATATATCCCTGCTCTACAGGTTTTTCTCTTATAACTTTCAGTTGCTGCAATTTCTTGATATTAATAAAGCTTGTAAAATGTATACAAATGTAAAAAAAAAAAATCAGTCCATTATTTCCTGTTCCGTTTTTGGTGACTAAGAACACTTTTTACCGCTCTCAGGGGTTCTTGGACATTTCCATGAGGCGCATGCGCTCTACATACAGGACTGTCCAGCGTTATCCGGTGCTACGCCGCTCGTTTCATGTACTGCGCCTGCGCGGTAGGAAGTGCACAGTTTGAATGAGAGCCACACGCATGCGCTGTGCGTAGGGGCGAGCGGCGCTTTGTAATACGCATGTGCGAACCGTCCACGTTGTGACTCATCCAGTGGAGCTGCAAAGAGCGGAAAGTCTGCAAGAATGGGGGAGCAGCGTGTGGTGCGGGGTGCCTTCCTATGGGGGATGAGTGGGATTTACCTGTCTGCTTTTTTGTCCCTGTATACACAGATTCCAGGTATGTGTGTGCATGCCATAGTGGGGAATAATAATGGTGTGTGCTTGCAGATGGTATAGAACGCCCAGTCCTCACACATATAGGCGGTCATTGATACTTTACTTTGGAGCAGATCACTAGGTTTGGTAACAAAGGTGGGTTCAGTGCTTGTTTCATTTATTGCATTCACAGATGTTTTCTTAGTACACTTGTTCCACTACAAAGTAACTAATGTACATTATTTAGCATTAGGATCATTATGGTTTGCTATGTATGTATGTGTATATATATATATATATATATATATATATATATATATATATATATATATATATATATATACACACACACACAGAATGATCCTGATGCAAAATAACATGTACAATAGTTTGTACTGTAACAAGTGTGCTAATAAAATATCTATATATAAATCTCTCTCAATTTTATAAGTAATAGAATCAATTTACACATTGCAGCTTACTAGTCCTTAAAGCTGTAGTAGACTTGAGTTTAAACTTGTCCCTACAAGGAAGCTTATAATAAAGTTTTTTTACCTTGAATATCTCCTAAACTTGCGCCGTTATGTGCCTGAAAATAAAAAATTGCGCTGTTTAGCGGATGCTCACACTAGCGCATGCGTAGTATGCTCTGCATTCAGTGATCTCAGAGAGCGCCGTGCTGCAAGGCTGACTTCTGTAAATATGCATGAGGTTGACGTCATTGTGGCGCAGCCTTTCAAACTTCTGGAGGGGGCGAACCTGGAATAAAAAATCGGGAGAGGTGACAGCTCAGCACTGGAGGGTTGCATGTGAAAGGTCTGCCTATCAAATAAAATGTTGACCTTCACACTGAAATGTAACTTTGATCCCCTTACTCCCCCATCCCTACACATACACAGCAACGTGAAGCTACCCTCCCCCCTCCCTTTTATTTAAATTTATATATACACATTTTCAAATTCCATGTTATGGCAATTCAAATGCTTTGCAATTATTCCCCCATCCTCCTCCTAGGTGAGAATGTAGTGCTCCACCTCCTGGTGTCTCCTGAGATATGCACATATCCCAGAAGGCATTGGCTTCCATATTGCAGATGGAAAGAGAAGGGCAGGTCTGGCTTCACATCATTGGGGGCCGCCGCCTTAACCCAGAATAGACAACTGGCTTCCGATGATATCGCGGAAGAAGATTGCAGCAGGGCACCCATCATTATATAAGAAGGGGTTTTTAAAAATGAAAAGGGGGGTGGAGGGGAAGTTCCCTTTTAAAAGGGCTGTCCCCATTAGTTTCCAGTTTGTCTTTTTTTTTTTTTTCCCTGTTTATTTTTACCTGCAAGCAAAGTTTTAAAAATAAAAATACATTTTTCTTACTTTGTAAATCTTCATTCCACTATGTCAAGATTGTTTTACTAAGTAAAATCCTCCAGAACAGATGCTCCAAATTCACTATAAAGAAGTACTCAACACTACAGCCATATATCACATGTATGTCTGCAAAAGTGTGCAAACAGTGCTGTGATCAACAAGTGTTACTGTTTAAGCCTAATTAGCGTCTACAGTTTTGGCCCGTACACACTATGAGAAAATCGGGCGAACGGTCGGCCAGTTTTCCTTGATATTTCAAACTAAGTCGGAACCGAGGATAGAAATAATGTACAACACAGGGTTTTTTATTAGTTGTTTCTGATCATATGCAGTCTTTTGTATCACACGGTACACGTTAAAGTGGAGAATTTTTGGAGAAAATTTTTTTTTTTTTACTCACCTCTAAATGCCTGTTGCTAGGGGGTCCCTCGTAGTCTGCCTCCTTCGGTGCCTGGGCTTCTGACCTCACTTCCCTCAGCGAAGGAAGGGAGATCGCCTCTCCCCCCCTCCCTCTTGTCAATCATCTGGGACACGTGACCGGTCCCAGATGATTGCGGGGCACAGCTCGCGCATGCGCAGTGGGTGCCCGGCTGTGAAGCCACAGCCGGGCGCCCACAGTTAAAATGCCGGCTCCACTGAGTTGGGGGGGGAACCAGCGGACCTTTGATCCCCCCGCATCAGTGGACCCTGGGACAGGTAGGTGTCCGAATATTAAAAGTCAGCAGCTACAGTATTTGTAGCTGCTGACTTTTTTTTTTTTTTTATGGGAACCCCGCTTTAAATGAAAGTTGTTCATTCTGTTCCCGCATGAGAACAATTTTGCTATTTGTTCCTTCTGAAATTTTTTCGTCTGGAAGGTTGGAATCGGCTGTGGAAAGTTGTGTTCGCACTTTTAGAAAATCGTACGATCGTTGCTGACGTGCTATTGCAATGGTATTTTCTAAATTTGGTACGATAAGATGGTTGAATAAATAAGTGTAAACGTGCTGTGAAACATATTACACTTGTAAATCTCAATACTGAGAGCCCTCATGTTATAGTGCAAACAGGTCTTTTACCAAACATATCAAACTTATTCCAAAAAAACAATTCAAATCAAGAAAAAAAGTGCAACAAACTGTTCATATAATTTTTGATATGTAAAACGCTCAAGATAGTCCCAAAAAAACTCTTCTGTAATAGCTCAGGCAAATTTTAATTGTGTCTTCAACTAAAACAATAATAATAAAGAAACAAAACCAAAAAAATCTTCTTGTGTTGATCTCACCACACCTTTGTGACAAACCACCACCACTTATGTCCAAAATGACTCACCAGATATCATGTTGGTGCGGCCAGCAACCAACGCATTTCCTTTCTAGGTAATCCTCTGCAGAAACCATACAGGTTGCATATACATTTTCTACCAGGGATGAGAGTTCTTGATACAAGCACTAATCCCCAAGATACAATTATAGAAATTGGGCAAGCGAGGATGGGAGTTTAAAGGTGCAGAATTAATTAACTTTGAAAAATGATCAATTTCATCATTTTATTGAACAAACATATATAAAATTGAAAATTATTTTTTAAAAAGAACCAGCACATAAACATCATGCGGTCGCAGTACAAAGGTTTGTTTCCTCAAACACGTGCAATCCTTTCCCGATGTCACAGATCTTTCAGATCCTTAGGTGCCCTATGTTTAAATGTAAAAGAGAAGACTTTGCATAGCATAAAAATGTTTAAAAAGCCTCAAATTTATTTAAAATAGTGCACTCATATAAACGGTGTCCAGATCTGTGACATCGGGAAAGGATTCCACGTGTATGGTTTCTGCAGAGGATTACCTAGAAAGGAAATGCTTTAGTTGCTGGTAGAACCAGCATGATATATTTATTGTTTTTTTATTGTTTTTTTTTTGGGGGGGGGGGGGGGGTGAGCAGTGAAACACAGAGAAATGCTCTGAACCAGAACATAAATATCATCCAAAACCTGACAGATGCTGGAACCCTTTCTCTCGCAATTCCAAGCTACAAAAAAACAAAGTTTTGGGTTAGAATTGGGCTTTATGCCTAGAACTAGCAGAACCCTGACCTGTTAATCTGTATATAGCAGTAAGCTGTAAGCTATTACAGCTACTGGAATGTCGTTGGCCGTAGCTTTAATTTATACATCACTTGTGTATTTAAACCAGCATTTCTCAACCATGGTACCACGGAACCCTGGTGTGTGGTCTCAGCTCATAAGAGGTGCCGTGCTGCTTCTGGTATTTTCACACGGTGTCATCTATTTCCATGGTTCAGGTGGGCTGGACCACAATGGAAACATTGAGGCAGTTTCAGGGTTGGTGGCATTCACTGTAGCTGTAGTGAAATGAAAGGGGGAAACTGAGAACACAAAAGTGCTGAGGACTCCGATTTAGAGGTGGGTGGAAGGCTCTGATGTGAAAGGAGGCGGGAGAACTGAGGACTCTGATGTGAAAAGTGGGGAGGAGGAGGACGAGGACTGAGGATGTGAAAGGTGAGGGACGCACACTAATGTTAAAGACGGTGTGTCTGAGAACTTCTGATGTGTGGGGGGACTCCATTTTAGACTGGGCTGCCTTTGAGGTTTTGCACGTATTCAAAGGGAGTTGTGAATATTTCTAAACGGGTTCATTTATCGTTTCAGGATTGTATGGACGTGAAGGAATCTTGCCTGCTTGGAGGATGCTCCGCTTCACCGGTAAAGGATTTTTGGAACAACTGATGGACTCACCTACTCTACTCTGGTTAGGTCCCAGGGTAGGACTGGATACAGAGCAGGGACTGGAACTCCTCTGCTTACTAGGAGTTCTCCTTTCTTTGGGTGCTATGCTTTTTAGTGTCCTTCGTGATAGCCTGGTGTTTCTTCTGCTGTGGATCCTCTACTTATCTGTCTATCAGGTGTGTTTGCCTCATGTATCCAGAATATGTACCCCTTTATTACTGAAAAGGGTCAGACTGCTTAGACTTGTTGCCAGCTTGGCATATAAATGAAAGGTTAGGAAGTATGAAAGGTTTAAGTGGAACTTTAGTCAGAAAATTAAGTCCTGCAAGATCACTTCAGGCTGGCCCCTTTTGCAGGTAAATCTGTAAAACATTAAAAATAAGTGTGTATACTTTCATAATCCAGGAATACACTGTCTCACCCTGCTCTGCACATGCTCAGTTGTTCTCTATTTTTAGGCACTTTTACGCACTGAAGAATTTGTAGAGACAGATCTTCTGACAGCCTTAAAGAGGAATTAAACCCTCTTATCCTTTACTGCCAAGGAAGTTGCTTCTATTTAAACTGCAACTGCCATGATGCTGCACATGTGATCAGTTATGACACCAGCCATTTGAAGGTTTAACAGTTTGGTTGAGGACACAAGCAATTGTGACAGTTAGTAATCCCGGCATTCCAGGAATGTAACTTTTTTGAAACTGTTAAATCGATGGGTTTAATTCTGCTTTATAATTGACTTCTGTTCAGGTGCTCTGGGCTTCAGCAAAATGGCAGCCTCCGATGAGAAAAAACTGGAGCAATGCTGGAGGCAATTTACAGTGCACGCTCATTTTGGTAGCATATTTATTAATGTAGAATGTATTTTCCTTGCTAAAGAAAATTATTTTGTATTAGTTGTTATGGGTGTTGTTCTGCTTTAAAGATACGGATACTTTTTTTTTTTTTTTTTTCTGTAAAATGGCTACTGCTGACATGTTGCTCAGATGCTGAGTTCTTACCACCAGGTCCCCTGAGATAATTCAAAGTGCTGGTACTCATATCTTTGCAATTTCAGATCTTTAGGAAAACATTCCAAAGACTTACAATGATTTAGTTATAGGGCGTACACACGGTCGGACTTTGTTCGGACATTCCGACAACAAAATCCTAGGATTTTTTCCGACGGATGTTGGCTCAAACTTGTCTTGCATACACACGGTCACACAAAGTTGTCGGAAAATCCGATCGTTTTAAACGCGGTGACGTAAAACATGTACGTCGGGACTATAAACGGGGCAGTGGCCAATAGCTTTTATCTCTTTATTTATTCTGAGCATGCATGGCACTTTGTGCGTCGGATTTGTGTACACACGATCGGAATTTCCGACAACGGATTTTGTTGTCGGAAAATTTTATCTCCTGCTCTCCATCTTTGTGTGTCGGAAAATCCGATGGAAAATGTCCGATGGAGCCCACACACGGTCGGAATTTCCGACAACACGCTCCGATCAGACATTTTCCATCGGAAAATCCGACCGTGTGTACGGGGCATTTAGTGTTTTTGAGTGCTATTTTTAAAATGGTGAAAACACTTGGTTTATGTAACCTAAACCTTACATGGTTGGCATTTATCCAGATGGTCATACACGAGTGCCAAATACCGGTAAATAAAATGAAAAGATTACTGTTGCAGATGGTGTTGGTAGCATTATATTTGAGTTATCGCTGATTTTCTAACCTTTTCCAGGTATCGTAATCCTGCTATTTTGCTGTGTAACAGAACAACTAGCATATAATAGGCCAGCCTATAAATCCTGTCCGCATTGGTGCCACCCAAGGTAGAGTGTTACAGTAAAGATACTGTGTGGTACCAATGAAAGCCTATGCATTGTGTTCATTTCCAGTTTTATTTAAAGGCTAAGATCACCTTTAAAAAAGATGATTGCACATTTTCTTTACCTGCAAAAACAAGTGCATTTATTTTTTATTTTTTCCTCAGGAGCCTTCAGAGGCAATTTCAGTATTCTTCAGACACTGCCAACAGCTTTCTGCTCATACTGCTGTACGGGTGTTCTGTTTGACAGCTATAGGAAGTGTTAATAAAGAGCGCTCACCAGCGACCTTGCAGTCCATTGAGAACTAAAAGCCATCTGCTGCGGTGGCAGACAGGACTTTGTAGTTCGTTTGTTCATTCATTCACAGATTCCTGTGAATGAATGATGCAGCCCTGCACAGCCACGCTGTTTTTAAAGCGGAGTTCGAACTTCCGCTTTATCCGATTCCTCCCCCCTCAAGTGCCACATTTTGGCACCTTTCAGGGGTGGGGAAGGGGGAGCAGATACCTGTGTTTTTACAGGTACCCTGTCCCCACTTCCGGGAGACTGGGCCACTGCAAATTACATCAGCAGCTCAGTCCGCCTCCTCCCTCCCCTTCTGCCAGGCCAGTGAGAGAGCGCAGCGCTCTATGTGCAGTAGGGACCCGGTCGTGAACGTGAAACGCTACACTCCTGGGTTCCCTTACCCACAATCGCAACGGCAGCACCCAACCAGCCGATGGAAACATTAGCTGTGGTGCTGACATCGTTGGACTCCAGGAGAGGTAAGTGTCCTAATTTTAAAAGTCAGCAGCTACAGTATGTGTAGCTGCTGACTTTTAATTTTTAAAGGGGCGGACGGATCTCCGCTTTAAATTATGACATCATGTACGGTGAGAGAAACCCTCATCTGCTGTCGTGGGGGGGCGGTTTGTGAGGTGCCAGGACTGGTTCATAGTAACATGTTACACACTAAATATTGGTGTACCATATTAATAAAGGGGAACTGCCTTTAATATAGCTCAGGGCGGATGTTGATGTGGATTTTAAACTCACATGTAGCCAGTGAAGTGAACAGCCACAGGTGATACACAGGGATGAAACAAATCTCCCTACATAAGTTTTACATGTATATCTGCTGTCTTCACCTTTATATATTCTTTAGAATTCTTATCATGGTAAGAATTTTAATTCCCTCATTCAGCAGTAGGAGTGTCATTCTGACACATTCTGTGTGACAGCTGATTGGAGGAAAGGCACACCCCTCCACATTGGCAGAAGAAGTAAAATGCTTTCAGAGCTGTACTTTGACAAGGCAAGCTCAGTGCTAATCTATTTATAGCAACCTCCCAAGACGCACATTCCAGGCTGCTTTTATCTCCCATCTCTGAGAACTTGTCAGAAGTTATGCTGATAACAGAGGTACGGAGCAGCATGAACACAAGGGACTTAGTGCTTCGGAGAGAGATAAGAAAACACTACAGATATGTGCTTAGGTCAAATTTCATGAATCGGGTTTACATCCACTTTAAGTTATTGAAATGTAACGAAGCTAGCAATTCAGAAGGCGACTTAGCTTGCATGATAGTTTTGCCAAGCTCTTTTGCAATTGGGATATTTGTATTTAAAACCATATTTTCTATTCTGTTTCTACAGGTCGGACAAGTTTTTCTGTATTTCCAATGGTAAGTGCTTCATTTGCAGCAATCTGTTTCTATAAAGCCCAAACTAAGGACATTTTAAAAATCCTTGGGACACAGCCCCACTGCAAGGGTTAAAGCGGTAGTAAACTGGAAAAACAAAACTCGAGCAATGACGTCACTCCTGTCCATGCAGGCGGGACTCGTGAACATGGCATGGTTCTCTCAATAGACAGCATGCCGTCCATTGAGCGTGCAGTGCAAATGCACCAGTGATGTCACAGGCTAATATTATTGTAACTATCTTCTAAACAGTGCATTTTTAGGAGATATTTACTGTACCTACAGGTAAGCCTTATCCGCTTACCTGTAGGTACAAGTAAAGAAGGTGGGCTTTCCTACCACTTCAACTGTTTGTTTAGTCAAGGGGATAATGAAAGCACTTGAACTTCCGTTCCCCTGTCCCTGTCCTTTCGGCATTAACTCATCCAATGCAGGGCTATGAATCTTGATGATGTCAGGACCTTAGACTGCACTAGTGTGGAAGAGAAGGCACTGCAAGGACCGGTCTAGCAGTTCAGTGGATCGGAGGAGCTTCTTTTCGACGCCTCCTACACCTAAATGAGTGATTAACCCTTGCAGTGTGGGCGCAGCCCCTGTGCAAGAGATCATTAAGTTTCCTGGAGTTGGGATTTAATGAATGCAACCCATAGTGGAACAGAATGTTATTTTCTATTTATTATTTCAGGGACAGCCTTCTATTAGAAGTAGGATTTCTAACAATATTGGTGGCTCCACTGCATGCTTTACGTTCAAAGACAAATACCTGGATTCCTCATGATGGCATCACATTCTGGCTAATTCGATGGCTGCTTTTTAGACTTATGTTTGCATCTGGAGTTGTAAAACTAACTAGCCGGTGTCCCACATGGTGGGGTTTGACAGGTGAGGCCAGTTGTGTTACTTACTTTCATTTTTCTACTATTCTCCTTTTGAAATTCTGCTTTTTTTTTTTTTATTTTTTTTTTTTTTTTTTTCCCCATCTTCTAATCTATACAATTATGACTATAAAATGTTGCTTCTTCCCTATCACCATTCTCCTTCCTTGGATATTGGATCTTCATTCTTTACTATGTTTCTTGTCAGAAAATGATGGGAGCATTTTAATGGGCAGGCATAGATGCCATTCCTTACGAAGTGCTTTTTTTGTGACCTCAGTCCTAGAGGTTTGGCAGAAAGGGGTACTTTGTCTAGTATCTCTGATCTTTATACCAGAGCTTCTAATATCCTACTGCTAGGGTGGACATGGATGGATCAAAATTCAGCTGGTTAAAAGATGAGTTCAACTTTGGGAACATGTTACACCCTTTTTTAGGCTGGAACATGTAACATGTTCCCACTGCTGCAGCCGCTCCCCACTGCCCTCTCTCCCTGTAATAGCAGTACTGAGAGAAGTTCCCCGTACTAGCTGTCACTTTTTTAACCACTACCCCGGACCATTTGGCTGGCCAAAGACCAGAGCACTTTTTGCGATTCGGCACTGCGTCGCTTTAACTGACAATTGCGCGGTCGTGCGACGTTGTACCCAAACAAAATTGACGTCCTTTTTTCCCCACAAATAGAGCTTTCGTTTGGCATTTGATCACCTCTGCGTTTTTTTTTATTTTTTGCGCTATAAACAAAACAAAAAATAGCGACAATTTTGAAAAAAAATTATTTTTTACACTTTGCTATAATATCCCCAAAAAAATATATTAAAAAAAAAATTTTTTTTCCCCTCAGTTTAGGCCGATATTCTTCATATTTTTGGTTAAAAAAAAAAAATCACAATAAGCGTCTGGTTTGCGCAAAAGTTATAGCGTCTACAAAATAGGGGATCGTTTTATGGCATTTTTATTTAAAAAAAAAAAATTATATATATATATATATATATATATATATATATATATATATATATATATATATATATATATATATATATATATATATATATATATATATATATATATATATATAATTTTTTTTTTTTTTTAAATCGCTGATAGCTGCCATTACTTGTGTGTGTCTAAGTAATGGCGGCTATCAGCGATTTTTATCAGGACTGCGACATTATTGTGGACAGATCAGACACTTTTGGCGCGATTTTGGGAACATTCACATTTATACAGCGATCAGTGCAATTAAGAATGCATTGATTACTGTGTAATTACAGGGAGCTGTGATCAGTGTCCTGTCGCTAGGCAGAACAGCTAAATGCTTGTTTACATCAGCATTTCCCCGTTCTTCCTCTCCGTGAGACGATTGCGGGTATCCTCGCAGACATCGAGTCCGCGGGACCCGCGATCACACCCACGGAGGTCGCGGCGGGCGTGCCCGCAAACCGCTTCTTAAAGGGCAATGTACAGGTACGTTAATCTGCCTGTACGTGCCCTTCTGCCGACGTATATCGGCGTGAGCCGGTCGGCAAGCGGTTAAAAAAAAAAACAGCCGCGTCATTCATTCACAGAGCTCTGTGTATGAATGAACTACAAGTCTCAACATCCTTTGCGGCTGACGGTACACAGTTCTCAATATACTACCCTGGCGCCGTTGAGCGCTGTGGTAGTTCATTGATTCTTCTGTCAATGTGAAACTGCCTGGCCATACAAAATGTGGGCAGGCAGCACACACTTACTGTTTATAGGAGTCCTGCATGACAACCGCAATCTGCAGATCATGGGTGCAATGCTTTCCAGGCTCCTATGAGAAAAAAAAAAAAAAAGATGGTAAATGCACAATTTTTTCTTATTTTTTTTGTTTTACCTGCAAAATGTGCATTTATATATTTATTAAAAGCAAACTTATCCTTTTAAGCAGGGACTGGATGAATTTCTATCTCTCTATGGTTGTTCCCACTCGACAGAGTTTGATTTATTGATTGACTTCTATCAAATAGGAATCTTGGCACACTTGTCAATCAGCAGCTGCAGCCACTGATCAGTGTATTCAAGGGAAGAGAGAAGAGCAGCGCCATCCAAGTTCAGTAGATAATGAATTTACAGGCAAATGTGAGACAGCAACTTTGTGTGTGAACACATCAGCGCTTTTGGTATATGTTTGATCATCGGCTCTGGAGGACGACTCTGTCGGTGGAAGGCAGTACAGCCAGTGGTACTGGCTGCGCTTGTGGCTTCCAGCGCTTCCTGGTGGCTCAGGTGCACTTGGAGATGTCCGGCGATGTCACTTCCACTTTCGGATGCCTGCGTTTTGGAGCATGCGTGCCCCTTTTTTCAGGCAATTGGAGTCGCACACTGTAACTTGCTGACTTGCATTTGCCAATAAATTCATGATCTGCTCCACTTAGATGGTGCTGCTTTTTTTCTCTTTCCTTGTATATTTGCAGAGTCCCTTCTAGCTCATTTAGGAGCTCTGCAGCCATCTAGCACCAGGAACTTTTACTCAAAAGAACTTTTATCCTCAGCCTTGTGAACTGTTATATACAGACCCCATACTGGGCTCTCTGTTTTCTGTCTCATACCAGTTCCATCATGCTTATAGTGTGCCAATGTTGTTTGCATTGTCTTCTGATCAATGTATTCTGATATATTATTTTCATTATCTTATAGTGCAGCGCTGCTAAATAAATTAAATTACTCCTCAATGGTATAAATTCGTATATATGCAAATTTCTCAAATAATATGAAACATCAGTCCATAAATAGAAACAATAAGTGTCTATTCCACCGCTGTGTTCCTCCGTCCTCCAACAGAAAATATTCCCCAAATTGTGCACACAGTCACCAGCTGTAATACCTACTCACCTCAAGAATGAGTTCAGTGAACTCCGATAATGGTCTCTTTCGTTCCACTATGATCCTCAATCTCCCTCCTCCACACCCAGACTTCTGCTCAGCGTCAGCTCTCTCATCTTTGTAACCTCAAGGATGACTTCAATGGATTCAGATAATGATCGCTCCTGTGTGAAAACCCCGCAACAATCAACAATCTCATTCCTCCACTGCCAGGATTCCGTTCAGCTACACATCTCTCAACTCCGTTGTCACGTGTAATCACAAACACAGACTACATAGTGCTCTCTGTATACTTATTTATTAAAAATAGCCCCAAGAAAGGCACACTTACAAGAATTATTTTTTAAATTTGCATGTACATAAAATCTCTTACGTCCGTGTGTGTGCGTGTGTGTGTATGTATATATATATATATATATATATATATATATATATATATATATATATATATATATATATATATATATATATGTACTATATTAGAGCCCTTAACCCTCTATTTATGTATTACAAAAACCTCATATTCATCTATGGGCAGCTTTAATCTGTGTTTCTCTGTGAACTCATGCCCCTTAAGGCCTGTACACACGATACGAAAATCTGATGGAAAAATTCATACGACGAGCTGTCTGACGATTTTCGGATCGTTAGTACAATGCTTTCGACAGGCGATTTTTTTTTTTTTTTTTTTTTTTTTTTTTTTTTTTTTTTTTTTTTTTTTTTTATTCTGTCGTACTAAAATTTTCGCATTGAGTAACCTCTTCACTTTTGACATGAGACTAGCATGCCACAAAAATCTAAACCTGTGTACGAGGCTTTAACTACTTAAGGACCACTTGCTGTCGTTGTACATCAGCTGTTTGAAGAGGAATACCATATAAATTATATAAATATATATATTTATATAATTTATATTTATGGGGTTCTAAGTAATTTTCTAGCAAAAAAAAAAAAAAATGATTTTAACTTGTAAACACCAACTCAAAAATAGGCCCGGTTCTTAAGTGGAACACAAATTGTGTGGGTTGTTTTTTTTTTTTTTTTTTTTTTTTTTTTTCTCCTTTTAAGCAGTGAGTAGAATCTTCCATAGGAGGCAAGCAATGATGGTAGTGTTGGATAATGTGGAAGGTTTTTGTTGTTGTCGGTGTCCCTGATATACTGAATTCTTTCCAGGTCAGACATTAAACTGTATGGGGAACAAAGGGAGATCCCTTATGCAGAGGTAAAAGTTTATTTTGCCACAGTGCAGAAAAGGGCATTGTGATACGTGTGAAAATAATAAAAAAAACTTTTCAAGAAATGATCTTATGTTTTTAGTTATGTATTCATTTTTACAATTGTTCCCTCTTTCTTAGCTCTTACCTATCACTATGAGACCCAGTGTATCCCAACTCCAGCTGCCTGGTTTGCCCATCAGCTTCCTGTGTGGTTCCAAAAATTATCAGTAGTGGCTACATATGTCATAGAAATTGGGATTCCATGGCTTTTCTTCCTGCCTTCCCGAAGGCTTCGTCTTTTTTCATTTTATTCTCAGGTAAGTTTTTATTATGCAATATAATTTTAATTTTCAATACCAGTCTACAGAATGCAATCTGTAGACATTAATATTTCACTGTTAGGCTACATTCATACTAGGCTCCTGTGTTGAGCAGCTGAAATTATCTGGGAAGTTTAAACAATCTTTGTTTTCCCAGGTTAAGTTCTCTTGCCTTTTTTTTTTTAATGTACTTGCATCCAGGCAAGTACTAGCCATTGGGACTACCAGGAGTTTCCCGGTGGGCCTATGGCTCAGTGGGCCAGTTTTAGGCTGTCAGTTGGCATGTCTGTCCCAGGCATTCAATTACAATACAGTGTCCCAGAATGAAACTAACACAGCTAGCCACCCTGCCAGGTACATTGTACTACCTGGTTGGGAATGCCTACCGCATGGCGTCTAGCAACCAGTGGCATCACGCACACACAGTGAGGCCCCCGCATTCAAAGCGGAGGAGGCCTAGTGCTAAATTCCACCCACCTCCTCCTCAATCTTCTCTGGTCAGGTGCCGCGGCATGCTTAGCTTCAAAGGGACGGACTCGATGTTGTGATTGGAGGAGCCCGATGGTCTGATTGGGCACCTGGCACTGTCACCAAAGGACTCTGTTGTTTCTCCGGCCGGGAGATGGATTGGAGGAGTTCCACCTCCCTCCACCTGACTAATACCTCTTCCCCTCCGGTCCTGAGATCATCTTCTGTATGCAGAGATAGGCTGCAGACTTCTTCTCCCTGCCTGACTGAGGGACCTGAGAGAGAGAGAGGTACTATTGGGCTCATCACCAGGAGTTTGGGGGTCTGGGCATTGGGAGGCAGCTGGTTACAGAGTTCTCCGGTCAAGAAGCTCAGAAAGTGAGTCGGGCCCCATCTGGTCATATACCACCCCCTCCACACCTGGTTATATATACACCCACCCCTCACCTGGTCATAAACCACCCCCACCCGAGTGGGCCCCCAAAAGCTCTGGGTCTCCGTATTACTAACAACCATTATTGGCCCAGAGTCGGGAACTTCGAGCTATTGGCCTCCTGTTTTTGTGTGTGCTTGCAAAATTTAAGTGACCTCTGGACACACAGATTCCATTCTCCCCAAATGCTTAATTATACCATTAAACATATTTTTTTGTATTTAGAAATGTCCTAAGAATGCATACAATGCAAGTTTGTTAATGCCGATGTGAGTTAATAGTTTCCTTCTTTGCTTTCTTAGGTTCTCTTACAGGTTCTCATCATACTTACTGGAAATTACAATTTCTTTAACCTGCTTACCCTGGTTCTTTGCATTCCTCTTCTGGATGACCAGCATTTAAAAGCAGAGCAGAAGGCCAAAAAAGCACAGCAGAAAGGTGACTACTGCCTCATGGTACTTAAGGATAAGTCCTTTAAAAAAAAAAAATAAATGCAAATTTTTTTTGATGTAAAAAAAAAAAAATATGCATTTATGTATTTTTTGTAATGGACCTGTAAAGCATTGCGCCCACGATCAACAGGTCGTGGGCGTAAGGCCACAGTCTTCCAGACTGTCTGTGTATCTACCTGGCTGTACCTCTGACATGTTGCAAAAGGTGAACATCTCCTTTTAAGATGATAGCTATCACAAATTCCTAACTTTCATTTAAGGTGTATATGCAACATGCTAACCTAACCAGTATTCCAGCTGTTTAAAGGGGTTGTAAACCCTTGAGGTCCTATGCATTAAGGTGAAAAACCTTCTGTAGGTATATATATATATATATATATATATATATATATATATATATATATATATATATATATATATATATATATATTATTTTTTTTTTAAATAAGAAAACGATTCACAACAGCTTAATAAATCATTGTGGGAGAAATTGTATCTTAGATCCTTCCATGACTGCCAGAAGGAGTTGTAAAGTCCAGGTTTTTTTTTTTTTATCTTCATGCTTTCTATGCATGAAGATAAAAAAACCTGTGTGCAGCAGCCTCCCCAACACCCTCTAATAATTACCTGAGCTCCCTCTCTCTGCCCTGCCATGTCCATGAGTGTCTTGGCCGTCTGAAACTCTCCCTCCTGATTGGCTGAAATACAGCAGTGGCGCCATTGGCTCCCGCTGCTGTCAGTCAATCAAGAGAGAGAGGGGCGGAGCTTGGCTGTAGCTCCATGTCTATATGGACACACAGCTGTGACTCAGCTCGGTGCAGCAAGCTGCTTACTGTGAGGCACTCAACAGGAGGGAGGGGCCAGGAGCACAGAAGAGGGGCCAGAGAAGAGGAGAATCTGGGCTGCTCTGTGCAAAACCCCTGCACGGAGGAGGTAAGTATAACATGTTTTTATTGAAGATAAAAAAAAAGAGACTTTACAATTACTTTTAGCTAGTTCAATTAAAGAGGAAGTGTACCCTGGTGGGTTTTACTTCCCCTTTGTTTCCTTGCAAAGGTAAAGCATAATGGGCTACTATGCATCGCATAGTAGCCCATTATGTGTCACTTACCTGACACAGGATCCTGCGATGTCTCCGATTTCCTCACTGGCAGCGAGCGTTCATTCTTCACCCCTCTTCCTTCCGGGGCCTCGAACTCCGGCCGGAGTCGCGTGACATCACTCCCGCGCATGCGCGTGGGACTCGCCAGTCACGGCATGACCACAGCTTGAAAATGCACAGCGTGCCCTTTCAAGAGTGCGCATGCGCCCGAAAACGGCATTGTTCGGGGAAATAGTAAATCTCTCCTAAACCGTGTAGGTTTAGGAGATATTTCAAGCACCTATACAGGTAAGCCTTAATCTAGGTTTACCTGTAGGTGAAAGTGGTCTGTAAGGGTTTACAACCACTTTAAGCTTTGGCAATAAAACCTAGAAGCTGATTGGTTACTATGTACAGCTTCACCCAGGTTCTGTGTGCACCAGTTTTACTAAATCTCCATGATGTCCTCTCCTGTGCTTTAATGCAAACGATGCACAGATGGGATTAGGATCAGGTTTGCGTCTATTAATTCTGTGCCTGTGTTTTTTTTTTTTTTTTTTTTTTTTTTTGTTTTTTTTTACAGGTCGGGGGTTCTCTGTAAAGTCTTTATTTGTTGTGCTCTTGGATCTCCTTGCTTTCGGGTTACTTGCTTTCTGGACTGTTAAATATTTTGATCTTCAAATCAACTTGGAGAATTATACTGTGGAATCCAAAACTGGTAAGTGGCCCATTATATTTTTGTTTAGCAGATTAAGTTTCAGAATTTGTTTTTGTTTTTTCTTTTAATATAGACCAACAGTTTCTTTTATATTCTATCTTAAAAAAAAAAAAAATCTTTCTCAAGTCCTCTTCCAGGACGGCACACCTGAGAGATGAGAGGCTCCTCCCCACAGGAAACACAATCAATCGACAGCTGTTTTAAGTCCACACCCTTCCCCTTGATCCTCAGTTTTTGATTGTTTCTCCCTACACGGCGAAACTGTTTGTTTTTTTGTTCCAAATGACCGAAGCCTGGGGCTGGTGGTCTCCCCCTGGGAGCCAGACCAAATGCCTGAGAAGCCTCTGGGTCTGGCACGGTATATTTATCCTTCCCGCCGGGGTTCCCCTATCCTTTCTTCAGGGGGGGGGCAGCAGAAACTGGGAAAGCTCCCCTGAGAGCTGAAGGCCCCTGGGTACAGTGGTGTACCCAGAACTTCAGGGGCCTTTATCCTGTCTCCCCCCTTACCTGTCCGGACATCCGTTCAGACGGGGGTGCTGGCCATCGGTTCTTTCCAGGGGGATCGTATCCCCTGACTCCTGGGTCCCTGGTAGCTAACGTGGGCTGCTGGGGAGGGCACCGCCTGAACGACATGCGTTCTTACCCAGAAGGGAAGGCTGAGAGTCAGCAGGAGCAGGCGCCCACATCCTCCTTTCGAGGAGGCACCAATTCACTATGGTGAATGTCTGCCTAAACCACCTCAGATGGGAATGAGGAACATACGGCATTGCCCCCCCCATGTGTATATACTGACTGGACAGTGCAGGACACAGCCTAACCTTGCAGCTCCCTAAGGGGACAGCAGTTGTGGGGGGGGGGGGGCCCTTTGGCGGCTATCCTCCTTGCGTGTGGACCATAAGGATGGAAAAGCAAGCCCGGTGGCTGTGGCAAAAGGGGAAGACAACGGTGAGTCAAAAATCCCCCAATCCCAGCCAGATGGTTTCTGGGCATTTGAGATAATCTCCCCTGGGGTCTGGATTCAAATAGCCCAGAAGCTTTTGCTAAAGACACCAGCCACAGCTCCCTCTTACATCAGAGATGCTGTATGGTGGACAAGTGGTGCAGAGGAACGAGTGTGCCTAAACCACCTCAGATGGGAAAGAGGTAGGTAAGGCATTTTTTCCCCTTCCACCTGTGTTTACTGAGTGGTGCAGTGCAGGACCTGGGGTCTCCATAACAAAATAGCCCAGAAGCTACTGCTAAAAACCACCAGCCACAGCTTCCTCTTATAGCAGAGACACTGTGGTTATCACAACAGTAGGTTGCCAGCCTCTCCCTACATACCCGGTTGTGGTACATTAGTAGGGGTGAATACAGCAAAGAGGGTGACCTGGTAGAACAAAGAGTTCCTTACTGGCCAGGTATACCACTGAACAAGTTATTAATGGTGCAATGGTTGAAGGATTCAGGAGTAAGCTCCCTTGCTCAGCAGGTGCACTAGGTTATCTGGCCCTATTAGCCCAGCTGCTAGGAATCTGCTTAAAGTTGCTCCAAGATGCTTAAAAGCTGACCTAACTTTCAACAATGTGGCAGGGACCAAGCTTCTGTGTGGCACAGTAGGGGTTCCCTTGTGACAGATCCTCCTTTTGGGGGTTGCTTGCTATGGGTAACTTTTCATAAGCTCCAACCTCCCACTCCACTCTTACATTTGTGGTTATATTTTAATGCAGGGGGTAAGAAAAACCTTTTTGTTGGTTTGGGCTACAGTCCACTCAGTGACAGATCTAAAAGCGATTTACCATAAATCATTTTCCTATATCCTTTGATTAAGGATTTTCTGTGCAAACATATGCAAGAGCTAGATGGCTATATGATTGCTTCTTTAAAGGGCTGCAGGTGGCTATTTACCTCCAGGCTAAATTGGTAACCACCCTTTTTAGAGGTCTTATATTGGTCTCTAGGGCTGGGCTCATTGAGACTTTAGTTACTGATCAGCCCCGCCCGTGTATGAGCTGGCTAGCGTTTGCTCAATCTACTGAGGTAAGGTAAGACAACAGCTACTATAGTAAGGTGTCCAACCATTTTAGGATTGGTTCCTTCACTGGTGGTGAAGGATTAGTATCTACAGCCCAGGCTATGCCTATGAAATTGCCCCTGTTTGGTTATTTCATAAAGGGATACACCATGACTCCTTCTTGGCTGCTCACCAGTAGACCTCAGTAGTGAAGGTTTGTCCTTGCTGGGGTGTTTGGCAGTACAACTAAAGTACTCATTGAGATTTGTGACATCTCTGAAGCTTGTTGGGTGTCCTTTATATCCTAAAGGTACTGCTTTGTTTGGCTACAGATCCGAAAATACAACAGGGAAGGTAGTCTGTACTTTCTGGTTTTGTGCCGCACGCCAGAAACGCACATCATTGAGTCTGGTGATGACATTTCTGCTCATAACTGTTATATTGCTGCACATCAGACCTACACAAGATTGAGGTCTGTCTGTGGGGTTTTTGTGTCCTGTATTACTGCCTTATTGGTTGCTTATCAGAAAGGCAGCAGGAAAGATTGATGGTCCTGATTTGTCGGGCTCCATAACAGAAGTACAAATTGAACCTGTGCCAGGGGTAGTACATATACTGCCTTTGGTAATCGGTACAGCACCATAAGGTGGCGTCGTGCTGATTCAGACAGTGCTATTAAGGGCAATAGCTGTCGATTTTAGACATGCGATTTGACATGTGAGTCGCATGCCAAATCGCTTTAATATGGATGTGCTATCTCTATTCAGAATTGTTAGATTGTTGCACATCAGAGATATACAAGATTGAGGTCTGTCTGTGGGTCCTGTATTACTGCCTTATTGGTTGCTTATCAGAAAGGCAGCAGTGATGATGGATGATCCTGATTTTGTTGGAAAATACAAAATTGAACCTGTGCCAGGGGTAGTACACATACTGCCATTGGTAATCAGTACAGCACCACAAAGTGGCCCGTGCTGATTCAGACAGTGCTATTAACGGCAATGGCTGCCAATTTTAGGCATGCGATTTGACATGTTGAGTCACATGCCAAATCACTTGAATATGGATGTGCTATCTCTATTCAAGATTGTTGTTGCACATCAGACACATACAAAATTGAAGGTTGCCTGTCCTTTTATGTCTTTCATTTACTGCCTTATTGGCTGTATATCAGAAAGGACACAACAGTGAAGGTTGTTTGTCTTTTTCTGATTTGTTTTTGCTGCTCAGCAGGGAGACACATTGAGGGTGATGACATCTCTGCTCAGTATTGGTATATGCTACACATCAGACATACACAAAGATTGAACATTGTTTTGTGTCCTGTATGTCCTTTATTTACTGCCTTATCGTCCGTATAGCAGAAAGGCACAGCAGTAAGTGGTGTTTCTCATTGATCTTCCTTGCTGTTTCTTAGGTACAGGTAAAAGCCAGTAAATTAGAATATTTTGAAAAACTTGATTTATTTCAGTAATTGCATTCAAAAGGTGTAACTTGTACATTATATTTATTCATTGCACACAGACTGATGCATTCAAATGTTTATTTCATTTAATTTTGATGATTTGAAGTGGCAACAAATGAAAATTCCGTGTGTCACAAAATTCGAATATTACTTAAGGCTAATACAAAAAAGGGATTTTTTAGAAATGTTGGCCAACTGAAAAGTATGAAAATGAAAAATATGAGCATATACAATACTCAATACTTGGTTGGAGCTCCTTTTGCCTCAATTACTGCATTAATGCGGCGTGGCATGGAGTCGATGAGTTTCTGGCACTGCTCAGGTGTTATGAGAGCCCAGGTTGCTCTGATAGTGGCCTTCAACTCTTCTGCGTTGTTGGGTCTGGCATTCTGCATCTTCCTTTTCACAATACCCCACAGATTTTCTATGGGGCTAAGGTCAGGGGAGTTGGCTGGCCAATTTAGAACAGAAATACCATGGTCCGTAAACCAGGCACGGGTAGATTTTGCGCTGTGTGCAGGCGCCAAGTCCTGTTGGAACCTGAAATCTCCATCTCCATAGAGCAGGTCAGCAGCAGGAAGCATGAAGTGCTCTAAAATTTGCTGGTAGACGGCTGCGTTGACCCTGGATCTCAGGAAACAGAGTGGACCGACACCAGCAGATGACATGGCACCCCAAACCATCACTGATGGTGGAAACTTTACACTAGACTTCAGGCAACGTGGATCCTGTGCCTCTCCTGTCTTCCTCCAGACTCTGGGACCTCGATTTCCAAAGGAAATGCAAAATTTGCTTTCGTCAGAAAACATGACTTTGGACCACTCAGCAGCAGTCCAGCTCTTTTTTTCCTTAGCCCAGGTGAGACGGTTTTCGCGCTGTTTCTTGGTCAACAGTGGCTTGACACGAGGTATGCGGCAGTTGAAACCCATGTCTTTCAAGCGTCTCTTGGTGGTGGATCTTGAAGCACTGACTCCAGCAGCTGTCCACTCCTTGTGAATCTCCCCCACATTTTTGAATGGGTTTTTTTTCACAATCTTGACTAGGGCGCGGTGATCCCTATCGCTTGTACACTTTTTCTGACCACAGTTTTTCCTTCCCTTTGCCTCTCTATTAATGTGTTTGGACACAGAGCTCTGAGAACAGCCAGCCTCTTCAGCAATAACCTTTTGTGTCTTTCCCTCCTTGTGCAATGTGTCGATGGTCGCCTTTTGGACAGCTGTCAAATCTGAAGTCTTCCCCATGTTTGTGTAGGCTTCAGAACTGGACTGAGAGACCATTTAAAGCCCTTTGCAGGTGTTTTGAGTTAATCAGCTGATTAGTTTGTGGCACCAGGTGTCTTCAAAATTTAACCCTTACACAATATTCGAATTTTGTGACACACGGAATTTTGGATTTTCATTTGTTGCCACTTCAAATCATCAAAATTAAATGAAATAAACATTTGAATGCATCAGTCTGTGTGCAATGAATAAATATAATGTACAAGTTACACCTTTTGAATGCAATTACTGAAATAAATCAAGTTTTTCAAAATATTCTAATTTACTGGCTTTTACCTGTATACACAGTAGGGGACCCCTTGTTTGTTCGACCTGAAAACTGCTTTTCCTGCGACCTGTGTAATCTTGAGGTCTGTGGTTCCGTAAGCAGGGACTGCTGGAGACGCTGCGACCTGGAGTCGCACAGTCACGAATTGTACCCTTTGGAAGCCATAGTATATGACTTCTCATGCGTCTTGCAGTCCCAAGTGGCAGGTTGGGTCGCACGGGTGTGGGAACCCTAAGCTTATCTGTCCCTTCTGGTTCAGGTTTTGCAACGCAGCAGGAATACTCATTGTGGAGTTATTGCCTTATTTTGCAGTAGACCAGAAAGATCGCAGCTGTAAAGGCTGTCTGTTGTTTGTTTGTTTTTATGTTGCTGCACAGCAGAAGTACTCAACATTGAAGCTTGTTGGTGCTTTCTGTTTCATATTGCCTTACCTTAGGGCACTTCAGAAAAACACAATGCTGTAGGTTGCTTGTGTTCTTTCTCTGTTGGTTCCATGTAACTGCACTACAGAACTGCATAACAGGAAGGATTGTCTTATAACTGTACTTGGTGGTTCGTCATAAATACGCAACATAGAAGTTTGGGTCTTTCTGTCTTCTCTTTATAGCCTTGTTTTGCTGTACATCAGTAAAACACCACTGTAAAAGGGGGTTCCCGTCCTTTCTGAATTTACCAGTTATGACCTAGCTAGCTGCACTTCAGAAATGCGCAGCATTTAAGGTGTGTTTGTGTCTTAATGCTTACATATTGGCCGCACATCAGAAAACCAGACTGTGAGGTTCAGATTTGGGTCTCTTCCCATATTTGATATTTTGGTTTAGCTAGTCACACTCAGATACACAACATTGTTGTCTATGCTTGTGTCCTTTCTGTCTAAATCTATTGTGCTATGTCCGCAATCTATGATTTTTTTATTTGTGATATTAATAATACATGTATCACCTTTTTGTATTTCAGCCTTCTCTTCCGTGAAAGGGCCAGGAGTTCTGGCTGCAGATGTCACATGTCAGAAAGCCTCGACCCCTTACATTCAGGGATGCCAGAGCCATTTCCTAGGGTTGAAGCCCAGTAGCGTTATGGGTCACTGGAGGAAGGCGATAATGAATCGCCCTGTTTAAAAAGAACTTAGGAAGTTCGGTTCAGAGGTGTTTTATGGCCTGAAGATGAAGTATAAAGATGTATACCCGACCAAATAGGTTACAGCTCGGTGCATGGCCTTCATTTTGCCCTTCTAGCAAAACTAGATGTAGCAATATAAGTGTTCTTCTCCTGCTATAGATGTTAATCTCCTGAGTAGGCTCTCAGGCGTAAGTAAAACTATAGATTGGGCATGCCTTAAACCCAGGGATTAAGTTTTTGTTAATCTATTTCCCTTAAGTAGGTTTCCCTTCAGTCTTTGCTGACGTAAAGATAAAAATGAACAAAAAGGGGTTGTCTGTCAGGGCCCCCCTTTTTTGGCAGTTTTATTTCCCTGGACAGGGTTGTGTTAAGACAGGCCCCCTTATGGATCAATGTAGTGTCCTTGTCTTACAACACAGGTCTCCGATTAATCTTTTTAGTGGTTCTAAACAGCACCTATAGGCAGAATAGGCCATTGTTGTTAGATGTGTGACAGGCAACATTGATAACCTACAAGTTTAACATGTTTTCTGATTCCATCTTTAAGAGCCCACTCCACCTAGGTCCTGCATCCGAAACAGAGAAGGCAGGGACACCGGTGGAGTAGACCGGCAGATCAGCCGCATGATCCAGCTAAGATACCTTCATCAAGCATATGGAGTAAAGGTAAAGCTTACTGCAGAACCGAGGTTCGCCAAGAGGGTCTTGCAGTGGTCCCACCCCAAGGTAGGCCTGAGGTACTTGATTATCCTCTCAGGTGTGCCGTCCTGGAAGATGACTTGAGAAAAGTACTAGTTACTTACCGGTAACTGTCTTTCTGGGAAATCTTCCAGGACGGCAGGCCTACTTCACACCCGTTGGAGGAGGGAAAATTTTAGAACGCTAGAAGGTGAGTGCCTATGAGGAATGATTTCCCTTGTGAAACAAGTTCAGGAGTTACTTCTCTACAAGCTGAGGATCAAGAGGAAGGGTGTGGACTTAAAACAGCTTTGATTGTGTTTCCTGTGGGGAGGAGCCTCTCATCTCTCAGGTGTGCCGTCCTGGAAGATTTCCCAGAAAGACAGTTACCGGTAAGTAACTAGTACTTTTCTTTTATCTCGCAGCCTTTACCTATCATGACTTTCTTCAGTGGCTCAGGACGCTCCTCTTTCCATCTATCTGGTTAGCAGCTGCTTCCCTAAGTTGGGAGATTCTTAAAGGCATGTACAGGTGAGTATAACACTAGTAAATATACAGCATGTTATTACTGTGTCATCTTGTCTTAGAATAAAGTATCTCTGTGGACATGACCTATAGTGGAAATATTACTAAAAAAACCCCCCCCCCCCAAACATGAGTTAATTAGAAACAGCAAAGTCATAGGAAACTTTACTATCCATCCTTTTAAATTGTAAGGAAAGGCAAAACTTCTTTTTTTTTTTTTTTTTTTTTTCCCCATTTTGGATGATTTAGGAAGGATTTTAACCCCTGCTAACTAGTAAAGAGGGTGATTCTCCCTAACTGGGGCAGAGGCAGCAATGAAAACTGGCAGGTGTTCTATTCCCTCTCCACTCTATTCAAAACTTTAAGTTTTTTGCCTTTAGATATACTTTAATGGATTAATTACCAAGTAATGAGATCAATGGACAATCCAATTTGTTATAGTTGGTAACAGTAATTCCCACTCTATGATTTAAGATTTTTTTTTTTTTTTTTTTTACGGGTTTTTATTGTCGCATACGAAAAAGTATACACTGAACACATGGAAGTTGACATAGTTATACATACGTTTTAGGTATACCCGAACATAATACTCTGGGAACAGAAATGGGATCAAGACTTCTCAATTGTATACATTCCTCATATTTTCTCATTCGCATATGACTGTAAATTATGTATATTATTCTGGAGTCAGCCTGGGGCAGGGTTAAGAAGGGGTTAATTGAAGAGGGCAGGTACTTCCCCTTCAGACCTGCTTATTACCAGCTGAGTTGAAAATGTCAGAGAGGAGAAGTGTGTTTGGAGAGAGATGGCTGTTGAGCTATCAAAGCTGAGAGGAGCTTGAAGCTGGAAGGACCCCTGTTACCTATGACTTGATCCTGCTGGGTGAGCTTGCCTCAACTGGGACTTTGCTATGTTATATGCTGAGGCTGGGATGCTGAGCATTTAAAAGGACTGTCTTATACTGTGTTGTTTGAACTGCCTATAAAGACAAAGTTTGTCAATTTTCTGTTGCTTTTTGCTGAATAAAGCCTTTTAAGTTGACTGAACTGTATGAGCCAGCTTGTCACCCCCTGATCCCTTACAAATTGGTGGAGCTATGCATTGGGCAGTTTGAGGGGTACAGGCCAATCCCATGTCCTTGGTGAAAGCTGCACAGGCTGTGAAGTCTTCAGAACAAGCCATGGAGGAGCTATTTAAACAATTAGCAATGGCTAATGCCCAGGCAGTCACTGTGAAAGAAACCACTTACTGAGTGAGCAGATAGCAGCACTGCAAAAGGCAGTGATCCAGCAGGCTGAAATAATGAAAGGTGACCCCCGGAAGGCAGTGCACCTGACTATGCAAAAGTTGACAGCCACAGATGGTGTGGAAGCTTATATGGCAATGTTTGAAAGGATTGCAACAAGGGAAGGTCTCCCTGAGAAAGACTAGTCGGATGTGCTGGCTCCTTTCCTGACTGCAGATCCTCAACAGGCCTATTGTGATTTGGCCTCTGAATCAGAATGGGACTATAAACTGCTTAAGGCAGAAATCCTAGCCAGGCTGGGAGTGACTGTGTCTCTAAAGGCAGACCGTGTTCATGATTGGCGCTTTGACTGAGCTAAGCCTGCCCGCGCACAACTGTATCGTCTACTGCACCTGTTTCAGGATTGGCTGAAACCAGAGGAGAAGACCACCACTCAGATTGTAGAGTGAGTTGCACTGGATTGCTTTTTGCATGGTCTTCTTAAGGAGCTGCACCGATGGGTTGCTCAGTCCGAGCCTCAGTCCCTGGAAGAGATGGCTGCTGCTGTCGAGTGCTACAGTTGTGCAGAAAGTGTCCAGGAGAGTCCCTCTATTACCAGAGAGCTGGCCTGTCCTAAGGAAGTGTGTTCCAGCACGAAGATGGCACCGGTTGAACGCATGGTGTCTGCTCAGGTGCCTGACACTGCCGCTAGGAGCACCCTAAGGGTCAAACCATCCTTAGAGTCAGCAGGGAGAATGGGAACCCCGTGAGGTTCGCTGTTGGCGGCCCAGTGTCTAAGGTGGGAGGAGCCAATGGCATGTGACATGGCTCTGTTTGCTTTTGTCACTGGTAACATGAATAATCTAAGCTCACTTGAGAGTGTGGTGCGGGTTAATGGGCAGGAGGTTGTAGCACTTCTTGACTCGGAGAGTGGGTTTGCCCTGCTCCGATCAGACAGGTTTCAGGGAAATCTGATGCCCAAGAAAGATTGGAGTGGTCTCTGTACATGGGGTTGTCGAGGACTATCCAATGGCTCAAGTAACCCTGTCCAGAACCGCAGGAACTGCAACACTGAGAGTTGGGGTGATCCCAGGGTTATCCCATGATTTGCTAATTGGGCGGGACTGCCCCCTATTTTGGGACTTGTGTGAACAAAAGTTCAAAGGTTCAGGGGCCTCCCCTAAAAAGGAGAAACCCCCATGTGAAGTGTTAAAAACTGTATTGCAGGAGGTAAACGGTAAGGAAATCTGTCAGCTGTGTGAACCTGCCGGAGCTGACCTAGATCCCCTGGAGGTGATTGTAGGATTGGAGGCAGAGAGTTCTCCCTCTGGGCCTGACTTGTCATATCTTGGGGGTTCCCGAAGTAATTTGTTGCTCAGAGGAAAGACTCCCTTTTGATCCCTGCCAGGGAACAAGTCACATTGTTGAGTGGTGAGCCACAGCATCCTGTGAAAGATATGCGCTCTCCCCGAGTTGCTGTGCATTATACTCCATGCTACAGGGTAGCCAAAAATCACAACGTGCTTAAACATGGGCATAAACTATTAGCGGGGACCCAGAGGGGCGTTGCCAACCGGTCTGCCAGGGTCAGAGTCTAAACCTGGGTAACAAGTGCTAGTGGTTGAGCCTACTGTGGAGAGCAGGTGTCTCTCGCGGAGGGACAGGAACCCTCTGAGATAGTAGAAAAGGTTGGCGCTGCTCTCAGTGGTAACGAAGGTAGAATCTGTGCTGGTGACTTTTTACATCCGATGCTATCAGACGACCACATTGAGGACTGCCTGGTTAAATTCGAAAACATGGTATAATTTTAAAAGGTGCCCCAGGTGCATAAAGACTTGGATGAGCGAGTTTGGGGTGGAGGAACTTGACTGGCCTGCACAGAGTCCTGACCTCAACCAAATCGAACACCTTTGAGATGAATTAGAGTGAAGACTGTGAGCCAGGCCTTCTCATCCAACATCAGTGCCTGACCTCACAAATGCTCTTCTTGAAGAATGGTCAAATATTTCCATAGACATACTCCTAAACCTTGTGAACAGCCTTCCCAGAAGAGTTGTAGCTGTTATAGCTGCAAAGGGTGGGCCAACTCAATATTGAACCCTACGGACTAAGACTGGAATGCCATTAAAGTTCGTGTGCATATAAAGGCAGGTGTCCCAATACTCTTGACAATATAGCGTATATGAGTTTTCCTCTGACATACACAAGTTTTTGGAGATTCTGGTGGATTATTGTATCCTCCCTAAGCAGATCATTTCTGGGTAGACTAGGCTTTTAGTAAGGCAAATTACTTTTGCTATGCTTTTTGTATAGTCTCCATATAATAGACCAGATATGTCTTTTTTAATCCTTGTTTCTTTTTTTTTTTTTTTTTTTATCAGGAGTGCATCTGTTCGTGGTATTTTCTGGAAGTTTTGGGCAACGATGCAATGGGTCATTTTCTCTTTTGCAGCAGTTGGCATGTTTGCTGTCAGCTTGGTAAGATACTATAAATTTAATAAATTGCCTCCAGCTAGTACAACCTCACTTTTCTATCAAAAGAATAAAGTGGGTTTCCGTTTTTAATCTGGGTTCTAAATTGTGTTATAGAAAACAGATGCTAGTAATTTTATTAAGAGCAGTTTTGCTTGAAAACGCTTTCAAAAGTAGAGTAATGCATGGGCCATAATCAGTCGTGTTAATAAAGTAATCTTTCTGCCCAGCAGCTTGGCTGACCCCCTTCATGTTATAGCCCTTGCCCCTTGAGATTCCATTCACACCCAAGTGTTTTGTGAATGCACCCAAATTTTACATTTTTGCACGTGTTTCTGAAATGCGTAAAAACAGCTTGTCATGCTTGCGGTGCCATTATTAATGGCACCCTAAATGTGGCAAGCTGACGCACATTAAAGTGGTTGTAAACCCACAGGGGGAAAAAAAAAGACAAAGGCATAATGAGCTAGTATGATTAGCATACTAGCTCATTATGAAAAACTTTACTTAGATCGAAGCCCCCGCAGCGGGCCCGCTGTGGCCGGCGACATATCTCCCGGAGTTAAGGCCTCGTACATTCCAGAACAAGACTTTAAGTGGGGTCATTTGGGCATCATGGTGAATATCTGACAGGATTGGAACAGCCTTAAAGGCATATAGAATTTGCACAGTACATCAGCATTTCTGATAAGGAATGCAACTATCCATGCATCTTTTGTTGGGTAGACTTCTCCCTCTAGTGGCGAGAGAGCAACATTACATGTCTTACAGTTAGTAGACAAATCATCATAGACACTTAGAAAATACAAAAAAAAAACAGAAAAAGAACTTGGAGTCTAACCAGTCACTCCGAAACCCTCCCCCCACCCCGCACCAAACTATGCAAGTTTAGGAGGTATTCACCGAACCTACAGCTAAGCCTTATTATAGGCTTACCTGTAGGTAAAAGTGGTGTGTAAGGGTTTACAACCACTTTAAAATTTGCATATAAAGCGTGTCGCTTGCAGTGCCATTCGTTGTTAGTGGAACCTCAAACACATCAAGTAGAAGCGCATTAAAATGCTCGACAAACCATGTGCAAAGCTCAGCACTCAGGACTATGAGAGCTACTGCGATGTGTGTGTGTGTGTATATAGCAGCCTGTTTCGATCAATGGGCTGCCCTATGCCTGTGGTGAAAAATGCATAAATAAATGGACAAAAACGCTGCACAGTTTAGTGCACATTCTCAAAATGTCAAGGGATGAATGCAGCAAGTAGTGAGCATCAGTTTTCATGCCCAAACAAACTGGTGCAGTTGCCTTTGTCTGCCAAAGACTGTCAGGAGAAAAGCCCAGCCTTGAAATTACTGTATTTATTGGCGTATAACACTTTTTCACCATGAAAATAGAGTGCAAATAGCGTGTGCGTGTTATACGCCAATACTTCAATTTTAGCTGCCTCAGAGGGGACAAGGAGGGGGGCAGGACGAGCGCCGTCAGATTGAGAATCTCCTGTTTACTTGGTGGTCTCTGTAATAGGAAGTCCTGTCTCCTGGGCCGCCATTGGACCAGTGTTCTGTCTATCATAGGAGATTGTCACTGTATGTAATCTGTCGGCGCTCGTCCTGCCCCCCTCCTTGTCCCCTCTATGCTGCAGATAGGCATCGATCAGACTGCACTGATGGCAATGGTGAGGCTGCAGATGGGCACTGACTCTTATTTTGCTTTAAAGTTCCTTATTTAAAATTTAGGGTTTTTTTTCCTGAAACTTCCCTCTTAAAATGAATGTGCGTGTTATACGCCGATAAATACGGTATCGTTTATTTTTTTTATGATAGTTAATATAGGTGTTCTACATGTTTCTGCCATGGCAACAATGCTTTTGCACTTTTTGAGTGAAATTGTCTTGCACTAAAATAGTTGGCATTTACTTTGCAGTATTAGCAAGCACGGAACCTTAATTTCTAATTCTAGTCCAAACTGTGTTTGCATATTGCCTGGAAACTCCCTGGATAACGTCCTTAGATTTTCATGCATTGAAATATTCTCCCAGCCCATGTATTCGCTCGTCATGTAGAAAGTGGGACTTACATGCTAAATATAGTGATCTTTCAGCAGGATTCAACCAGTTCTTAACCCTTTTTTTTTTTCCAGGTACCCTACACATATATCGATTTTGAGTCCAATGGTCAGCTCTGGCCATCTATTCATCGTTTGTTCAATAAAGTGGACAAATACCAGCTGGTGAACTCTTATGGCTTGTTTAGAAGAATGACTGGTGTTGGTGGCCGACCTGAAGTTGTTGTAGAAGGAAGTTATGACAAAGAGACTTGGACGGTAAATCTGGATTTTGGTTTTTAAAAAAATAAGGTATTTTATGATAGGGGTGCTAGAAATTTGTTTCAGAAGCCTCTAAAACTAGCCATACACCTTCAAATCTTTATTTGATATTCCAACATATGGTATTCTGACCTACAATAAGATTTGGTGAGCCTTATAGGCAAGGAAAACCTCGTTTGTGTGGAAAACACCTTCACAGGCACATCCAGGTTCCATGTCAAAACATTTATTAATGGAAGGCGTGGGTAAAGAATTCCCTGTTCTGGAAAGGACTCCCTCTTTGATCACTCTTCCAGTAAAGTGAAAGTTGACTCAATCCAAGACAAATGTTGATAAGCAAGTAACACCATAAAGTGTACCAAAACTTTATTTTTAATTTTTGGATAGGGTTTTTGTTGCAGTCTTTTTCCCTGCATTAGGAAGATTCACCTGCCCCTACTGTATTTGTGCTGTTAACTATTTTCACCGTTAAAGCAGACCTTCAGTAATTTTTTCATCTTTCCATCTATTATATCTTCTGTCCTTGTTTTTAACTTTGGATAGTAAAACTTTTTTTCTGCCAGGAACTACCTTATACAGCCCACTTCCTCTTTCTTGTCTGGTAATAAGTCTAGGCTTATGACATCATCCACAGCTCTCTGTCTCACTCTTGTGAGAGTTTGCCAGGGAGGGGGGATGAATTATAAGAGGGCCAATGAGAGCTGCAGAGCTGGAGGTGTGCCGCTATGTAAATCCAGGAAGTGAACAGGAAGCGGCTGCAGCCAGACGTAGTGGAGGGAGATTTCTGCAGAATAATTGGCAAGTACAGAATCACAATATATATAAAATGATATGCAAAGTGTTTGTAGGGAAGCTTCAAAAAGGCAAAGATGTTTTTATTACAAAAGATGTGAGCAGACTGCAGTTCCTCTTTTAAGTGAAAATTTTTGGTTGTAGTTAATAATGCACTAATTCGAGTGACTGACCAGAAATTGCATCCTGGCCTTCATTTCCT
This sequence comes from Aquarana catesbeiana, assembly GCF_042186555.1. NCBI lineage: Eukaryota > Metazoa > Chordata > Amphibia > Anura > Ranidae > Aquarana > Aquarana catesbeiana. The sequence goes on from NC_133326.1 coordinate 132,163,859, forward strand.
ATCCTATAGCCAAAACAGGAAGTGAGAGTAAATCCCTTCAATGTGAGGATATAGATTTTGTGAAATATAACTTGTGAGACCATATTAAAAAGTAAAAATGATATGAAGACCACATCAAAAAATAGTTGTACTTCAAAGTAACAAAATCAAAAAGGTAAATTCAAATATCGCCCTCTAAATTTTTGTTTTGAGTGGACTGGGACACAGTTTAAAGTAGTTGTAAAACACTGCTGGTTAAAAAAAAAAACACACCTGTAAGGCAATTGCATAATGTGCTAGTATGCATCGCCCGCAGGCTGTCACTACTGAGAGGGCTGACATCTTCCCCTGGTCTTTCTTCCGGGTTCACGTGCCCCAGCTGTGTAATTGGCTGGAGCCACAATGACGTCACTCCTGCGCATGTGCGTGGAAGCCCTCAGTTTCGGCACGAAGCTCTGGCAAGGTATGCCGCATCTTCAGAGCGCATGCACCGGTGATGTCACAGCATCAAGGGTGAATATCTCCTAAATGGTGCACGTTTAGGAGATCTTCATTTTACCTACAGGTAAGCCTTATTATAGGCTTACCTATAGGTAAAAATTACCAAGCGGGCTTTACTACTTCTTTAAAGCTGGACTTTGGCATAAGCAAATATTGTCCAAATACAAGAGTCATATGTCCTTGCCTGAATCTTGGTGTGCTTTGTGTATTTCTTCCCAGTAATCAGTGTGAAACCTTGCCTCTGAGCAAGAACTTCCTGTAATAAAGACCAGTCACTGCTGCACTTTCACCTTGCAGGGTGACCAGTGATTGGCCTTGTATACACCCCCTGTAGTTTTCTGCAGGCAGTTCATAGGAAGAGGACCTGCTAGGTCCAGTTCACAGCTCTGCCTTCTGCTCAGGCTGTGCACAGTACAGTGATGATTTCACCACTATTTCTAGCAAGGCCGTGATCAGTTTGTAAAGGCATTCTGTGCATATTGAGTGGATTTATATCCTTTTGTGACTATTGAGGAATATCATTGAACCAAAGCTTTTGTGCCCAGAGTTCATCTTTAATACTTCAATGCTGGAATGATAAAAGGTGAAGAATTAGAATTGTTGGACTGCTCAGACTAGCTTTGTCTTATTTATGCAACTTTTTGTAATACCTAATCTTCCCACAGGAAATAGAATTCATGTATAAGCCAGGAAATATAAGTGCAGCTCCTCCGATCCTCACTCCTCACCAGCCTCGCTTGGACTGGCAGATGTGGTTTGCAGCTCTTGGACCTCACTCGCAGAGTCCGTGGTTTACCAGCTTTGTTCATCGACTTCTACAAGGAAACAAGGATGGTAAGCTATAGAGAACACTAGGTGAAGTTGATGGTTTCCAGAACATCCGTAATGCATGTCCTTTTTTGAGGTGTCTTTGTAGACTCCTGGCCAAAAGCTACCTGTGTCTCTTTATTGGCACTTTTACAATTTGCTAACTGGTTTTCTGAAGTTCGCAGGATACCTGACACTTCTGGTAGTGTCAATCTGCTGGGTCTTCTGCAGCTTTCACTTGGTTCTTCCCTCTGACACGTCACCGCAGTGGTGCAACATTAGTGGAAGGAACTAATGAGAGCTGCAGCAGACCTAAGAAATACACTCCCTTAACCACTTCCCGCTCAGCCTATAGCAGAATGACGGCCAGGAAGTGGTTGTTATCTTGACTGGGCGTTGTTTGATGTCCAGCAGGATAAGCCGTGACCGGTGGTGTGCCAGTCTGACACACTGCATCTCCGATCTAGGTATCACGTGATCAGCTGTATCCAATTGCAGCTGATCAGAATGTAAACAGGAAAAGCCATGTATTTTCTTTTCCTCTACTCACGCTGACAGACGCGAGTAGAGGAGAGCCGAAAAGCTGCTCTCCTGTCAGGGGGGTGTGCACTGAATTTCAGTGCAGAACCACCAGGGATACCTACCCATGACCACCAGGTAAGCCCACCAGGGATGGCAATCGTTGCCTATTAGGGATGGCATCAGTGATGCCTGCTGCCGCATATCAGTGCCACCTCATCAATGCCCGTCAGTCCAGCCTCATCAGTGAAGGAAAAAACTTGCTTATTTACAAAGTTTTGTAACAAACAACTTTTTTTTTTTTGTAGCGCAAAAAATAAAAACCCCAGAGGTGATCAAATACCACCAAAAGAAGGCTGTGGGTAAAAATTTTGTTAGAGTACAGCGTCGCATGAGCACGCAATTGTCATTCAAAATGTGAGAGCGCTGAAAATTGGTCTGGCCAGGAAGGTGTACAAGTGCCCTGTATTAAAGTGGTTAAGCATCTAATTCCCAGCAGATTTGAGGGACCTGTTCTAGTGGTCAGAGCAGTGTTTTATGCCAGGGCGACTGGGAGGGAAGGTAGGTACTTTTAGAGGTGACTTCTGTTTATAATTTTTTTTTTTTTTTAAACCAAGGTTGCGTTAACATATGCTTTAAAGCCCATATCTGGAATGCTTCTGATTTCAACAGTTGACAGCTGTTTCTCAAAATCCACATGTTTGAGTGTAACTAAAGGCAAACCTTTTTAGTTTTGGATAGAGTGCAGAGAGATTAGAACCCCTGACAGGTTTTCTTTGCAGTCTGTGACCCTGTTATCCACTTCATTTATTGGGATACAGCACTGCGTTACTTTAACTGACAATTGCGCGGTCGCGCAACACTGTGCCCAAATAACACCCGTGGTTTTTTTTTTTCCTACAAATGGCTTTCTTTTGGAGGTATTTGATCACCTCTTGGGAAAATAAAAAAATATATAATTTTTTTTTTTTTTTTTTTCTTTCTGCTATAAACAATACCCAATAAAAAAAATCGAATTTCTTCGTCAATATATATTCTGCTACAAATCCCAATATGCGTATATTGATTTGTGAAAAAGTTATAGCATCTACAAACTGTGGTGGATATCTATCTCATTTATATTACATATTTTTTTTTTTCGTTCTACTAGTAATTTGTGGTGATCAGCGACTTATAGTGGGACTGCGATATTGCGGCGGAGAAATTGGACACGTGGCACTAATATAGCTAACAGTGCTAAAAAGTATGCACTGGCAGGGATGGGGTTAACATCAGGGGCGATCAAAGGTTAACAGTGTTCCCTGGGAGTGCTTTCTAACTGGGGGGGGGGGGAGGGTTGTATACTGTGGGAAGGCAGAGATTGGTGTTTGCTTGGCAGAAACACAAGATCACTGCCTTCCCTTGTCGCAGAACAGCAGTCTGCCTATTTCCCAAACGATCGACTGGTCCACGCAGACATCTGGCTGATGGGCTCCTGCTGTGTCCAATCACAGCGAGAGCAGGTCGCCGGCAGCGCATGCGTGCCCCAGGCCCAGAAGTGCCAGATCACGTACCTAGTACGTGATCTGGCGCAGAGTGGCCACCCTGCCACAGTATATGTGCGTGGGGCAGTCAGGAAGAGGTTTAGGAGATTCACCTTCCCTAAGTGACCTGTCCGTTTTCACTTTCAATAATTGTAAAAATAAAATCACAAATTTCTGGTTGTCCCCAGAAAAGTAATAGAGAGGAAATCTTCCAGTGGAACGCTAGATCCGGTGACCTGGGGGTCCTAGGGAATACCCTTAATTTGCAGGGATTTCCTCTCACTTCCTGTTTGGCTATGAGACAGAAAGTGAAGGGAAATCTCCCTTATGGGACACAGATGGCGGAAAAAACCCTACAACCCTTTGCTCTATCCAAAATGAGGGGGGGAAAAAAGGTTTTTGTCTATAGTTCTACTTTAAGATGGAAATAGCATGTTTAAGTCTGGAAGAAATAAATGTATTATGTTTTTCATTGATTTTCATTTGCAGTGGTGCATTTGGTGCAGAATGACGAGTCGCTGTATCCTTTCAATGCCCGCCCCCCTCATTATATAAGAGCACAACTCTTCAAGTATTGGTTTACAGAGAATGGTCAAACAGGGTAAGGATTACATTTGGAACTGTCTGTATCAAATTGTTGCCATATACATATACATATATTGCAGATCACTATGGTGAATAAGCATGGACAGAAAGCATCTATAGATATCAGTCACCGATCTGACTTTCAGTGAGCTGTACTTATTTAGAACAGTTTACCTTTAGAACCACTTTAAATTTGCTTTTGTGCTTGATCAAGCAGTGATATGGCTGTCAAAAGCCAATCGGGCGTGCAAGTCCCTGGGGAGGCTCTTGTGCACATCTCTGGATCGAGAAGGGGGCTCAGGTAAGTATTAGGGGGGCTGCTGCACACAGAAGGTTTTTTTACCTTCATGCATAGACTGCATGAGGGTAAAAAACCTTGTGCTTTTGCAACCGCGTGTTCGACACAGGGTCATGTCTTCCCCCTGATGAAGACACGTGACCCTGTGTTGAACACGCATAGGGGAGGGGCCAGGACGGAGCACGGAGCCTTTCTCTCCACTGAGATGCGATGCACAGCTTATCCCTCCTGACAGGCAAACTTTGGAGACTGTTATTAGATTGCTGCACTCACGCACCTTGCAAATGTGAGTACCCTAATGTGGGGAGCTTTTATCCCAATAAACATTTATAAACGATATCACACTATCCAGTTTTTTCTTTTCCTTTTATTCCTAACTGTGGAGTTGGTGCTGAAAACTGTATCTGGATTCCATCGCTGAGCCGTGGGATGGCTCATAAGCGTGTTTAGACTCATTCTCACAGCTGAGTCGCATGCTCTGAGGTGAGCGGCTGTCCCCGGGGGGTCACTGGATGGCACTTGAACATGGAGTTCTAAGCACTAAGATTAATGCACACACGTTGGATTATTTATGAACTGTTTTATGGACTTTATGTGCATTTCTTTCATAAATTGGACTTTAATAACCATGTATCACATCTTGGATTTGATGTATTGTATTTTTGTACTTATCACTGTGATATATTTATATATTTTTTACACAGTAAATTTCAGATTATATAAATAACAATTTTTCATTCATTATATATACAGTTAGTAGTAGTTTAGTCATCGCTACTCTTATTTTAATGGTATACATCTAGTATATTATTTACACATTGCGCCTTAAAATCACATATATATATATATATATATATATATATATATATATATATATATATATATATATATATATATATATATATATATATATATATATATAATATAATATATATTCTCCTTTGTGCCTTGCTGTGGCTGGATAAGCCGCTTTATGTGGTATTTTCAGTGTACCTCATATGCATTAATAATCTCCAGATTGATATTTTCACCTTAGAGCAGCGTATTTGTTAGATTATTTTTATAGGCTATGGTTTAGTTGTTCTTTACTAGTCTCTGGACAATGGAATACTCTTTTCAGTCATGTAGCTGTTCACTATTAATTCACATTTCTGCTCCTTTTGCCAGACAAGCGGCCAGTCATTGGTGGCGCCGACGTCATATTGAGGAGTTTTTCCCTACTGTGTTCATCGGAGACCCTACCTTGGAATCCCTGTTGAACCAGCATGGACTCAAGGTATGTGTGGCAAATTAAGCTTCTTAAGGCTGGGTGAGAGAATAATTTGAATGAAGATTAGTATTAGTAGGCAATTATCGTTTGAGGATTGTAACATGTTATTAGAAGGATCAACAGCATCTCTGGACAAGTCTTCAATATATACATTTTATGTGGGCTTTAAAAAATGAAAACTCCCTGCATGAAACCATATTGGAAATAGTTAACAAACATTAGTAGGGGGTCACCTTTGTAAATGGTTAAGTATTTGCCACACTAAGCAACATAATTTCTAATTGAATATATGGTTAACACTTCTGATTAACAGCACTAGGGTCATTGGTTCAAATCCCAGTCTGCAAAGGAAAATCGCCAGGTGAGAAACTCCAGGCACAATAAATAGTATGAGACTCTTCACACAGATGCAAGCCCCGACTTGCCTACCTTAGAAAACTGAATGCAGGAAGAAGTTAGCTGCATACCGACGTGATTGAAGTCCCGTTTATTGAATGTTCCATGCAAACAATGACACACACCACAGTTGCAGTATCCGGAACAGAGGTGGACTCGTTTCGCACAGCTACACTGTGCTTACTCATCACCTGATCAGTAAGCACAGTGTAGCTGTGTGAAACTAGTCCACCTCTGTTCCGGTTACTGCAACTGTGGTGTGTGTCATTGTTTGCATGGAACATTCAATAAATGGACTTCAATCACATAGGTGTGCAGCCAATTTCTTCCTTCATTCAAATCCCAGTCTGCCTGGAGTTTGCATGTTCTCCCTGTGCCTATGTGCATTTCCTTCAGATATTCTGGTTTCTTTCCACACTCCAAAGACATGATGGTCAGTTTTATTGGCTCCTGTTTAATTTGCCCTCGTATGTGTATGCATGAATGTGAGTTGGGGACCTTAGACTGTAAGCTCCTTGAGTGCAGGGACTGATGTGAATGTTTAATATATGTAAAGCGCTGCATATTGAAGGTGCTATATAAGTGCCTGTAGTAAATAATAAAATACATTTCCTGCATCAGATATGCTTAGAGATAAGCTAAATGTTCAGATGGATCTAAACGTATAGCTTGCGAGACTCTGTGGCAAGATAATCCCCACTAAAGTTTCAAGCTCCTTCTGATGTATTGTCTGTAATGGTCTATAAAGAGAAAAAAAGGGGTCGAGTTGTCCTCCCCATTGTGTAGATAGATAGGGATCTAGAGATAGAGATATAGAGAGAGAGAGATATAATCTCTATGAGAGAGAGAGCGATATCTCTATTATCTCTCTATATATCCTGGTAGTTCCCAAAAAAATCTTTTTTAAGTAGCCTGACTAAATGTTCTAGTTCTGAAATGGATATTGATTACAAAGCAAGTGAAATCATGGTTGCAGAGAAGTGTTTAATGGAGTACTTTCATAATTACAATGTCAAAAAAAGCCTTAATGAGCATTTTAGGTTTATCTCATCATCCTGTGTTCTTGATTTCTGGAGATCCAGGAGTATACTTTCCCTGCCCGAATTCTAGCTCTTGATGCCACTGTATTGACCAGTTGACTGCCTGCTGTCTTTCAGCACAAATATCAGTTAAGAAAGCCCTAGCTTCTTCCAGCGTGGCATAATTCTAAACTGAAGATGGAAGAAAACTGAATACTAGTGAAAAGCTACCTAGAGCACTGGTGCATTGCTGTATGCCAGTTTTATGGCATTAAGACTTGTAAAAGGTTTCTCCCCATTTCATTTGCTGCTACGCAGTTCTAGTGGTGTGAGCAGTTATACGCGTGGGGTAAAGTATTGCTAGGCTTCTGTTTTTGTGGTAAAGAGCATCTTCTATATTTCTACATTTACAGAAGCCGTACATGATGCAATATACTTGCAGCCTACGACTTTGGTCACATTGGTACTTTTTCCCGGTTAGTGGCAGTTGTCTTGACATACAGAACAATATAGTTTTGTTATTTAGTAAATCGCATTGAAAGACATGCAGAGCAAAAAAAGCAAATAAAAGTCACACATTTTTAAACTATCCAGGTTGGCTAGAATTAGCTCCTGCAAAAATTACACGTTTACAGCTTTTACCATAAGGAACTCTTTCCATATGTGGAGGTTAAACCTCTCTTCCTCCAGTCACTTGTCTCTTGCAATCTTAAAGTGAACAACTGAATCTGCTGTATGTATTTATACATGATGGAGATCATATCCCCCTTTCTTTCCAAGATAGAGTACATTAATTTGGTAACCTTTGCTGAGGTCTTCCATGCCCCTTTTTCATTTTTCAGCTCTCTCTCTCCAGCTTTGCAACATCTACTTTAACTTTTGCTCTGTACAAGACTGTGACTCTCTTTAAAGAGGTTGTAATCCTCCCTGCAGTACTTGTACCTATAGGTAAGCCTAGAATAAGGCTTACCTATAGGTACTGTAAATATCTCCTAAACTTGTGCCGTTTAGCAGATGTATAATGTGCCGATGATCGGCACATGTGCTCTGAAGGAACGGCCGCCCATGCCATTTAGTATTTTGCAAAGGAGGGGAAAACCTTCCCCTTCATTCTTTCTTTTTTTTTTTTTTTTTTTTCCCCTGCAACCATAAGTTGGTGGCGCGGGGGGAGCAATTCAGGCCGGGAGAGCACCGTGATTAGTGCTAGAGGCTTTCTCTGGCAATAATCGCATGAAAAATCCAGCAGGCTAGTTGATCAATCGATCAACTTGGGTACAATCAGCCTGCCCATACACGATTCATATCTTGTCCGGTTGCTGCTGAACCGGCCGAGATTCAAACTGTCTATGGCTGGCTTTAGTCTCTGCCTTTTTCACTGTAAAAGCAGTTTATTTGCATTACATACTGTTATCAAGTCTATGATCTAGCAAGAAACCAGCACTTCTCCATTGATTCACCCAGTACTACTGCTCCTAGGTATTATGATGCTTGCGTGGTTTTTAACTGTAAGGTGCATAAAGTAATGTTAAATATTTTGCAATAATATTTAATCCGTTTACCACTTGAGCAGTGTACCCAGATCAGCTTGTAAAATTGTCCTATAAAATTCTGCCCTTTTGCTGTACAATGCATTGTATGCTTGATTTTCTTTACATTTTCTATGTCTATCCTGCAAGCTAACATTGTATTACAGTATGGTGTGAACTCCTAGTTCAGAGGTTTGATGGTAGTTTTTGTTTTTTTTTTGTTTTTCTTCCAGGACAAGCCACCTCCTCGTCGTTCACTGGACGCCCCCCTTCCATCCACACTTAAGCTTATTCGTGAATTCTTATGCCCTTATCCAGCACCATTACTATTGTACTCCCTTTTTATTGCCATAATTGCTATTAATTCCCTACAAGCTTTATTTGGGGGAGGAAGCAAACCAGCAGCCTCCAAGCATCGGAGCCATTCAAAATCACATAACGAGTCGCATAAAAAGAAGCAAAAGGTTAGCAGTGCACACGGTGATTCTGGTGCTTCAGGCTCAGGAGATACAGGCCACAGCAGCAAGAAGCGTGAAAAGAGCTCATGAATAGGCAGAAGCCTAAGACTGACCTATCATCAAGCACTACCGTCCACAGTACTAGGATGTGGGTCTGTACGGTTATACACTGGTGGGTTTTAATTATGTTGGGCATGCTCTTTTTGCATTTTTTTACAGGCATTTGTCTATTCCTTTTAGACCATCACCAAGGGATGAATTCATAACCACTGATCAATGAATTTTATATGCATTTCTTGCCCATAGTTTTCAGTTTTGTTTTTATATTTTTGCTTTTACAAATATATAAGATGATCTGGACACCAAACCACATATGTTACAGCCAGTACCATCTTGTGTTGTCTTAAACATTTTGGATATAAAATGTAAAAAAAAACATTTTGGCTGATAAGCTGTATATATTGAAGACTGGCTGTAGCATCCTAATTTATTATCAATGGTTAAAAAAAAAAAAAAAAAAATTGAAGATTGCTTTATGTATGTCTTGTTCTTTTCCTGTCCAGAACTGACAAGTTGCATGCTTTAGTCACACTTTTATTTTATACATCCATTATTACATGAGTGTCCTTTACAGCTAGTCTGTGAAATGTGATGATGCAAAACTACCAAAATCCAACTGTATTAAAGTGCCTTATTGGATGTGTGAATCTCTTATCTGAAGCCATATGTGCCTTATTGCTTTTGTATATATAATTGGTGGAATTTTCTAGGTAAGGGGGAGGTTGTCTCTATTATTGTACATTTCTGTATGGATCAAGTACGGTAAGTCCAGGCCAATTTAAAAACTAAAAAGAAACTGCAGTTTAGTCTCTTTAGGATGTGGAATAGAAACTAATTTGTTTTCATCTATATTTTTTCCTATGTAATTGTATGATACAGAATTGAACTCTTTATTATAAACTTGTACATGTCCTATCAGCCGCTAAAAAGATGCAATATTTTGGGGTTGATTTGCTAAAGGCAAATCCAGTTTGCACTGCAAGTGCACTCTAAGTGCAGTCGCTTTAGATCTGAGGGGAAGCTCTGATTTTTTTCATCCAATCATGTACAAGCAAAAATGCTGTTTTTTTGTTTTTTTTTTTGTTTTTTGTTTTTTTGTTTTGTTTTCCTTGCATGTCCCCCTCAGATCTACAGCAACTGCACTTCCAAGTGCACTTGTAGTGCAAAGTGGATTTGCCTTTAGTAAATAAACCCCCCAGTGTTACCTTTTAGTAAAGTTGAGTTTCCCAGTCTCTAAAGTGTCTCGGTTTTGTGACTGCATGTTCAGAATGCAAGACAGGTCTCCTATCTCCATACGGTCTTTCTAGTGGTGGGCCAAGAGAAAAGCATGTTCATAGCAAAGCAAGGCATGACCCCTAACCAGAGTATGCTGCTAGAATAGTAGTTGTCTTTGGCAAAGGTAACCCATTATAGTGGCATAGTTTTTAAGGCAGCAGGTACAGCAAGTTTAAGTAAATCAATTGTGAAAGTGCAGTTATATCTTAAATAATTGCAGTTTATTAACAGAGCTCAGTTTTACTGCTATGTTTATGACCAAAAGCTAAATGTTCACAGATTGGGTAATATCAGATACGTGGAAATTATTCCTTATTGTCTTTACATTTTAATAAGTTCAAACCTGATTAATCATTGTATCATAGGAGACGCAGTGAGAGGCCCGCTAGCCTAAAAGGATAAGGGCACTTTTTACTGATCACTGTATTAAATGTATTCAACTGGCATAGTTCTCACTTTACCCACCCTGAACGCAGACGTTTTCACTGGGGAGAAACCTTATACCATTCACAGTCTAGTTTGACTGGCTTTGCCATTCAGAGAAGAGAGCTAAAGTGAACCTGTATATTTAATGTGTCAAATTTTATTTCTTGCCTAAGAATGAACACCACAACATATCCTGATAATAAATATAATGGCCAGAAAAGTCTCTTCTGTGCTCATCACTTGGTTACTAGGCTCTGACTTTATCTAAATTCGTAACAAAGGCCTGATGTCTGCCATCCCATTTACTAATAAGAGTGCCTTAGTGACCAATAAGGACATGATTAATGGGCAGTGGAATGGCAGGTGGTGGCGCTTACCCGTCAAATCTATTGAGTAATGCGCAAGTTACAAATTAAAAGCAAAACGGAGGAGCGTAAAGATGCTTTTTTTTGTCTGTTACGCTAATAGCAGGTATATTGTTGTGTTTGCCCCTAGCTGTTTCCCATGTCACAATACGATTTTACAATCTACTTTATATTTACCAGCAGCTATGTAGTGTGAGCTTGCTTACCTAAAGTATCGATCGACTTATATCCAATCATGTAGGCCCCGGGACTGCATACTTGTGGCAAATCCAAGGGTCGATGTCAACACGCTTTTGGTCACTTCAGACTGTGTTTTTGCATTCCCATACCAGTCTATTGAAATGCAAGTAGCTTGAAGCTTAGACACACCTGTCAATGAATTGTGAATGATCTCGGCATCCCAAACTAATGCCGTTGGCGCAAGCCCAAAATTTGTCCACAGGCCTTTTAAAGTGGAACAAAACCCACCAATTTAACTGTTTACTAAACAGGTACAATCAATACATGCCATGAATGATAACTGTCACAGGTATGAGTGTGCCTATGTTGGCTTCCAACTGAACTGTCAAGCCTGTGAATGTCTGGTGGCGTAATTGATCACGTGCAGCACCATGGCAACTGCAGATCAGACAGAGGCTAAGATGGCAGCTTCCATGGCTGTAAGGCTGGATTCACACCTATGCATTTTTAGTGCTTTTTGCATTTTGCAGATTTGCACTACAGAACATGTTCCATAGGAAACCATGGTAAATGGACTGTAGTGCAAATCTGCAAAATGCAAAAAGCACTAAAAATGCATAGGTGTGAATCCAGCCTAAAGGATGGGGGGGGGGGGGGGGAGTAGTTCCACTTAAAGCAGATTGTACAATTAGGCTGTGCCATATGTGTCCAACTTTAGACAGAATGTTTACTTTTCAAACTCAAACAGAGTAAAGGTTCACTTTTAATAACTGCTCCAATGTCTAGCTGGGAAAAAAAACAGCCACCAGTCCAGCATTTGTGCAAATTGCCTATTCTTAGTACCAGTTAGTGCAAGTAAAGTATCTGCATAGCTTGTTTTGAACTCCGGTGCTATTTCTTATCTACTGAGAACTAACTTTTTTTTTTTTTTTTTCCCCCCCTCAAATGTTTGTTTTTAAGCTACATGATCACCATGCAAAGGTGTTTCTTTAGAAGCTTTTTGTCTCATTGGATTTTATGCACAATGTGATTTTTGTATTTTGTAATAAAGCTTTATCTGCATATCTGCTTCATTGATTATAAACACATAACACAGACTCTATACATGAAATCTTGTGTGAGTGATATAAACATTCAACGGAGCAATGACTGCAGTGTTCAAAGCATGTTTGTTTTTATAGATATGTTGCCCAGTTCAGAGCAAAGCAATAGTTTTGGTAGCTAATTGGACAAGGTGGTGATGTCACGATCTCTATCTAGTCCAATCAGAGAACACCTTGTATTTCTTGAAAAATACAAGTCATTCTTGTAATGGGGGCAGTGCTGAGTGATTGCAGGACCTGAAAGATCAAAGCAATACCACCACCAGTAGTAGTTGTAGCAGCTACTTCAGTGATTGTCACCTACCCCAGCAGTGTCTCAGATATGAGATCTGCATACTTCCAATGGTTAATGCACTTAGGCATTAAAGATCATACCTAGACTCAGTGGCGTTTGTAAGGAGTGGCTATTAAGGCTGGAGCCCCGAATCTGGGCCTATAGCCCCAAGTCCAGGGCTGGCCCTATCATGAGTGTCCTGGGCTGCCTGACACATCGCTGTCTGCACTCCGTGCTTCACTGACATCCAGAGAAGGGAGATGAGTGTGAGAGCGAGTCTCCTCCTTGCTCTGCCCATATCATAGAGTCGGAAGGAAGTTTCTCACACTGAGCTCCTAAGCAGGTGAGTGCAGACCATGGGGGAGGGGGAAAACTGTATACACCAGCCATTCTATATACCCTAGCCTCTCTGTATGTAACAATCCGCATCTGGTGGCAGGTGACGTGACAAGCTCTCTGGGGACCCCGATGTAAGGGGGAGGCTCTCTGGGGACCCTGATGAAAGATGGATAGATCTATCTGTATGTATATTATATACATGTGTATGCCCACCCAAGCGTATGACTTTCTTTACTTCGCTGCTATGGTCTCTAGCCCCAGATCTTTTGTAGACCTAGCAACGCCCCTGCCTAGACTTCAACTTTAAAGCATCTTAAAGCAATGTCGCATGCTCCTTCCTCCTTACATGGAAGTATTTATTTTTGTCACTCCTGCCAGCTCTACAGAGCAAGAGAGTGAGGGAAAGGCGAGTATGTGCTGCAGACGTACCAAACTTTAAAGTGAACCTGTTGCCTATATGGGCAATGCAGTAGGATTATTTTCACTTGACAAATGTGCAGCTTAAAGGGTATCTAAACCCAAACCCCTAAAGGGTTAGTTCACATTTACCAAAAGACTCCCTATGCATGGAAAGTATAAAAAAAAAAAAAAACACGTCAACTTTGACTAAATTGAATAATGCCCTTTCTATAGCATAGTATAGCAAGGTATTAGTCAAAGTTGCAGTTTGGTTTTTTTATCTACCAATCCCCCTTAAGATGCCAAGCAGTTTTTTGTAAAGGCAAACTAACTTGAAACCAAATATTTTGTTACAAATGTTCATATAATGTAAAAAAAAAAAAAAAAAGTTTACTTTTTTTTTTTTTTTTCTTGGTCCTGCTTTTAAATTTTGAATTATACCAGTGAGTTGTTTTGCAGGTACTTCCTTATCTAGAGTGACAGTACTTAAATCAGCTGTGGTGTTGTCACTCTCTCCTGCGCTCTTGAGTCATTCCAATGAATAGTGTGCAGATATGTTCGTTGTAGTCACTGTAGTAAAATTTGATGCTGCTGCTTGAGTGCATGCACAACTACAGTGGGGGGGGGGGGGGGGTATTTGCTCCCTTGCTGATTTTGTACGTTTGCCCACTGACAAATGAGCAGTCTATAATTTTTAATGGTAGGTTTATTTTAACGGTGAGAGACAGAATAACAAAAAAAAAAAAAAAACATAAAAATGCATTTTAAGAAGGTTATAAATTGATTTGCTTTTTAATGAGTGAAATAAGTATTTGACCCCTTCGTAAAACATGACTTGGTGGCAAAACCCTTGTTGGCAATCAGAGGTCAGACATTTCTTGTAGTTTGCCACCAGATTTGCACACATCTCAGGAGGGATTTTGTCCCACTCCTCTTTGCAGATCCTTTCCAAGTCATTAGGGTTTTGGGGCTGACGTTTGGTAACTCAAACTTTCAGCTGCCCCCACATATTTTCTATGGGATTAAGGTCTGGAGACTGGCTAGGCCATGCCAGGACCTTAATGTGCTTTTTTTTGAGCCACTCCTTTGTTGTCTTGGCCATGTGTTTTGGGTCATTTGTCATACTGGAATACCCATCCACAACCCATTTTCAATGCCCTGGCTGAGGGAAGGAGGTTCTCGCCTAAGATTTGATGGTACATGCCCCCGTCCATTGTCCCTTTTGATGCTGTGAAGTTGTGCTGTCCCCTTAGCAGAAAAACACCCCCAAAGCATAATGTTTCCACCTCTGTTTGACGGTGGGGATGGTGTTCTTGCGGTCATAGACAGCATAACCCCCCCCCCCAACACGGCGTGTTGAGTTAATGCCAAAGAGCTTGACTTTGGTCTCATCTGACCACAACACTTTCACCCAGTTCTCCTCTGAATCATTCAGATGTTCATTAGCAAACCTCAGACGGGCCTGTATATGTGCTTTCTTGTGCAGGGGGACCTTGGGGGTGCTGCAGGATTTCAGTCCTTAAAGGCTTAGTGTGTTACCAATTGTTTTCTTGGTGACTATGGTCCCAGCTGCAGTGGTTTTGTGTTTCTTCCATTTGAGAATACTCGCACCAACTCTTGTCACCCTCTCGCCTAGCTGCTTGGCGATGGTCTTGTAGCCCATTCCAGCCTTGTGTAGGTTGACATCCTTGGACAGCTCTTTGGTCTTGGCCATGGTGGAGGGATTGGAATCCAATTGATTGCTTCTGTCTACAGGTATCTTTTATATAGGGAACAAGCTGCGATTAGGAGCACTACCTTAAGACCCCTTTCGCACTAGGGCAGTTTTCAGGCGTTTTATAGTGCTAAAAATAGCTCCTGAATACTGCCTCCCATTCATTTGAATGGGTGGTTTCTCACTGAACGGGGGGGGGGGGCGGTAGAAAAAGTCCTGCAAGCAGCATCTTTGGTGCGTGTTTGGAGTGCTGTAAAAAGCATTCCAAAAACACCCCTGCCCTTTGAAATGAATGGGCAGTGCTTCGAAAGTACAGAAAAACATTTTTTTTTTTTTTCTTTAAGGTCATGTCAAGCACTATGCTTGTGTCCGAAAAGCACTGCAAAAACAAACCGGCTCTTTAGCAGCTGTTTAAGCAGCACTTCAGTGTGAAAGGGGTCTTAAAGTGCTCCTAATCCCAGCTCGTTGCCTGTATAGAAGACACCTGGGAGCCAGAATTCTTGCTGAGTAATAGGGGTTTAAATACTTTTGTTCACTCATTAAAATGCAAATGAATTCATAACTTTTTAAAAATGTGTTTTTGTGGATATTTTTGTTATTCTGTCCCTCACTGTTAAAATAAACCTACCATTAATATTATAGACTAATAATTTCTTTGTCAGTGGGCAAACAAAATCCGCATGGGGTCAAATCATTTTTTCCCCTCACTGTACAAGATGTTTCCACAAAGCGTCTATAATGGGGTGTCCAACCTTTTAGCCTTCCTGGGCCACATTGGAAGAAGAGGAATTGTCTTGGGCCACACATACAATAAGGATAGCTGATGAGCAGAAAAAGTCAGGCAGATCACAAGTTAACGTTCACTAACATAGATAATGTACCGATCTGGACAATAAAACTGTGTTTTTGTAATGTTTATTGTAAAAGAGGGCAACATAAAACCAGTGCGATACTTGACACTTTAATGAACTAACACATCAATATCTGATTTGATGGATGTAGTAGCAATTCTCAAGGTGCTCATAAGATATTTTTGTTCTAATTTTGCCCTTTGTGCGCTTCACCCATAAAACAGTTGCTTACAAAAACAGGTGATGCTTAAAACTGATGAGTTGAATAAGGTGTGATTGGGAAGAGTGAGATATCTTGGTAAAGACAGAAAGCTGTTATTGACAGACACAGAAACAGGCAGTTTATGAAGGTGCGATCTCGGCACGTCACTGGCAATCTGTGTCAGAATTCACACTCCCCGATTCACCAGCTCAGAGATGGTGCATCTGGGAGAGAAGAGAGCATTCTGAGGTGGAAGAAGGAAAATTGACTTCCTTCTTCCTCGATCAGACCCCATCAAGACAGTAACCATGTACCCCTGCCATGTTTATGTGTGAATATATGCACATACGTACAGTATCTCACAAAAGTGAGTACACCCCTCACATTTTTGTAAATAATTTATTATATCTTTTCATGAGACAACACTGAAGAAATGACATTTTGCTACAATGTAAAGTAGTGAGTGTACAGCTTGTATAACAGTGTACATTTGCTGTCCCCTCAAAATAACTCAACACACAGCCATTAATGTCTAAACTGCTGGCAACACAAGTGAGTACACTCCTAAGTGAAAATGTCCAAATTGGGCCCAATTATCCATTTTCCCTCCCCAGTGTCATGTGACCTGTTAGCGTTACAAGGTCTAAGGTGTGAATGGAGAGCAGGTGTGTTAAATTTGGTGTTATAGCTTTCTCTCTCTCTCATACTGTTCACTGTAAATTCAACATGGCACCTCATGGCAAAGAACTCTCTGAGGATCTAAAAAAAAGAATTGTTGCTCTACATAAAGATGGCCTAGGCTATAAGAAGATTGCCAAGACCCTGAAACTAAGCTGCAGCATTGTGACCAAGACCATATAGTAGTTTAACAGGACAGGTTCCACTCAGAACAGGCCTCACCATGGTCAACCAAAGAATTTGAGTGCACATGCTCAGCATCATATCCAGAGGTTGTCTTTGGGATATAGACATATGAGTGCTACCAGCATTGCTGCAGAGGTTGAAGGGGTGGGGGTCAGCCTTTCAGTGCTCAAACAATACACTGCTTCAAATTGGTCTGCATGGCTGTCGTCCCAGAAGGAAGCCTCTTCCTTCTGGGACGACGACCGGGGGGTCAGCCTTTCAGTGCTCAAACAATACACTGCTTCAAATTGGTCTGCATGGCTGTCGTCCCAGAAGGAAGCCTCTTCTAAAGATGATGCATAAGAAAGCCAACAAACAGTTTGCCGAAGACAAGCAGACTAAGGACATGGTTTACTGGAACCATGTCCTGTGGTCTGATGAGACCAAGATAAACTTATTTGGTTCAGATGGTGTCAAGCGTGTGTGGCGGCAACCAGGTGAAGAGTACAAAGACAAGTGTGTCTTGCCTACAGTCAAGTAGGAGTGTCATGGTCTGGGGCTGCATGAATGCTGCCAGCAATGGGGAGCTACAGTTCATAGAGGGAACCATGAATGCCAACATCATAAAGAAAAAGAGGTTTGGGACTTTATATGAGGCCAGGACACGTCAAGTGCCTCCATCCCTATTGGCAATTTGCATAAAAAGAGTTTGGGACTTTGTGAAGCATACGGCTGTATGCTTCACACAAAGCCCCAAACTCTCTTTTTATGCAAAATGAATGCCAACATGTACTATGACATACTAAAGCAGAGCATGATCCTCTCCCTTCGGAGACTGGGCCGCAGGACAGTATTCCAACATGATAACAACCCCAAACACACCTCCAAGACGTCCACTGCCTTGCTAAAGAAGCTAAATTTTTTGGTACTGTAATCTCGCTATGTCTCACGAGATTACAGAACCAGGGGGCGTTCTGCACTGTTCAAAGTGTTTATAGATCACTTCACTTCTCCAAAAGAGAAGTGATCTACACCGCTTCATAAATAGGTACTCAGAGGAGAGCGATCTCCTCTGTGAATGCCAGAGATCTGAGCAGCGGATGTTTTCCACTGCTTTTCCACTGCTTCCTAAACGGACACCACTGTCAAATGTTTCTTCAGCTGCATGTGTTTGCTAAGTGTAAACCCATTTTTACAAAATTTTTTTTAAAAATCAACATTTTTTAATAAGCATACTATTTTGTGTGGAGCCGCATTAATAGCCATCTTACGCCACAGGTTGGACACCCCTGGTCAATATGATACTTACAGTGCTGAGAAATAAAATGTGAACAAAGCAAAATAAATTGTATTGTTGTTTTATATATATATATATATATATATATATATATATATATATATATATATATATATATATAAATAACATTTCTTTTAGTACACAATCCTCTAGAAAACTAAGTATTATTTTATGAGGTTTTAGTTCTAATTTAAAGGTGGTGTTCTCCAGAAACAAGTCACTTTGTATATATAATTTAGCTTTCATTTTATTTTCATCAGTGTTAGATCAGCAGTGGATAGGAAGTTGAAAGCTGGTTTAGCTTTGAGCTACAGGAAGGTGAATGTTGGCTAGCTTTCAGTCGATGTGATCCCGATTTGATCAGATTTCATACAGAGCACCTCTTGTACTCACACAGGAACCTACCTTACTAAGAAGCAGGCAACTATGACTGGAAGGAAATGTTGAGATGGCTAGGGTCTAGACTGTGTAAGATGTGACATTTATTGCATGGTAGATGGAAAGTCCTTAAAAAAAAATCCTTGAGTGGCTGTGTGTAGACAGTGGAAATGTAAACACCACTCTAAATGTTAGATACACAGACACAGCTGATTATTTTTAACATGACGTTGGTCTTGAGTGTAAACTGTGGCTGAGTGCAAATAAACATGAATGCTTTCTATTTTAATTTACTTGGTGCAATTTCATGTAACCTGTATTAGAAGTGCATTTAAAATAGTTAAAAAAAAAACCTGGGTTGGATTAGTGGAGCTATCTTTAGGAGCAGGTGTAGCGGATCCATGGCCTGCTTCAAGGGAACATGTTAAACTAGCCGACGCTTCTTACATCTGAGGCTGTAGTGCCCAATTTCTAAAAAAAAGGTTCTAGTTAAAATCTCCAGGACTGGGTGACAGGATTAGTTGTGACAGGTTCCCTTTAACATGGCAGGCAATTTTTTTTGTAAAGCTTCTGTTCCCTTATTTTTCTCGTAAAGCTGAGGTAGATATCTCCAATGGTTCTTATGGTAAATGAGTCCCATAATTTCCCTAAAACTAATTATTTATCAAATATATTTTTTTTTATTTTCTCTATGTTGGCTGTTTGCAACTTATTGTTGCAGCAAAAATGTGAACATCCAGCTTTGAAAGTTCCTCTTGTGGTCTCCTATTTCCAAGCAACCTACAAACACAAACAACAAGGGAACAAGATAACCAGAGGACCTTCTTATAGCTGGATCATGTAATCCGGGTTCTCAGCACAATACATTAAAAAAAAAAAATGACTGAGCTCATCCGTCTCCACCAAAAGTAAAGTGTATCGTTTAAGTTCAATTTCTCCTTTTTAATACTTGCCAATATGTTTTCAAACTGAATGTTCACATCCACTAGAGAGCAGCATTAGTACATTGTGGATTTTCCCACTGTGTTTTGTATTATGAAAATTACTACAAGAATCAGTTTTATGGAAGACTATTCTAATGCAATATTTATTTATTTTGTAGGGTAACAAATGTGTTATTTTGCATCACAAAACTGTAGGGAGATCTGAACTTTTAGATTTGGACTGATAAGCACTGATGTTGTAGTCCAGGTTTAAGGTTTTATTATTTGTTATTTATTAAAATATGCATAGCTTTATTTATAATAGGCATTTGTATGTAACGAAGTGGTCTCTGCAATGTACTCTGAGCAATTAAAAATGGGTATTATTTCAGAGATTAAGGACACAAGGTAATTATGATGGTACTCAATTATATTTCACCAGCACAACACCCGAGGGCAGTACTTGTCTATTATTCTTTGGTAATATGGTCGAAGAATCTCCACATCCGGCATTTCCTCAGTCTTTGTGTAGAGGTCAAACTTACTACAGGAAACACACAAGCAAAACATATGTTAAACATACAGGTGCAAAACAAAAAAGTGGCATTCAGCTCAATTGATAATTAGTCTAAGGTCCCATTCACACCAGAGCGACTTTCAGGCGTTTTTATTTGAGCGTTTTGCAGTGGTATCATGAGCATTTTAGAAGCCTATTACAAGCATTTTACATGTGTATTTAAGCTTCAGGTGTTATTTTGGCCAATAGAAAACACTAGGGGGAGGAGATTAGGGGTAGAGAGCTGCTGTTTTGCCAGAAAACATGCGACAAAGCATTTGGAAAACACAAGCTCATATTGAGCATTTTTCAGATGTTCAAATTGAAGTCTATGGGGCCAATCTGCCTAAAAGAAGCTCATGTACTTTTTTGCGTGACAAGCATTTTGCTACGGGCGTCAAAACGCTCAAGGGCCATTGAAATTAATAGGATTGTGTTTGTTGAGCGTATTAGAGCTGAAAAAATCGCTCAGGTGTGAACGGGGCCTAAGGGATGCAAATAGGAGGGAAAAGTCTTCATAAGTGCAGTGTCACATCTATAATGAATTTGTGATACACTCCCCCTGCCTCGTCCCCCTGAAAAAAGAAAAAATAGTCTAATGCCACGTACACACGAGCGGACTTTCCGGCATACTTGGTCAAGCGGACCAGAGTCCGCCAGACAATCCGACCGTGTGTAGGCTCCGGCGGACTTTTCCAGCTGACTTTTTCCCAAAAGCCCGCCGGACCTAGATTTGAAACATGTTTTAAATCTTTCCGTCGGACTCAGTTTCTGGTGGAAAGTCCGCTCATCTGTGTGCTGGTCCGACGGAAAGCCCGCTCGTCTGTATGCTGGTCCAATGGACCAGATACGACACAAGGGCAGGGTATTGCATTTCGCGCTTGCGGCAATAGGAAAAACAAATTTTCCTATTGCGGCGAGCGTGGGTCATACCAGGCCCTTAGGTCTGGTATGGATTATAAAGGGAACCCCCTATGCCGAAAAAACGCGTGGGGGTCCCCCCTAAAATCCATACCAGACCCCGATCCGAGCATGCAGCCCGGCCGGTCAGGAAAGGGGGTGGGGACGAACGAGCGCCCCCCCCCTGAACCGTACCAGGCCACAAGCCCTCAACGTGGGGGGGTCCCCCACCCCAAAGCACCTTGTCCCCATGTTGATGAGGACAAGGGCCTCTTCCCGACAACCCTGGCCGTTGGTTGTCGGGGTCTGCGGGCGGGGGGCTTAGCTGAATCCGGTATAAGAGGGCCCCCAGATCCCGGCCCCCCACCCTATGTGAATGAGTATGGGGTACATGGTACCCCTACCCATTCACCTAGGGAAAAAGTGTCAATAATAAAAGACACTACACAAGTTGTGATGTTGACCACGCCCCCTAAAACGTCACAGTCCCAGCATGCCCAGGGCTGTGACATCATAAGGGGGCGGGGTCTCCGCCTATATAAGTCACAACGGAGCGCTCAGAGAGCAGTCCAGCCGGAGAGACCGTCTTGTCAACATCTGGAGAAGAGAAGAGGGAAGAAGACAAGAAGCCCAGAAGTCCGGACCTCCGCTGGCAAAAGAGCGGCCTGAAGACAGCGGAGGAGCCGACCGAAGAACTGGAACACCAGGAGAAGAGGCCAGCGGGAGCGGAGCAGAACCAACCGGACGCCGGGAGAAGAGGAACCGGAGGGACGCCTGAAGCCGGAGGAAGACCCCCGAAGCCAGAAGAAGACCCCCGAAGCCGGAAGAAGACCCCCCCGGAGCTGTTTAATAAATTATTTAAAAAACTTGTGTAGTGTGTTTTATAATTGATGCTTTTTCCCTAGGTGAATGGGTAGGGGTACCATGTACCCCATACTTATTCACATAGGGTGGGGGGCCGGGATCTGGGGGCCCTCTTATTATAGGGGGCTCCCGGATTCCGATAAGCCCCCCGCCCGTAGACCCCGACAACCAACGGCCAGGGTTGTCGGGAAGAGGCCCTTGTCCTCATCAACATGGGGACAAGATGCTTTGGGGTGGGGGGGCCCCATAGGGCCCCCCTCCCCCAAGGCACCCCCCCATGTTGAGGGCAAGCAGCCTGGTACGGTTCAGGAGGGGGGGGCGCTCGCTCGTCCCCACCCCCTTTCCTGACCGGCCGGGCTGCGTGCTCGGGTCGGGGTCTGGTATGGATTTTAGGGGGGACCCCATGCCGTTTTTTCGGCGTAGGGGGTTCCCTTTATAATCCATTCCAGACCTAAGGGCCTGGTATGCCCCGCGACGGGGCTTGCAAGGTATCAATCTCGCCGATAAAAGCGGCAAGATTGACTTCCTTTTCTAGTCCCGTCGTACCTGAGTCACGTTCAAAATGAACGGACTTGTCCATATGTGGGCAAGTCCGTTCATTCTGAAAGTCCGCCGTAACTTCGGCGAAAGTCCGTCGGAAAGACGGGCGGATTTAGCCCACCGGAAAGTCCGGGCGTGTGTGGGCAAGTCCGTCCGTTTTAAAGTCCGGCGCACCTGGCGGACAAAGTCCGTCGGAAAGTGTGCCGGACCAAGTATGCCAGAAAGTCGCATAAGAGCCGCGTAAGAGTTTGTTTGGATCTTGGATGTACACTCACTGGATATATGTAGTGACCCTGTCTTAAAACTTAACTGTGGGATAAAAACAAAAAAAAACATGCAATGCGGCCATAGTAGGTGTCCGCAGTACAGGATCCCTGCGTGTAGTGCTGTTTTGTTTTTCACAGAACTTAATTGAAATGTCCTGAGTGACACTTCAATACAGTTCACTTCACTGCTGTGGTTTGGTGGTGTGGTGTGAACTGCCCTCATAAGAAATTAGACATTTTGTCCTGTCTTGCAATGTGACTACATTGGGCAAGCGTGCCCAACTTTTCTTAGGGAACTTCTTATGCCCCGTACACACGGTCGGATTTTCCGATGGAAAATGTCCAATCGGAGCGTGTTGTCTGAAATTCCGACCGTGTGAGGGCTCCATCGGACATTTTCCATCGGATTTTCCGACACACAAAGTTGGAGAGCAGGAGATAAAATTTTCCGACAACAAAATCCGTTGTCGGAAATTCCGATCGTGTGTACACAAATCCGACGGACAAAGTGCCACGCATGCTCAGAATAAATAAAGAGACGAAAGCTATTGGCCACTGCCCCGTTTATAGACCCGACGTACGTGTTTTACGTCACCGCGTTTAGAACGATCGGATTTTCCGACAACTTTGTGTGACCGTGTGTATGCAAGACAAGTTTGAGGCAACATCCGTCGGAAAAAATCCTAGGATTTTGTTGTCGGAATGTCCGAACAAAGTCCGACCGTGTGTACGCCCTATAAGAAGCGATGTCCCTAATTTAAATGCATCTGCTTTATATAGCCAAGTTGTAGCCAGCACGAGCTTTGTTTATTTTACTGTGATTTGTAAGAGTTCCTTAGCTCAGGTTAATAGCTTTTGCCAGATACTATTGAGAAAAGTCAAGCAGTCTAAGTAAGAAGAGTTAATAGTCTGAATTATGAATCTTTATCATCCCTAGGCAGTCCCTAAGGAGTTAGCCCAGTGGTGCAAGCTGGGGAAAGGTGCTAAATATTTGGCAGAACAATCCAGGGTGTTTTTCCTCCTCTGTGCCCTGACCAAGATGAAGCTGTACTAGGGAGACTGTTTCTGTGTCCCCTGGACCATGCCCAGAATATCCTGAGCTGGGAAGATTCTTTGCTGAACCATATCGAGAGAGAGTTTTGTGGATGCTTCAAAAGGGTAGGCTGAAAAGAATTCACTGCACACAGAACAAGACTGTGGCTGCTTATAAGCTGGGTACACACTATGAGAAAATTGGAAGAATGGCACATATGAGGCATGATCGTTCGATTTTTATATAGTGTGTACACAACCTTTGACATCCGATTCAGACTTTCCAATGAAAATTTCTGATGGGACAAACTCCAAAATTTTTGTCATATGTGAACAGAACAAATGATTTTCATTTAACAGATACAAAAGACTGCGCATGATCAGAAACAATCAATAACACGGACGGACCTTACATCCGCCAGTTCAGTAGGGATCAGCGGAGAGGTCTCCTGCTGAGCAAGTGAATGGCAGGAGGAGAAAGGACCTTAACTTGTAGTGGCGGCTGGTGCCCTTAATTTTTTTGGGGGGGCGGCAAACAAATCTCTTCCCCCCTGTTGCTCAGTCAATCACCCGCAATAGAGCCTATGGTGGAGTATGATCCCAGTTCCCCCCAGTACATACTGGTATAGAAGAATCCAGCAGGAGCCAGTTGGTCTGGGCTGAGCCCGGTGTGTTGTGGCCACCGACTGCTTCCCGGGCAGTCGGTGCAGCCTCAGCTCAGTGTCTGTCCAGTAGGTCCAGTTGCTGGGGGATGGGGACGTTGCTGGGCTCTGTTCCCCAGAGGAAGGGACGGGTAGGGAAGTATTTGCGTTGTCCGTATCAGGCCGGTCCCCGGGCTCCCAGCTCCGGAGGATCCCCCCACAGGAGAAGCACTCGACTCGGTCCCCAGTGCCCAGATAGAAGCAGCTGGCTCAGGCCAGGTGATGGGGGGACACTGAGCCCGACCAGTAACCGCAGAAGAGAACGTTCTGGAAGAGACCGGACAGTTGCTTCTCCTTCTGGCCAGTTGGGTCTTAGGACCCGCTTCCTGATTGGCTGGGAGGAGAAACAGGAAGACAAAAGCGAATATTAATTTGCTAATGTCACAAGTGGGTGGGCTCGGAGCGCAGTGCTCTGCACCCTGAGCCCACCCTTTTTGAAGCCAATTATAGCCTCAGCCGCATGGAGATTAGGGGGGAGGCGCCCCTGCACCCCTAATGGAGCGGCCACCATTGCTTTCTATTGTTGCCTGTTCACATATGTCCGAATTGAAAAAGAGTCCTGTCAGTTTTCTGAGCAGTGCAGTCCAGCTCAGGTGCGAATTCAGGCCCATTGACTTCTATGGGAACGCTTCTGAATCTCACATGTCATTCAGTTGTGAACAGGATAAAATCCTGGCCTGATCCTGATGTAAACCTGACCTGATACTGATCAAAAACTGACCTTAAACGCCAAACAACTAATTTGTCAATTAGCTGTGAAAATGGAGCTTCAATTCGCACCGCACATGTGTAAACCCAGCCTAATACTCTCTCACCTGAGTTAGCAATAACACTACAAAAACAAATAAAGTTGGCAATAAAACTACAAAAACAACTGACTGCTGCCCATCTAAAAATCATGAGAATGGAGGTGCCCCAGAGCTACAGGAAAGCACATAAATTTGGGCATTCAGAGACGTACAAATGCTATGCCACCTTGGAGGTTTTTCCTTATTACCCATAGAGGAGTACTGCACCATTGGGCCATGTTTTTGCTACACATTCTTAAGTCTGTACTAATTACATAGAATATTTTGAACATCTGAGCTTGTCTAAAACATTAATTTGTGCACTTTTTTTATCCTACACAGCATCCAAAAGACTCACTTGAACTCTCTAACCCAAGGCAGCATCTTTTGGTCTTTCTCATTGCAGAGGTGCTGGTAATCCCCTCCAGTGTGCCAGGGGTAAAAGGAATGGAACCTGATCATGTACATTCCCTGAAAAGTCAGACAACAGGTCAGAGAATATTTCCAGTTTGTGTAAAGGTAGCAATATACAGGTTGACTTTTGGTGCTTTAGCACAATTTCTGTTTAATGTTTTAGTTCACAAAAAAAACTGCCTATGCAGATGAGGGACATCTGTAGATGAAAATAAACACAACAGCTTTGACCAAAATTGAATAATACCCTTGCTATAGGTGTAGGATATTTACGTACCTCATGAAGCCTGACCTGAAAACTTCCAGGAGGTTGCTAAGTAAGGCCTAGCTATTACCCTTCACCATCACAGGAGTGAGCTCTTTTTCTGATTAAACCCTCCTCACATGTCTTTTCTCTCCCCTGATGCAGTAGCTCTGAGCTCAGAGTCTGACAGCTCACTACTCTGATGCTGAAGATGCACGGTAATAGCTAGGCCTAGCTTAGCAATGTCCTGAGATTTTTCAGGTCAGGCTTTATGAGATATATAAATGACCTACAGCTATAGCAGGGGACTTATTCAATATTAGTCAAAGCTGCTGTCCCTGCCAGGAGAATACAGTGATTATTGCTAGCAGCTATAGCCGCTGGCAGAGGCTTAACTAGAACCCTCAGGCCCCCTGGTGCAAGAAACCATGAAGGGCCCCCCTGGCTCCAGACCACGGCCCGTCCCATTGATCCTTTACTCCCATTGTGGGACCCTTTATTATGGTCCCGCAGTGGGTCACCCTCCTGCTGTCTTGGGGTCCCCCCACGTTGGCGGAGTACCAGAGCCCAGTCGCAAGTGCAACCTGGTAGTTCTGCCACTGGTGGGGATCCATCGATCGAATTGAGTACAAACAGCATATCAGATTTTTATGATATGATTATTGCCAGTGACTATAGCCGCTAGCAATAATCATTGTGAATACAATAGCTGACTGTGTTGATGGGGGAATTGAGGGATTTTCTTTCCTGCAACCTGTGGTTGCAGGAAAGAAAATCGTATCATCTATGGCCTGCCTTAAACTTTAGGGATTCATGCCTTTATCAGACACTCCACCATGATTTGGACACACCCTTACCTCTTCTGGAATGGTACATTGGTTAAACTTCAGAACTCTATACAGGTATTCTAAAGAAAAGCAAATGATAAAGAATGAGAAAGTGCATTTAAAACAGTATTTTGCAGAAATCATAATCCTAGGAACAAGATTGTATATTTGCATTAAGGTAGCTTCCCACCACCCACTGAATGCGGACAAGTCACATCCCCTGTATTAAGACACGGTATGTCAGCTTCCACAATCCCCCTTGTTTTACTTGCTCAGCAGCCACAATTATGGAGTCACATTTGAACTCATTTAGCTTCTGAAGCTATTCAAATAAATCTCAAAGCACTTGAAAGCTTGATGTGTGCTTTATGCTCCTTGCATCTCTTTCCACTGCATTGTGCTGCATCACTTTTTATTCAAAAGCCCATTGAGTTCAATGTGGATTGTAAGGTTTGCACCGATCTCTTAAGCAACGCTGTTTGATAATAAAATCATGAATATTAGTGCATTACTTAGGATTGATAAAAATGTTTTTTAAATGCACATCAATGATTTGTATGCCTAAGCTAGCTCACAATATTTGCATTGCCTTTACTAATTCCTATTTCTTTTAAACATAAAATTACACGTTTACATAAAATTACACGTAAATTACCATCATGGCCCCAGGACATGAGGACATTCTCCAAACCACAGTTAGGCTCATAGATCCCATATTCGGTGCTGTGCAAGAAAAGCAGTGTTGGTTACTGATGGAAAGCCTAAAATCAAACTCCAGTTTAAGCAAAGTAATTGTTTCTAATGGCAGAGCTTTATACTGTAGACCTCTAAATATAACACCATTGTTTCGGAAGATGAAGGAACTGCTACGATGCACTGATTGCCTAAAACAGACAACCAATATTATTTGTTTGATTTTTCCCCACTGTAAATTACCATCTCAAGTATTGATGACAAATTGATCATCAGTATATATTTAGGAGTACACTTTGACAGAACCTGAATCTTTCATATTTTGTTTAGTGTACCTATATATACTGTACAAACAGAGTAGTCTTGACACAGGCTTATGCAAAGGCAGCATGATCTTAAACAGACTCTGCAAAACACAATGAAACCAAATGTACCTGATAAATGGTCCCACTATGTGCTATACACTGCTTTAGAGACTAATCAGTAAGAATTTAAATAGGCAGGAAAAAGCAATAACCATAACTAACAATGTATGTTGAACATCGATTGTGTCACAAATAATCTAGGCCAATGAGATAAAGGAAAAAAATTTGCACACAGATCAAAACTAGAAGTGAGCAGCAAACACAAAAGTGACCAAATCACTAAAAGTACATAAATATAAATGTGTTGCGCTTTTATACTGAAAATATATAAATGTGACAGACTTGTGCAAAAAACAATAATGTGACCAAATGAATAAATATAACATCCAAAATTCAAAGTAACTCAAAGTGTACGGTGCAGTTGGGATCAAGGCTCCACATCAAGCACCTCCTGGGGGGATATATTCCACACCAGAATGGGTTCTCAATATGTGATCCAGGGTTAAATCAGCTTGTGGAAAAGCCAGGCTCAGTCACTCCCATCACAAAAGCTCAAGGAAGACAAATAGAGACTACAGTGCTCACTGGTGGATTTATTTTTTGAAACATTAAAGATCTGCACTTACATTCTCACTAGATCGAAAAGGCACTCGAGCAAAGATAGAAAATGGAGCCACTGGGATCGCTCTCATATGTTTCTTTGCCTCAATGAGTCAACAGCCGCCTGCCCCACTCCTCCTGCTCGCAAACACAGTACTCTCCCTGAAATCAGAAAGCTCAGTCCAACATGTTTTGTCATTAGTGATGTCATCAGGGGCCCTCAGGAGGTGCTTGATGTGGAGCCTTGATACCTGTTATTGATTTAAAGATACGCCTAATCTGATCTTTGTGAGGGGAGTCAGATACTGTAGGTGAGAGTTCACTCAAAAGGGGAGGCAAAGGTCCCTCACGGAGAGCACTTCTTGAACATGATTTGCACAAGAGTTTTTGGACTTTGGTTGGAATTTTGCACCACTCTGTACACTGTGCACTTTGAGTTACTTTGAAGTTTGGATGTTATATTTATTCATTTAGTCACATCAGGCCCCTGTTCACACTTGAACGATTTGTTGCTTTTAGCTTGAAGCTCAAAAACGTTCAACAAGCCCTTGTTTACATCTAAAGCGTCCTGTCCCTTGTAACAAGTCTGTCACATTTATTAAATAATGTGGACCAGCCTTTCTTTTGAACACAGAGAAACCATTGAAAGGAACTCAAGGAACCCATGCTAATAATTATTATATCTATATAGCTCACTGTACATTAGTGTAATGGTCAGTGGGAAAAATGTTTCTTACTTTTTTGGTTAATGGGAAGAATCCCCCCCCTTACAAATAGCTAAAATGATCATTGGTGTCAGTGGGAACTTATCCGAGAGGTAGAAGTTGCTCATTGCTTAAGGAACACCTAGCAACCTCTGGAGGAACCCTAGGGTTCCATTGAACCCTGATTGAGAAAGGCTGATTTAGAATTCGCAGTTGTAGAATATCTGTATTGTATGGCGTGGTAATAAATATGTTTTTCCCCTTTTCTGCACTTTGCATGGCCTAACTCATACCACTTAGAATAGAAAAGACCTGCATTTTATCTAAGGGTTTGTGTATTACTACAGTGTTAGTCTATAAAACTGATGATAGAGGTCCTTGTTGCAGCACTATAAAATTGATTTTTAAACACTGTCATTTCTACTCACCTGTACACTGGGTGCCTTGTGTCTGGATTGTCTTTAAAGGTTGTATCACTATACACAATGGATTTCTGAAATTTACAGCCAACTGGAAAAGTATCTCCAACAACTGCCCACTGCAAAGAAGAAAGATCAGCTTGTTTCCCATTGACCACATGGCACTGGCATCATTTTATGTATACTTCTAACTATGAGCATAGTTAGATTTACAAGTAGTTAGCAGTAGACAACAGCCTTTGCTATCATCCTATATTCTGTTCTGCAGAGACATTAAAATAAACCTGTCATATGAGAAATAGGGGGCTGATAGTGCTGCATGCTTTCAGAAATTGCTATTTGCCTGGATGTCATGCTGTTAAAATGAGTTTAAACCTTTCTAAATCACTGATCTAAAATTAGTATACAGGAAGCAAAGTCAAAACATCTGATGCGATCTTTTTGTTAGAAGTAAGTGACATAAAAAAAGCCATTAGATCAGCATAACAGCCAAACAACTAGCATTTCAGAAGAGGCTGAAAGCATTGAAAGCCTATATATTTATTTAAATATCTACAGATGAAAGGAATACTGTAAAATGAGTGGTAGTGTTCATTTATGCCTGCACACAATCCACTCGTGGCTAAACTATAGCTTTGCATCTTACTGCTCGAGGTGGTTCTCTAGCACTGTGGCCTTTATGAGATAGATGCCTCATTTCATGGATCAGGTACCTGTGGCTCATTATCCAGGGCCATAATCTTCCCAATATCATGTAACAAACCAACCAATTGGAACCAGTCTGAGGGAAGAAAATGTGTTAGACAAAAATTAGACACATGAGATAGACATCTAAAGCAGGAAATTACTGTCCAAGATTATAACTTTTCCAGTAATTAAAGTTATTGTAAAGTCTTGTTTTTTTTTAAATAACAAACGTTATACTTACCTGCCCTGTGTAGTGGTTTTGCACAGAGCAACCCCAATCCTCCTCTTCTCGGGTCCCTGTTCTGTGCTCCTGGCCCCTCCCTCCTGTCGAGTGTCCCCACAGCAAGCAGCTTGCTTTGGGGGCACCCAAGCTGAGCTGCAACTCTGTGTGTCCATTCAGACATGAAGCTGCGGTTCGGCCCTGCCCCTTCTCACTCCTGATTGGCTCAACCAATCAGGAGGGAGAGTCTCGGACAGCTGAGACACTCGTGGACATCGCTGGACAGAGATGGGGTTCAGGTAAGTATTAGGGGGGCTGCTGCACACAGAGGATTTTTAGCTTAATGCATAGAATGTGTTAAGATAAAAAACCTTCTGCCTTTACGAACCCTTTAAGTGATTTTAGGTGGTAGAAAAAACAAACAAATTTCATTGTAAACATATAAATTAAGTTAATGAAGATATACGGTATTAAGAATGACATATTTAAACAGAACTCCAAGCAAACAGCCAAAGCTGACACATAGGGGTTGAGTTACTAAAACTGGAGAGCACAAAATCTGGTGCAGTTGTACATGGTAACCAATCAGCTTCTAACTTCAGCTTGTTCAATTAAGCTTTGACAGGTATGCTAGGTTCACACCTATGCGTTTTTGCGGGCCGCATTTGCGCAGGCACGGCAGCCTATTCAAATGAATAGATTGCTGTGCCTGCATTTCCACAAAAAAAAGGTGCATGCACCTTTTCAAAAACATGACCGCAGGGAAATTTCCCACACCTGTACTGTGATTTTACATGCATGGGGTTGTCATTCAGTTTTCGCAGAGCAGTGCGTTTTCACTGCGGATGGTTGCGGGTGCAGGAGTCGCTGCAATTCCCACAGCCACACGCAGAAGTGTGAACCAAGCTTAAGCCTCAGTTTACACATGTGCAGCTGTGGTTTCGTGCCTGGGGTCCGGTGCGTGTCTGTTCA
Source organism: Aquarana catesbeiana (assembly GCF_042186555.1). Taxonomy (NCBI): domain Eukaryota; kingdom Metazoa; phylum Chordata; class Amphibia; order Anura; family Ranidae; genus Aquarana; species Aquarana catesbeiana. The sequence continues at coordinate 132,195,161 of NC_133326.1, forward strand.
CTGGTTCAGTTGCAATTCAGATCCAAATTTTTGCCTAAATCTGCACCTGAACAGGACCCAAACATGCACAGGATCCTTTTTCCATCTGGACTGCAGCCGCCCTGGACACTGAGAGCCAGTCACTTTTGCCTGTCATGCGAATTGGATGCGGAGAAACCCGCATCCAATTTGCATGATTGGTTTCTATGCAGAGTTGCACTCTCTAGTTTTAGTAAATCAACCCCATTTTGTCCTAGAATTAAAATACACATTGTGAGGCACTGGTTGGTAGGATTGTGGATGTTGTGTATATGTCACCTAGGTTTCCCACATAAGCCTGGAGGTTTTGTAGACCTTTGGATGGGATAAAGCCTCTGTTCCCAGGTCTATATCTTACCTTGTAGCCAGACCTCATTATTAGTCTCATCTGTGCCCAGGCCTTCTCTCTTGTTCGTGTTCTCTCTTGTTCTCCCTGCTGCTGGTGAAAAAGCTGAGTGCTGAAAAACACTAAGGCCTCTTTCATACAGGGCAGACCTCACCAGAGGATCTGCCTACTCAGTAGGGGATCTCCCTGCTGATCCCCGCTGAGCAAGCGGGTAACAGGTCTGTGTCCACTCTGCTGATGCTGAGCGGACACAGCCTGCTGTTTTCTATGGGGCGGTCGGATGGAAACAAACCGCCTGTCTGTTTCCATCCGACTGTCACCCGATCCGCCAGACAAATGGGGGAAAGCATCCCCAACCATCTGTTTTTAGCGGACAGGATGGGATCGGGTGTCAGCGGACACATGTCCATTGACATCCGTTCGCTCCATAGATAGCAATAAAGGCTCCGATTGGGTCCACCTGAAAAACGGACAGGCGAACCCAATCGGAACGTTCGTGTGAAAGGGGCCTTAAAAATTCAAGTGTTTCCTGTTTGTTTTGGGTAACCCTGTAGGAATGCTCCTTGGGGAGGAGCGTCAGGCACCCCTCATACACATTAATCACAAAAATGACCCAATAAAATCTGTTGTATGTCATTAGATCTGACAAGTTATACAAACATAGAAAATAAATTAATTATATAATTAAAGTAAATGCATGGGGCAGCTATAATTTCGGGATTTTTAGACCAAAAGGATGTCGGTAAGGGACATTTCAGAGACAGATGTAAAAAAAAACACAGATTTTTACATACTGTCCCTGGTTTTACTGAGGCTGGCAACCCTGATGGGGCCCCCTAGTGGCCCGGGGCCCTCGGGCAGTGTCCGAGTGGCCGAATGGTCAGTCCGCCCCTGGTTGTGGCTAAACCTACTTCTACATCAAAATGTTTTTTGTAATCAACTTTTCTCACTAATTAGGTTGTGCTTGCACACACACACAATTGAAGGCTACCTTCCTTAGGAGTGTAAGCACTCTAGTATAGGTGGTTCACATTAGCTGCCAAAATAAGTTTCAAATTGATACAATATGCCAGAGTAAATACTTTTACAAATGATTGCATTTAAAATATCGCTTCCCGAGATAAATTTTGAATATATTTCTCCAGAAAAAATACTGGAGGAAAAGGTGATAAAGAAAGCTAAATTATTGAACCAGGATGATGAATTGCTAAATCAGAAACGTGCCACCTGTCTGGCTGTGCATTGTGAAAAATATAACTTTCAAGGTAGTTAAAACAGTACAAATATGTGTATTTCAGCTGTGTATTTAATTGTTTTCAAATAAGCATAAAAAGGAAAAAGGGTGTTGCCCACGGAATCAATAACATAACTGCTTTTATTTTCTAAACTGTATAATATTATCAGCAATAACTGCGGTCACACCACTAATTTTGTTCACAATGGTTATTAAAATAATAGCTTTATATAATACAAAGTCATGTTTCCAGAAAAGGCTATCATCTTAAAAGGCTATATTTACCATTGAGTAACCAAGTAGTTGTTGAAACATTGTGGTTAGCGGTATAAACAGCAAACAGGCCCCAAATAATTGTGGCATTTGTGTATGTGTATAGTAAAATGCAACAGACATTGTTCAAAAACAAAGTAACAATAAATATGTTACTGTAAATGTAAATGATTACCATACCCAAGGTAAGGTGACCAAATGTTCAAAATGAAATCTGGGGACACCCTACTGACCATTTCCACTTTTTTGGGGGGTAGGGAGGGGTGAAGCAGGTGCCAGGGATAATAGTGGCACCAAAGTATGCTACACAAAATGCTGTGTGTGGCCAAAAAGTGCTAAAAGTGTGAGTGGCCTAAAGCGATATGGTCTAATAACACATAAAGCCTCGTACACACCACTAGCGGGTTGAAGGAAAAAAAACTGTCAGCTCTGGTCGAAGTCGCAGTACGATCCGATGTTAGTACAGTGATCTCCCCCGCTGAGCTGTTGTGTTCTGACAGGGGGCAGTCGCCCCCCCCCCCCCGCCAGAACACTCCGATCAGTGCTCCCATTGGCTGAGAGCGCTGATTGGGAGCCGGTTGGCTGCTGGTTTTCCAGCATGCTCATTGGACAGAAGCCGGCCAAACAGCTGGCTTCTGTGGGACCAGCAGCCATACATGTGGGCCAAATGTCGGCTGTTTTTTATTGAACCGCCTGATGTCGCCTGGCATTCGTCCCGTGTGTACGGTGCTTTAGTACAGTGATCTCTCCTGCTGTGCTTTTGTGTTCTGACAGGAGGATGGCCAACCCGCCAGAACACTCCAGTCAGTGCTCTCAGTCATTAGCTGAGAGAGCTGATCGGGAGCTGATCGGCAGACATTGTTCGGTAATGCCATATGTCGGGCCGTATATGTCGGACGGTTTCTATTGAACCTTCTGATGCCAGGCGATATTTGGCCCGTGTTTACAAAACACGCAGAGTGTGGAGGCCAACCTTCCCATCCCCCTATAACAAAACCAACTTCAGCACAAATTCCCTGTTCCCTGAAATTAAATCACTGGACCTTGGTGTTGGCATGGTGTTGCTGGTGAGTCCCCACAGACCACCATCTGCTGGTCAGTTCCCTCCTCCCATTACCATCTCAAGACCCAGATGTGCACTGCGGGTCACCATCAAAAAGAAAAGCAAGGCAGTAAATATCCTTACCTCCCTCAAAAATGTCTACACAAGCTAAGAGCAGAGGGACTGGGTAGACCATGTTATATTAACACGTGCCATCATCATAACCCCTGACACACCCGGGTGCAGACACACTCCTCCCCTCCCTCCTCCTGCTCCAGAATTGGTGCTACGATGGATTACCCTATAGCCGCCTGGGCCCAGGACACCATTATTAAAGCTGGAAAGAAATCAGGGACATGTTCTTTTAACCAGAGTTAAAATTGGGGTCATTTTTTTTCTGGGGACAGCACTCTAATATCTGGGATTGTGGTCACCTTACCCCTAAGTCTATGTCATTTTAATGTGGAAGGCAAGTCAAAACCTAACTAAGCTTAAATCTACTCCGACCCACACTCTAAGCATATTCTATCTACCCTGTAAAAGGAAAGCTGTCTATATTCACCTCTTCTGAAGTTGCTTTGGTCTGGTCACATGATCTCTCCAGCACCTGCTTCGGTGAAGATTGACTGATTTAAAGTGTATAAAGTCTAAACATTTTTTACTTTAAAGCATTCCCTGCATTAAGGTAAAAAATAATTAGGTAACAGTAACACCCCCTCACCTCCCATTATACTTACCTGTGCCCTCACTCAATCCAGCACCGTGCCCATCTGTAGGGGCTCTTCTAGCTCTCACAAGGGAGTGGGAGCCATCCGCTCCTGCTGCTGTCAGTCAAATCTTGTGACGAAGGAGCGAGGGGGCCGGGCCGAGTCACACTGTCTGTCTATGAACACAGGCAAAGCAGCTCAGGATTGAGCCTGCAGGTGTGGCACCATAGGAAGTAGCTTCACCAAGCAGAGGAGGAGCCAGGAGTGCCAGTGGGAGACCCCAGAAAAAGAGGACCGGGGCTGCTCTGTGCAGTTCCACTGCACAGAGCAGGTAAGCATAACATGTTTGTGATATTAAAAAAATATATAAATTAAACTTTGCAATCACTTTAAGCACCGCTTTCATCTTGTGTGTATCATCTTACATATTAAATGGAAAGTGTCACGTGGTTTGTAGAATATGCACATACCTTTGTCAGGATGAGCCATGCGAATGCCCTCTGCTGTTTGATATGCATGAAAGGAGTTTGGGAAATCCACATCAGGGTCAGATTCATCCACCAAGTTATCCAGCAAACTGAGCGCTTCCATAACAGTCATCTTCTTGTGGTTGCATGAACCCCACAAGGCATGCTGAAAAGACAATTTTACAAAAGCTGCCATTCCAAGATATATTTAGTTAAAAAAAATACAGTAAACACTAAAAAGCAAAAAAGAGAAAAAATGTAACTTGATAAATCTATAGCGTCTACTGTATATGTTGGTTTGGCAATTCATACAATGACCCTATGTTCTCAGATCCATAGTTTGTTTTTTGCATGCAGAAATGTTGTTGTGTGTCTAGATAATGCAAAAGACTCTATTCATGGGACATACTGTAGATATATTCTGGCAATACAGTGCTTTCTATTGTATATAAACACATTTGTACACAAACCTCTCTGTGATGACAGTGGTGTCAGATCCCACCATGCTGCCACCAATACATGACAATGACACTCTCAGTTTCACCCTGCACAAAGATTTTTCAGCTTGTGGGATCACAATCTAGGTGCCAGCAGACTGAGAGTGATCAAAACTGGGTTTAGTTAATTGCACAGTTAACCTGTTACACACCCAACAGCCGCATGTGTTGTATCGGAAACACAAACCGTTCACAATATCGGCGATAAAAACTACGACTTTTAAGAAATGTCTGTAATATCACGACAGACAGGAATATTTCAGAGATTTGTATTATAGTAGTTTTTTTAAAATCTGCATTAGTGCATTAGGGAACTTTCACACTGAGGTGCTGGGGCGTCGGCGGCTATTTTTAACGGCGCTTTACCGTCATTTTAGCGGCGCCAGGGAGGTGATTTTAACCCCTGCTAGCGACCAAAAAAGGGTTAAAAGCACTGGCACTTTGCCGGTGCTTCGGCAACACTGTCCACTAATTTCAATGAGCAGGGGTACTTTATGAGCGCTCCAGTGTGAAAGCACTCAGGTTTTCACACTGGAGTGACAGGAGAGGCGTTTTACAGGCGCTTTGCAGGCGCTATTGTTAGCACTATAGCACCTGTAAAGCTTCTCAGTGTGAAAGTAGCCTTAGAGACAATGATTAAAGTGGTTGTAAACCTCTGACATAAAATATGAACAAAGTATCCCTATACAGTGCTCAATTCAGAGCCTCAGAGTGTCACTTGTTTGTTGCCTCATTCCTCTGCTATCAACATCAGTCACTTCTGACAGGTTTTCCTGAAAACCAAGAGGTAAAAAGATGACAGGGGAGGGAACTCCAGCACACAGCATGTGATTGACAGCCTCAGCTCTGTTGCTGTGTGCCTCGTGAAGGGGTGTCCCTTCCTTCCAATCTGCTGTCAGAGCTCTCGTCAGTTGTGCTCTGCAGAGTGCTACTTCAACTCCCTTCCCTTAGCTTTCTGAAAACTCAGACAAGCTTTATAAATTCTGCACCTTAAACAGCTGTCAAGAAGAGTAGACTGTAGATAAACAGGCACAACTTATGTAGGAGGATTTGCTTTATTTCTGTGTATCACCTGAGGCCAGTCACTTCACTGGGTATATGTGAGGGTTTACAACCACATAATTAAAGTAATATTAAAGGCATTTTTTTTTAAAAATAGCAAACATGTAATACATGTAATACTGTGTTTTGCACAGAGCAGCCCCAATCCTCCTCTTCTCAGGTCACCTGCCAGCTCGTCTGGCCCCTCCCTCCTCTGTCGAGTGCCCCCAGAGCAAGAAGCTTGCAATGGGGGCACCCAAGCAGTTCCATTCACACACAGAGCCGGAGCCCGGCGCCGCCCCCACTCTCTTCTCATTGGCTCACTGGCTGTGATTGACAACAGCGGGAGCCAATGGCCAATGAGGAGGGAGAGTCCCCCAGAGAGCTGCTGCTCTCGTGCACATCGCTGGACCGTGATAGGACTCAGTTAGGTATTAGGGGAAGCTGGGGGGGGGGGGGGGGCTGCTGCACACAGAAGGTTTTTTACCTTCCGCAAAAACTTTAAAAACTTTGAGACTTTGAGATCGGCCAGCAGAATTTAGTTATTTAAAGTGAGGATATATGGAGGATGCCTTTTGGAAACACTAGATCCCTGGCTGTCATGCAGATATAGTGGCTTTATTACTTTCTAAAACACCAATGAGATGAGGAGATCTAAATTTACTTTCTCAATCTGCATGTTTGTGCTGGTCAGTATCTTTATGGATTAATGCCAGACACAGGCCAACGACGAGCATTTTTAAAAGGTCAGTAATGACAGCCTTCATATGTCTTCCAGACAGGTTTATTTTAGTAATTGTCTTCTGTCTAGATAGAAATTAATAAGAAATTGGCATTGCAACTGGCAATTGGCCTTCAGAAAGTGACCACCTTCTTATCAATTTTAAAAACTTACATTGTAACTAAAAGCAAAACTTTTTTTCAGTTTTGAATATAGTGAAGAGGGACTAGAGAACCTATCAGGGTTTTATTGCTGTCTGTGCCCCTTAGGGAGATTCGCCCTCTCTATTTGTCCTGTTTACCATTATCATTAAAAATGAAATTAAAGAAAATCCCAAAATTTTAGGTTGACATTAGAACACTAATGAAGGAAATTTTCCAATTGGGACACTAGTTCTGGTGACCCTGGTGATACACCGGGATTCAATCACTTTTAACCACTTCACCCCCGGAAGGTATACCCCTCTTCCTGACCAGGCCCTTTTTTGCAATACGGCACTGCGTTATTTAAACTAACGACTGCGGGGTCGTGCGACACTATACCCAAATTAAAACATTTTCCACACAAATAGAGCTTTCCTTTGGTGGTATTTGATCACCTCTGCGGTTTTTATTTTTCGCGCTCTGAACAAAGAACAATTGACAAGTTTGAAAAAAAAAAACAATATATTTTACTTTCTGCTCTAAAACATATCTAATAAACAAAATGTAAAAAAATCTAATTTCTACATTAATTTAGGCCAATATGTATTCTGCTCCATATTTTTGGTAAAAAAAATACCAATAATTGTATATTGATTGGTTATATATATATATACTTTTTTTTAAAGTAATGGCAGCGAACAGTGACTTACAGCGGGACTGCGATATTGCGGCGGACAAATCAGACACCTAACTGACACTTTTGACATTTTTTGGGGGGGACCAGTGACATTGCTAAAAATATGCACTGTTACTGTACTAATGACACTGGCAAGGAAGGGGTTAACATCAGGGGCGATCAAAGGGTTAACTGTGTGCCTAGCTAATGTTTTAGTGTAGTGGGGGAGGTGCTTTTACTAGTAGAAGACATGGATCAGTGTTTTTGCTTTACAGGAACACAGGATTCATGTCTTCTGTACTGACAAAATGACAATCTGCCTTGTTTACATAGGCAGACTGGCATTCTGTCAGTGTAACAAACGATCAGCGGGTGCTGGCGGAGATCGGGTCTGCGGGACCCGCTGATCAGCTACGGCTGTGTAAAATCACAGCGGGAGCACTCGCGCCCAAAACCCAGAATGCAAAATCACGTATATATATATATATATATATATATATATATATATATATATATATATATATATATATACACACACACGATTCTGTGCAGCGCAGCTGACCTGCAGCAGTAAATCTGCTATGGGGCGGTCGGAAAGTGGTTAAAGGAATTTCCTCTCATATCCTCTTTTAGCTATGGGATAGAAAGTGAAGGGAAATCTCCTCATAGGAATACAGATGGCAACAAAAAAAAAAAAAATGACAGGGCTTATAGCCCTCCCTTACTCTATCCAAAATGAAAACAAAAAAGTTTTGTCTTTAGTTACACTTTAAAACATGCATCTTTATGATATGTTTCCTGCAGGAACAGAATAGCATTTGGTGCAAAATGCTCTTTTTTAGGGTATATTTGCACACATTAATTTACACGCATATGTATTGTATATGTGTAAATTGCAACACTGACAGCTAGAAGAGGATGAAGAAGAATTTTATGTGAATAGCTGAATACGCGTGTTTACACACTTGTTTGCGCATATATGCAAGGTCTTTACTGTAAAGACTTTACAGAACACAACTTTTACTCAGGATCTTTCTGCCAGTAAGGTCCTGCATATGAACATCAATAAACAATGTCCATGTACAAGAGGTCTAAAAAAACCAGCCCTTATCTGTTCAACACCAAAATGTGACTCCATACTCCATATGCCACAGACACAGTAAAAATCCCTTTGATATAAATATTAGAGATTGGGCTTATTCATTAAATCTAAGAAAACATGAGATCAAAGCACAAATGAGACAATCCAATATGCTTGTGCAATGAGCACTTTACAGCCTCTTCAAAACCAGTTAGTTGTAGCTGGCATTATCTTTAAGTCAGAAAAAGATTATAGGTCATATGAAATGTAAAGTGGGAAATGACAGATATGGTTGTTGGTTACCTAATGGAAAGGTCAGGTTGATCAATAATGCAATATTTGTGCAGATAAGAGAATAATATTTGTATTGTACCTGTTTCTTTGTATAGCACTATATTTTTGGAACACTTAGTACTATATAACTGTTAAATACGATTTCCAGATACAACATTTTTTACAGTTACATTGGTCCAGCTTGCACCCACCCCACCTCTCCCCCCTGTCCGTTTAAAGAGCGCTTTGCATTCATTGAGAGGATGCTAAGCGTTCTCTGCATGGCATTTATGGCCGACCTCCTGTGTTCACAATGCAGCAGGGCAGATGGTTGGCATGGGACCCAGAAGCTAAGAGATCACTAGAGTAGAGGTGTCTACTACAGTGATTTCCAGCTTCTAGAGGGATCCCATAGGCATGGTATATATATATATATATATATATATATATAGTTACATTAGTCCAAGCTTGATCAATGTAACAGTGTAAAAAATATCATACCTGGCATTCATCAACTATTTTGTAATTGTAGCACCCTGGTGTTTAGGCAGGGTTGCTAATAAATTTAGCTTGCCAGGTTGTAATTTATAGCCCCCATCTAGATCCTGCGATGTCCACGAGTGCCTCGGCCATCTGGGACTTCCCTCCTTATTGGCTGAGACACAGCAGCGGTGCCATTGGCTCCTGCCGCTGTCAATCAAAGTCAGTTTGCCAATCAGGAGAGGGGGGGGTGGGGCAGAACCACGGTTCCGTGTCTGAATGGACACACAGAGCTGCGGCTCAGCTCGGGTGCCCCCATAGCAAGCTGCTTGCTGTGGGGGCACTCGGCTGGAAGGAGGGCCAGGAGCGCCAGCAAGGGACCCGAGAAGAGGAGGATCTGGGCTGCTCTGTGCAAAACTACTGCACAGAGCAAGTAAGTATAACATGTTTGTTATTTTTAGAAAAAAAAAAACAAGACTTTACAATCACTTTAAGAGGCTGTCTACTTGTCCCTATGGAATCGCTTCCTATGTAGCTGAGCCAGTGAGATGTTGCTCTTATCACTACCGATCAAGATTCAGCAGTATTCAGGCCATTCAGCCATGCTCAACCGTTTCAATTCTGAGGAACCCTTGAAATAACTTTCCAGTCTCAGGGAACCCCTGCTAATAATTACTATAGCCACAGTACATCTCCTGACACATAAGCGAGGTGATTACTGGGAAAAATGCCCCTTACATGTGTGGTCACCTATCACCTATAACTGGCCTTCACAGCAAGGAGCACATGGAAGGGCAAACGCACGAAAGACAAAAACAGAACATTCCATAGCTCAACTGCCAACCGACTAAGTTAACCTGTTTAACAGTCTGCGTTAAAAACAGGGGTTTAGTTAACACGCATTTGCAAACCCATGCGTAAGCTGCAAGGCCTCTTCACGGCACCTATTTGGTCCTATTTTCCATACAGGAGGTCCGTTTCCATCCGATTGCTCCATAGAGGAGAGCGGGACTGTGTCTGTGTTCGCTCTGCATAGCAGAGCGGACACGGACCTGTCACCTGCTGTGCTCTAGATGTGAAAATTGGCCGCTTACTGAATCAAATGATTCCACCAAGAGATCATATGCGTGTGAATGGAAGCGCCTCTGAAGACAAGTGGTCAGCCAGCTCCAGGGAATGTATCCAGGCTTATGGTGCTCCTTAACTATTTAAAGACCAGCCGCGGCAGTTGAACTGCGGCAGGTTAGCTCTCCTTGGCTAATCTGCATCATTGTACGTCGGCTGCTTTAAGACCACTAGGGGGCGCACGTGTGAGACGCAGGAACTGATGCACGTGGCTGGTGGCCACAATGTCCGCTGGCCACCCACGATCGCTCCTGAGAGAGACAGAACGGGGATCTATCAGTATAAATAGACAGATCCCCATTCTGTCAGGAGCAGATAGACAGATCTGCTGTTCCTAGTGATAAGGAACAGCAATCTGTCTCCTCCTCCAGTCACTACACTTCTCCCACAGTTAGAAATGCCTCCCTAGGGAACACTTAACCCCTTGATTGCCCCCTAGTGTCAACCCCTTCCCTGCCAGTGACATTTATACAGTAATCAGTGGCTATTTTTAGCACTGATCGCTGTATAAATGTCACTGGTCCCAAAAAAGTGTCCGATCTGTCCGCCACAATGTCGCTGTCCCGCTAAAAATCGCTGATCACCGCCATTACTAGTAAAAAAAATATATAATAAAAATGCCATAAATCTATCCCCTATTTTGTAGACGCTAAAACTTTTGCACAAACCAATCAATATATGCTTATTGCGATTTTTTTACCAAAAATATGTAGAAGAATACATATCGGCCTAAACTGATGAAGAAATGTGTTTTTTTACATTTTTGGGGGGATATTTATTATAGCAAAAAGTAAAAAAAATTGTTTTTTTTTTCAAAATTGTCGGTCTTTTTTTGTTTATAGCAAGAAAAAAAAACACAGAGGTGATCAAATACCACCAAAAGAAAGCTCTATTTGTGGGGAAAAAAAAGGACATAAATGTTATTTGGGTACAGCATCGCACGATTGGGCAATTGTCAGTTAAAGCGGCGCAGTACCTTATCGCAAAAAATGGCCTGGTCAGTAGCCTCCCTGGCGGTATGATTCTGTCAGATTTTTGTGTCTCAAAGCGGTGCATTGTTTTGCATAGAAATTTGGCGTTTTATATTGTAGGCCTGTAATTCTTAGCAATAAAACACTTAAATCTGTCCAAACAAGATCCTAGTAGACATCCCGGGTATGATAAAGTTTGAAACACAAAATCATAAATTATAATATAATAAATAAATATAAATAATTATAAAAAATAATAATTTAATAATAATAAAATAAATTTCCCCACGATTCACTATCGCTCAATTCTGCAAGTGTTCTAATTTATTATCGCTGTTTTCTAGCTGGTCTAAAACCACTTTTGACGTAAAGGGACACTTTTTGGTTGCTATGGACAATATCAAGTTTCCAGGCAGAAAGACCAGTATATATAATATAAAACTGCATGCAGGGCATTGGACAAAGCACTAGGGACAAAAGGGTTGTGAAGTAATGTAATCTGTAAGAATATTTTTTTAATTTGCCACCAGGCTCCGCCCCGTGCGACGCGACGCTTGCAGAGAACGGAGCCCGGCACACAGGACATTGGGGCGGAGGACACAGACCGCAGACACAGCGGGGGGACATGGCAGGAGCTGGGGGACAAGGTAAGTACACTGCACCAGGATCCTGCAATGCAATCCCGAGTGTGGCTTGGGGTTACCGCTTTTGGTACTAAAATTTAACCCCAAGCCACACTGGGGAAAACTGCCAGGGAGGTTAAAGGGGCAAATCCTTCCGGTTCTTAAGTAGTTAATCTCGTTAATCACATCATGTGGTTATAAAAGATAATGGAAGATGCTCATAGTGCATTTATGTGTATAAAGCTGGTTTATTAAATACAAATTGCACTTACATCAAGGACAATGGAAGCCTTCATCCCAGTCGATGCCTTCTGAGAGGAAATGCGTTGGATTGGAGTTACATCAAATAGTGCGGACCGCACTGCAGACGGCCTTGCAAGATTTTATCCCATATCACTTGAATTCATTGTCCTTGATATACTGTAAGTGCAATTTTTATTTAATAAAACAGCTTTATACACATTAATGCACTATGAGCGTCTTCCATTATCTTTTATAACCACATGATGTGATTAACGAGATTAAGGAGCACCATAAGCCTGGATACATTCCCTGGAGCTGGCTGACTACTTGACTTCAGAGGCGCTTCCATTCACACGCATATAATCTCTTGGTGGGATCATTTGGTTTGGTAAGCAGCCAATTTTCACATATAGAGCACAGCAGTGACACACTTTCCATTGTGGATTATTTCAGCTGCACCACAAACAGTTTGTTGTATTTGCATGTGGGAAAAGTTGGAGTATCATCTTTTCACTAAACACATCGAATTGTGGAGCACTGGACTATTTATGAACTTTTTGCACCATTTATTATTTGTCATTTTTTGTGAACAGATCGTGACTATTTACCCAAAAAATGATTTTGCTGTAATTCACTTGATACACCGTTCTAGGCAGCAGTTTTTTGATTTCACCTATTTTCAGCTTAGCGCACCTTTTTGTAATGTTTACTGAGGGTTTAGTACTACGTTAAATAGGTCACCCAAACAAGGAAGGAGAATGAGCCTATAATATTCAAAATACCATACTCAGTGCAAATCCTTTATTCAAGGTTATTAAGTACTTGAAATTAAACATATTTCCTATATGTTGTGGATACAAAACAAGGCATGTGTTGGGTTATTGATCAGGTTGTGGCAAATTATACTTTAATGAAGTCTCTACTGATATGTCTGTTAAACTTAATATACTTTCAGTTGATAAATTGCTTTTCCAATGTTGGTTCTAATCTTTGTATGATACAGAACATATCAGGTAACCTTCAACAAGTTAACCCTTTTTTGGACATTATTCCTGAATATGTTTAAATCTGGTTATATGGATAAAATTGTCCCATCTCAGAGAGCTTTGAAAAGGCTTGGTTACAGTCAGCTTCAGGCGAAAATATGCATTAAACAATTCTTTCTCTGATTTTCATTGAAAGCATATGTGCAGATTAATCGCTATGGATTAGTTAAAGTGAATTGATGAGTGCACATATTGCTTAGGTTCAAGCAATATGAGAACACACAACTGAATGACTTTGGAAAGTGTTTCTTCTCCTTTCCTTTTCCCCCTGGTTCCCTTTTCACTCCCTGTTGTCAAATTTTAGCCAGAGTGAGGGTCTGATAACAAAATGCTTCTGCTGGGCTGTCTTTAGAAAACCCATACTGGTCCATGAATTTCGTGTTATGAGTGCATCCTGTATGTCTGATATGTTTGTTAGAAGAATTGTAGTAGTAGTGTGTGGACCCATAGATCTCCTGTATGCTACCCCTTCATGTCTCTTATTTATACCCTGCAGTGACCTCAATTAGGGGAAAGGCTGGAATTGTGCAAGCCAGAATATAGCTTAACAAAATAGGAGATATCTTGATTTGTTAATAAATAAATATATTACAAATTAATAATTATCTTTACTGTGTGTATATATACTGTGTATTTACTGATATATATATATATATATATATATATATATATATATATATATATTTGTGTGTGTGTGTGTGTGTGTGTGTAGCCAAGTCCCAGGCCCCTTGGGGCCTAATGGTGACCTCCAAAGTTAGGGACAGCTGATGTCCTTCGTAGAGTGGGTTACAAGGCATAGTGGGTGTAATGCAAGGTAGATTGATGGGTGCCAGACACTTCTTGAATGCAAAGAGATTTATTGTCTCCTAAACAGAACTGTGGGAGAGAAGGTTAGGGCCAGGACACCCTTTAGTAGATGCAATATTAATTGGCAGACTCCGAGACTTCTATAGGCAGACAGCCATGCAGGGAAAAGCATCAGGCTGGACACCACATCTGCATGAGAAGGACTGCTGTCTCCTATGGCAACAATCTTGTAACAGTTTCTAACAATGGTTGCAGTGAACTCCTTCACTTCTTCTACAATCTCCTATTGTAGAACTTCACTCAGCTGAGCTCCCAGTCTTTCACTAGACTAACAGATCCACTCGCCACCCTATCTCCTGAGCTCTTCCAATCTTCTCACTCAGTATCTTCCGCAAACGTCACCCCGCTTCCCTGCTGGGTCCCTAGCTTGGCACTCACAGATACTCCTCAAGCATCACCCCACTGGCCTGCTTGATCCCTGGCTTGGCACATAATAATGCTCCGCAAGTGTCACCTCCACTGGCTGGGTCCCTGGCTTGGCACTTGCTGAAGTTTTCCCAATTCTTCACCGTCCTCGGCTTGTGAGAATACTGCTCAGGTACTTTCTTTAGCTACTCACAGTGGTCTCTGGTAGCAAGGTAGATGGTCCCTTAGTGGGGACAGCTTTCCCTCTACCTCCGACCACAGCTGGTTCTCCGGCCGGCAGAACCGCTATTTCTGGTTGGACTGCAAGCCGCAGTCCCAACCCTATGCTGCTCTCTTGCTTCTGGATAGGCCCCCAGGCAGCCTAGCAGCCAGATGTCCCGGGTATCGGCCCAAGGCTTATGGATTAGCAACCCAGGATATTACAACACACGTCCACCCAGACAGCTGTCCAGGTGGCAAAGAATGCCGGTCACCTTACCCCACCCAAATAAATAGATTCTCCCAGCAGGTCAAGGGATCCAAGAAAATCCTTGCCCATTGGCTAAGACACTCCCATTTATTCCTAGTCTGTACTTGCAATGCTCTTGTCTTGAGAGAAGTGCAGCAATTTCAGAGTTAGGGCGAAATCAACTGACCTCCTGACAATTAGCCAAGGCAACTATCACTTGGCAGATAAATTTAATAGGAACCCTGCCTAAACACCAGGGTGCTATATATATATATATATATATATATATATATATATACAGTATCTCACAAAAGTGAGTATACCAGGGGCGGACTGACCATTCGGTCATTCGGACGCCAACCGAGGGCCCGCGGCCAGTAGGGGGCCCGTGAGAAGCTCCTAAGAGATTTTTGACGAATCTAGGGGTATGCTGCTGCCGGGCTGTGGCGGAGCCGTTCTGCCGCTGTGGGGGGGCCCAAGACAAAGCATCTCCCCCCTGCACCTCTGGCTTTCAGTTTGGGATGCAGTGGGGGAGTGGGAGGCGGTGATTGGCAGATCTATGGTGCTCGCAGCATCTCCCTGGGGCTTGTATTTCTCCTTCAGAGTGTATACAGTGGAGAGGGGAGGGGCCTCTGACCCGGGCAGCTACAAGTTTCACTCTTCAGTATACAAGTGACTTGCTTTGGCCCCTCCCCTCTCCACTGTTAATGTGAGTTTATTTTTCTTTATTTTCTTAACTCTTTAAACATTTAGGGTCGGTTCACACATGGGCAACACGACTTTAGCGCGACTTTGTACCGCGACTTCAACGCGGCTTCAGCGCGACTTTAGCGCGACTTCAGCGCGACTTCGGCAAATTGCGAGGCGACTTGAAGTCGCCTCCATGACAGGCGACTTCGCCTGTGGCCAATCACCTCTCTGGGAGGGAGGGGGGAGGGAGGGGTTTTCTCTGCAAAGTCGCTTGAGAGATCCGACTTGCAGGCGACTTACATTGAGTTGAATGGGTACAAGTCGCCTACAAGTCGGATAGAAGTAGTACAGGAACCTTTTTTGAAGTCGGAGCGACTTCAGTAGTGTCAGTTAAGATGGTTCAATTCACTACAATTGTAATCTAAATGCAAAGCGACTTGGGGCGACTTGGGGCGACTTGAGGGCGTACAAGTCGGATCCCAAGTCGCCCCAGTGTGAACCGAGCCTTATTTGGAACATACAGTAGAGAAATTTTGTGACCAATGCATGTAATGTAGCAGTGCAATATATACGTGGGGCTTTGTGAGGGTGTGGCTTTTGTGTGGGTGGGTGGGGACAAAGGGGGCCCCATGAGCCCCTATTGCCCGGGGGCCCCATGAGTTGTCAGTCCGCCCCTGGTGTACACCCCCACATTTTAATGACACTTTGCTGCAATGTAAAGTAGTGAGTGTACAGCGTAACAGTGTAAATTTGCTGTCCCCTCAAAATAACTCAATACACAACCATTAATGTCTAAACTGCTTGCAACAAAAGTGAGTACACCCCTAAGTGAAAATGTTCAAATTGGGCCCAATTAGCCATTTTCCCTCCTCAGTGTCATGTGACTCGTTAGTGTTACAAGGTCACAGGTGTGAATGGGAAGCAGGTGTGTTAAATCTGGTGTTATTGCTCTCACTCTCTCATACTGGTCCTTGGAAGTTCAACATGGCACCTCATGGCAAAGAACTCACTGAGGATCTGAAAAAAAGAATTGTTGCTCTACATAAAGATGGCCTAGGCTATAAGAAGATTGCCAAGACCCTGAAACTAAGCTGCAGCATGGTGGCCAAGACCATACAGCGGTTTAACAGGACAGGTTGCGCTCAGAACAGGCCTCACCATGGTCGACCAAAGTAAATGAGTGCACATGCTCAGCGTCGTATCCAGAGGTTGTCTTTGGGAAATAGACGTATGAGTGCTGCCAGCATTGCTGCCGAGGTTGAAGGGGTGGGGGGTCAGCCTGTCAGTGCTCAGACCATACGCCGCACTCTGCATCAAATTGGTCTGCATGGCTATCGTCCCAGAAAGAAGCCTCTTCTAAAGATGATGCACAAGAAAGCCCGCAAAGTGTTTGCTGAAGACAAGCAGACTAAGGACATGGATCACTGGAACCATGTCCTGCGGTCTGATGAGACCAAGATAAACTTATTTGGTTCAGATGGTGTCAAGCATGTGTGGTAGCAACCAGGTGAGTACAAAAACAAGAGTGTCTTGCCTACAGTCAAGCATGGTGGTGGGACTGTCATGGTCTGGGGCTGCATGAGTGCTGCCAGCACCAGGGAGCTACAGTTTATTGAGGGAACCATGAATGCCAACATGTACTGTGACATACTGAAGCAGAGCATGATCCCCTCCCTTCGGAGACTCGGCCACAGGGCAGTATTCCAACATGAGAACGACCCCAAACACACCTCCAAGATGACCACTGCCTTGCTAAAGAAGTTGAGGGTAAAGGTGATGCACTGGCCAAGCATGTCTCCAGACCTAAACCCTATTGAGCAGCTGTAGGGCATCTTCAAGTGGAAGGTGGAGGGGAGCAAGGTCTCTAACATCCACCAGCCCCGTGATGTCATCATGGAGGAGTGGAAGAGGACTTCAGTGGCAACCTGTGAAGCTTTGGTGAACTCCATGCCCAAGAGGGTTAAGGCAATGCTGGAAAATAATGGTGGCCACACAAAATATAGACACTTTAGGCCCAATTTGAACTTTGTTGCCAGGGGTTTAGACATGAATGGCTGTGTGTTGAGGTATTTTGAGGGGACAGCAAATTTACACTGTTATACAAGCTGTACACTCACTTTACATTGTAGCAAAGTGTCATTTCTTTAGTGTTGTCACATGAAAAGATAGAATAAAATGTTTACAAAAATGTGAGGGGTGTATTTACTTTATATATATACACACACACACACATGCACACTATATTTACAGTACATAAGCACATTCACACATAGTTGGCTACTAAATGTACCATTTTTCCTTTGTATATTTATACATCATCACCAAGGTATAATATTTGCTTTAGTTTTTGATCACCTTTTCTTTTACAAAATCCACCGTTTGGTATGTGTGCATAAGTGTGTAGGTCATTTTCACTCTGTCCACAAGGGGGCCATCCTAGAACAAGTTAAGAGATAACAATGTTACATAAAAAGCTTTAAATAAAACATCCATAATGATCACCTTTTTAATGGGTGCTTCTTGCCTCAAATTATTGCTCAAAGTAACATAATCCCTAGTAAAACAGTAGAAAATTTAACCCCCCAGGGTTTCTCCTGTGCTTCACTGCTTCACTACTGAGCTGTAGTGCATTCACCTTAAAGCACAACAAAACTGTAGCGGAGCACCACAAACTGAAAAAGCCATTTAATATATTTTTAAGATTCAAAGCAAACTCACCCATCCATCCTTGTTTTATTTTGATGAGAAATCACGTTGAAAGCCACACCCCTGGCATTTTTAGCCATTGCCATCTTGAGTAAGGGCAGATGATTTATGTAGCATTTACATCCTGGAATACATCTGCCCTTAGCTCAAGTATGCAGGCAGATGGGTGTGCTTAGCTGAGAAAGCCCTACCTCCACTCCCCTCCCATCCTCTATTAAGATTTTGGGATGTATGATATAATTTTGGCTTAGGCCAGAAACCAGGAAGCAAGTGAAGAGTTGTAAAAAAAAAAAGAAGTTTAAAACAAAGAAATATAGTTCACCTTCCTATCTATCTACTAATGCTAGCAGAGTAAGGCTGGGTTCGCACCGCATTGCTGTGCAGATCACATGGGGTGTCTGTGCAATGCAAATTTAGCCATTCAAAATATATGGCTGAAATTGCTTCGCATTCGCATCAAAATGATGCAGGACCCTTTTTTTGGTCTGCACTGGAATCAGATCGCATGGATGTTCACACCCATGTGATCCGATTCCTTCACCATTTCATAGTTCGCAGTGCAATCTGCGAACTGATCTGGGGGGTGTCATTAATTTTACATTGACACCCGCAGCGGTTCGCAGCTTCAGGTGCGATGCGGGAACCCACACAAGAATCTCGCTGGTTCCCGCTTCGCACAAGTGTGAACCCAGCCTAAGGATTAAAAATAGTTAAACTTGATTGAGAGCGTTTACTTCTGCTTTAAAGCAGTGGCAATCACATGTAATGTAAAGTAGCCCATCCCTGTGTAGAGAAGCAGTCTGGATCCTTCTTTAATAGTCATTTTTCCTGTACTATGGTGGACAGCATTTGTCCTGGGATCACCAGAAGGTTACTGCCCATTTTGTCTGTTCCCCTTGCCACATTTTTTCATTCATCGTTCCATTCACTCCATCTGCAGCTTCACTGTCATCACTATACCCAACAAATGACACCCCCTGCACAAATAATTCTTATTTCTATTATATGGGATTTATAAAGTACTCACAGTTTGCCCAGTGCTTTACAAATTTGTATTTGGTCAGGATGCTTCTACAGTGCTACCCAGTGGGCTGATCCTGACAACCTGGCACCCTAGGTATCTTCCAAATATAACACACCATTATTCCGATGGGCCCCAGATCGTCAGTGCAGGCAAACACTGGACTGAATGCTGTATATATTTTATGCATTACTAGGGGCACTTTTTTTGTTCTATTCCATTGTGATATACTCACCATATAATTCCTGTAGTTGTGATGTTCTGGTTCTGGACGATAAGTGAGAGAAGGATCCTGCAACTAAGGAAAATGGTACATAGTGAAAAAGTTCATTTGTATTGTGTCTTCTCTTATTTACCACTGAAATGTGTATAAGTTATTCAGTAGTCTGATTATTGTGTATCATGTAGATAAGGTTAAATAGATGGTACCTCGAAAGTCTACTTTTAAAAATAAAAAAACAATTTTGACAGCAATACTGCAACAACATACACTGTGTACCTTGTGACTGATGAAGGTGAAAAACACTAACACTGCAAAATAACAATCTGGCGTATGTCCCTGTACATAGACTTTACTCATCACGCATGAAGTGTTCTCTGACAACTCCTAAACAGCGCTGCCCTGATACACCTGTTCCCACACAAAACTATGTGTATTCACACTTGCCAGGCACAAGGTTTAATAAACTCTGGATCTTTCCCGTATCTTTGAAAAATACTGAAGTACACTTATATTCAGATTTATAAGAAAATATACTGTATATGTGAGACTATGGGGTTGATTTACTAAAGGCAAATAGACTGTGCACTATGCAAAGTACAGTTGCTTCTGAGCTTATTAAATGAAGGAGATTTCTGCTGACTTCCATCATCCAATCATGTGCAAGCAAAATGCTGTTTTTTTTATTTTCCTTTCCGGTGATTGGATATTCTTTGTAACGTGAAACTTTACCACATTTACTAAGCTCGGGAGCAACGGCACTTTTCAAAGTGCACAGTCCATATACCTTTAGTAAATCAACCCCTATGTATCTATAGCAATATGTACAGTACATATGTATAACTAGTATACATATGAATGAAGCTTTCCTTGCATGAAAAATCCTTGTTATTATATAAGAAAGAAATCTCTGGAAAATATATTATATTCCCGAAGGTAAAATTAGGCTAAAAATGTCAGTGCATGATGATCTAATCAATTTGAAAATATGGGAACCTTGGCTTGACACACCTGGTGTTTGCCCGTTAGACCTGGTGATCAGCAGGCTGGTGGGGGTCTTGGTAGAGCTCACTAATTACATACTCTCTGGTTTTTCCCTCTATTAAACAATGACAGCTCCTGGTAGCTGAGACCAATGACTGTATGTGCAGGCCTGGATTTACTCCCTTTGCCGCCCCAAGGCCAGGTCCTTCAATGCTGCCCCCCCCACATACACACACACACACACACACCACCACCATTCTCGTCCTTTATCAATGACTGCTACAATAGATCAATTAAAAACATATCTCCACACACGAGAACACTGAAAATAACTGGCTTTAATTGTACAGACTGAAAATACTCTGTAATGCAGAAAATGACTTTTAAAGATTATAGCAGTAAGAAACTCCCTACAATTTTTTAGTTCTAACTTTTCTTTTGGCAAACTCATAATATCTTCATGGACAAAGTATTTAAAAGTTCTGACTCAATGGCAAGTAAAGCTAAACTGTTCAGTCTTTCTTTACCCAAAGATGATCGTAAATAGTTCTTTATGCAAATACATTTAATTCATTTTTATGCACCACAGCTCATTTGCAGTGCATAGAAACAGTATGCATTTTGCACCACACTGCTCAGCACGCAGTGGCGCTGTTGCAGTGTGAACAGGACACATAGAAAACAATTGTTTTCTATTGCCCTTGCAGAGACCTGTGTTTTGCTAGTGCAGAAATCACAGACCCCCTTTTACATCAGTGTCCTCAGTCCCCCCTTTACATCACATACTGCCTTTTACATCACGACCCCCTTTTACATCAGTGTCCTAGGCCCCCCCTTACGTCACATCCCCCCTGCCTCATCACAGATCCCCATCACAGACCCCCCATTACAGACTGACCCATCACAGACTGACTCCCCATCACAGACTGACCCATCACAGACCCTCCCATCACAGACTGACTCCCCCATCACAGACTGACCCATCACAGACCCTCCCATCACAGACTGACCCCCCCAAATCACAGACCCCTCATTACAGACTGACCCCCCATCACAGACCCCATTACAGACTGACCTGACCCATAGCAGACCCCCCCATCATAGACTGACCCCCCCATCACAGACCCCCTATCACAGACTGACCCCCCATCACAAACTGGTCCTGACCCATCACAGACTCCCCATCGCAGACCCCCATCACAGACTGACCCCCCAAATCACAGACTGACCCCCCAAATCACAGACTGACCCCCCCCCCAATCACAGACTGAGCCCCCATCATAGTCCTCTCTCAATATCAAACTCCTTTACAGCACAGCACTCCCCCCTCCCCAAAGAACCCTATCTTATTCACACAAGACATGGAGCCTGGCCGCTCTGGACAACGGGCGGGACTTTTCATGTTAAAAGTGAGTGATTTATTGCTGGGACTGCCCCACTGCCTAGCAACCAATCACCCACTTCTTAACTTAAAAAGTCCCGCCCTTTGCCGTGCTTTATGTTTTGTGTGAATAAGACAGGCAGTGTGGTGAGGGGGCAGTGCAGTGATATTAGAGAAGGCACAGACCTGCCGCATCTGCCATGCTGCTATGCCAGTGCGGGGGGGGCGGCCGCGAAAGCCGAAAAGTCGCCGCAGGAGCGGCGCCGCCCCTGCACCACTGCCGCCCCGAGGCCTGGCCTCAGTGGCCTTGTGGGAAATCCGGCCCTGTGTATCTGGCTATATCTGCTATATCTTATGATTGTGTCACCATTGTAACCTTTTGCTGCATATGCTATGCAACACAGTTTCTTACTGCTCTGGAATTGTCTGACTTTTTCAATAAAGTTTTCTACATGAATAAAAAAAAATTCATAGAAAATAAATAAGCATCATGGGGAGGAAAAAACGTGCACACACACATATATATATATATATATATATATATATATATATATATATATATATATATATATATATATATATATATACACACTGCGCAAAAACTGAAAGGAACACTTTGAAAACACATCAGCTCTCAATTAGGAAAAATATCATGCTTGATATCTATACTGATATGGACTGGGTAATGTGTTGGGAATGAAAGGATACCACATCATTTAATGAAAATGAAAATGATCAACATACAGAGGGCTGAATTCAAAGACACCCTGAAAATCAAAGTAAAAAAATGATGCAGCAGGCTAGACCATTTTGCTGAAGTTTCATTGCAGCAACTCAAAATGGTACTCAGTAGTTTGTATGGCCCCCACATGCTTGTATGCATGCCTGATAACATCGGGGTATGCTCCTAATGAGACAACGGATGGTGTCCTGGGGTATTTCCTCCCAGATCTGGACCAGGGCATCACTGAGCTCCTGAACAGACTGAGGTGCAACCTGACGGCGTCAGATGGATCAAAACATAATGTCCCAGAGGTGTTCTATTGGATTCAGGTCAGGCGAGCATGGGGGCCATTCAATGGTATCAATTCCTTCATCCTCCAGGAACTGGCTGCATACTCTCACCACATGAGGCCAGGCATTGTCATGCACCAGGAGGAACCCAGGACCCACTGCACCAGCGTAGGATTTGACAATGGGTCCAAGGATTTCATCCCGATACCTAATGGCAGTCAGGGTTTCATTGTCTAGCCTGTAGAGGCCTGTGCGTCCCTCCGTGGATATGCCTCCCCAGACCATCACTGGCCCACCACCAAACTGGTTATGCTGAACGATATTACAGGCAGCATAATGTTCTTAATGGCTTCTCCAGACCCTTTCATGTCTGTCACATGTGCTCAAGGTGAACCTGCTCTCAT
The DNA here is from genome assembly GCF_042186555.1 of Aquarana catesbeiana. Lineage (NCBI taxonomy): Eukaryota > Metazoa > Chordata > Amphibia > Anura > Ranidae > Aquarana > Aquarana catesbeiana. Next base: position 132,218,269 of record NC_133326.1, read on the forward strand.
CTGTGAAAAGCACAGGACACCAGTGGCAGACCTGCCAATTCTGGTGTTCAATGGCAAATGGCAATTGAGCTCCACGGTGCCAAGCAGTGAGCAAAGGGCCCACTAGAGGATATCAGGCCCTCAGGCCACCCTCATGAAGTCTGTTACTGATTTTTTGGTCAGAGACATTTACACCAGTGGCCTGCTAGAGGTAATTTTGTAGGGCTCTGGCAGTGCTTATCCTGTTCCTCCTTGCAAAAAGTAGCAGATACCAGTCCTGGTGATAGGTTAATGACCTTCTACGGGCCTGTCCAGCTCTCCTAGGGTAACTGTCTCCTGGAATCTCCTCCATGCTCTTGAGACTGTGCTGGGAGACACAGCAAACCTTCTGGCAATGGCACGTATTGATGTGCCACCCTGGAGGAGTTGGACTGCCTGTGCAAACCCTATAGGCTCCAAGTATCGCCTCATGCTACCAGTAGTGACACTGACCCTAGCCAAATGCAAAACTAGTGAAAAACAGTTAGAAAAGATGAGTAGGGAAAAAAATGGCATCCACCTGTAAAACCATTCCTGTTTTGAAGATCATCTCATTGTTGCCCATCTAGTGCACCCGTTGTTAATTTCATTAACACCAAAGCAGCTGAAACAGATTAACAACCCCTTCGCTATTTAACTGACTACATCAATATCCCAGGAGTTTAATATATATATATATATATATATATATACACACACAGTGTCTTGAAAAAGTATTCATATCCCTTGACATTTTCCACATTTAGTCATGTTACAACCAAACAGCGTAAATGTATTTTATTGGGATTTTATGTGATAGACCAACACAAAGTGGCACATAATTGTGAAGTGGAAGAAAATGATAAATGGTTTCCAAAATTTTTTACAAATAAATATGTGAAAAGTGTGGGGGGCATTTGTATTCAGCCCCCCTGAGTCAATACTTTGTAGAACCACCTTTCACTGCAATTACAGCTGAAAGTCATTTTGGGTATGTCTCTACCAGCTTTGCACATCTAGAGTGTGACGTTTTTGCCCATTCTTCTTTGCAAAATAGCTCAAGTTCTGTCAAATTGGACGGAGAGGGTCTGTGAACAGCAATTTTCAAGTCTTGCCACAGATTCTCAATTGGATTCAGACTGGGCCATTCTAACATATGAATATGCTTTGACCTAAACTTTTCCATTGTAGCTCTGGCTGTAGCTTTAGGATCGCTGTCCTGCTGGAAGGTGAACCTCCGCCCCAGTCTCAAATCTTTTGCAGACTTTAACAGGTTTTCTTCTAAGATTTGCCCTGTATTTGGCTCAATCCATCTTCCCATCAACTCTGACCAGCTTCCCTGTCCCTGATGAAGAAAAGCATCCCCACAACATGATGCTCCCACCACCATGTTTCACGTTGTTAGTGTTAGTTTTCCGCCACAACTTGTATTTTAATTTTAGACTAAAAAGTTAAACTTTGGTCTCATCTGACCAGAGCACATTCTTCCACATGTTTGCTGTGTGCCCCACATGGCTTCTCGCAAACTGCAAACGGGACTTCTTATGGCTTTCTTTCAACAATGGTTTTCTTCTTGCCACTCTTCCATAAAGGCCACATTTGTGGAGCGCACGACTAATAGTTGTCATGTGGACAGATTCTTTCACCTGAGCTGTGGATCTCTGCAGCTCCTCCAGAGTTACCATGGGCCTCTTGGCTGCTTCTCTGATGAATGCTCTCCCTGTTAGTTGAGGTGGACGGCCATGTCTTGGTAGGTCTCCAGTTGTGCCATACTCTATTCTTTTTCAGATGATGGATTGATCAGTGATCCATGAGATGTTCAAAGCTTGGGATATTTTTTTATAATCTAACCCTGCTTTAACCTTCTCCACAACTTTACCCCTGACCTCTCTGGTGCGTTCCTTTACCTTCATGATGCTGTTTGTTCACTAAGGTTCTCGAACAAACCTCTGAGGGCTTTGCAGAACATCTGTATTTATTGTGAGATTAAATTACACACAAGTGGACTTTATTTACTAATTAGGTGACTTCTGAAGGCAATTGGAGACATACCCAAAATGACTTGCAGCTGTAATTGCAGTAAAAGGTGGTTCTACAAAGTATTGACTCGGGGGGGCTGAATACAAATGCACACCACACTTTTCAGATATTTATTTGTAAAAAATGTTTAAAACCATTTATCATTTTCCTTCCACTTCACAATTATGTGCCACTTTGTGTTGGTCTATCGCGTAAAATTCCAATAAAATACATTTACATTTTTGGTTGTAAGTAACAAGACAAAATGTAGAACAATTCAAGGGGTATGAATACTTTTTCAAGGCACTATATATACAGTATCTGACAAAAGTGAGTATACCCCTCACATTTTTGTAAATATTTTATTATATCTTTTCATGTGACATCACCGAAGAAATTACACTTTGCTACAATGTAAAGTAGTGAGTGTACAGCTTGTATAACTGTAAATTTGATGTCCCCTCAAAATAACTCAACACACAGTCATTAATGTCTAAACCGCTGGCAACAAAAGTGAGTACACCCCTAAGTGAAAATGTCCAAATTGGGCCCAAAATACAGGCATACTCCACTTTTAAGTACACAATGGGGTATATTTACTAAAGCTGGAAAGTGCAAAATCAGGCTCACTTCTGCATATAAACCAATGAGCTTCCAGGTATTATTACCAAAGCTTAATTGAACAATCTGAGGTTAAAAGCTCATTGGTTTTTATGCAGAAGTGAGCCTGGTTTTGCACTTTCCAGCTTTAGTAAATAAACCCCATTGTGTACTTAAAAGTGGGGTATGCCTGTAGCAATATTTTGTGTGACCACCATTATTTTCCAGCACTGCCTTAACTCTCAGTTTCACAGGTTGCCACTGGAGTCCTCTTCCACTCCTCCATGAAGACATCATGGAGCTGGTGGATGTAGGAGACCTTGCGCTCCTCCACGTTTCATTTAAGGATGCCCCACAGATGCTCAATAGGGTTTAGGTCTGGAGACATGCTTGGCCAGTCCATCACCTTTACCTTCAGCTTCTTTAGCAAGGCAGGTGTTTTTGGGGTCATTATGTTGGAATACTGCTCTGCGGCCCAGTCTCCGAAAGGAAGGGATCATGCTTTGTTTCAGTATGTCACAATACATGTTGGTATTCATGGTTCCCTCAATAAACTGTAGCTCCCCAGTGCCAGCAGCACTCATGCAGCCCCAGACCATAACACTCTCACCATCATGCTTAAGTGTAGGCAAGACACACTTGTCTTTGTACTCCTCACCTGGTTGCCGCCACACACGCTTGACACCATCTGAACCAAAAAGGTTTATCTTGGTCACATCAGACCACAGGTCATGGTTCCAGTGTCCTTAGTCTGCTTGTCTTCAGCAAACTGTTTACGGGCTTTCTTGTGAATCATCTTTAGAGGAGGCTTCCTTCTGGGACAACAGCCATGCAGACCAATTTGATGCAGTGTGCAGTGTATGGTCTGAGCACTGACAGGCTGACCCCCCACCCCTTCAACCTCTGCAGCAATGCTGGCAGCACTCATGTGTCTATTTCGCAAAGACAACCTCTGGATATGATGCTGAGCACATGCACTCAACTTCTTTGGTCGACCATGGCGAGGCCTGTTCTGAGTGGAACCTGTCCTCATAAACTGCTGTAAGGTCTTGGCCACCATGCTGCAGCTCAGTTTCAGAGTCTTGGCAATCTTCTTATAGCCGAGGCCATCTTTATGCAGAGCAACAATTCTTTTTTCAGATCCTCACAGAGTTCTTTGCCATGAGGTGCCATGTTGAACTTCCAGTGACCAGTATGAGAGAGTGAGAGCGATGAAACCGAATTTAACACACCTGCTCCCCTTTCACACCTGAGACCTTGTAACACTAATGAGTTGCATGACACCGGGGAGGGAAAATGGATAATTGGGCCCAGTTTGGATTTAGATTATGTCTCTCCATCGTGGAGGGGATCTAACCGGGTTAGGGACCTATCACAAAGAGAAACCAAGTGGATTTTTCTATTAAAGAGTTTGGCTCCTGGGAGTTAAACGGTGAGCTGGATCTGAATTGCTTGATAAGTAATTTTTATTTAAATTTATGAATTGATGGACTTATGAGCAGGGGCGGACTGACCATTGAGCCACTCGGGCACTGCCCGAGGGCCCTGGGCCACTAGGGGGCCCCATCAGGGTTGCAAGCCTCAGTAAAACCAGGGACAGTATGGATCAGGGACAGCCAATAGACAGTATGGACCAGGGACAACCAATAGAAACATGTCTGTGTATACTGTGTTTACATGTATGTGTATACTGTGTGTGTGTATACTATGTGGCCCCATAATCTCTGATTGCGTGGGGGCCCCATAATCTCCTATTGCCTGGGGGCCCCATGAGTTGTCAGTCCACCCCTGCTTATGAGCCTATAGTTAGGAATGGGTTGTTTGTATCATATTTTATGTTTATTTTATGGTTATATAATGTTATAGTAATTATAGAATTTTTAATAGTATATGCCAGGAGGAAGTCGTGATGACGAAAAGCATCAGGACGTGGCTGTACGGCAACCAAGAGTGATATCAGACGCAATTACTGGAAGTGACGCTCTGGCGGTGACAATTTTTGGTGTGGGTGAGATATCGCTACATACACACTGGATCCGCTGTGACCATGCTATGACAGTCTTATGCTGCTGCAGTGGATTCATTACATGTGTAATGTTATCTGATTTAGTGTGAGTGCAATGTTTGAAGCCTTTTAATTTTAATAAATTTGATCAAAAGATACTGCACTATTGGATCACTTTGATTTTTTATATACATTAAGGATTGGAGATTGATGTTAATATTTAACCCTGTGTGAGTTGATGCTTATTTGCCGAGCATGAGAGTGCAAGGCAACTTCATCTGGTGAGCGGACACCTAGAGGGGAGTGGAGTCACCATTTGCACGTGGCGTGGTGGATGAGCTTGATGTTTACACCCTTCTTACAACACTTTTTGAACTTTCATTGATTTCCATTTTGTATATCTGAAGTACTGATTTAGTGGACTTTGATGCTCATTGATCTATTCATGTATGATATTGATTTATCACTTGTCACTGGGTCATTTTCATTTATGATCACTGTTTACACATCATTCATTTATCTTCTTTACTCAACACCACTTTTTACCTCATTAGTTTATACAGTAGATGTTTTATGATCATTTGTTTATTTAAGTGGCAGCTGTATCATTTAACTTCAATATAATATCTTGGCGCAGTGGTGGGACCTACAGTGTGGGTGTATGTAACTTTAGACCCTTTGTTCTTAAATAATATAATATATAAAATATAAATAAAACATGCAGTGTAAGCAGATGTTAAGGATAACTCCTATACCAGGGATATGCAATTAGCGGACCTCCAGCTGTTGCAGAACTACAATTCCTATGAGGCATAGCAAGACTCTGACAGCTACAAGTATGACACCCAGAGGCAGAGGCATGATGGGACTTGTAGTTTTGCAACAGCTGGAGGTCCGCTAATTGCATATCCCTGTCCTAAACTATTTATTGTACTACCACTATTTGCTTATGACACCTTAATACAGAAAAAATTACAACACATAGCTTTTGTTTCTTAAGGGGAAGAAGTCAGTTTATGACAAGGGGAAATTGTTCAAATTTACAAATGTATCTGATATTCAATTTTCTTTTTTTTTAATATATAATATCTACTAAGGCTTTTCGCATTAGATAAACCAAATACTGTATGCAATTATTGTAAAGAGAAATCAAATTCTTCATTACAGTGCATTCAATATCCATTTCTGAAAATGGTCACACTTCCTTTTTAATGTGGGGACACAAAGTTTTACATGAATAAACTGTATACAGATGCGTTTCCATCACATCAATTCCATCATGTTAGTGCATATAATATTTTGGCACCCTCATTGAAAACCGCCATCTAACATTTAATCCCAAACCTTAAATTTAGCCAATCTCAACCCATGTACAGTAAACTTAAACCTTACCAATGATTATTAGACCTCATTCGGATCCCCAATTTGTACCCTACACCATGTCCTTTAGCCTGACCCCTTAAAGTGTATGCATAGCCCAAACTATTTTTTTCTCTTTCAGTTTTGGGTAGATTTGAGAAGGGTTAAAGCCCTCTGAGCTTATTTTTTTCCTGTCTGTGTCTTGTTGGGATTTTGTCTCTCCTTCTTGTGCTGACACAACAGGAAGTAACAGGAATTCCCCATTAGAATATTTCCCCTCACCTCTTGTTCTGGTTAGAACTGTAAAATTTTAGAATTCCCAGCACTTTGTTGTCTTGGATGCAATGGTTGCCAAAACAAATAAGTGGGGTGAATCTACCCAATGGGGACACATACAGCAATTAAAAACTTTACTGGGGTTCTACACCTTCCAACTCTATCTAAAACTATAAAAAAAAAAAAAATACGGTTGGGTAAACACACGCTAAAGGTTAAATCTAACCTTTAACCTGACCCTTAAAGAATTTGTTACCCAAACATTTCAGATTTCTGATGTGTATATGTTGTACCATGTCCTTGTGGTAAAAAGTATCCTGTTCTCATTGCATTGCTTCCTTTGTGTAAAATTCCTGGTGATCCTGTCAACCCCCACCTGCTTTCATACTTCAAACTGACAATGCTAGGCAAAGAAGCACATCCATCCCAATGTGGTCAGGTTTCTGGCTGTGCTGGGATAACAGCCATTCACTGGGAAGATCAGTGTATTGCCCTTTCTCTGCCCCCTCCCCCGACAACACACACACACATTCACATTGTAAATATGTTATTATATCTTTTCATGTGACAACACTGAAGAATTGACACTTTACTACAATGTAAAGTAGTAAGTGTACAGCTAATATAACAGTGTAAATTTGCTGTTCGCTCAAAATAACTCAACACACAGCCATTAATGTTTAAACCACTGGCAACAAAAGTGAGTACACCCCTAAGTGAAATGTCCAAATTGGGCCCAAAGTGTCAATATTTTGTGTGGCCACCATTATTTTCAAGCACTGCCTTAACCCTCTTGGGCATGGAGTTCACCAGAGCTTCACAGGTTTCCACTGGAGTCCTCTTCCACTTCTCCATGATGACATCACGGAGCTGGTGGATGTTAGAGACCTTGCGCTCCTCCATCTTCCATTTGAGGATGCCCCACAGATGCTCAATAGGGTTTAGGTCTGTAGACATGCTTGGCCAGTCCATCACCTTTACCCTCAACTTCTTTAGCAAAGCAGTGGTCGTTTTGGAGGTGTGTTTGGGGTCGTTATCATGTTGGAATACTGCCCTGTGGCCCAGTCTCTGAAGGGAGGGGATCATGCTTTGTTTCAGTATGTCACAGTATATGTTGGCATTCATGGTTCCCTCAATGAACTGTAGCTCCCCAGTTCCGGCAGCACTCATGCAGCCCCAGACCATGACACTCCCACCACCATGCTTGACTGTAGGCAAGATACAGTTGTCTTTTTACTCCTCACCTAGTTGCCGCCCGACACACGCTTGACAACATCTGAACCAAATAAGTTTAACTTGGTTTCATCAGACCACAGGACTTGGTTCCAATAATCCATGTCCTTAATCTGCTTGTCTTCAGCAAACTGTTTGCGGGCTTTCTTGTGCATTATCTTTAGAAGAGGCTGGATATGACACTGAGCATGTGCACTCAACTACTTTGGTTGACCATGGTGAGGCCTGTCCTGAGTGGAACCTGTCCTGTTAAACCGCTGTATGGTCTTGGCCACCGTGTTGCAGCTCAGTTTCAGGGTCTTGGCAATCTTCTTATGGCCTAGGCCATCTTTATGTAGAGCAACAATTCTTTTTTTCAGATCCTCAGAGAATTCTTTGCCATGAGGTGCCATGTTGAACTTCCAGTGACCAGTATGAGAGTGAGAGCGATACCACCAAATTTAACACACCTGCTCCCCATTCACACCTGAGACCTTGTAACACTAACGAGTCACATGACACGAGAGAAGGAAAATGGCTAATTGGGACCAACTTGGATATTTTCACTTAGGGATGTACTCACATTTGTTGCCAGCGGTTTAGACATTAATGGCTGTGTGTTGAGTTATTTTGAGGGGACAGCAAATTTACAATGTTTTACAAGCTGTACACTCACTACTTTACATTGGGGGTTATTTACAAAAGGAAAATTCACTTTGCACTACAAGTGCACTGCAAGTGCACTCGGAAGTGCAGTCGCTGTAGATCTGAGGGGATGATCTGAAATAAGGGGAACCTCTGCTGATTTTGTCATCCAATCATGTGCAAGCTAAAATGCTGTTTTTTATTTTCCTTGCATGTCCCTATCAGATCTACAGCGACTGCACTTGAAAGTGCAGTTTCAGTGCACTTTCAAGTGCAAAGTGGAATTGCCTTTCGTAAATAACCCCCATTGCAGCAAAGTGTCATTTCTTCAATGTTGTCACATGAAAAGATATAATAAATAATAATATACATTATTTCCTAAACATAACCCATAATCCTAATGCCATTATATTTGCACTGAAAAGGTTTTGCACAAAAGCAAAGCTATATCATCATAGTTAAATTTAAAAGAGAAGCTTTGGCTGTACTTCTCCTGTGGATCACAGATGTGCAGATCATTTGGCACTCCTGTGACCCATTTCCAGCAGACAGTGGGCTGAAGCCCTCTGTCAGCTGACCTCACAGAGCCGGTCCGGGCTCGGGAAAGATCACGACCATATGGTCGTTATCCACCCTCATGCCTGGACCAGCAGCCAGCTCAGCCTCTCAGCAAGCTGCTGAGACACTGAGCCAGCTGCTCTCACCACCTCCACAGCCCAGTGCTCCAGTGAGTGCTGGGGATAGAGCAGAGAGACAGTCACCACATCTCTGCTTAGGGAGCCCTGAGAAACGAGCGATCAGCAGTGTTTGATTGCTTGGTTCTCAGCCTTAGAGCTGGCAGGGGACTGATGCTGCATCCATCTAAGTAGATATTTGGTAGGTAGATAACAAATTGACAGCAACATATAATATGCAAAAAAATATTTCCACCTACTCTTAGACAAAACACGTTGCAAGAGTCACATCCATGTACTACCATTGTCTACCCTTCATATTCGCCTCACTATACCTGAATGAGACAAGATGAAAACTGGTATTGTGTTTCCCCCCACTCAGCTTTAATGTCTCTCTCTCTGATTGTACTTATAACAGGATAGTTAGAAAAACATGTTAAATAGATCATCTCAGTGTAAATAATCTTATTGTAGCGCACACCCTGCGGGAACCACTGGTTATTATGGGTCCTCTGCTCCTGTCCAGCCCTGGGTGAGGCTTTAACCTCACTGACACCTCACTGACACCACCAGTATATCTTCCTGGCAACTTTAATGAGCACACAAGAATTAGACTTATAACTCTATGAAAGAATAACAGAATGTATTGACAAGTTAGAGTCAAGCTGCATTAAACACAATAATGAGTACACAAACAGCTTCACAAAGTCCCTTGCAATGTTTTTAAACTCCAGCTTACCATGACCCAAATAGCATAAACGATAGCTCTCCTCATGGGATGAACTTTTGCAAGTGACCACATAAGTATCAACAGAGATCAGGCTGTGTCACTTGAGAGCTCTTCTGACAAGGGACTAGGTTTAGGCCTGAGAGTATTAATTTAAAGTCAAACACAAATCTGCCCCCAGGATGAAGCTATCTGACCATAGTCCTTAATGTGTATTCTCCGCTGGCTAGGTTGGGGCCCTTGAAGACATGGGCATGCAGATATTGAATATGTCTATGGTTTGAGTGTTTACAGTACTGCACCTCAGGAGTTGGATTTATATTTGGATACAGTTAAATAATTAGATGAAAAGTGTGCACAGTTTTTCAGTGGGATGAAAAGAAGAGGTGAATTGGCCACGTTGTGCCAAATTCAGCAGCAGTTAGAGCAATGGTGTGTGGGAAACTTATACCCGCAGCATCTTGCAAGTGGAGACTAACAACACCGTAGATGGTTCAGCTTAACTGTGGATCCGCAACCCACTCACCATTCTCTCTCTCTCTCAATTCCTCCTGTAGCAATTGGCTGAAGCAGTGGAGGGGCCACCCTTTATTTGTTGAACATTAGCTGAGGTGGGAAGAATGACAAGTATTTTGGCAGTTCACCTCTGTGGATCCTCCAGCAGGCCCGAACAGCAGCAGCCTGGATCACAGACTAGCGTTCCAGAACAGGTACCGGAACAGCCAAAAGCGCATCAAAGCCTAGCTCAGTCCAGCATCCTGGTTCAAGGTACATCTGTGTTCAGCGTATAAGCAACTCGCCTGCTCCCTCCGTTCCCAGCAAGGCACAGGACCTCTTCCTCTGCAGCCGCTCTCTGGTTGGCGCTCTTCCCAACTGCCCTTCTCTTTCCCGGGCTTTTCTATTTATATCGCTCCTCCTGCTCTCAGGTATCCCTGGGTACAGTTATTGATTACCCAGTATTGGCAATGACTTTGATCTCCATCAAGACTACATCTCCCAATGTGCGATAGTCTAAAGTCAATTTCAACAAAAGCACAAATGCTGCTGCCGCCACCTTGTGGAGGAAAATACGTCCTGCATAACCAGTAACATTGCCACCTGTTACAGCAATTCAAATTCTTTTTTAGTTGTGAAGACTAGAAACCTTGTCAACTTTCTTACTGCTGCCTGTGTCTGTTGTAGATTTTCCCTAACTTTCCACCTGTTAAAATCATTGTCACTGGGACAATAAGTTAGGGGAAAACTCTCCGACAAACCCGGGATAGTAGTAAAACCAAACAAGGGTTCTGATCCTTTCCCATTCTGTCCAAAACTAAGAAAAAAAGCTTTAACTGGGCAAACACTAATTAAACTAGTGGTTTTATCTTTCATGCTGCAGCCTGTTGATTGGACAGTGAAGGAGCAGAAACACACTGCTAAGATTGTTATTTGCTATTAACACAGCCCCCCAGCCTGATTGCAGCCGTCAGGAAATAGCAGAAGTCTAGTATCAATACTCGGGTAATTGTTAGGTCAAAGAAAACTGCTAATCAACTACCTAAGATTCCAAAGCATCTCAGCGCTTCAGAATAATATACCACCATGGTAATGGATCCCATCACCTGTCCCAAGACTACATTACATGCACGCAGTCTCTTCAGCAAAGTTTCTGCAGAAAGTAGTTGAAAAGGTATTTAGAAACCATTACACAGGTCTTTGGTTACGATACAGCCCATATTACCAGAGCACAAGCAAAGTTCTCTCTTGGCTCCTCTTGTTTATAATGTGAGTACATTACACATTTTGATACATAATAACTTGTCACTGATGACTTTAAGCTGTAGTATTGCTATACAATTTGTATAAGACAACTGAAGTAAAATACATTTCTCAGATACTACACATATAGATAATACACACCTTACCCTGCAGGTTTAGGGTACACTCACCAGATGTATAGCCTTCATTTTCAAGGGTTTTCTGTTAGGGAGAGGAGATCCAGGAAAAGACTGAAGGTACACAGTGAAAGAAAATTGCATGAAATGGACCTCATTTATGTGTACTATGTAACTGTGGTACTGGCCAAGAATAAGTGACCATTTAACCAGAGAACAGTGATTGGAGAGATTCTGCTGAGTCTTCCTTGCCAGTTGGATCAGTGGCTCACTGATTAACCCTTTGTGAGATCTCTTTGTGAGGTCCTCATAATTTATCAACTGGTTTTGAAGCATTCTCCACTAGTGTGATGAGCATGTAAATGTAGAGGTCTGATAATAATACTAATATTAATAATACTATTAGGGTTAAAAGAAGCAAAGGTCTTTTCATTACAAGAAATTAAAATTGCTTACAAATTTATTTTGAGATGTAAATGATGTTACAGAGTAGTTAGAGTAACAGAGCCAGCCGGCATTTCAGGGACTACTTCTGGTTCCTGCTGGGCAGTACTTACAGTTACTATGTCCCTTACCAGGCTGCAGGCCATGACAGACTCCTCTTCCCTCATGCACAGATATTCACAGGGGAGTCACCAGGCTCAGACTCCACCTGGCCTTTCGGTAATAATTCCAGGCCCGATCTGGCCTTCCGGGACTTCCGCGGCTGCACACAACACAGTGCTGACTGCAGGTTCAAGCTGTAGTACTGTGGCTCCTGCTGGCTGGAAGCAATCCGGGTGAGCAGTTTGCCACAATGACTGCACCGGATCCATGCACTGACCACTGCAGTCGGTATCCGGCATTCTGGACACAGCAGGCACAGTCGCTCCGTCCCCTCAATCATCCCGAGAGCAAATCCCCTGCGATTGTCTAACCGGACACCGGTGTCCACCAGTGTCCGTTCCTGCAGATCAGGCAACCAGGTCAGCGCTGGAAACACAGGAGCACACTCCGCCATCTTGCTCCTCCGCCTCGTGGTGTCTGCTAGCAGGGAACGCTGGGTCTCCTCTAGGGTGTGGCACCACCCCCCTTGCTTCCAGACAGGCTGGCATCTGTGAAGCTGATAGGCAGGCCCCTCCCCTGGCATGTTGCTGTAACCCCTTGTTAGACAAACTGAAGTTTGCAGGCATGTGGAGACATGTCACTCAGCATGACTGTGCCTGAGCAACTGAGAGCAGATGGCCACTGAGGTTTCCGGTGGTTGCTAGTAGCAACAATTAATTTTCTAACCCATGTCTCACTAAAGGGAACACTTCTAGCACAGTCCCACCCGCAGGCTGACTCCATGCCTCCCAGTCCTCCCGACTGTGTGAACACTCACCAGCCCTCTTGGCTGCCTCTGTGGAACTCCTGGAGACTTGCCCGGCAGTGTTCTCCCGCTGTCCTCTTTGCTCCTCCTGTGCCTCCTGGTCAGGACACCTCTGTGGGAGGGAAACTGGGAAACTCCCTCCAAGACCCCGACAGCCTAACATTCCATCTTCATCTTCCACCCGATCAACTCCTCCCTCAGCTGGGCTAACCCTGGGTATTTAAGGAGGCCTGCCCCCTGCCAATCCAGATTGGGGATTGGTCAGGGCTCCCCAGAACACCCCTTGTGATGCTAGCTGTGAGTCACCCAGCACTACCCTGAGCCACTCCCAACCCAGGTCAAAATCACACCCAGGCTTGGCTGCCAGCCAAGCCTGGAAATTTAGGATGGAAAAAATACCGCGCTGTATGATGGTGAAATAAACCGTGCAAATAGTGACACAAAAATTGACCTTCATCAATTATTACAAAAAAGTAGACCCTGAAAAAAATATTGAATACCAATAAGAGCAGCCGCTAAATGTGGGATACACACAAAAACATATAAAATAAAAGGTAGCAGCGCTAATACCATTAATGACAAACATTAAATTGTGATAAACACCAAAATAGAAAATATAGAGTATATTGCATAAATAATCATGTATAAAAAATCATATATAAAAAATTGTCCATCTAAATAAATGTGAAAAGCCTTAAGCCCATATCTCAGTCTTTATTGTGACAATTCAATAAGAAGAGTGAATAATTCCTCCACCGCACCGCTGTGGTGACACCATATAAAATGCACGCTTACCACAAGGCAAGCTTTAAAAGCTTGCAACCTTTTACCCGGTCGGGGCCTTTATCCAGAGGGAATATCTGGGGGGCAGCATTCCACCAAGCCTCACGGAGGGATCAGTCACAGCACAGATCAATTAGGCGTAAAAATCCAAGGTAGCAGAATGGATAACACTCAGGAGTTCCCCGGAAAAAGGAAAGGAATCGACATAGCGTAATCCTGATAACTTGCGTTTATTAATAAATTTAAAAAAGCGCTTACAATGTAGTAGAAGTAAAACAGCAAATAGCAATCAGCCGGCCGGCTAAAGCGAACACCCGTCCTGCGGACGGTACACGCGGAACGTCAGCACGTCAGCCTGGAAATTTACCTACTCTCACAAACATGTATTATCCTTCTAGCACACTAGAGGGTTTTTCTTTATTAGATAAAAAAGAAATATTATGGCGTACTGTGAAAGTAAAAGAATTAGCATCTCACCAAATCTGTTACATTTGTAACATCTGTGTGAAACTGGCCTCATGAATCCCAGCATTTATAGCAGAATTTTCTAAGCCACCCACACTCCTCCATGCAGATACAAATCCACTAACATTTGGAAAACATACCCCAAATCCAGCCATATGTGTAATAGCTATAAACATTTATGCCCTGCTGCTTTCACAGTTAAACAACTACGGAATCCCTGTGATAGGGATTGATGGAAGGTATGATAGAAGGTATGCTGCATACACCACATAGCCACCATGACATTTGTTTAGTGCATTGACCTACAGAAGTATAACCTTGGTTTCTAGGACTTATATTTGGTGTGTACACATATGTTTTATTTTCTGGATACTATGTACAAACATATATCTTTATTAGTCTGCACAGTGAAAGGTCTGCACAAGGGTACATTATAGTTTGATTGGCACACCCTTTCTTATCGTTCATCCGCTATAAAGATAAAAGACAACATTATATCACCTTTGTTTGAACAGCTATCTACAGTATTAGTTAGAACCCCCCCCCCCATATATATATATATATATATATATATATATATATATATATATATATATATATATATATATATATAAAAGCAGATAATTGAAATGTGCTCTAATCTCACCAATGCCAATCTGTACAGGACACAGGTTAAATTGCTCAAGGTTGGGTTGACACTGGTGCAATCCCAGACATCGCATATGATTCACACCGCATGCCTTTGCACATCACATGTGATGTCTGTGCAGTGCGAATTCAGCCATACAGTTTGTATGGCTGAAATCGCATCGCATTTGGACCAAAATGGTGCAGGACCCTTTTTTTTTGTCCACACTGGAATCGGATCGCATGTGTGTTCAAACCCATGCATTCCGATTCCATCAGATTTCACAGTTCGTACTGCGTTCTGCGAACCGATTTGGGGGTGCCATTACCTTTACATTGACACCCGCAGTGGTTTGCAGAGAGCAGTGTAAACTGCCTGCGAGTCAGATGCAATGTGGGAACCCGCACAGGAATCGCTGTAGTTCTTGCATCGCACCAGTGTATGCCGAGTCTAAAACTGATATGAAAAAAGATTGGATCACTTGTTACTTTTTAGAGATAGAATTCTTAACACTTTATTTATTTATGAGTGTCAGTACTGCTGCAAAAGGTAGATTTTGTCTAAGACCCCTTTCACACTGGGGCCGCCCGTGCATTAGTGGTAAAGTGCCGCTCGTTTTAGCGGTGTTTTACCGCTGTTTCAGCATCGATTTTTGGCCATTAGCGGGACGCTTTTAACCCCCGCTAGCGGCGATGAAGGGGTTAAAAAGGCCCGTGTTGTGGCGCTATTGAAATGCTTTTCAGGTGCTTCGGAAGTGCTGCCCATTCATTGCAATGGGCAGGGGTGTTTTCGGAGCACTGCTCCCAAACTGCTTCAAAGATGCTGCTTGCAGGACTTTTTCTAATGTCCCAAAAGAGCACCGGCCGGGTGTGAAAGCACTCAGGCTTTCACATTCGGGCAGCATGGGAGGCAGTTTTCAGGCGCTATTTCTAGCGCTAAAATGCCTGAAAACTGCCTCAGTGTGAAAGGGGTCTAAGGCTTGGTTCACATCTCTGCGTGTTGGAGCAGTGCGCAAAATCTTGCACTTTTCTGACACGCTCAGAAATGTTTTACTCTTTAGCGGATGCACAAGGGTACCATTAATTCTTAAAGGAACTCAAACGCATCAACAACTGCATGCATTTTTGTGTGCTCCAAACGGCATGGGGCTGTTTGGTGTGGTGCAATTTTATAAAAGGGTCAGGGACCTCTTTCCTTGTGTTTCTCGTGGGTAGGGTAGCCCATTGAAATGAATAGGCAGCTCTACACGCTCACATAGATGTGAACCAAGGCTTATTCCTGGAGTTGGGCTTTAAAGTGTATCTAAACCCAAGTAGTAACATTTAATAGCATGCATCTTACCAGCCTTTGGATGTGGTTTCTGCATTATTTTTCTTTATTACCAGCTTTATCCTTTATTTATTGCCTGCCGGGAAACAGACTTCCTCTCCGAGGGTCACAAGGCCCTTTTTGTTTGCCTTTATTATTATTATTATACAGGATTTATATAGTGCAAACGATTTGCACAGCGCTTCACAACGTTAGGGCAGACATTACAGTTACAATACAATTCAATACAGGAGGAATCAGAGAAACTTTAGTTATGGAGAAGCAGTATTATCACCCTTGCATAGGACTACAATAATCTCCCCCTGCCCTGTTCTTCATAACGTAGAGGGGAGGGATGCTATAGCCCACAGAGATAGCTAAGAACAATGTAGCAAATAACAATTCTCCACAATATATTTGATGACATGAGCAATGTCATTCGAAAGTACTTCAAAAAGCTTAAAATCATGGTATTTAGGTGAATCAGGTTGATAGCTATACATGGCTATCACAGTATTCACCCTTAAATAAATAAAATTAACAACGTTTCACTCTATATTTTACGGAGTGTCTACGTTTTAAAAAGAGGCTTGGGGGTTTCTTTTTTCTTTTTTTCTTTTTTTTGAGAGAAAAAAAGGTGACAGGGGAGGGACCTTCAGCTGATTGACAGCCTCAGCAATGTTCCTGTGTGCAGTGTGAGGGGGTGTGTCTCTTCCCTCCAATCAGCTCTCAGAGCTCTCCTTACTGAGCTCTGCAGAGTGCAAATTCAGCTCTCCTTTTTTTTCTGGCAGCTCAGACAAACTTTATAAATTCAGGACTCTGGATGGCTATAAAGCAGAGAAAACTGCAGATGCACGGGCACAACTTATGTAGGAGGATTTGTTTCATCTCTGTGTATCACCTGAGGCCAGTCACTTCACTGGGTATATGTAAGGGTTTACAACCACTTTAAAGCTGAAGTTTCTTTTTTTTCTTTTTTTTTTTTGCCACAGCTCCTGCAACGAAGAATGTCCCATGTCCTGCTGGCAGATGGTTCCTGTAGAAATCTTCTTTCCAGTGATGCCTGGTCCTCTTCACAGCACTGAACTGGGATTGTGTTGTAACTTTACAAAATGTAACATTTTTTGTGAGCATGTTACATTCTGTAAAAACAATGGGGATGTTTACTTTTCTTGTGATAGGAATAAGCACGATCAAAAGGAACAGTGTAAAAATAAATAATAATAATTTAAAGCACCCCAATCTCTCCGTGCTCACGAGCAAAAGCCAACACATATGCAGGTCATGCACGCATATGTAAATGGTGTTTGCACCACACATGTGAATGTTATAGCAAAGGCAATAATTCTAGCATTAGACCTCCTCTGTAACTCTAAACTGTAAAAAATTTTGAGGCATTGCTTAAGGGACTTTTTAGGTATCGTAGTTTGTCTCCATTCAACGAGCGTGTGCAATTTTAAAGCATGACATGTTAGGTATTTATTTATTTGGCTTAAAAATGTGGTTATATATTGTGTTTTTTGCATTATAATTTATGAAAGTATACTTTTTCCAAAAAAATTGCAATTGAAAAATTGCTGTGCAAATACTGTGTAACATAAAAAATTGCAACAACCTCCATTTTATTCTCTAGGGCCTCTGCTAAAAAATACACATAGCGTTTAGGGGCTCTAAATGATTTATGGCAAAAAAAAAAATGCTGATTTTTACTTGTAAACAAAAAGTGTCAGAATAGGCCCGGTCTTCAAATGGTTAATATGTAAGAAAAAAGGGAGGGTGCAACGACCTAGTGCATTACCAAAAATAGGTAAAAACAGCAATAGTTATACTCACATAAGAACGTGGTATACAAGCATATCAAGGCAAGAGCAATAGCGAATGTCTATAGTTGCAACCGGAAATGCCAGAAGACCAGACGGTACTGTGGAGTGGCTAACACGTTTCGAGGGAGGACCCTCTTCCTCAGAGCCAAAGCGATGAATGACTGGCCTCTTTTAACTGTCTGTATATATACACACACATACACACCTGTGTACACGCCCACATGATAGCAAGTGGTGCCACACCCATCCACATAAACACCACCTCCCCTGTTGACAAAGGGGAGGAGGGTGTATATCACTGTCAGGCATCGCAGGCCCACCATTCCCATATTGTCAGTTCATGTGTAAAAGTATAGCACTATAGCCTCACCATACATGTAGAGATTAGAACGTATACATATAGCTTTATAATATGGTATATATTAAACATTCCCAATGGTGAATCCAACCGCTTACTGTGGGGGGGTGTTGGTATCCTCTAACGTCTCCCTTAACCATTGATCTGTGAGATGTAGCATACTCTGTGTCACCCAGGCACTGCCAAGATGGGCCCAGAGGTATTCCCAACATACTAGCATGTGTGGAACGCACGCCACACCACTGTAATCCGGAAGTGCGGGAGGATCTGCATTCCACCCGCCACTTTCGGTTACCACCGCGTCACTTCCGGTCATCGCTGCATCACTTCCGGTGTGGCGGCTTTGGGAGGACCCAAGTGTTTTATAGTTATATAATTACATAGTTAATCAGGTTGAAAAAAAGACACAAGTCCATCCAGTTCAACCATAAAAATAAATAAATAAATAAATAAATAAATAAAAAATAATATCATACATTCCCATATACACAATCCTATACCCACATTTGATCCAGAGGAAGCCGAAAAACCCCAGCAAAGCATGATCCAATTTGCTACAGCAGGGGAAAAAATTCCTTCCTGATCCCAGAGAGGCAATCAGCTTTTCCCTGGATCAACTTTACCTATAAATGTTAGTACCCAGTTATATTATGTACATTTAGGAAAGAATCCAGGCCTTTCTTAAAGCAATCTACTGAGCTGGCCAGAACCACCTCTAGAGGGAGTCTATTCCACATTTTCACAGCTCTTACTGTGAAGAAACCTTTCCGTATTTGGAGATGAAATCTCTTTTCCTCTAGGCGTAAAGAGTGCCCCCTTGTCCTCAGTGTTGTCCGTAAAGTGAATAACTCAACACCAAGTTCATTATATGGACCCCTTATATATTTATACATGGTGATCATATCCCCCCTTAATCTCCTCTTCTCAAGAGAGAATAAATTCAGTTCCTCTAATCTTTCCTCATAGCTCAGCTCCTCCATACCTCTTATCAGTTTGGTTGCCCTTCTCTGCACTTTCTCCAGATCCCCGATATCCTTTTTGAGAACTGGTGATCAAAACTGAACTGCATATTCCAGATGAGTTCTTACTAATGATTTGTACAGGGAAAAAATCGTATCTTTCTCTCTGGAGTCCATACCTCTCTTAATACAAGAAAGGACTTCACTCGCTTTGGAAACCGCAGCTTGGCATTGCATGCTATTATTGAGCTTATGATCTACCAAAACCCCCGGATCCTTCTCCACTATGGATTCCCCCAGTTGTACTCACCCTAGTATGTATGATGCATGCATATTCTTAGCCCCCATGTGCATAACTTTACATTTATCAACATTAAATCTCATCTGCTACATAGTCGCCCAATTAGACAGTGCATTGAGGTCGGCTTGTAAATTGGAGACATCCTGTAACGACGTTATTCCACTGCATAGCTCAGTGTCATCTGCAAAGACTGAAATCCCAGACCCTATATCATTTATATAGGTATTAAAAAGTAATGGTCCCAGCACTGAACCTTGGGGCACACCACTGATAACCTTAGACCATTCAGAGTAAGAATCATTAACCACTACTCTCTGAATTCAAGCTTTTAGACAGTTTTTTTATCCATTTACAAACTGATATTTCCAAGCCTGTAGACTTTACCTTACACATTATCCTTGTGTGGGGAACTGTATCGAACGCTTTTGCAAAATTCAAGTATACCACGTCCACAGCCACCCCTCTGTCCAAGGTTTTACTTACCTCCTCATAAAAAGAAATCAGATTTGTTTGACAACTTCTTTCTTTCATGAATCTATGATGTCTGTTGCTTAAAATCATTTTTTCCAGCAAGAATTCATCTATGTGGTCTTTTATTAAACTTTCCAGTAACTTCCCGACTATAGAAGTTAAACAGGTCTATAGTTACTTGGTAAAGACTTTGTTCCCTTTTTAAATATAGGCACCACATTGTCCCTACGCCAGATGTTCCTTTATATGAACATTAGTAATAAGCTCATGGTTTGAGATTACCAGGTCCAACAGAGCATCATGCCTAGTTGGGGCCTCAATAAACTGGACCATAAAATTGTCCTGTAATATGTTTATACATTTTTTCCCTTAAACTGTTCCAGTAGTGCCATTGCACTAGTCAATTTCTGGGTAGTTAAAATTCCCCATTATTATCACCATCCCAGCCCTTGCAGCCCTTTCCATCTGTGCAAGGAGCTGAGGAGCTGTTTCATACAGATGCTAGCGTGCGTGGGAGACACAGCTCCCTCATGCGACTTGGAGGTGCGGGGGGATCAATGGTCTACCCGCTATTTTTTATGCCCCGCAATGTCACATCCGGTATCTGGTGACAAGGTGGTTGTTTGTGTGTCTGCCAGGGTCATATGGCCAATAGAGTATGCCAATAGGTGCAATGGCTGTGCCCTCACATTCCAACCCTTACTGTAATACAATGGGTGTCGGGCAATTATTTAGATCTGTCAAGAAAGACTGGCTGGGAACAGTGGTCCCTCACCTGCTTGCGTGCGCCTGCGCGCATGCGTTCACGTGGGAGAGCGCTTGCGCGCGTTGGTGCGCGGGAGTGCACGTGCGCACAACCATTGGCGCCAGGTGGGCTATTTAAACACAGCTCTTCCCTCAGACAAGTGCTGCATAGTAGTTGATGGTGAGGAAGAGTTTGAAGTAGAGGCAATAATGGACTGCAGGAAGAGGAATAACCATGTTCAGTATCTCATTAAGTGGAAGGGGTATGGTCCCGAGGAAAAAAAGTGGGAACCTGAAGGGAACATCCATGCCAGGAATCTGATCCAGTCCTTCAAGAGGACCCATCCAGAAAAGATGGCCCGGTTGGGCATCCGGAGGCTGCCCATTGGGGGGGGCAATATCAGGAAAGACTGGCTGGGAACAGTGGTCCCTCACCTGCTTGTGTGCGCCTGCGGGCGCCTGGGCGCGTGCGTGTGCACGGGAGCGCGCATGCGCACAGCCATTGGCACCAGGCGGGCTATTTAAACACAGCTCTTCCCTAAGACAAGTGCTGCCTGATCTACAGCGTTCCTGTGCCTTACTTGTTTGACTTGATCTGATCCAGTGTTTGCCCAGCTTGACCTGTGACCTTCCCTGCCTGCTGCCTGCCTCTGACCCCCGGCTTGTCTACGACTCTGCTTCTGCCTTATCCTCTGGTCCATCCGTGCCTGCCTGTTATGGACCCGGCCTGTCCTGTGACTCCATCCCTGTCTGCTGCATCTGTACCTGCACCATCTGTCTGGTTTGACCCGGCTTGCCTGACTCTCCTGTGCACCGCATCCAGTGCTACTTACCTGCTCCTGTGTGTTCCTGGTTCCAGCTGGTTCCTGTCTCATGCTGCCAAGACCTGCTGATTCTGTTACGGTTTCTTGAAGGCTTCCTGATCCATCCACCGGCTATTGATCCTGCCAGGCACTCCTGCTACCTTAGACTTCCGTGCTCCCTGTTTCCTCTATCAGGGGCCGCGAGTCAAGGATGCAAGAGAGGTCTCTTTCTGCATTCCGGGCTCATCACCAGGTACGTGACAAGATCCATGCCATTGCAACAAACCTGACAAGAAGAGATCTGTTGAAACTTCACAGATAACAGGTAATAGTTTAGCATCAATCAAATGAAATGCAATAAAAGCAAATGGGTGGTATCCATTATGGCATCATTAACACACCCATGGGCTCACAAGGCTGTATACACAAAACTGTCACACACACATGAATGTCTACGATATGTGTGTAACCAGATGCATACACACAGCCACCTGTGCACCAGTGTGACTGCGCGCACACAGATGCACACACACACACAGGGGGGACAGCCATGTGGGATGCAATGTGACCATACGTACATGCACATACACATACATACGCACATACATGTGCACACACATAAACATATATATATATATATTTATATATGTACACATACATGCACCCATAGGCATGTGTCAACCAGGTGTGGGAAAGAAGAGCTCCTCTCCCACTGGCGTATGTGTATTAGGTGATGATCTGTCTTGGTAGTAGTATAGCCAGACATCTTTGGATAATGACTCTAAAAACACAATTAGGACCTGTATAAAAGAAGTGTTAGAAACATTTAAAATGTTAAAATAGTATAAAATGTTAGACAAGAGGTGCCTTCTGTAACCAATCAGGGTGGGATTACTAAACCCCATTTTTCTGGGTAGTACCCAAACCATGGCTTTCATTCATTGGATTTATGCAACCAAGAGCAGTTGTTTTCCTACCAGAATAGGCGTCGCCAGGGGGTGGCTTTTGAAGCTGTAGCCCCGAATCTGGAGCCCATAGCCCCAAGTCTCAGCGGGTCACGGCTGCGGCGGTGGACGGGCTGCATTAGAGGTGGAGGAGAGAGACGGGCGGGCGGACGAGCAGCGGTGACATCATCTCTCTCCGCCCGCTCCACGTCACCACTCTGCCGCCCTAACAGCCGGGCCGCATCAATTTGGGAGTGATGTGCAGCGGGGAGCAGAGAGATGACATCACCTCTCACTGCCTGCCACACATCAGCACCCTTCCGCCCTCAAAGCGTGGGCCTCTTCAATGTCGGAGGTGCGGCGGGGAGCAGAGAGATTACATCATCTCTCACTGCCCGCCCCGCATATCCGCTCTCCTGCCCTCACTAAATGGACCAGTGCTGCCAGCCTGCCACCAATGCAGCGACAATGCACTTTTGGTGGCACTGGCTGGCAAGGCAAGTGACAACCCACATCTAGTGGCAAGTGATGTGGCAAGTGACAATCTGCTAATGGTGGCAGGTGACGTGGCAAGTGACAATCTGCAAATGGTGGCAAGTGACAATCTTCAAATGGTGGCAAGTGACGTGGCAAGTGACAATCTGCAAATAGTGGCAGGTGACGTGGCAGTCTGCAAATGGTGGCAGGAGATGTGGCAAGTGACATGCCCAGGGCTCCCACTGATTCTGCATTATGGTGAGTAGAACCACTTCATTATATATTAGAATGTAACAATAGAAACAATGCGCTTCGATCACCCTGACACCATATCAACCATGGTGAAATGATGATTGAAATGCCAACTCTAGCCTTTGCCCGCGAAAAATTGCTTACCAGCGGTGTCCCCCACCCCCCCCCGGCCTGCAAAAAGGTTGGTGATCGCTGCTATGGGCTCTAGCCCCAGATCTTTTGCAGACCTAGCAACGCCCCTGCCTACCAGTGCTTCTTGTTTGCATAAGAAGTATTAAGAATCTATCAAAATATACTGTCCTTAAAGACCCTAACCAGACTCGGACTGGGACAAAAAATAGGCCCGGGCATTTTGGATTGAGCAGCCCATGACATGTTAACCGGCCCCTTCCCCACTCTCCACCCTGAAGGATCCCCCAGAGGTGTGGGGGGGGGGCGAGGGGAAACAGGAAAGAGCATGAGGGGATGGAGAGCACAGGGAGGAACCTTGAGAACATGGGGTGGGGTGAGAGCACAGGGGAGAGGAGCGGCGTGCTGAAGTCACCACATACCGCGCTGAACCTGGAAGCTACGGGCAGCTATTGAGAGCCGGCCGTCTTTGAATGCTTTTATATACAGCGAAATTGTAAGTGCAATATTTTAGTTTTTAATAAACACATCTTTTTAAACGAATTATGCTATGGATACCTTCATATTCTTACATGGGGAATGAGCGTATATCTACTACCACAGAGGACACCCCACATAGAGAGTCCGGTGACGTCTAGCCATTCAAGTTTTTAAAGACCCCTGGCTGGGGATAAGAGCCACAGGCACTCACGATCTCCTTAACAAGAGATCTAAAAAGCTGGTAAGCGGCATTGAGATCACAGGTGGAGGAACTTTCTTAACGCACTTTACCACATCTCCTATGGTGTTGTGGACGTATGCCACGAACGTTTGAAAGACTAAGATATCATCACTGGGCAAATCACTAATAACTGCACTTTCAGTGGGATTTCTATCTAAATAGCCCATTGGACGAGACTCTATCACATATACATTATTCATATATTTTTGTATTCAATACATTCACTTTTATGTTTATTCAGCACAATTTACCTATGATTATTCATTTATTGGTGTGACATTATGAGTTGTCCATGTTCATTTTATGAATATCTTTTAGGTCACATTTTTTGATTATTAATATATAGCGCAGCTTTTTTCTTATATATTATATCTTATACATTTGGTGGCACTGGCTGGCATGGCAAGTGACAACCCACATCTAGTGGCAAGTGACGTGGCAAGTGACAATCTGCTAATGGTGGCAGGTGACGTGGCAAGTGACAATCTGCAAATGGTGGCAAGTGACAATCTGCAAATGGTGGCAAGTGATGTGGCAAGTGACAATCTGCAAATGGTGGCAGGTGACGTGGCAGTCTGCAAATGGTGGCAGGAGATGTGGCAAGTGACATGCCCAGGGCTCCCACTGATTCTGCATTATGGCAAGTAGAACCACTTCATTATATATTAGAATGTAACAATAGAAACAATGCGCTTCGATCACCCTGACACCATATCAACCATGGTGAAATGATGATTGAAACGCCAACTCCAGCCTTTGCCCGCAAAAAATTGCTTACCAGTGGTGTCCCCCCCCGGGCCTGCAAAAAGGTTGGTGACCGCTGCTATGGGCTCTAGCCCCAGATCTTTTGCAGACCTAGCAACACCCCTGCCTACCAGTGCTTCTTGTTTGCATAAGAATTGTTAAGAATCTATCAAAATATACTGTCCTTAAAGACCCTAACCAGAACCGGACTGGGACAAAAAAAAGGGCCCGGGCATTTTGGATTGAGCAGCCCATGACATGTTAACCGGCCCCTTCCCCACTCTCCACCCTGAAGGATCCCCCAGAGGTGTGGGGGGGGCGAGGGGGACCAGGAAAGAGTATGGGGGGTGGAGAGAACAGGGAGGAACCTTGAGAACATGGGGTGGGGCAAGGGCACAGGGGAGAGGCAGAGAACACAGGGAGGAAGAGGAGAGCACAGGGGGGGAGCGGAGAGCATGGGGGGAGGTGGAGAGCACAGGGGGCAGTGGAGTGCATGGGGGAGTTGGAGAGCACAGGGGGCAGTGAAGAGCATGGAGGGAGGTGGAGAGCACAGGGGGCAGAGGAGAGCATAGTGGGAGGTGGAGAGCACGGGGGGCAGCGGAGAGCATGGGGGGAGGTGGAGAGCACAGGGGGCAGTGGAGTGCATGGGGGAGTTGGAGAGCACAGGGGGCAGTAAAGAGCATGGAGGGAGGTGGAGAGCACAGGGGGCAGAGGAGAGCATAGTGGGAGGTGGAGAGCACGGGGGGCAGCGGAGAGCATGGGGGGAGGTGGAGAGCACAGGGGGGAGGCGGAGAGCATGGGGGATGTGAAGAGAACAGGGGGAAGCGGAGAGCATGGGGGGATGTGGAGAGCACTGGGGGGGCTGGAGAGCACTGGGGGAGAGGCGGAGAGCATGGGGGGAGGTGGAGAGCACGAGAAAGCAAAGAGTTTGGGTGGGGTGGAGAGCACAGGAGGCAGCAGAAAGAAGCAGGATAGGAGGAGCAGTGGGGGTGGCTGCAGAGAGGGAGAGGAGAAGCAGGCATTCCGGGACTGCAGGAGGAAGATGGAGAGAATGATTCTTCTATATGCAGCCACCCCCACAGCTCATCATGTATCATTATAGCC
Organism: Aquarana catesbeiana; assembly: GCF_042186555.1. NCBI lineage: Eukaryota > Metazoa > Chordata > Amphibia > Anura > Ranidae > Aquarana > Aquarana catesbeiana. Next base: position 132,244,022 of record NC_133326.1, read on the forward strand.
CTTTTCCCTGAACTTGTTCATCGGGACTAGTCTTTGTTCCTCATAGTCTTTCCTGAAAGTGCAGGTGCGCGTGAGCCTACAAAAATGACCAAAGGGGACATTCTTAATCCATCTCGGATGGTGATGACTGCAGGCATGGAGATATGAGTTCCGGCACTTGGTTTGAAGTGTGTTCCTGGGTATATACCGCCTTCATCATCTGCCCGCAGTTCCAAATCCAAGAAGACTAAAGACATCTCATCAACTACATGGGTGAAAGAAATTCCAAAAGGATTGCTGGAGCAGTGGGCCAGAAAGCCCTCCAACTCCTCATCCGTGTCATTCCAAATTATGAGGATGTCATCTATGTAGTGGGCATAGAGGACTAGATTACCCCCATATGGGTTGTTCGCCCAGATGTATTGGAGCTCCCAATAACTCATGAAGAGGTTAGGATAACGGGGCAAACTTTGCCCCCATAGCCGTTCCCTTGACTTGCCTGTAGTAGTTGCCCAGGAAAGAGAAATAATTATGGGTTAATGTAAAATTAATACACTCATACAGGAATTGTGCTTGCAATGGATTGAATGAATGGGCTTCCGCCATGTAATATTCTACTGCTCTGAGACAAAACTCATGCTGTATAGATGTATAAAAAGAGGCTATGTCTAGTGATACCCAACTGTAGCCTTTTTCCCAAGTATAGGAGGATAGAATTTCCAAAGCATAGCCGCAGTCTTTGAATTCAAGCTGGTTACTAGATCCTGTAAAAAGTGATTGATGTAGCTGCCTAGATTGCTGGTTAAACTGTCAATTCCTGCAATGATGGGTCTTCCTGGGGGATTCTCCATGTCCTTATGGACTTTGGGTATATGGTAAAAATGGGGGACCACCAGATGTTTAGAGTGCAAGAATTGATGCTCTTTGTTCGTCAGGACCTTCTCCACCAGCTACTAGCAGACTTTTGAGCTCACTATTGTAGGTGCCAGTAGGATCCCACAAGAGTCTTTCATACGTGTTTGTGTCCCCAATTAGTCTGTAAGCTTCCTCCAAGTACTTGGCTCTGTCTTGTATTACCAGTACCCCCTCCTCAAATGGTTAACCCATACCTCCCAACTTTTTGAGATGGGAACGAGGGACACTTATTAGCAAAAGTACGTAGGCATAGGACACACCCCCTGACACACACCCTTAAAAGCGAATTATACCAAAAAAAGATTGGTTAAACCCACAAGTGCTTTTTTATCACTACTAATTATACTGGCTTTTGAAATTTACAAATGCAGCAATTTAGAAATTGGATGAAAGGTTTAGCACTGGCGACATTTCTAGAGGGGAGCAAGGGGGGCAATCCTCCCCAAGTTATTCCTTCCCCCCCCTTTTGCCCTCCCACCAGGGCGGCTGATAGGGGTAGCACAGGTCCTCCTGTGAGGGCCTAAACAGCAGGGAAAACTAGTGTGAGCAAGACAGGAAAGGATCCGTGCGGCATTGCTAGCAATTACAGTAATGATGCACTGTGTCTGCCTCTCCCTCCAGCAGCTGAAAGTCATTTTCTCTCCCTCTCACTCCTCCTGGCTTTCTGCTGCTGGAGGGAGAGACAGACACAGTGCATTGTTACTTTGATTGCTATCCACGCCGCACCTAGGGTTGCCACATTCAGACTGCACAGAGGAGTTGTGGGGGTCTCTGTGATAGAGGTTCCCCAGGTGTCCCATTACCCTGCGCTGTCTGGTGCTGTCCCCAGTGACCTGCATACCCTGCCTTCCCGGGCAGCAGCTGGCTGGGAACTCTGACGGCCATGCCTTGTTCCTGGGGTCATGTTTCGCCTCTGCACTCTGCTGTTCAGGGCCAGTGTGAAGGTGTCCCTGCCAGAGACATATGTGTTGAATAAGGCTCCTGGGGGACCTTCAGTGCTAGAGCCCAGGATGTGGTGAGTGGAGGTTGGGGGCCGAGCTTCAAAGTGGACCTGTCACTTGCCAGCTATTGTGGAACCGGAACTTCCAGCATGCCCTGACAGCTTCTGCTGGACTTCAGAAACTGCGGTCATGGCACCAGTCAAAGGCTGCGGACATGGCATAAGGGATGGTCAGGCTCTGTGGACATGCAGTCTCTGACCATCCCTTGTGCCATGTTCGCAGCCTCTGACCATCCCTTGTGCCATGTATGCAGCCTCTGACCATCCCTTGTGCCATATCTGCACTCTCTGACCATCCCTTGTGCCATGTCTGCAGTCTCTGACCATCTATTGTGCCATGTCCGCAGCCTCTGACCAGTGCCATGTCCACAGCCTCTGACCAGTGCCATGTCTGCAGTCTCTGACCATCCCTTGTGCTATGTCCACTATCTCTGACCATCCCTTGTGCCATGTTTGCAGCTTCTGACTATACCTTGTGCCATGTCCTCAGCCTCTGATCAGTGCCATGTCCACAGTCTCTGACCATCCCTTGTACCCTGTCTGCAGTTTCTGAACAGTGCCATGTCTACAGTCTCTGACCATCTCTTGTGCCGTGTCCGCAGCCTCTGACCAGTGCCATGTTTGCAGCCTCTGACCAGTGCCATGTCCGCAGCCTCTGGCCATCCCTTGCGCCATGTCCGCACTCAATGACCCTCTCTTGTGCCATGTCCACACTCTCTGACCATCTCTTGTACCATGTCCACAGTCTCTGACCATCTCTTGTGCCATGTCTGCACTTTCTGACCATCTCTTGGTTGGAAGATTCTTGAAAGCATGTCTTTTAAGTGTTAGGTTAGTAAAATAAAAAGGTATTATTGCATACCACATTACTCTCATATTTTGTAATCTTATTTATATATACTTATTTAGTTTTTTCAGTGGTATGATTTAGTGGTGAAAATTATTAGTGCCCCCCCCCCCCCAATTTTGACTGTGCCCCCCTATATATTGCTCCTAGAGTCACCACTGGCACTGGGAAACACTTTTTAAAATATAAAAAGTGCATTTTATATCCAACTATATGGATCAAGCCAAATCGAGGGACAAATGAGGAAGAAAGAGGGACAGAGGGACATTGTTTCAAATCAGGGACAGTCCCTCGAAATCAGGAACAGTTGGGAGCTATGGTTAACCTGTGAATTTAACTGTTTGCCTGGAGTTCAATGGTAAATTTTGATGTGGAGATAAGTGTTAATAGGGGAAGGGGAGAGCTGAGAACAATAATAGGGCGCTGTGAGGCGGGGAGTTGATGACAGCAATGGGGAGCTGGGGGGGCTGAGGACAGTGATGGGGCACTCTGGGGGCTGGGGGGAGTTGAGGACAGTAGTGGGGGCCTAGGTAGAGCTGAGGACAGTAGTGGGGGGCAGGGGAGAGCTGAGGACAGTATTAGGGCACTGTGGGGGGAGCTGAGGACAGTAATGTGGGGCGCTATGAGGGGAGAGCTGAGGACAGTATTTGGGTCACTGAGGACATTATTGGGAGGGGGACCGAGGACAGTAATGAGAGAATGAGGACATTTTGGAGGGGGGGGGACTAAGGACACTAATAGGACAGGAATTGGGTCGCCGAGGACAATAATGGGGAGAGAGCCTTGCTGATGCGCTAGCCTGCTCAGTGCCCTACTGGGCTGGGGGGGGGGGGGGTGGTGACACCAACCCTAGTGACACTGGATTACAAGACTGAATAGAATTACAAATCATTTTGTGGGTAAAATACTTCACATCTACATAATGATTCTGAGCAGCTGAAAGTCCTCCAGCAGCTGGGAAGTCGGGGTAGTGATCTCTCTGTGATACTGTATATGCCATATTGCAAAAAATACAATATCTGTTTTCCACTGACCTGCCCATTAACCACATCATCTTTCCTATGATTTGTGTAACAAACCTTTTAGCTGCCAAATTTTTTGAGCTTTGAAACAAAGCCTATTATGTGTTGGATTATTTGCTTTTGCTACTGTCCAACGTCTGCAGTTTAAGGTAAACTGAAAGCAATACGAGCCAACACAACATCTGTGCCAACTGTGGGGACCACTCGGAAATATAAACTACTGAACTGTTCCATTGCTTTTTAAGTTTATTATAGATACTTGTCTTTGCAGATCTTGATTCACCAAAATCAGAACCTTAACATTGGAGTGCTCTTGTGCTTTTATGTATGATTTTTTTGCCCTGTCCTTTCAAACTCAGTGGCATCACTTCTTGAGCTTGACGTAGGTCACCAGCAATTAGGAGTGATATTTAAAAAGCTTGAAAGGTTTTCCAAGTCTGCTCTTACATTTAGATTACTTCAGTTAAAAAATAATGAATACATGCTACCGTTAGTAATCTCTCAAAGAGCGTCCTAATTAAAGTGCCACTAAACACTAGTTTAAAAAAAATTTTTCAGGTATTAATTCTCCAAATTCCTTTTTTTTTTTTCGGTCATGTGAAAGTCTAACATTAAACCAGATCCCCAACTTAGAGATGAGCCATCAAACTGTGTGCAGTAAAAGTTCAGAATTCTTCTGTAAAAAGTACTGACCTGTGTCACTACACACTGTAACTATAAAGTGAAAAAAATGTGTCACCTGGCACAAAAATTGTATTTAAAATTAAAGTAAAATCTGCTGCCGTTGGGAATTCTCTACCATTGGTTAGAGGGAAATTGATATTATATAAAAATGTAACTGAGCTGATCATAAATTGGCGTGCTTATACAATATTACCACTGAAAACAGTATCAGTGAAATGTGCACAAACATCAAAACTTTATAACTCTATAGTGCAAGGTTATAGTGCAAATTATTAATTTATCAAGTGTAAAATTGCAAAGTTATAAAAACTGCAGAGCACAGGTTTTTAACAATACTTCCCAAAGTCCACTTCACAATTATATAATTTAAATCTCATGTGCGTGGTGTGCTCAAAATTACATCCGTGCTATTTTGGAAGCCTTTTCACCACTTCGTGCATCACCACGACCTTCTGAAATGGTCACTCACCAGAGCCTAGAAAAAACGTTGCCTTTGGTTCATATTGGGATAACATCTTTATTTTCCTGGCATTTCTCCAGCTAGATTGCCACTAGTTACTCCTCAAATCTTGATATCTCATAAGAAGTAAATAGCCATCATTACTCAATATGCTTTTGTAAAATGTATTTAAACCAACAAGGTAAACATCTCCAATTATAAAAATGTGCACTCATAATTCAGGTGCCTTTAGACCAGCACTGAGTCATCCCAGCCATGGGCGTCCACAGAACTTTTTTCAGGGGGGGCATAATTTTAAGGTCACCCATGCTCCGCCCCTTTTCGACAATGTCACACGGTCAGAGACTGCAGACATACTACAGGAGACGGTCAGAGGCTGCAGACGTAGTACAGGAGATGGTCAGAGACTGCGGACAAAGTACATATAAATTACACCCCCATACACACAGATACATTACACCCCCATACACACAGATACATTACACCCCCATACACACAGATATATTACACCCCATACACACAGACACATTACACCCCCATACATTACATCCCCATACACACATATTACACCCAGATACATTACTCCCCCATACACACAGATTACACCCAGATACATTACACCCCTATACTCACAGATTACATCCAGATACATTACACCCCCATACTCACAGATAACACCAGATACATTACACCCCTATACTCACAGAATACACCCAGATACATTACACCCCCATACTCACAGATAACACCAGATACATTACTCCCCTATACTCACAGAATACACCCAGATATATTACACCCCCATACACACAGATTACACCCAGATACATTACACCCCCATACACACAGATACATTACACCCCCCAAACACAGATTACACCCAGATACATTACACCCTCATACACCCAGATTACACCCAGATACATTACACCCCCATACACACACAATCATTAGTATGAAGAACTCCCCTCCAATTAATTTCTATATTGAAAGCTACAGATGACATTAGAGAGAATTAAATTGATTACTAACCCCAGAAAAGACAGATGGAAGGCTCCAACAACTGCTGCACTTGCCAAGCAGCCTAGATGAGGCTGGGGCCCCATGCGGTGGGTGTTTTCGGGCCCCCTATCTAGAAGGGAGCGCAGGGCCTCTCACACATACCTAGGCAGAGCACACACAGCCGGCAGTCTGAGCCAAGGAGGAGGAGAGAAGATAAGTCATTAGTGATCTGGTCGGGCTGAGCCAGGGGGGGCACTTGACCCCCTTGCCGCTACCTGCGGACGCCCATGATTTCAGCAGTGTATTTTTTGGGTTAGTTCCGCCACTTCGTCTCCCGGGATTGGTGTGCGTTCCAAGCCTCGATCTGGTACAGGTTCGGACAGAAAGTGACGTCAGCAATTATCCAGAAGCCTCACTGTAACTAGATGCAATAGGAGGGACACTGCTGAGTCTGCGAGTACCTCTGTTTCCAGTAACATAATAGGATGCCACGGTGCACATAGAGCACTTATTAACTCCTTCACTCCTGTACCCATGTGGCCAGGTCACATAGTCAAAACTATCGATGCCCCACACAGAGACCACCGCCTGTGGAAGGGAATTCCACATCCTTGCTGCTCTTACAGTAAAGAACCCTCTACGTAGTTTAAGGTTAAAACTCTTTTCTTCTAATTTTAATGAGTGGCCACGAGTCTTGTTAAACTACCTTCCGCGAAAATGTTTTATCCCTATTGTGGGGTCAACAGTGTGGTATTTGTATATTGAAATCATATCCCCTCTCAAGCGTCTCTTCTTCAGAGAGAATAAGTTCAGTGCTCGCAACCTGTCCTCATAACTAATATCCTCCAGACCCTTTATTAGCTTTGTTGCCCTTCTTTGTACTCGCTCCATTTCCAGTACATCCTTCCTGAGGACTGGTGCCCAGAACTGGACAGCATCCTCTAGGTGCGGCCAGACCAGAGTCTTGTAGAGTGGGAGAATTATCGTTTTATCTCTGGAATGAATCCCCTTTTTAATACATGCCTATATTCTGTTTGCTTTGTTAGCAGCAGCTTGGCATTGCATGCCATTACTGAGCCTATCATCTACTAGGACCCCCAGGTCCTTTTCCATCCTAGATTCCCCCAGAGGTTTTCCCCCAAGTGTATAGATTGCGTTCATATTTTTGCCACCCAAATGCATTATTTTACATTTTCCTACATTGAACCTCATTTGCTATATAGTTGCCCACCCTATTCATTTGTTCAGATCTTCTTGCAAGGTTCCCACATCCTGCCGAGAAGTTATTGCCCTGCTTAGCTTAGTATTGTCCACAAATACTGAGACTGAGCTGTTTATCCCATCCTCCAGGTCGTTTATGAATAAATTAAACAGGATTGGTCCCAGGACAGAACCCTGGGGGACCCCACTTTCCACCCCTGACCAATCCGAGTACTCCCCATTTATCACCATCCTCTGAACTCGTCCCTGTAGCCAGTTTTCAATCCATGTACTCACCCTATGGTTCATGCCAATGGACCTTACTTTGTACAGTAAAGGTTTAAGGGGAACTATATCAAATGCTTTTGCAAAATCCAGATACACCAAGTCTACGGGTCTTCCTTTATCTAGATGGCAGCTCACCTCCTCATAGAAGGTTAATAGATTGGTTTGGCAAGAACGATTTTTCATGAATCCATGCTGATTACTGCTAATGATACCGTTGTCATTACTACTGTTACTGAAGCGTTAGGAAGGTACGGAAGTGGTTAAACTCATATTAATTCTTATACTCATTGTCCATATGCACAATTTTTGGAGTCATTGCCTTTCAAAGTCCTGCCAGAGGGCCTTTTTTTGCTGTTTCCGATCAACTTAAGTATAACCCGCCTGCCCATGGAAGGATCGAAATTAGGCAGGTTCTGGGCCATAGATGGGTAGAAAATGAAAATTCTTAGGAAAGGAATGTTCTGAGAAAGTTCATTCATTTTTCTAACCGATAGCGGGTGAAATCTAAGTTTATTTTTGATTGCGGTGACAAGACAATTCAGAGGAAGCAGGATGGAAATTTTTTCTCGGACGAACAATTTTCTAACAGTGTATGTGGTTTTCATTCAATACATTTCTTTAATTCCAAAATCAAATGTTAAAAGCAAAGGAAATATTTCAAACGACAAACAAATGTTCTGAGAATTTTCCTAGGAATTTTTGTTTGAAATTCTATCCATCTATGGCCAGCTTTAGCCCATTCATTTGTAATATGGGAAACTAACACATCTTTTAAAAAGTACATCTAACTTGGCTTTGTGCAATAAAATCTTTGATCAGAGCTACAGTATATAGATCATTTACAAGCCAGCATAACAGTTTACTGCATAAAATATGGTTCCCTGTACATTTTGAGTGTTGGCTACTGTATTAACCAGTCCCTATTGTACAGTGTGTGATGGGATTTACTTTGGGCAGGGGGCCCGTGGAACCCAGCTTACCCTAGAGAGGTCAGGAAACTCCTGGTTCAGCTCCCGGGGCCCCTCTTATGTGTAAGTTATCCTGTGTCTATTAGAGGTACAGGGTGACCGAGAAAATGATGGACAACTACTGAATGGATGCTGAGAATGTGGTTTAGATTACTTCAAATGGGACAGTAATATTTATCAAAAATATCTCTCAAGAAATATATGAAGACTATTCCTGGTTTGTTTGATTCTGAACTATACAAGTTCATTGAAAGACCTGGTCACATTGACCTCTGTTTCATGTACTCCAATGTAGGAGCCAGACAGTCTGTTGCTGGTGATCTCCTACTATCGTCTGTTTATTAAGGTGTCATGTGTTTTCTGCTAAGCATATCTCTCTCATTGTTAATTGGGTCACCTATTGTCTGATTAATCACAACATTGTCTGGGTGGGCATTGAGTGACCTAGAAATACAATGGATAGTGGTGCAGGTTATAGTATATAGCATGAGATTAGAGTCCATACAAATGTCCTTTGAGCTGTTAAGCTCTATGTGAGGAAACAGTCTATGCAGATAGGGCAGCCTTGCAGGGGGAGCCGAAGCAGACTCCAAACATGTAGAGAGAAAACAAACAGGAAGCAGGCGCCTCTTAGTTAGGACTGTATAGTTTTAATAGACAAAGTGCATTAAAAACACTCACATTTAGGATTCATTACTCAGGCACAGGAAAGTCCAGTTACACCAATCTCCATCACAGCTTTCAGCAGAGCGGGGTCATGTCCTGTGAATCACTCTCAAGCTTGAGAAAGGAGTGCGCACTACAGACATCCCCCTAGTGCGCATGCTCGTAAACGTGTCACGATTTTATCTGTGACACCATCACGCCACATGCTGTGTTCCAGTGCTTCCCTGTAATCCACCAGCTGCTCTCCAAGCCTCGCTTTGGACTTCCCTGTGATCCACATGATGTGAGATTCCTGCTGGTCAGGACGCCGGCCATGAGAAGGATTCACAGGACGTGACCCCCTCTGCTGGAAGCTGTGATGGAGATTGGTGTAACCGGACTATCCTGTGCCTGAGTAATGAAACCTAAATGTGAGTGTTAATTAGCTCATGTTAAATTATATCTCTGTATACAGTTGCCTTTGCATTCGATAATGTGTTCAGCCTCATCTGATTGTGTAGTGTATATATTCTGTGTGAGTTTTTTCAATAAAGTGTTCCAGTTCTCATACAAGCTATTTGTCGGCTAGTCTTGTATGTTATGCAGCTATAATATCTGGTTTCTATGTCCAGAATGTAGGAAGCGATATACTGGCAGAAGCACTCAAACGGGGTGCTGGACGGTTCCAGTTCCAGTGTAATAACAGGCCTTGGAGTATTATAGAAATGCACTATCCACAAAAATAGAACATTTCATAATTTCATAGTTCGTAAGGTTGAATAAAGACATCAGTCCATCCAGTTGAACCCGTGTGGGTGTATGTATTTACAGTTAGGTCCATATATATTTAGAGACAGGCACAATTTTTTTTAGGTATTTACCAAAACATATTTAAGATATAGTTATATAATGGCTATGGGCTAAAAGTGCACACACTCAGGTTTAATTTGAGGGTATGTAAATCCAAATCCTTGGCAGGGTTTAGGAATGACAGCTCTTAACAATAGCCACCCCCCCCCCCTTTTTCAAGGGGCCAAAAGTAATTGGGCAATTACACCAAAAGCTGTTTCCTGGCCAGGTGTGAGCTACTCCTTCGTTATTTCTTCATCAATTAAGCAGGTAAAAGGTCTGGAGTTGATTCTAAGTGTGGTATTTGCATTTGGAATCTATTGCTGTGAACCTACATCATGCGTTCAAAGGAGCTGTCCATGCAAGTGAAACAGGCTATTGTAAGGCTTCAAAAATGAATCATTGTCAAAGTGGATTATTTACTAACGGCAAATCCACTTTGCACTACAAGTGCACTGTAAGTGCACTTGGAAGTTCAGTCGCTGTAGATCTGACTGGAACATGCAAGGAAAATTTTTATCATTTTTGCTAGTACATAATCGGATGATAAAATCCGCAGAGCTTCCCCTCATTTCAGATCTTCCCCTCAGATCTAAAGCGACTGTAATTCCAAGTGCACTTGCAATGCACTGGTAGTGCAAAGTGGATTTCCCTTTGGTAAATCAACTCCAAAGTCTACAATCAAGAGAAGACTTCACAAGAGCAAATACAGAGGGTTCACCACATGGTGCAAACCATTCAGAAACCGGATGAATAGAAAAGCCAGATTAGACTTTGCCAAAAAACATCTAAAAAAAGACAGACCAGTTCTGGAAAAGCATTCTTTGGATGGATAAAACTAAGATTAATCTGTACCAGAATGACGGGAAGAAAAAAGTGTGGAGAAGGCTTGGAACAGCTCATAATCCAAAGCACACAACATCATCTGTAAAACATGGTGGAGGCAGTGTGATGGCATGGGCATGCATGGCTTCCAGTGGCACTGGTCCATTGGTGTTTATTGATGAAGTGACAGAAGACAAAAGCAGCCAGATGAATTCTGCAGTGTTTAGAGATATACTGTTAGCCCAGATTTAGCCAAATGCAGCAAAGTTGATTGGACGGCACTTCACAGTATAGATGGATAATGATCCAAAACACATTGCAAAAGCAACCCAGGAGCTTTTTTTTTAATTCTTTATTTTTTAGAGAGGTAATCATGTGAAAACACAGATACATTCCCAATAAAATGTTCAAGAGAAACAATAGTCTCCCCAAAGGCATTTGATAATACAGTCATCTTAATCATACAGAAAACTTTCACCCTCCTTGGGGTATCAGCAATTTGTAGAAGGATAGGGAGGTTCTGCCCCACACATGACCACTCTTTAAACGGCAAACACCGTATTTTATGTAAAAAGAAAGGTAATGGGGACCGCATTGATCCTGAGGTCTGGCGACCCAAGAATGAGAGAAGGAAAAGAAAAAAGTACAAGATGAGCAATAGCTTAGGGAGAGCAGCAGAAAGTAGAACATGAAGCGAGACGGGATAAAGGGGAAGAGGGAGCAGAAGGGGGAAGAGGAGAAAAAAAAAGTGGGGGGAGCCTCCTCTACACTGGTGAGGAGGGTCGGGGAAGATGCATGTACCTCCGTCCAGCCTCGCCATCCCCATCCGGGAAGCAAGCCAGGTCAACGTATCTCTGGGAAGTTAGACTATCAGCTCCTTATATTCCTCGGAGTATACAAATTCGTGCCAGTAAAACCATTTTTTTGAAAACTGCTCACTGATGCCTTTTTCTGTGGCCACCAAGTCTTCCATTGCCCTTACCTCCGATACCCTTCTCAGCCACGTGGCCACTGAAGGGGGCTGTGTCTGTTTCCAAAGCAGGGGGATGCAGCTCTTTGCCGCTGTAAGCAGGAGGGGGATAATTGATTTCTTGTAGGCTTTGGTGGGGATCTTGTGGTGGTGTAGAAGGAAGAATTCAGGGGTCTCAGGTACCTCCCGGTCTGTGAATTTTTTTCACAATGTGATGTACTTCCATCCAGAAAGGCTGGAGTGTTCAACAAGCCCAGAAGACATGGAGAAGCGAGCCAGTCGCCTCCCCACATCTCCAACAAAGGTTTGTGCTCTGGGGGAACATCTGATGTATTCCTTCCGGGGTGTAGTACCACCGGACTAGTAGCTTGTATTTGGTTATGTAAGGAGGTCTAGAGTCTGGTGGTTGGGCTACCAACTATGGGCTAGTAATAGTTACCAACTATGGGCTAGTAATAGTTGGTAGGCCTGGGAGATAGCATGTCTCAACGGGGTTGGTTCCAAGCACAACAGTTCAAAGGGGGTTAATTGACTCCCAAAGGTCTCAGAACCCAGGAGTTTTTGAAAGAAAAGAATTGGAATATTCTGCAATGGCCGAGTCAGTCACCAGATCTCAACCCAATTGAGCATGCATTTCACTTGCTGAAGGCAAAACTAAAGGCAAAAGACCCACAAACAAAGAACAACGGAAGACAGTTGCAGTTAGAGCCTGGCAAAGCATTAGAAAGGAGAAAACACAGTCTTTGGTAATGTCCATGGGTTCCAGACTTCAGGCAGTCATTGCCAGTAAAGGATTCTCAACAAAATATTAAAAATGAACATTTAATTTATGATTATATTCATTTGTCCAATTACATTTGAGCCCCTGAAAATGGGGGGACTGTGTATAAAAATGGTTGCAGTTCCTAAAATTTGTACTTGATATTTATGTTCAACCCCTTGAATTAAAGCTGAAAGTCTACACTTCAAATTCATTTGGATTGTTTCATTTTAATTGTATTCTGGTGGCATACAGAGCCAAAAGTATCAAAATTGTGCCTGTGTCCACATATATATGGACCTAACCCTATGTCTCTACCAATTGCCATATCCCTGTATATTGCTCTTAGATGCTTTTTGAACTTATCAACAACCTCCTTTGACACCACCAGTTGTGGAAGGGATTTCCACATTCTTACTGCCCTAACAGTAAAGTATCCCCTTACCAGTTTGTAAATAAACTGATTCTCATCAAACTTGACTGGCCCCATGTCTTCTTAACCACTGCAGCCCTGGACCATTTGGCTGGCAAAAGACCAGAGCACTTTTTGCGATTCAGCACTGCGTCGGTTTAACTGACAATTGCGCGGTCGTGCGACGTGGCTCCCAAACAAAATTGACGTTTTTTTTTCCCACAAATAGAGCTTTATTTTGGTGGTATTTGATCACCTCTGCGTTTTTTATTTTTTGCGCTATAAACAAAAAAAGAGTGTCAATTTTGAAAAAATTGCATTTTTTTTTACTTTTTGCTATAATAAATATTCCCCAAAAATATTAAAAAAAAAAATTTTTTTTCCCTCAGTTTAGACCAATACGTATTCTTCTACATATTTTTGGTAAAAAAATTGCAATAAGCGTTTATTGATTGGTTTGCACAAAAGTTATATTGTCTACAAAATAGGGGATAGTTTTATGGCATTTTTATTAATATTTTTTTTTTTTTACTAGTAACAACATATCGGACACTTTTGCCGCTATTTTGGGACCATTCACATTTATACAGAGATCAGTGCAATTAAAAATGCATTGATTACTGTGTAAATGTGACTGGCAGTGAAGGGGTTAACCAGGAGGGGGCGTTGCAGGGGTTAAATGTGTCCTAGGGAGTGATTCTAACTGTGGGGGGAGGGGCTATGTGTGACATAACACTGATCACCACTCCTGATTACAGGGAGCTGTGATCAGTGTCACTAGGCAGAACGGGGAAATGCTTCTTTACATCAGCATTTCCCCATTCTTCCTCTCCGAAAGAAGATCGCGGGTATCCTCGCGGGCATTGAGCCACGCCTTAAAGGACAACGTACAGGTGTGTTAGTATGCCTGTACGTGCCCTTCTGCCGACGTATATCGGTGTGAGCCGGTCGGCAAGCGGTTAAGTGACCTAAAATTTAAAAATCTTTTCCCTATTTTAGGATCACCATTTAAATATTTGTATGTTGCATATCACCTCTTAAGCGTCTCTTCTCCACGGAGAATAAGTTTAATGTATGCAGTCATTCTTGAGGCCCTCCAGTCCCCTTATTAGTTGTGTTGCCTTTATCTGGACTCTCTCAAGTTCCAGCACACTCTTCCTGGGGACTGGTGACCAGAATTGGATGGCATACTCAAGATGCGGCCGAACTAGAGTCTTGTAAAGTGGTAGGATTATAGTTTTTTCTCTTGAGCAGATACCCTTCTTGATGCATGCTAATATTCTTCCAACTGAAGCTTGGCATTGCATGCTAATGCTGAGCCTGTGATCTACTGGAACCCCAAGATCCTTTTCCATCCTAGATTCCCCCAGTGGTTCTCCCCACTCATATTTTTAGCCCCCAAATGCATTACTTGAGGTTTAATATTGATAAATGTAAAGACATTTGCCATGTAATTGCCCACCCCTCTATTTTATTGAGGTCTTCCTGGAAGGTTACTATATCCTGTTTTAAGATTATTACCCTGCTTAGCTTTGTATCATCAGCAAACACTGAGATTGAACTATTTTTTCACACCTCAATATCATTTATGCCAAAGTTAAACAGAATTGGTCCCAGGACAAAGCCTTTTGGTACCCCACTTCCAACTCCAGTTCATTCAGAAAATATGTAATTCATCACCACCCCTTGGACGTGTCCCTGTAACCAGTTTTCTATCCAGGTACACACATTATGGTCAATGCCAACTGACCTCAGTTTTTAATCTAAGTGTTTTTGAGGTACTGTAGTGTTTTGAGGTACTGTTGGCAGATACACCACATCCACTGGCCTTCCTCTATCTTGATTCCAGCTTACCTCCTCATAGAATGTTAATAAGTTGGTCTGGCAAAAACGATCCTTCATAAATCCATGCTGGCTACTTCTAATGATACTATTTCCACCAGCAAATTCCTACATGTGGTCCCTTATCATCCTCTCCAATATTTTCCATGCTCTTAAAGTTAGATTAACTGTTTCTAAGTTTCCTGGCATATATCTCTAGCCTTTTTTGAATATTGTAACTATGTTAGCTTTTCGCCAGCCAGTTGGTACCATTCCAGTCAGTAAGCTTTCCCTTTAAATTAGGAATAATGGGTCAGCAATGACATGACTAAGTTCTTTGAGAACGCCCAGCTGTAAGCCATCTGGTCCTGATGATTTTTTCACATTAAAGTGTGGGTCTGCCCACCCCTGCAAAAATTAAAAGCTAGCAGCTACACATACTACGGCTGCTAACTTTTAATAATAGGATACTTACCTGTCTTGGGGTCCAGCGATGTCAGCCCCACAGCAGATGTTTCCATCAGCTGTCGGGTGCTGCCGCCACCATTGCCGGTAAGGGAACCCAGTAGTGAAGCATTACGGCTTCACGCTGGGTCCCTACTGCGCATGCGGGAGGCACCTCTGCACTCTCCTACTGGCCCGGCGGCAGGGGAAGGAGGAGGGAGCCGAGCTGCTGACGTAATTCGCTGCAGCCCGATCTCCCGGAAATGGGGATTCTTTTTACTCTCAACCACTATGTGTCTTTCGTGGCTTTTTTTGCTGCCCTGATTGCACCCTTACATTTCTTATTGCATTCCTTGTAGTGTTGGAATGCTAACATTGAGCCTTGTAGCCTTGTAGCCTGGGCCTTGTATTTTTTAAAGGATAATTTTTTCTCTTTAATAAGCCTTTTTTCACTTGAATTTAGCTATTTGGGTTTGGCTTTAGTTTGTTTATATTTGTTGTCCATTGGAATACATTGGCTTATGCCCATAATTAATGTATTCTTAAAGCACTCCCACTTTTCCTCTGTGGTTTTTGTGTCCAGAACTTCCTCCCATTTATTGTCTGGAATTTCCTAGTTGTCGTTGCACACCCCCCGATTTTCTGAGATGATTTAGTTAGAAAGTATGTAGGTAAAGGACACACACCTGACACTTTCTAAATTATTACGGATTAATACTTAAAAAATAATTGGTTAAACCCACAAATGTTTTTTTCTACCACTAAATTTTCCTTAATACTGCTTTTTCAAAATAGCAATGCAATAAAATAGAGGTCAGATGAAAGTTTAATATAGTATAATACTTTTGGTAGTTTAATAGTTTTTTTTTTTTTTTTTTTATCGGGGTCTGTACATCAGACCAAAAAGAGGGATGAAGAGATTTGGCTTTACTCCATCCAAATGAGAAAAAGTTGGGAGCTATGACATTAGTATATTGTGTTTGCCTAATACCCAATATTGTGTTTGCCTAATTCCTGGTGTGATCTACCATTTTATAGTGCTCATTTCCTGATGACTAGATTAATATGACTAATATTTAGTGCCAATTCTTTAACTGCTGGCACACAGTTCATAGTGGTCTATATATATTTTACAAAATGCCCTCTGATAAATATAACATTTCATTATAAAATGATGTGATGGTGCTAGTGCCATATCATGATGCCTAGTACTGTATAGATCAGCCATTCCCAACCAGGGTTCTATGGAACCTTAGGGCTTCTCCAGAGGTTGCTAGGGGTTCTTTGAGCTGTGGCTAATTTACCTCCCATTTGATGGTGCTTTCTTTTTGTCATTGCCACCTCACTAATGTACGCTTGGCCTTGTTCATACTTTGCAGCAACAATTCTATTATAATATGAACCAAAAAGACTCCAGCCTGCAGTTAATGAAGTGGAGGTAACCACAAAATACTGATAAAGCATTTCTTCATTCCATTTTCACTTACTTGACAGGGTTTACAAGCCTTTTTATTAATGGTCAACTATGTAGATTCACTATATTGTCAAAAGTATTGGGACTCCTGTCTTTACACACACATGAACTTTAATGGCATTCCAGTCTTATTCCGTTGGGTTCACTATTGGGTTGGCCCACCCTTTGCACTTACAGCAACTTAATCTCTTCTGGAAAGGCTGTCCACAAGGTTTAGGAGTGTGTCTATGGAAATGTTGGACCATTCTTCCAGAAGCTCATTTGTGAGGTCAGGCACTGATGTGGACGAGAAGACCTGGCTCACAGTCTCCACCCTAATTCATCCCAAAGGTTTTCTATTAAGTTGAGGTCAAGACTCTGTAGAGGTCAGTCAAGTTCCTCCACCCCAAACTCGCTCATCCATGTCTTTATGGACCTAGCTTTGTGCACTGATCCAAATCATTTGGTGGAGGGGGGATTATGGTGTGGCGTTGTTTTTCAGGAGTTGGCCTTGGCCCCTTAGATCCAGTGAAAGGAACGCTTAAGGCGTCAGCATCCAGATACATTTTGGACAATTTCATGCTCCCAACTTTGTGCAAACAGTTTGGGGATGGCCCCTTCCTGTTCCAACATGAAAAGAGTATCAGTGACTGTTTCACAGTGCCAACATCCAAATATATGAACATACAAAGAAAAGGGAACCTCCTTGGGGTAGGACTTTAGCGGCACTTGCATAAATTTAGCAAAACAATAAAGTAGAAAAAATATACAATTTATTAAAGATACATAGATAAAAAAATATATATTGGAGTATACATGACAGCCAATACTGATGTTGCAATAGTTACAAATAGATGATATGTAGAAATAATCCTTCATCCGATGCGTTTCGGAGTCTAATAGAGATACTCCTTCCTCATGATACCATTGACATACCTGAGTATATGCTCAGAGGGGAAAAGAGAAGGTATACTTCTTTTAAATGGAAATTGGAGGAGGCACTGCAGGGTTGGAAAATAAATATATTAAAGTCCAAGTTATTACCACTTTATTAGTGAACTAGACTATAAAAGAATGGTATATAGTATAGCATTGATACAAGCTCTGCTGATGTACTGATAATTGCACTACACCTTGTTCAGAGCCAAAGAAAACAGGCAAATACGCCTGTAGTCTAATTGGATAATGAAATATACATGTCTACCTAGTTCATATTAGATACTAAGAGGATCAGCAGACAAAGAATGTGAATCACATCAGATATACATCCAGGTCTGCTGTGAATGCCTCACATATGTCTAACTGCCTCAGACAGACAAAATGCCTCCCTTAGCCATAGATATTCACCTCTTGTGTAGCAGACCCGGCCTTACCTTTAAGCAGTTGGTATTAAGCGTGTGTTTCTCTCTCTCTCGGGTCTCCTGTGAACAGATTGCATTTTCTGTCCACAATCATGGACCCTGTTTAAATACTTACCGCTGGCTGCATCCCCGCCTCCTGTAATCAGCGTCAGCTGAGTGCAACCAGCACAACAGATGTTCATCCATATCAGCCCCCTGAGGGGCGCGCACGCGACCCCGCCATGCTGTGCTCACAAGCAGCATTGCTGCACATGCGCGATGGAGCGGAGCACCCCGCACGCCCCCCACCGACGCGGCCAACATTCCTTGGCGATGAAAAACACCACAGAGGAAAGCAAGAACAGGCAGACAGATGGCAATGGCTGGAAAATACCAGCCAGTCCACCTGTTCTTGGATGCCACAGAAAAACTGGGCATTGGCCGCGTCAAGCGATCTGCCAAAAATTGTGCCCACATAAAGTAAAAATATCTCTGCATTCAAAGACTGGTAATAAGGCCACTGACATCTAGTGGGCAAATTACGTATGACGTCCTATAATCTTATAAAAGGGGAAAGGAAGCCAAAATGTTTTTTTATCACACCAGGTCTAGAATGTGATGTCAGGTCCCAAAGTCACGTGTGCTAGAGTACATTGTAAATAATCTGTAAACAGAATCATACAAGTCAACACATTGGAGAACTATTGGAATACATGTCAGAAAAATTGTTTCTTTCAACGTTAGTTATTAGTATTAGAAGCATAGTAATCCATTTATTGTAGAAAAGGGGGGGGGGGGGCATCCATATAATGAAACCAATGAAGAAAATAGAAAGAAAGAAGAAGCAAGGTCCATAAAGACTTGCACAGACTCCTGACCTCAACCCGACAGAACACCTTTGGAATGAATTAGAGTGGAGACTGCGAGCCCGGCCTTCTCCTCCAACATCAGTGCCTGACCTCACAAATGTATTTCTGGAAGAATGGTCAAACATTCCCATACACACACTGCTAAACCTTGTGGACAGCCTTCCCAGAAGAGTTGAAGCTGTTATAGCTGCAAAGGGTGGGCCAACTCAATATTGAACCCTATGGACTAAGACTGGGATGCTATTAAAGTGCGCATGTAAAGGCAGGTGTCCCAATAATTTTGACAATATAGTGTATGTGCTACTAAAATGCAACTGACTGCAGTATATCTTTGACTGCACAAAACTGTGTAAACTTGATACAACTGACATAGCAAGTTAACTACCACTTGTTCACTACATTCTCTTCCACTTGTTTCAAAGCGTGCAGTATATTGTATGTTTGTAGTGGCAGGTCTCACAATAGCATGATGGAGAACTTGCTCATGCGTTAAAGCAATTACTAAACCTCCACTACAGTGAATGTCATTTGACCATAGCATGTTGGAAGGAGGGGACCCTATGGTGAATAGAGAAGACGGTAAACTGCGGGGTCAGCAGAAGTTTGTTTTACATCACATGTCTCTGACATCCGTTGCTCAGTTGGCAATAAACAATACATAACCCAGTTATATAACCACTTTTACTCATTTACATTATAGGGCGTACACACGGTCGGACTTTGTTCGGACATTCCGACAACAAAATCCTAGGTTTTTTTCTGACGGATGTTGGCTCAAACTTGTTTTGCCTACACACGGTCGCACAAAGTTGTCGGAATTTCCAATCGACAACCACGCGGTCACGTACACCACGTACGACGAGACTAGAAAAGGCCGGTTCAGAACCAAGCGCGGCACCCTTTGGGCTCCTTTTGCTAATCTCGTGTTAGTAAACGTTTGGTGAGAGACGATTCGCGCTTTTTCAGACTTGTGGTTTTCAGATCGTTTTCTGCCTTCCAGTTTGTGCTTGTGGGTTTGTATCTGCTCTTCAGTGCGTGCAAGCAAGTTCCGCGTGACTTTAGGTAGTCATTGTATTCTTGTTCGTTCGTTACTGGTTTTCAGGTCGCTCTTCACAGGCCTTGCTGTTCTTCAGTGCGTTCTGTTACTTCGTTCTGAGCAGCCGACCGTTTTCTAGCCATGTTTCGTATGCGTACTCCTCATAGAGTTCGTGCTGTGCGGGGGCTTGGTGTTGGGGTCCTGACCTTGACACAAGTCCAGTCCATGAACAGGGTGAGGAGGAGTTCATGGACCAAGAATTGGTTGCTTCAGCGTGACCAGTTCTGTCATATGCCTTTGCTCTGTGAGATCCGTGAGAATAATCCTGATGATTTCAGGAACTTTCTCAGGATGACGGACCCCGTGTTTCACCGTCTGTTGGCTTCGCTGACCCCCTATATCAGCAGGCAGGATACCTGCATGAGGCAAGCCATCACTGCGGAGCAGAGGTTGGTCACTACCTTGCGGTATTTGGCCACAGGGAGAAGCCTGCAGGACCTCAAGTTCTCGACAGGCATCTCCCCCCAGGCTCTGGGTATCATTATCCCAGAGACCTATTCTGCCATCATCCAGGTCCTGCAGAAGGAGTATATGAAGGTAAGATTTTTATCCTTTTATATCACATTTTATTGTATTTAATATTTGATAATATATTGTATTTCTTTCCTCATTCCCTAATTACCATGATTGTAATATGATGTGAATGTCCCCTTTGTCCTCATGCATGCTGGATTTTTAGGTAATTATTATTTTAGGTCCTTCATACATATTTGCCCTTCAATAACCTCTCCAGCATGGTGTCTCCTGCCCCTATATTCACCTCATGTAGTCACTTAACAATGTATTTTATCAGCTCTATAGTAGTGCTTTACCCCAAACACCCCCTAAAATGTTTGGAAATGTTATTTTTTATTTAAATTCAGGCAGAGTGCCAGAGGGTTTTTTTTTGTGGTGTCCCCAAATTTTTTGTAACCCTCCCAACCCCCAACTGCTAAGTCAGCTGATCCCAATTCTCTATCCTCAATCATCTATCTGCTGACTTTGCCAAACCCATACACACTATACCCACCTCTTTACTGGTCAGATTTATGGATGAATTCCCCAAAGCATGTAGTGCAAGGGCCTGCCTGTATACTTTCCAATGGTACTGTTTAAAGTTTTTGTATCCTATTATTATCTTGATAGGTAATAGCAGAATGTTCAAATGTGCTCAAATGTGTACAGTGTGTATTTATATCTTTGTATTATGACACTTCTTACCTGTCCAGTGGTCTGTCAATAGTGTAACTAAGGAGGGTCTGTTCCAAGTAATACCCTGTATTTAGGCATTCATCTCTCAATGAAGTGAAGAGGGTTACCTGTCCAAGAGTTCCCCCCCTATAATGTTAGAAATGGCCCATGAGGGGGGGAGGGGGAATATGATAGGTGTACCTTATACTTTGTTGTTGTTAAATTCCTCTTAATAAATGCTATCTGGAGGTTGCCCCATAATGTTTGTGTCTAATCTGCTTGCCATGTTTCTGTGAAAAAATAGTAATGTTTATTGTTTTTTCCTCAACAGTTTCCTTCAACGCCACAGGAATGGCAGACTGTGGCCTCCCACTTTGCCCAGCGGTGGGACTTTCCTAACTGCGGAGGGGCAATTGATGGGAAACACGTCCACATCATCCCACCACCCAACTCGGGGTCGTACTATTATAATTACAGGGGGTTTAATAGTATAGTGATGTTGGCGGTGGTGTCGGCTAATTACGAGTTCTTGTATGTGGACGTGGGGAAGAATGGCCGGATGTCCGATGGTGGAGTGATCGCCCAGACGGAGTTCTACAGGCGTCTTCAGAATGGCAGCTTGGACTTGCCACCTCCAGAGGACAATGTTGAAGGTCTCCCATTTGTGTTCGTTGCTGATGAAGCATTTGCGCTGGGGGACCACCTGATGCGGCCATTCCCGATGAGGACCCTCACCCCGGAACAGAGGGTTTTTAATTACCGGCTGGCCAGAGCCCAAAGAGTGGTGGAGAACACATTTGGAATCCTGGCCAGCCGGTTCCGATTATTTCTGACACCCATCCATATGGCGGAGTATAAACTGAACCATATAATACTTGCCTGCTGTGTTCTCCATAATTTTTTAAGAAAACATTCAGCCAACTATGCTGGCTCAGTTGGGCCTGAGGCCGGAATCCCAAATCCATCAACACTGACGGCGCTTGAAAGTGGCCGTCCTGGCTTGCCCTCCCTGAGTGCCCGTGATGTCCGGTTACGCTACCTGGAGTTCTTTGCGGGTAGGGGAGCTATCAATATGCCAGACAATCTGTGAAACCTTTTTCCAATAAAAAACAACCAAAAGAAATTCTTTGTGGACGTTTACTGCTTGTGTTTGTTTTAGCTGACCCTGACAGAAATGTGTTGAGTGCAGAAAATGTCGTGATTGGGTAACCTTATAAAAAACAGTGTTGGCTGGTACTTCCTAAATGCAAAAACACATTTTACTACAAGTGCACTTGCAACTGCACTGAACCTGCACTTGTAGTGCAAAGTGTATTTGCCCTTAGGAAATAACCCCCATTTTTGCATAAAACAGTAATTACATCACCCCAAAAGTGTTGTAGTGTTGAGACAATAATCCACACATTCTTGAGTAAGGCACTTTTTTATACCTGCACAATCACATGTGCATTTACGAAAGGTTTTTTAAAACAAACCAACATGTTTGTTGTATAACAATTTTTGCAGTAGCATTATCAAAAATCGAAATATCCATTTCAGATAAAACAGGCCTGTGTAAAACCAACAAGAAAGCCAAAAAACTTGAACTTACAAAGTTCACATTTGGTAGAACTTGAAGGCTATATCAGACATGAGTATTTAGGAACTGGGTTTGATATAGCGTTCAGATGGGGGGAAATCACCCCTGGAAAAGCCAAATTTGGAAGATGCACACCAATTTACGAATGTCAACATGTGCTATCTGCCATCAGGGGGGATCAAGGGACGTGTTTTGGGGGAGCAAGCCCTTCCTCAACGCGACTTTATAATTGAGGAAGGGGTTGCACCCCCAAAACGCGTCCATTGATCTCCCGTGATGGCAGATAGCACATGTTGGCACACTGTGTGCATCCTCCAAATTTGGCTTTTCTAAACATTGAAAAAATTTTTGGAAGATTGGACCACAATAAAACAGGTGATTTTGTGGGGTTTAAATTCGCCCCAAAACATCAATGATGTTATTATTTTTTTTAATAACATCACTGATTTGTTGCTGTATGTTGTGCAATTCGAGATTACACCCCATGATCTCCCCGATCAGTATCTGGGAACTTTCAGATGTGAAACGTTCTCTCTCCCTCACATCACAATCACCTAAAAAGAGATAAAGAACAAAAAAAAAGGTCTCAAAAATCTGCCACCATCCATCTCTTTTACCTGAGCCTGTGGTCACAGACACTCACCTGTTGTGGTGCCAATCTCCACCACATCTTCTTCTTCCTCCTGCTCAGCTTCTTGTGTTTGCGGTATTTCCCCTTCTTCCGGAGGTGGGGGGTCTGTGTTCTCCTGGGATGAGGGGTGTCCTCCGAGTCTTTTCTCCCCTATGTAAAACAAAAATGGTATACTTAGCACACAGATATTTGATGGCAGAACTAGGAAACATTGCTTGGAAGTGGGGTACAATTGTCTATTTTAGCCGAGTTCCAAGATGTATATTTTTTATTGCCCTTTGTCAAGCTGCAGTACTTTACCTGTTTGGTACAAGCTTCACAGATGTAGCCCCCCCTATAGTATACACTGGAGCACCTGTGTGCCCCCCCTAATAAAAATGGTGTTCTTGTGTCCCACACTAGTGCTCCAGTGTCCAGATGTGAAAACAGCTGCTCAGTGTCCTCTCCTTACACACAATCTAGTTGGCATTTCATTCTAGTAACAAACCCATCTACACAAACAAATATTTGGCATCCAAGTAGGCCCCAAAAATGTGTGAAAATGCATATGGCCTAAACAATGGTGTTCTAGAGGCCGAAAGAAAAATGTTTGATACGAACGAATAATGGGCCCATGAACATTAAAGTTGCCCTTTTAAACGTTACAATTAATAAAAGCATATGGAGCAGAACGAACGGAATAAAGACAGAAAGAATAGCAACACAGCACAACTACTTACTTTTTTGCAGCACTCTCCGGATCTTTCGGTACTGCTCTGGCTCTCTCAACTTCAGGTCCGACCACCGCTTCCTGAGCTGATCTTTAGATCTTCGTACCCCGACATTCCTCTCAAGACTCCTGACCACTTTCGCCATGATCTTGGCCTTTCAGATGTTGGGGTTGGGGTAAGGCCCATATTTTCCGTCATAGTCGGACTTCCTCATGATGTCGACCATCTACAACATCTCCCCAAACGACATATTTGTGGCCTTAAAACGTCTCCTTCTGGATCGGGACGTGCCTGGATCCGGCCTTTCCTCCTCCTCCTCGTTGCTAGAATTAGCATGCACCTGCTGTAATTCCGCTATCATGCTCTTCACCCACTGCGCCGAACGAAAAGGGGCGGGGAATAGACTAGAAAGAACGTCAGGGGTGGGCGGAGTTACACGCATGCGCAGTGTGTATAAAGCGTAACACGCGTGCGTATTACGTACGATCTGTGAGCGGAGGAAGGAGCATTGGACGCGCCGATCGTAAGAACGAAGGTAAGAGACAAACTTGTGCCTATACTGCTTCTAGATTGAGGCCTATATTGTAACAAGATTAGGAGAGTTTTGTCTGACATTAGGCTTTGTCTTGTGTTGTGTCTTGCAGTGAACATGGATATCTTAATGAAAGACAATGACTTCATGTCAGTATTCGTAGAGATGCTAAGTGAGCTGCCCTGTCTGTGGGAGATTACCCACCCCCATTTCAAGAACCAAGCAAAGAGGAAGGCAGCACTGGAGCAATTGTGTGAAATTGTGAAGCAGGTGATCCCCACGGCAGACATCACTTATTTAAAGATTTTCATTGGTGGCCTGAGGAGCACATATCTGAGGGAGCGCAAGAAAGTCCAGGATTCGCAGAGATCCGGAGCAGCAGATGACATCTATGTCCCCAGGATGTTGTACTATGACAGGCTGCACTTTCTGGCAGGCCAGACTGAACCCAGGCCATCCCTCTCAAGTCTTCCTTCCACGCTTCCTTCCCCCCCAGCTGAGGCTTCTGACGCCCAACCTGGGCCTTCCAGGCCACATGTGGAGGAGCCCAGATTGAGCCAGGTATAGCATTTCTCTAAATATTTCTGCTTGTCCAATCAATGATGTTAACTAGATGTTATTTGGGAGTACTAATTTAGGATTGTGATTGATGAAGCAAAAACTAAAACCATGTTCCTTTTTCATACACAGGGAAGTCTCAGCCAGGAGGTGGCCAGGCTGAGCCGGCTGGCTGATATCAAGGTCCCTCCACCCCCCCTGAAAATAGAAAGTGGCAGTAGGAGGAGTACCCTAGAAGAGGCTGCTATAGCATTCTTTTGGAGGGCTACAGAGGTCCTGGGAGCACCCCACACCATGGAGGAGAACATTGCTGCCTTCATAGCCTATAAAATGCAGAAGATGGAGGAGGGCCAAAAAGTCATGTGTGAGGCCCTCATATCGGAGGCTCTGGAGAAAGGTATGAGGGGCCAAATTACACCTCACATACATCTTTGGGATGGTCCTCCTCCTCCTCCTGCAGGTCCTCCTCCTCCCTCTCCTCCAGGTCCTCCCAGTCCTCCTCCAGGTCCCCCCAGTCCTCCTCCAGGTCCCCCCAGTCCTCCTACTCCTCCAGGTCCTACTCCTCCTCCTGCCACATCTCCAACTGCACAGCCACAGCCCGGAAGGAAGCGTGGAAGGAAGACCAGACAGTGATTGCCCTGGATCCAGTCTGGTCGGCCAAAAGATGCAGCCTCTTGTGGTACCACAGCCTGGGGACACACATGTCATCTGCTGCTATCCAGATCTCTGGAACCAGACTGCCATCCAGATCCCGGACCAGACTGCCCTCCCTTACATATGGACTCCTTAGGCCACCAATTTTGATGTTGAAGAATTGATGTCTGCCGTGGGGGTCCCAGGCTTCACTAATTTCTCATGTTGATCCAGTGTTGCCTTCCTCTTTGTTTGGTTCTGATCCCTTAATAAAGGATTTTTGTTTTGAATTATACTCTCCTATGTGTTTTACTTCAAAAAGGACAGTTTGTTTGTGAGGATTCAGGTACATTTCAAATATACAATGTGAAATGAACAAGGGACACCAACAACAAACAATCTCCTGGAGATTAAATAATAAAAGATATCAATGGTGTTGGGGTAACTTGACACACAAAACACAGACAAAAATATTCTGGAGTAAAAATAAAAATAACATTGAACAAAGATCAGCCTTGGAAATAATCCAAACATTAAAGAAAAAAAAAGGCTGAAAATCCAAAAAAATAAAAATAAAAAAAATATAAAACTGTCAGATGTGACAACTAATAACAATATATTCAGGGAATCCCACTAAAAAAACACAAATAAAAGTCTGTGAGAAGTGTGTGTGAATATGAGCAGCAAAACTACTTAATTCTTGTCACATTATAAAGAAGAAGAGAGTGCGTTGTATTAAACCATTTTGAACATTGCAGCGTGACGAAAGTGCTGTATCCATTGCGAACGCTAAGTTTACCAGAACGAGCTGTCCTGTGTCGGAATTTCTTCTGAGCATGCGTGGCACTTTGTGCGTCGGAACAGGCCACACACGGTCGGAATTGACGCGATCGGATTTTGTTGTCGGAAAATTTTATCTCCTGCTCTCCAACTTTGTGTGTCGGAAAATCCGATGGAAAATGTCCGATGGCGCCCACACACGGTCGGAATTTCCGACAACACGCTCCGATCGGACATTGTCCATCGGAAAATCCGACCGTGTGTACGGGGCATTACAGTTCAGACAAGTAAACAGTGAGAGCAAATCATGTCTTCTTTTACTATCATTATTACTATTAGTTCCATGCACACTATAAGCTAAAAAAATGTCAGAAAAACGCTTGATGAAAAACGCTGCATAATAGAGTTCTTGTGTCAGCTTTTAGCAGCAGTTAGGAGCATTCGGAATTTTTTTCTGCCAGCAAATCACTCCAAAAAACTCTCTTAGAAGCTGAAGATTCAAAAATGCTTCTAGATGAAAATAGTGTGCATGCCACATAGGATAACACTGTTTACTTCTTGAAGCTGAAAAAATAAGCCCAAAAGCTGTTTTTTTAAAAAGTGGTAGTAAACTCTCATTTGTGATTTTTACCTACAGGTAAGCCTATAATAAAGCTTACCTGTAGGTAAAAAGAA
Source organism: Aquarana catesbeiana (assembly GCF_042186555.1). Lineage (NCBI taxonomy): Eukaryota > Metazoa > Chordata > Amphibia > Anura > Ranidae > Aquarana > Aquarana catesbeiana. The sequence continues at coordinate 132,271,139 of NC_133326.1, forward strand.
AATCTCCTAAATTAATACTGTTTAGGAGATCTTCAGGCGAGCAGCAGCCAGTGATGTCACCGGTGCATGTGCTCTGAAGGAACGGCATACTTGTGTGACGTCAGCAAGGCTCGTCCAGTCAGGTGGTTAGAGTCCTCTAACCCGGAAGGTAGACCGGGTGAAGATGGAAGCGCCTGCTGATTGTTAACATTAGAAGGCCTGCTCTCTGCCAAGATTCTGGTGCAAAAAAAAGTAATAAAGGAAAAAGCTATAATTTTTGTGCCTCTGTTGTGATATTTGAAAATCCAAATAAATCACCGGCATTTTCTATAATGTGCAAGTGTCCATAGCATAATTGTACATTATTACACACTTACTTCTGAGTATACAATCCTGCAACAATGTGAGGTCCAAGCTGCCTGCATCCATTCTGTCCACTGTTGGTGCCGTGTCCTCTTCTTCCTATGGTTTCACTATCTGCTTGCTGTACTTATTGGGCAGGCACTGATGACATAACGACCACACATGCATGCTAGAGTTACATTAGCGCAACACCCAGCTTTATCCCTGACATCTTACAGATTTCAGTGTGACGAAGGTAAACACACTGCGCTGCCACCAATTTGTGACAAACCACAGTGACAGGACCCAGTCACTGCTGCAAACGTACCCACAGTGGTGTCACTAACCTTCCGTTGTCATCAGTGTGTGATGATGGTGATCTCAGCCTCACCCTGCAAAGAGATATTTCAGTCTGCAGGATGATCTTCTAAAGCCTAGTACACATGGGCTGAATTTCGGGTGGCATTGGCCTGTTCAATAGAAACCGGCCGGCATTCTGCCCGCGCGTACTGCAGTCAGGGGCATGGTCAAAATAGGTCTGCCGATCGGCTCCCGATCAGTGCTCTCAGCCAATGGCTGAGAGTGCTGACCAGAGTGTTCTGGCAGGGGGCTACCCCCTGTCAGAACACAATAATACAGCAGAGGAGATCGATGTACTAACGTCAGATAACGTCGGACCCAACCCTGCTGTTTTGAAATAAAAGAAACTACTAGGGTATACTAGGGGGCTGTGGTCACTCCACAGTTATCACCTTACACACAAATCACTGCCACTACAGAAACATTAACAATACACAATAATCACTGTCATTTTTTTTCATATTTAAACTTTATTATGTTACAATATATAAATCTTTAAAACAAACATATTATTCCACATCATTAATCGTTTTATCATCTCCCCCCCTACCCCCACCCCCTATCCTATCCCTTACACTTCCAGACCCCCTCCCTCCTCCCTCCCCAGACATCTATATTTCCACAAAGTTCTCCAGATATTTGTTTGTTCTTTTAAAATCCGTCTACTTTTTCCAGCTTCCCAAACATCTTTCTACCTGATCTTCTCCTCTACTGCTTAGATCTTCCATGTTAAATATATAGTCAATTCTTTTAAACCAGCAGTCCCCAGCCTTTTTGGCACCGGGGACCAGCTGCGTAGAGGAAAATTATGCCAAGGCCGGGGGGTCACGATGTGGGTTTTCGTGGGCAATTTGTCGGGGCAGTTGCTGGTGTTGGTACTTTAGTCATTACGGCACCATGGTTGTTATGGTGTCAGGAGGATTGAAGCACATTATTTCCATTATTACATTGTAATATAGAATGAAATAGTTCAACTCACCATAATGTAGAATCAGAGGAAGCCCTGATCATGTTACTTGCCACTGTCACCTACCACCAGATACAGCTTGTCACTTGCCACATCACTTGCCACCAGATGAAGATTGTCACGTCACCTGCCACCAGATGCAACTTGTCACTTGCCACGTCACCTGCCACCAGATGCAGCTTGTCACTGTTACCTGCCACCAGATGTGCATTGTCACTTTTACCTGCCACCAAATAGCAGCTTTTCACTAATTTATTTAAATGTAAAAATCAAGTTTTTCCCCCACCCAGCATTGCAGAGTACAGTACACGTGCTGCCAGCGTCTCCTCAGCACGGGTAAACTATCTAGCGGTACTGTCCCAGACTGAGGGCGGGCGGTGAGAGATGACGTCATTCTCTCTCTGCTTGGCCGCAGCTGCTTCTTTGTGTGGAGCAGCCTTCACGGCCCTGTAAGTAAGGAAGGAACAGTGGTGGGGGCAATGAGAGATGAGGTCGGCAGAAGAGGTGCTACAGCCCAGGGGTTGATGACCTCTATCTTAAGCCATTCAATTACTGTAGGTCTTTCTGGCTCTAGCCATTTTTTGGGGATTACTCCTTTGGCTGCATTTAATAAATATGGTACTAATGTATTTTTTACTGTTTTATTCATGTTGTGGAATAAACAACTCCATGGGTCGTCCATTACCTCCTCTTTGGTAATCTCCTTTATATATTGCTGCACCTCCTGCCAGTACTCTCTGACCTTTAGGCATTCCCACCAAATATGTGTCATGGTGCCTTGTGAATCACAACCCCTCCAGCATTGTGGAGATTTTTCTGCCTGATATTTATGTGCTTTGACAGAGGTTATGTACCTTCTAGCAAGACATTTATAATTTGTTTCTATGGTATTCATATCTACTGAATAGCTGTAAACCGCTCTTAATATTTTATTGAGTTCATGCTCTGTTAACCGTGTTCCTAATTCCCTTTCCCAACTTTTTATGAATGGAGTTATTCTCGGCTCCACTATACAGTATCTGTAATTATTTTTTTTTTACAGTTATTTTATTTATTCAAGGAACGCAGTCGAACACAGACATCTGAGCAATCACAGTGTGTTATCTTACATCACATTGCACAAATATGTTATACACTATAGCTTTTCATGAACTGTTAAGGACAATATGACATTTCGTTATCTGAAACGTCCCTGTCAAATTCTGTGACAGTTGCTATAGGCGGCGTCTTTCCTCTGGGTGTACATTAGATAGCAATATTAATGGTGCATACGTGTTACCCTTCGTCCAGTCTCCGACCGGCTCCAGTTCTTTTTTTTTTTTTTTTTTTATAAATTATATACTAGAATAGTTTAGGTCCCAAAAATTCGGGACTACCTAACCGGGAAAAGAAAAACAAAAAACAAAAAAATTATAATAGAGAGAAGTATAGTAAGCAAACATGTAGGAAAGAAAAGGAGGAAATATAAAAAAAAAAAAAAAAAAAAAAAAGACATAGGGAAGAGGGGTATGAGGGGGGGGGAGAGAGGGGTAGGTAGGGAAGAGGAGTGGGGTAATCTGGAGGATATCTTTGTGTAAGCCCGCCTGCCGCGGGGGTAATCCGATAAAACACCCAAATCTTCTGAAGCTGGTGAGATCAATATTTAGTTAGTCAGTTAATTAGTTAGTATGGTGTCATTTAGTCATTCGAATCGCTGTCCAGGAGGTCTCTTCCCTCATCCGAGAAGATAAAGACGTGCCATGGTGCCCAAGTCTTGGAGTATCGCTCCTGTTGGTTTCGTGCAGTTAGAACAAGATCTTCCAATCTGCCTATTTCCTTAACCTTTCGGAGCCACATCCCTACTGTTGGGGGGTGCAATGATTTCCATTTAAGGGGGATGCATGCTTTAGCAGCATCAAGAAGGTGCCGGATAATAGATCTTTTGTAGATTTTCCCTGGTATATTGGTGGCGTGTAGGAGAAAGAATGCTGGGTCATTGGGTATTTCGCGTTCTGTGAGTTTTTGGAGGATGTGTTGGACACCCGTCCAAAAGTGTTGTAATTTAGGGCAGGACCAGAAAATATGCAGGATGGTGCCTTTGTCCTCCTTGCATCTCCAGCACAGATCAGAGGCGTCTGGGAAGATTTTTTTCAGCTTCACCGGGGTTCTGTACCACCTGGTTAGGATCTTGTAGTTGGTTTCCTGTGTTTTTGCGCAAATAGAGGATTTGTATGTAAACCTTATGATATGTCGTTGCTGTGTTGTGCTGAAATTTTTACCTAGGTCCCGCTCCCAATTTTGTATGCAGTTCAACACGTGCGGTTCCGCAGGGGTAGTTAGCAACTCGTAGTTAGCTGAAAGTATGTGGGGCATTGGCCCCGTCTCAGAGCAGCTTTCCTCAAAGGTGGTAAGGGGCCTGGCAAACAACCCCGGAGCCGGGAGAGTTCTGAGAAAGTGGGAGAGCTGAAGGGCAACCCAAAAATCCAGCCGGAAGGGACCTGACTGGTCCACCAGCTTCGGGATCGTCGGCCACGCCCCCTCCTGTACAAACCTGGAAGCCTGTGTAAGGCCCAAGTCCCTTAGGTTTCGAAAATTGGGACCACCGCTTCCCGGGGGGAAAAGGGGGTTCCCCATAATTGGGTATAGGGGTGATGTACTTGACGAGATACTGGGGGATGAAAGTAGAACTGAACATATTTTAGCTGTATTGCCTATTAAGGGGTGGTTTTTCATCTTCTGTGAGAGGGAGGTGTAACACCATGAAGCCCCACCAAGAGGAACATCTGATTGGGCCTGTTCAATACGAACCCATAACTTATAATCTGCATGTCTGTTCCAATCTACCATCCTGCTCAGATGTATAGCTTGGTGATACTTGCGTATGTCCGGCACTGCTAAACCCCCATATCGCTTAGGTAACATTAACTGCTTACGCTGTAATCGTGGGCGTCGATGTGCCCAGATGAAATCAAAGAATAATGATTGAATTTGTTTGAAATAACTAGCCGGGATACGGGTTGGGAGTGCTTGTAGGAGATATAGAAACTTGGGGAGGATGCTCATTTTAATAATGTTACAACGTCCTATCCAAGAATGAAAACCAGTGGTCCACTTGTCTAGGAGTTGTTTGACGCTCCGAAGTAGTGGTGGGAAGTTTAGCTCAAAGATTTTTGCTAAATTGGCGGGGATCAATGTTCCTAGATACGTTAGTGCTTTATCAGTCCACTTAAATTTAAAGTTGTTTTGTAATTGTACAATCGACTTTTGTGGGAAATTAACTCCCATTGCCTCAGACTTAGAAAAGTTAATCTGAAGATTTGAGAGGTTTCCGTATCTCTCAAACTCCTTCATCAGGTTAGGGAGCGAAATCAGGGGTTTCGTAAGGGAGAATAACATGTCATCGGCATATGCCGAAACCTTGTGCTGGGAATCCCCTACTCTAACTCCCTCAATATCTGGGTTATTTCGGACCGTGCAGAGAAATGGTTCCAATGACAGGGCGAAAAGGAGGGGCGACAATGGGTACCCCTGGCGTGTCCCGTTGTTGATTCCAAGGGTGTCTGATAAAACACCATTGGCCCGAACTCTTGCTGCTGGTCGGGAATAGATCGCTGAAATCCATTGCATCATTTTGGTGCCGAAGCCAGCATGTCGTAAGACAGCAAGCATGAAATTCCAGTTCACCCTGTCAAAGGCCTTCTCCGCATCGGTGCCAAGAAATACACATTGTGTCTGTGAATTGTTTACTACCTGGAGCAGATTCAGTACCTTTGTGGTGTTATCCCTAGCCTCTCGGGTAGGGACAAAGCCGACCTGGTCTAAGTGTATCAGCCTTGGGATGAGGTGTTGAATCCTATTTGCAAGTATCTTAGTAAAGAGTTTGAGATCCAGATTGAGGAGTGAGATCGGTCGGTAACTTCCACAGGCCGTTGGATCTTTCCCTTCTTTAGGGATCACCGAGATGTGTGCGAGTAAGGTATCGGCAGCGAATGTTGCAGTCGAGCCCACTGCATTGAACAACTTGACCATGTATGGGGCAAGAGAGGGAAGAAGGGTTTTGTAGTATTGGGCTGTAAGGCCATCTGACCCCGGTGCCTTCCCCTGTTTAGTGGCCCCGACCGCCCCCTGGAGTTCCTCTATGGTGATGGGGTCTTCAAGGATGTCAATGTCTGCTTCTGATAATTGAGGCATATGAGATGATGTTAGATATGAGGCTATCTGGTCTCGAGAAGGATTTTTGGTTGGTAGATTGTATAATGTGTTATAGAATTTCCGGAATTCTCTTGTAATCTCTTGTGGTTTAGTAACCTTTGGTTTATTGGGGGGTATTAAATGTGGGATATATGTCACCAGTCTCTGATCTCGCAAAGTTTTGGCTAACAACCTCCCACATTTATTCCCGGACTCATATGAGAATCTCCTACAAACCTGCAGCGCTGCCTTGGCTTTGAATTGTAAGATATCCGTAATTTGTGTCCGTTTAACACGGAGTTCCCTCTCTAAAGATGGGGTTTGTGTTCTTTTATGACGGAGTTCCAGGACGGCAAGATCTGTAAGTAGGGAATTAAGTTGTTCAGTACGTTTCCGTTTGATCCTAGCCCCGTGTTTAATCAACACACCGCGAATAACCGCTTTGTGTGCCTCCCATATAATGCCTGGATCGCAATCTGGGGTATCATTAGTGGTAAAGTAGTAGTTCAGTTCTTTAGTGACGTCTTCCAAAACGTCCTTGTCTTGCAAGAGACTTTCATTTAGTCTCCATTGGTTAGTTTTGGTGGCCATGGAGTCTTGAAGCGCATAGGACAGGAAAATAGGAGCGTGATCGGACCAGGTGATGGAGCCTATGGAGGAGGTGCGAACTGCGTGTAGCTGAGCATGGGGGATGAGGAAATAGTCAATGCGTGAATACGTCTTGTGAGGGGAGGAATAGAAGGTGAAATCCCTCTCTGTGGGGTGTAGGAGACGCCATACATCAATTAGTTGGCTACTATGAAGTGTATGGGCAATACGTTTACGAGAACCTTGGGAGATAGATGAGAGACCCGAGGATGTGTCTTCTGTTGGAATTAGTGGGACGTTTAGGTCACCTCCTACAATCAGCTGGCCCTCCGAGAAATTGGTCAGCTTCGCTAGAGTCCTACCTAGAAAAGTTTCTTGTTGTTCATTTGGGGCGTATAAATTTGCAAATGTGACTTTGATATTTCCGATCAAGCCCTTCACAAACAGGAAGCGACCTCCTGGATCCGTAATGGAATCTATAAGCAACCATGGCACTCTTCCGGAGAGGAGAGTAGAAACCCCCCTTGATTTAGCTGTCTGGTTGGTAGAATGATATACCAGAGGGAATGACTTGTTTTTAAGGATGGGTAATTTGTCATCCCTAAAGTGTGTCTCTTGTATAAAGGCCACATCGGATTTAAGACGATACAAATCATGTAAAAGCATCCGTCTTTTCTCGGGTGTGTTAAGGCCCCTGGCGTTAAGCGAGGTCACATTCAGGACCTCCATGGGAGAGGATGGGGTGGGGGGGGTGGAGGAAAGTAGGGGAAATGGGGAGGGGAAGGAAGTAAGTAGGAGAAAAGAGAAAGGATAAAATACTAAACTCAGAAAAAAAAAAAAAAAAAAAAAGCACCTCGGTGTAGAGAGTGCTGAAAGGCGACAGTTGCCTTAAAAACTAGGCACCCCTGCCTCTGGAAAAAAAAAAAAAAAAAAAAGGTAAAACTAGATGCAGCAAAAAAAAAACTGCTTAAACGCTTCCCAGTTACAAACTGGGGGAAAGCGTTAACCTATTTGGGAGTGTGTTTAGGGGGAGCCGGAAGGCAGCTAGCCGCCCCCCCCCCCCGACCCCCCTAACCAAAATAGGTAAATCTCTTGCGGGCATGAACAAAATAAATGTGGGCAAACAGTGCCAAGTCTCACGTATTTATCTAATCATGAGCAAACAATGCTAACCTTTATGAAATCATCTACCATAGGAGTATATGAACAACCTTTGCCCCCTATCTGTTTCGTCTATATCATCTAAGCTTAATCAATCCTTGCTAACCTGCAAATACCAATCTAGAACATGTAAACCTGAGCATATTAGGCTAGCCTTCATATATTTATCCAGAGCATGTGAACTTAAGCTAGCAATGTTAGACTGCACATCTTCCGATGGTACATGCGTAAATGAACAAACAATGTTAACATCTATACATTAATTAATAATCAGTGGCATGCGATCATAGGATGCAAATATTTCCCTGAGTACCTAAACCATACATATTGATTGGAAGGAAAAATCAATGCGAAGTCCTTAACCCAATCACCCTCTCACCAGTTACTTCCCCCTCCGAAGGAATGTATATTACCGGTCCCTGTTGTCTCATTACCGCAAACATTTGTTACTTCCGCTTCTGTTTTTCCCCCACCCCGGGAGAGACTAGTCTCTGGGGGGGGGGGGGGACAATGCCCACCAGCCCACCGTCACTCCCCGTATCAATCCACAGCAGACCCATAGAGGCTTTAAAGCTCCACATTCATCTGCTGGAGAAGATGTGCGTATAGATGGGTTTCCCAAGATCCACTCCCTCCTGGAGGGGGACTGGGGTCATCAGCCCCCCTAACTGCAACCGCTGGATTTCCCCCCCCTAAACTTAAAGGGCAATATACCCCCTCCCCCGGGATATGCCAGCACAGAGAGAGAAAAAATGAGGGCACTAAGACACCTTGATATGTTGTCAATAAGGGGATATTATCCGTATCAACGCTAATCTGAAAAGGAATGCAGCATTAGTTAGAGAACATTGAATGTATTATGCATCTAATGTTTATATGCAGCGTCACCCATTCTGCCTGTCTCAGAGGTATAGTCTCCGTTTTCCCTTATGTCCGTTATGTCTTCATGGGATAAGCTTTTTCTAGTCCTGTTCCCAAGGAGGAAGGGTCACTGAAGTTCCTGACATTATCTGAACCCTCGATGTTGTTCTGCAAGTGTCAAAGTTCCTTCCAATACAAACTGGGGGGGGGGGGCAACACCCCCAGAGGGATGGAGAAAGTCACTTCTCTAATCAGGGGGGTATAGGCACCTTTTGGATTCGGCGTTGGCATCAGAGTGTCTGGATAGTCATAAGTACTGCGGCGGATGTCAGCAAGCGGGCATTGGGTGTAGTATAATAAACGGTGTTGTGTGAGAGAGAAAGAAGCAGGGAGGTAGGCACCAATCAACAGAGGGTTGGAAGTCTGTGCTCAGTGGATGAGGGATGATTAAGACTCATGTGCTTGTTCTCTCGACGGGTCTCGCGAATGCCTCCTGTATCCCTGAGAGCGGGCAGGCTGCGATTGGCGGTTTGTTGACGGAGGACCCGTTCGGCCAGCTGATCGATGCAAGGTCTGCAGCCAATTTTGTACCCGGACAGGTTCAGCATTCATAAATGTGAAGAGTGCCGACAGATCAGCAGGAGAGCGGAGTGTGAACGACGTCTGTGCCTTTCGGAAAGTTACTGCCAGGGGATACCCCCATCTGTAGGTGAAGCCGTTTCTTCTCGCTGTTTCCAATACAGGCTTCAAAGGGGGTTTTCTCTGCAGTGTCGCTCTCGACATATCAGGGAGGATTTGTATAGAAGCACCGTCGAATTCAATCGGGCCATGATCCCAGGATTTGCGAAGGATAATGTCCTTTTGTGAGTATCTGTGCAGTCTGCATAGCACGTCTCGGGGCTTGTCAGGATCTGTAGACTTGGGTCCCAGTGCTCTGTGCACCCGATCTATTTCAAACGTCGGTGGGGGGGCCTCCAGAATGATGTGAAATATAGCAGTAACCGTGGCCGCCAAATCCTCCGTCCCTGTCGCTTCTGGAAGTCCCCGCAACCGTAGGTTGTTTCGACGACTGCGGTCCTCCATTTCCTCCAGGTGTAGCTGCATCTCCCCGGCCAAGGTAGCTTGTGAGGTCTGTGAGTGTTCCAGAGCTGACACTCTGAGTTCCAAAGCGGAGATTGCAGCCTCTTCCGTGTCCACCCGTTCTGTAAGGGAATTCAGGTCTGACCTCACCTCAGTGATATCCCTGCTGTGTGCCTCCTCGATGCGGAGAATCAGGGCTTCAATGTCAGCCTTCGTGGGGAGAGCCTGTAGCATGTTGCGAAGGTCTTCCTCCAAGCGCCCCGGGATTTGTGAGGGGCCAGCCATGTCCGATCTAAAGGCTGCTGGAGTCTCTGATTCTATGAGTGAGACATGGGAGGGAAGCTGTGCAGGCACACTGACCGCCATAGGAGGTACACGTGGGGATCCTGTAATGGCCCCCGTTGGGGCCTGTATCGGGCTTCTGAGAAAGCTCTGGATATCAGTTTGTAAGGTGCGAGAGGGGTTCCCACTGGTCATCTATCTGGTTCTATAGCGATTTGGGTTGTTCATGCCGCATTTGTATTAATGAGTAAGTGTCTTCTGGTCGTGAGGAATAGGGGGGGAAGCCAGGAGCTCCTTATAAATGCATCTTCATGTAGCCATCACTAGGCCACGCCCCTCATATCACAGTTATTAATCATTAAGAATCTTATGCAATTATAAAGGAGGTTTCATTAGCAGTTGTGACAAAGAAATAGAAGACTCAGTTTGCACCAGGCTTAGAGGAACAGGGGCTGTGTGATCAGTGTGAAGCAGATTGGTATAGGGAGTACTTGGAGTACCAAGATGGCCGCCGTCCTGCAGGAGTAGGCCAGCTGTGTGACAAGTGGAGCTGGATAGAGCCAGATAGGGTGTACTGGGAGCAGCAAGATGGCCGCTGGCCTCCACTGTAGGCCGAAGCCGCGGACTTTCCTGAGCTAGCCGGCCGTGTGATCACCTCACTGTGTAGGCCTAGAAAGGTTCTGTGATGCAGGAAACGGCCCCCGGCGGTATAGCGAGGTACAGTCACAGCTAGGGGGTAGTCAGGATGGGAGAGGCAGGCAGCTGCCCAGCTACTCACTGCGTCCAGAGGATTAGACAGGCCGGATCCGCAGGCTGCAATGTGGCGTCAGGCCGCGGGGGAATGAGGCCGGTATTACAGAGCTCCGGACGACTCTCCACCGTCACAGACGTGGTCCCCCTCCCCCGGGATCCTCGCCCCCGACAAGCTGGTGTAGGATGCTCTGACTCCGGAGGTAAGAAGATAAGGTCCCTGTGTAAGCTGAAGGCCGCAAGATGGCAACGGGTGTCCGTGGTTCGGCCCGAACAGCAGGCCTAAGACAGGGCTGGTCCACCAACTTGCACTGAAACCTCGCCAAGGCTGCAACAGAGGGGATTTAGGCGTTATTGCAGCCAAAACGGTGCCTCGGAAAGGTGAATCCAGCAAGGATGGCGCTAGATTCTCCTTGGTTTGGTGGAGCTCAGCTCAAACACGTCCCCCTCGGATCCCGTCCAGACACGCCCCCCCCTGTAATTATTTTATATATCTGTGCAATACAATTTTTAATCGGTATCTGTACCATTACATAGTTTTTCCATTGCATTTTTTTTTTTCCTCCGATCTTATCGGTTGTGGGAGGCCGCCTATAAAGTGTTTTAACTGTTAATATCTCCATTCATTCAATTTTATCAAGTCTCCCCTGTGTTTCAAATCTATTTTTTGTGATATCTTTTAACTGAGTGTCTTTTACCCAATACCCAAATTGTATTTTCTTCCCTGAGATGAAAATATTCGTGCCCGATAGTGATATTAACGGTGAGTTATATTCCCATTTTGCTAACCGCGACATTCTATTCCAAATGCTGAACACATTTTTAGTTAATTCAGGTGCTGTTTTATTTAATATTCTATCTTTATGTGCTACCCAGATATTTCTATCTACCGGATTTATCGGCGTATAACACGCACCGGCGTATAACACGCGCCGGCGTATAACACGCACACCAAGTTTAGGAGGGAATTTTAAGGAAAAAAACTTTTAGGAGGGAAATTTAAGGAAAAAAAAATAAATTTAATTTAGGCGTGACTGTGAGCGGAATCGAGCCTAGCTGAGTACACAGTACACTCAGCTATGTGAATATCGGCGACACTCGCTCCTCCAGACAGCGGGGATCGGCGTATAAAATCCCCTGATTTTAAGGGGAAAAAAGTGCATGTTATACGCCGATAAATACGATAATTGTGTTTTACTTAGTGTAATTTCTAATTTTACCCATCTTTTATCATTTTTTTATATTACCCCCATTCAACCATTTGTGATAGTACTACTGCCTCATAATATCTTCCGATATCTGGTGCAGCTAATCCCCCATGTGCTTTATCCTTACTCAGTAGTGCAAATTGTATTCTCTGTTTCTTTCCCTGCCAGATACATTCCAGTATCATTCCTCTTAATATCTTACAGTATATCTGAAGTAGAGCTATTGGTAACATCTGAAATGTATACAAAATTTTCGGGAGAATTACCATCTTTATTATATTTATTCGTCCTATCCAGGAAAGAGGTTTCATAACTATTTTTTTTAAGTTCCGTTTTAATCTCATCTAATAGAGGGATATAATTTGCTTGGTATAATTTTCCAACGGATGGAGTTAGTTTTATTCTGAGGTATGTTATATCTGTTTTCCCCTATGTTAAAGGGAATTCTCCCTGTAAAGCTTGTTCTTCCTTCTTATCTATGTGTATATTCAATACCTCTGTCTTGATTGAGTTGATCTTAAAATTAGACTTTTCTCAGTATTTTTTAAGTTCTTTAACCAGTTCCGGACAGTTGGTGCGGCTGGGCGAAGCATCGTAGCTGTACGACAGCCGCAACGATTGGATTCACTTCAGAACCGATCAGTCTCCAGGCCCAGCCCAATGATTTCTGGCCTGGACCTAGCGCTCGGTTCTAGCGAATGAAATCCTCCCCTACCTGTGTAAGTGTAAACACAGGCAGGGGAAGTGATGTCATCTCCCCTCGTGGAACTCTTTTCCTTTCCAGAGAGAGGAGAGAAGACATCCCAGAGTAGGTTGCACCAGCATTCCAGTGACATCACAGCTCCGCGCCTGCCTTCCACCAGCGTTCCAGGCCTCGCTTTGAAGTACATCACCACCGCGGCCGGCTCGAGCGGTGTTCAGTAAAGCCCCACGCACGGCAGGCAGCAGTGATACCTGTGATCGATCTGATGGACTCCCTCTTTGGATCATAACCGCACTACATGCTGTATTTTATTCTTCTAAATGTGAGTTGCTTGTATAGTGTTTTTAATAAATTGGCTTACATACTACATTTAGAGGCGCCTCCCCCACTTGTGTTTTTTCCTGCAGATTTTGGAGCTTGGTTTCAGCTCTTCCTGGAAGGCAGCCCTCTGTGTGGATCTTCTAATATCAGTTCGCTTTTTTCTATATAGACTTTTATGGACTATATCAGCTATAATTCTAGTTTGCCACTAACATAATGGTAATATAAGGCTTCCAGTTTTTGCGCCTTTACTTGCTTGTAGGTTGCACCAACACTACACTGACACAGTACACATAGGCACACTTGTCACCCCCCAAATCACCCCCCGATTGCCCCCCCCAGTTAACCTCTTCACTCCCTGTCACTGTGTCACCCAGTGCAGTGTTCAAATTTTTTTTTTGATCACTGTACTGGTGTCATTTGTGACAATAATCAGTGTTAGGGTACTTAGTGGTAGGCCCAGATAGGTCTAGGGACCCCCCCTAATAAAGGTTTATCCCCTTGATCACCCCCTGTCACAAGTGATCACCGTATTAGTGTCATGGGCTAGCTAGTTATTTTTTTATAGCATTGCAGCACCCACCATATATTACCTAAATAAAGGTATAACCCCCCCTGATCACTCGGCAGGTGATATCAGTTAGGTTTTAGTGTCAGTCAGAGTCTGCGTAACACCAGGCAGCATCAGATTAGTGCCAGTAGCGCTAACACCCACGCATGCACCATACACCTCCCTTAGTAGTATAGTGTCTGAATGGATCAATATCTGATCAGATCTATACTAGCGTCCCCAGTAGTTTAGGGTTCCCAAAAACGCAGCATTAGCGGGATCAGCCCAGATACCTGCGTTTAGCCCCTCCGCCCAGCCCAGCCTACCCAAGTGCAGTATCAATCGATCACTGTCACTTACAAAACACAAAACACATAACTGCAGCATTCGCAGAGTCAGGCTAGAACCCTGCGAACGCTAACAGTTTTTTTGGTGGCGTTTGAAGCAGTCACTGACAGTCAGGTGCTCTTTTTTCCTTTGAGTCTCACTAGTGTACCAGTAAATTTAGAGGCCAAAATGTCCAATCGAAGGTACACTAGTGAAGAGGCCTACACAGATGAGAATTAGGAGGAAGTCACCCATCTGTCCGATTTTGGCTCAGAATACAAACCAGTAGACAGCAGCGGCACCCTGACATATAGCTCCGATGACGGAGTAGTGGTCCCTGCCAGGGTCGGGCATACCCAACCCTGTTCTTCTGCTGTTGTTGAGGTGCTGTTGTTGAGGCGCCAGTACTAGTGCCGCTCATCCTTCTGGTGAACTGGCAAGCAGCAGAAGCCTAGTACATCCTGGTCGTACATCCAGCACTGCAGTAACACTTGGTGACATGGCAAGGCCCATAAGTGCAGTTTAAGCTGTTGAGGTGGCTAGTGTCCCACAGCCCGTCGAGCCCATAGTGCCCTTCCTGTTGCATTTGCCAATCCGAATTGGAAGCCCACCACTTCTGCAGCACCCGTACTTCCCCCATTCACTGGCCAACCCAGAATTCAGGTGGAAACAGTTGATTTTACGTCACTTGATTTTTATTCGCTGTTTTTCACGGAAGATCTCTATAGATCTATTGTGGACCAAAGCAATTTGTATGCTGGTCAATTCATCACCGCTAATACCCAGCTGGCCCTTGCCTTGCCTATCCCTCCTCATGGGCATAACTGAAAAGAGTGAGTTGTGGTCATATTGGTCCACTGATCCAATTCACCATATGCCCATGTCCTTTGCCTCCATGACCAGGGCACGATATGAGCAGATCTTGCGGTTCATGCATTTCAATGACAGTGAACTCTGTTGTCCCCGGGGTGACCCTGTATACCATCGGCTCCACAAAATTCGTCCCCTCGTAAACCACTTCAACCAGCAGTTTGCAGCCTTGTTTACACCAGATCAAGTTGTCTGCGTTGATGAGTCCCTGGTTATGTTTTCTGGATGCTTGTTTATCAAACAGTATCTTCCCAGCAAGCGTGCCAGATATGGGGTCAAGATGTATAAGCTCTGTGACAGGGCAACAGGCTATACATATAGTTTTATGGTTTACGAGGGAAGAAATAGTCACGTGGAGCCGGAGAACTGCCCAAACTACAAAGGGAGCACTGGTAAGATTGTGTGGGACATGGCATCACCCTTATTCGGAAAGGGATACCACTTGTGTGTGGAGGAGCGATTTGCTCCTAACATTAGGGGCGGATTGCCCCCATGCTTCGGCATATATTTTTTAGGCACAGATTGCGTTAAAAAATGTTTTGTTTTTACTATGTTTTATTGTATTTGCTTTGCAGGTATGGTATGTCTTACTGTTATACTGTAATGTTACTTTGTTTTATTGTTAACCATCATTTGCTTAGAAGGTACGCCATTCAGCTGCAGCACTGATTTATTTATCTTGACAGCAACAGTGTTTGCTCTCACGATACGTAAATCAGCGTCTCCAGCGCTGTAGGTGGTGATTTCACCAAGACAGTTAAAAAAAATGGTGCATGTATGCCCATTATTAGAAGTCGGTGGATGAAGGACGGTATTCTAATGGTTGGCATACCCACCGATCAATCTCTTTTTTTCGTTCAGCCAACAGGCTGCATGAAAAAAAGAACATTGCAATATATGCCCAACAAGGACCAACAACTGGTATGTTGCTGGACTTTGAGTGGTTATACCAGAATGATGCCTGCAGGTTTAGGTATCATCTTGGTATCATTCTTTTCAGCCAGCGGTCGGCTTTCATGTAAAAGCAATCCTAGCGGCTAATTAGTCTCTAGACTGCTTTTACAAGCAGTGGGAGGGAACACCCCCCCTCCCACCGTCTTCCATGGTTTTCTCTGGCTCTTTTGTCCCAACAGGGAACCCGAGAATGCAGCCAGTGGTTCCGCCAGCTGACCATAGAGCTAATTGGAGACCAGAATGGCTCCAATCATTTCTATGGCCTAAGAAACTGGAAGCTACGAGCATTTCATAACTTAGGTTTCGCCGGATATAAACAACGCCATTGGGAAATTGGGAAAGCCCTTTATCACACCGATCTTGGTGTGGTCAGATGCTTTGAGGGCAGAGGACAGATCTAGGGTCTAATAAACCCCAATTTTTTCAAAAAGGAGTACCTGTCACTACCTATTAAAAAAATTTAATAATTAAAAAAAAAAGCACCCCTGTCCCCCCCATGCACAACCGCAAAGGTGAATGTAAGCGTCGGTCTGGTGTCATATGTAAACAGCAATTGCACCATGCATGTGAGGTATTACCACAAAAGTCAGATCGAGGGCAGTAATTTTAGTAGTAGACCTCCTCTGTAAATCTAAAGAGGTAACCCGTAAAGGATTTTAAAAGCTTTTAAAAATGTATGTAGTTTGTCACTGCCGAAACGTTTGTGTGCAGTTTTAAAGCATGTTGTGTTTGGTATCGATGTATTTGGCATAAGATCATCTTTTTTATTTCATCAAACATTTGGGCAATATAGTGTCTTTTAGTGCATTAAAATTAAAAAAAGTGTTTTTTTCCCCAAATAATTGTGTTTGAAAAATCACTGCGCAAATACTGTGTGAAAAAAAAATTACAACACCCACCATTTTAATCTGTAGGGCCTGTGCTTTAACATAATATATAATGTTTGGGGGTTCAAAGTAATTTTTTCATGTAAACAAAAAGTATCAGAACTGGCTTTGTCTTCAAGGGATTAGAAGAGTGGGTGATGTGTGACATAAGCTTATAATGTTGTACATAAAATTCTAGGACAGTTCAACCCCCCCCAAATGACCCTTTTTTTGAAAGTAGACACCCCAAGCTATTTGCTGATAGGCATGTTGAGTCCATGAAATATTTTATATTTTGCCACAAGTTTCGGGAAAATTACAAACTTTTTTTTTTTTTGCACAAAGTTGTCACTAAATTATATATTGCTCAAACATGCCATGGGCATATGTGGAATTACACCCCAAAATACATTCTGCTGCCTCTCCTGAGTACGGGGATGCCACATGTGTGAGACTTTGTGTAATTTTTTTTTGTTTGTCATTTTTCAATCACTTGACAAAAAAATAAAATATTCAATGGGCTCAACATGCCTCTCAGCAATTTCCTTGGGATGTCTACTTTCAAAGATGCAGTCATTTGGGGGGGGGGGGGGGGTAGTACTGCCCTGCCATTTTAGCACCTCAAGTAATGAGATAGGCAGTCATAAACTAAAAGCTGCGTAAATTCCAGAAAATGTACCCTAGTTTGTAGACGCTATAACTTTTGCGCAAACCAATAAATATATGCTTATTGACATTTATTTTACCAAAGACATGTGGCTGAATACAGTTTGGCCTAAATGTATGACTAAAATTTAGTTTTTTGGATTTTTTTATAACAAAAAAGTAGAAAATAGAATTAAAAAAAAAAAAAATTTCTGTCTTTTTCCGTTTACATCGCAAAAAATAAAAATTGCAGAAGCAATCAAATACCACCAAAAGAAAGCTCTATTTGTGGGGAAAAAAAGGACTTAGGGTTGGGGGGGTCATATTTCATATCCAACCTAGCACAAGTCCCTTCTCCTCCCAAAGTTCCCCCTGCCTAGCACATACAGTATACTCTTACCAACCCTCCCCTACCCCCAAATCGCTGCAAGTGCTCCTTTTTGGCAGTTTGCCTCCCTCCCCCAAATCATTGCAAGTATTCCTATTTTTCAGCTTCAGGGGTGTCACTGCTAGTCAAGTACTCCTTTTTGTCAGCTTACACCCCCCCCCCCCCCGCACGCACAAGTGTCAGTGTGTAATGATCCCAGACCTCATATCAGAGCCGCAGCTGTAAATCTGTGTCTCTTCTCCTCCCCGGCAACTCCCCTGTCTGTGTAGAGGAAGTCATCAGAGCCAAGGAACAGGCTGTGGCTTCAGTCCCCCCCAGTGTGAAAGGCAGCTGGCGGGGAGAGATGCCAGCTGCCATACAGAGCTAATATTGTAGCGTGTGGGACACCAAACACCCTGCACAAGCTGCGGGGCAGGTGTGCCCACACTAGCGCCCCTGCCGGCAAGCCGCTGCTCCAGCAGGATTCAGCAGGTATGGTCCCGGCTAGTACCGGAGGTTTTTCCACCCTACCCCCCATGCTGGCGCCCTCAGGCGGCTGCCTGGGCTGCCTTATGGTGGCGCTGGCCCTGCTCTTACACTATAGAGACTGAAATTCTTTAAGTTTTTAAGGTTTTACCACAGATGTACATTGGTTATTATTACCCCCCCTTTTTTTTGGACAGTTGGGATTCTCTAGCTCACTACCCCCCTTGAGTCTACTGGTGATATAAATCTCTTTACCAGACACGTCCCCGCATGTTATCACAGGTCACCATATGCGTGTTGAATCTTGGGCCTTTGGGATCGCTTCCTCACGGTACTCAGTGGTTCTGATTGAGACGCACTATTGAAAAGTCTTTATGCAAAAATAATACTAATATGCTACTGTATGTTTGTTTTTTGTTTTTTGGTGTATGTCCTTCTCTATTATTTCCCATTACAGGTAACTCAAACAAGCTCCTGAAGAAGCATTCAAATTTGCGAAACATGTAGAGCCATACAGAGCTATATCAGTTTGAGGTTATTTAATGGGAACAGAAGGGGTTTATCCCTTCCTCTGGTATAGGGGCTATTCCCCGATCCGTTCTCATACATTTATGTAGTGACATATAATACCAATTTCCGCAATGTACTGCGTTTTTTAAAAAATGTTTACGTTTATGTGATTCTTTTTTAAATTTGTGTATAAATAAAAGTTTACATTGATTTTTATGATTGGTGCCTACAAAGTCCATCTGTTTCGTTCTCCTTGGTATTTTTACCCCCCCCCCCCTTCCTTTTTTCTAAGACTTAAAATAGGACGTTGGCACTGCTCTACATATGAGACCTCCACAGTCCATCCTGTGATGAGATCTAATAACCCTCCAATCTTTCTTTAAGTTTTGGTTTAGTGCACTTGAGATAAGCTTTGAAATGTAAAAATATTATTTAATAGAAGAAAAAGAAAAAAAAGTTTACAAAAAAAGATATTATAACAAAAAAGAGACAATAGCAGAACAGCAAAACAAAATGGATTATTAATAAAAAATACTTAACAAAGTCCTTGGTTCTTTGAGTTCCAGCTGAGTTCGGTCAATGAAGTATAAAATTGATGGTTTAAGGAATGGCAAGGGGTGCTGAAATATTTTCTAATACATTCAGTCAGTTTTCTGCATGTGGTTATATTTCAGTTTTATTGCATGCCACAACCTAGTAACCTATATTTTATCAAGCCATGTGCTCTCATAAGTTGAATAAAAGCAAACCTGGTATTTATTCTTATGTGTCTTCATCGTAGGAGATGTAATGGGTCTAAACTCGTATATATTCTCATTTTTCATGTAGTTTTATCAGATCAGGATTTATGAAGTATGTGTACATTTTGCTCTGTAATATCCAGACAGGAATGTAGATTCCATTAAAAGAAAAGTAGGGCCAAAGCTCTCATCTGCCAAAGGGCAAAAACAAGCTCCTCAGGCAGTTGGAGGCATCATGAATTGACATGGAGATTTCCCAACTTGTTCTCTCCTAGAAAAGTATAGAAATAATTGATGGCCAGATATGTCTCTACCCTTTATTCCTTGGACAATATCTGCATCTATGGCCAACCATATTCAATACATTAAAGAGATAATAAATAATAAACAGTAACCAAAATCTCCTGCGCAGATTTTAATCTTTGACCTAACTGCCGTGAACTTCAACCTGCTTGGCTGCTGTGAATTACTGCACTTTGCAAGTCATCATTGGTCTTTGTACTGACTCTTTTAATAAGTCTGAATCTGCATCTTGTGAGTAAGATTCAACTGTAAATGCCAACTTTTTTCCTTTATTTTTAAATAACAAAAGGTACTTTGATACGTAGGAGATGCAGTATGTGCAATATTTCTTTATTATAATGAATTACAGCAGACAATGACAATAAATAATCTAAACTAACGTTTAAGTTAAATAGTTTTAGGTTTCATTACTCATAAGTTACTATTTACACTACAAGTATCAGTAGATGCACACATCCACTCCAATGCTTGTCATACACAGTACACTGTTTTGACAATTCCAAACAATTTCATCCAGCATATAACCACCCAAACAACTGAATAGATCAATGCAACCTGCTACTTCCATTCCTGCCATAAAAATATAAATATATAAACCATTGGTAGTAGGTTGATTGATTCTGTTGGGAGGTATTTTATTATAAAAAGCTGGGTGATAGTGGCTGAAATTCCCAGAAAATGGCCATTGAGGAAGCAGCTTGTCCACATAATAACAGTCATACAATGTGCCCATCCAGCATCCATTCAAAGAGCTGTAAACTCATTTTGAATGAATACAAACTTCAGCTCCAGGCATTTTTAGACACAAGTTTCACGTGTCACATGATATCCTTTTATCTGGTATGCCTTCTTTTACCTAAAATTGATCATAACATAATAATAAGCTGCACTTAGCTTTATTAATAATATAAACAATACATAATGTCAATTACTGTATATCATTGTTTGTACAATTATGGGCATTTTAACTTACATATGTGTAGCATAACAGTGTATTATAGGTGCATATGTGATACAAATCAAAAAATTTGTCTCTCAGGACCAACCATAAAGTAAGATGTTAGGTTTATTTTAAGTACATTTTTCCCCAGATTTTTTTTTTAATATGAACATGCCCTAATTAAAAACTGTTCTTAGTAATCTGATGTATCCAGCATGTGACACTATGAAAGTTATAACTTGCCTTAGGTCAGTTTAATAGATGTGTTTCTACCTGTTAAGCATTGCTTGTAAGCTTGTTATACTCTCTCTACCCATATTTGGCTTTCCTAATGAATTTAGAAATGCTATGTGACCTACGTGTGGAATGCTCATCTCCCAGTACAAATGACCCAGACACACTATGAATCGTATGCAGTCTATTTACTAAGCAGCATATTTGACACTATTTGGTAAACCGACAACCAAGGCCTTTGAGGAGTTATATGAGGTCTTTTGCTTCCTTGGTCCAGAAGTTTCACCCAAAGCTATGGGGGTTGCTTAGCTGAATTGGGGACTCCTCCTTTCCCATTTGTCCCATCAGTTGCCAAAAGCGATGATTCAGGTTCTGCACTTGGCAAGTTCCCAAAGAGCAGCCAACACGCATTAACTTCGGATGATGTAAGCGGCGAGCACGCCTCCGCTTCCTCCGCAGGGATTGATGGTGTATCTTCAAATCAGTGACTGCTGGAAAGAATAGAGGTTGAGTTGTTGCAAGTGCTTCAGCCAGGTGCTTTTCCCTCTCGTGAGGCTCTCTGAAAGGACAAAAGATAGAAAGGAAACAAAATCCATCATCAATGAATAAATAGTTTATTTCATTAAACTCAAGTACCCCGATGACCTTAACTCCAAAACCCAGTATTCGAATGTGGTCTGCTCGCTTTATCAACTATTTACAGGGCATCGCTTTCAGAGCTTCTCAAACTGAGGGTACTTCACATAGTACGCATGGCTTTTAAAGCAAATTTAGAGCAATAGTTAAACATGTATGCAGGTGATAAATCATATATAGAACAGTTTAGAAAGTAATGCTCAAAAAATCACTTATTCTGATATAGAGAGTACTGGTAAGCTGCAAAAACAATTAAGGGGTTCTTGAAATACACCGACAAACACTTCTTGGCAAACAGTGTCTAACAAAACATTATTTATTTAGCTTATTTATATCAATTACAGAGATATAAATTTCTATTTCATTAATTAATAAAACGTTGATAAAGGATGAAAATGCAGGCCATTTAATGTAGTATTTTTCCTTCTTTGTTCTATATTTGATCATCTTTCAAACAGACAGTTTCATTCTGTATTTATTTTGCTTTACCAGTTACTGGAGTTGATTTACTAAAAGCAAAGTGGATCGGGGTATTCTCATGCATCCCATGGTGTAACTTAACTTGTAACACATTGTTCCTATGATGTATAATGTCACCATCAATCTTGGTTACCCCGCCTTATGTTTATTGACCAGAGCTTATATTTTAAAGTTCTTTGTACAATTTATTTTTATATATCTTGTTTATTTTTATATTTCTTTTTCACAAAATAAAATAATTCTTTTTTTACAATAGATATTTGTCTATTTTTGCTGCTAAAAAGCCCCTATGGGGAATTTTGCCATGTTTTCATTCTGTATTTATTTTGCTTTCACCAGTTACTGGAGTTGATTTACTAAAAGCAAAGTGTAATAAGGAATAGCAGCGCTAACAGCAGTGATGTCAAATAGTAAGTTGTAATATAACCTAATTTAATACAACAAAAAATAAGAAAAAATGTCCATCTATAAAAAATGTGCAAAGCCTTAAGCCCATAAAAAAATCTTCATTGTGATGATTAGATACGATGATTAGATAGACAAATCCTCCACCGCACCGCAGTGATGACACCATATAAAATGCACGCTTACCCCAAGGCAAGCTATGAAAGCTTGCAACCTTTTACCCGGTTAGGGCCTTTATCCAAGAGGAAATCAGGGGGGTAATATTCCAACAAGCCTCACGGAAGGGGTCAGTGCCAGCACAAATCTCATACAAATCTCGTCAAATATACAAATCCAAGGTACCAAGATAGATGACACTCAAGGGTTCCCCAGGAAAAGGAAAGGAATCGACATAGTGCATTTTATATGGTGTCATCACTGCGGTGCGGTGGAGGATTTGTCTATCTAATCATCGTATCTAATCATCACAATGAAGATTTTTTTATCGGCTTAAGGCTTTGCACATTTTTTATAGATGGACATTTTTTCTTATTTTTTGTTATATTAAATTATGTTATATTACAACTCACTATTTGACATCACTGCTGTTAGCGCTGCTATTCCTTATTCCATATGTTTTTGTGTGTATCCCACTTATAGCGGCTGCTTTGATTTTCTGTTTTTTTTATATATTTATATTTTTTCGCATATTTTCAATAATTAATGATGGTAAATTCCTGTATCATAAGTTGCACTTAATTTTTTATTTTCAATAATTTCATACAGCGCGGTATTTTTTCTATTATTTAACTAAAAGCAAAGTGGATGTTCACTTTTTAAAAGCGAATATTGAATGTTTTCAAAAGACTGAGTTCCAATAATTATCCAACCATGTGCAAGCTAAAGTCCTGCTTTTTACATTTTTCCTTGCACGTGATGGAGTATTTAATTTGAACATAGTTTATTTACCAAACTAAGTGAATTTGTTTTACAAAGTGAATATGCTCTATTGTGTTAGTTAATCAACCCCAATCACTGGTTTATGCATAATGTTGATGATTTAAATACTTAAATTAAAGCCTGGATTGTGCTGCAGTTTTCATCTTGTTTAAAAAAGAAATAAATAAATAGAGAAGGTGAAAAAACAAACATGGTTCTTTTCTTTTCTTCTGGTGATATTTTTTTCATCCACAGCGTGGCCGTACTCCATACCACTACCTTTGGCACTGGCTTTGTGCTCACCACCACAGACCAATGTCACCTGTTGTAAACACAGAAGCCAGTTGAGGAAGTCTTCTACACTACTTGCTTACTCTGTCATCTTCTGTGTTTACAACAAGTGGCAGCGTACCTCTGCTCATACAGAACCCTCCTTGCCCTGCACCATCCCTATGACTGCAGGGGAGGAGGTTTGCCACACCCACCTTATTGCAAGGTCTCCTCTTGAACTAAGGACCACTGAGGACCTGGTCAGTAGCTTCTAGCTGCTCTTTAATAGCAGCCTCTCTCTGAGCCATTTTGTAATGGGGGGGTTTTGGGGGGGGATAGAGCTCCGTTATGGGTGGAGGGCAGGAGATGGAAGTGGTGGGAAAGCTCTGTACTTAGCGAAGGGGTTGGGGAAGATCTCTGTACTGGCAGGCGGATGGCAACGGGGTTGTGAGCCCTGCTACTGAGGATGAAGATTTTATTTTGAAAACCAAATCATGGCTTTAGAAAGTTTTCTTACAACTTCAGTGGCCACCCCTCTTTCCCCATCATATGAACCTTCAGAGAAGATGCAACATGTCTACTTTAGTGTATAAATGACTTTGTGCTAGGTATTGCCAACATGCTAACATATAAATATAATGTGAATATGGGAAAAAAAGCTGCACTCACAAAAATGTCTGAATACAAAACACACAAAATATAAACATAAATATGCCCTTTCCAACAACAATAAACAACAATCCGCAGTCAGTGCCAAACAATTGAATCAAAGATCAATACTGAGTTATTGCACAATATATGAAAATGGCAAATAGCAAGAAAGTTCAAATAAGATAAAGGTGAAAAGTATTTATTTGTGGTCACTTTAGTGCTTCCACCACCAGAGACAAAAGCCTCTTCCCAGAAGCTTAGGACCTCATAATCAAAGGTCAAAAATGCACATAAAATATCATGGGGGTCCAAAACATCAACCACCACACAACATGGATAGTTACTTACACTTGGCCCAATGCATAAACCACTGCGCAGTAAGGATGATTACTGCAGAACGAGGAAACTACAATCAGGGGATCGCGAAGACATAGTGTATGTGTTCAAAAGGTAAGGGGGGGCGACGGTTATCATTTTATATTGCCTCAGCAAATTCCACAAACTTTACAGAGAACATGAACTACTCACAGCAGTCTCTGCCCACCTGCTCCGCTCTGCCCACCTGCTCTGCTCCTCTCCTTACCCCACTGTGTGGATGGCCCGGCGCCGCTGCTATTAGAGGTAATGGCAGAGCACTCGCTGCCATATCCACACAGCTGGCTGCCCACCCATCCTCTCCGTGTCTCCCCCCATTGCTACTGACAAGAAAAAGTCAGCTGACAGGCTGACGGCCAACAGCGTTTGGGAAGGACCTTTCTGCTGAGCAGAGACCCCATGTTGAAAGAGGGATCGCTATAGGCGTGACTGACACTGAGAGAAAGTAAGTGTCAGCGCCACTAATCCCATCTCCACCACCCCTGCCTGTGCTAACCCCCTCCCTACCGCTCCTGCCTGTGTCTATCCTCCCCACCACCTCTGCCTATGTCTAAAATACCCCCTCCCCTCACCACCACCACCGCCGCCGCCGCCTCTGTCTGAACCCCACCACCACTGTTGCGTGTAAATCTGACTTCCTAATAAATTTAATATTGGTTTTAATTGACATGATATAAAATAATTATATGTATGCCTTTTCCTTTATTCATTGTAGTTATATTAAAAGATACACTGGCTTCAAGAAAGCAAGATTTGATTGTTTTCTTGTTCAAAAAACTTTCCCTACATTTTTGGAAACTTTCTTGTGAACGGAAGAATTGTTATCTAGCCATCATCAGTCTGGAGATTCCTATAGTTATAACTGCCTGTACAGCTGCAAATGCAAAAATCTCCACTAATAAAGACCATATACAGTATATCTGTAATAGTGGAACCATTATATTGTGTAAAGAAAGTGACTTGATTATTACAAAAATGAAATACAGCTAATTACTACATGGCAATTTCCTTC
Organism: Aquarana catesbeiana; assembly: GCF_042186555.1. Classification (NCBI taxonomy): domain Eukaryota; kingdom Metazoa; phylum Chordata; class Amphibia; order Anura; family Ranidae; genus Aquarana; species Aquarana catesbeiana. The sequence continues at coordinate 132,296,450 of NC_133326.1, forward strand.
CCTTTTTTTTTTTTTTTTTTTTTTGGGAAAATCATTAATCGTATATCTAGTACAGAGACGATTAGGTCAGCAAAACAAGCTTATCATAAACATGTTTTTCTTGTGCATGTCATTTTTGCCCGGTGATGAAATAAGTGATATTGACACTGTTGCCCCACAAATGAAAGGTATAGTACACTCTGTTCATGTCCAGATGAATCTGTAGTGTTGTCATTTTGTGTTCACCACATTAGGCAGGCATTGGCTAAATTGACAGGCCTCTTGCTACTGATATTGTGCTTTTATACTTCTAGTACTCAGGCGTTTTGGCAGCATTTCCATAAAGTGTATGCAGTGTATAAAGCTGTTCTCTGATATGTTCCTTTTAATAACGGATAGTGTAGCCCATTTGCTATAGCGCTATTTGCAAAGAGGTTGATTTAATAAAGCAGTGGAAAATACTCTCTTAACAATGAGATTGTTCACTTAGCTAACTGAATAAATGGATATCAATTATCCAATCAAGTACAAGGTAAAAACCTGTTTTACATTCCTCTGCACATGACTGGGTAATCAAAGTGAATATAGCTCATCATATTCAATAACCAAAGTAAAGTATCATCTACTTTTTTAGTAAATCAGCCCCATGAACTTCGATCTACAATTTACAATTTTATAGAAATGTATTTGTAATACCTCTGTCAGCATAAATTTGTAGTCAGGTGCAGTCTACTTTCTCCACTGCAGGTGGCGCTCAACCGCAGCTGCATTTCAGGGGGAGTGGAAGTCAATAGGAACATTGCTGCAGGTCCACACCTGTACCCGCAGCCGCCACCACCCGCACAGAAAAATGCGTTGGATTATTTTGGGTGGCAATAATCCTTAATGGCACGCCGTACACACTGGAAATCGTACCCGCACTGCATTTGCAATTCCCATGCGAGTTGTGATGTCAGAAATGGTCCAGAGACACTAAGTTTCTGGAGGCATGGCAACCCATTTAAATGGCTGGGCTGCTGTGCCTACGCAAAACACATCTCACAGTGCCGCAAAGGTTTGAATCCAGGCAAGTTCTATTCTCTGCCAACGGACTGCCAGCACATCACACTGCACAACACCACAAATGGATTACATTAAAGTAATAGAGTGTGATATTAGGCTAGGTTTACTCCTTTTCCTTTCCTCTTTAATTCAGTTTTTAATGTGCTTTCCAATGCGCAGTGATGCAGGTTTCACTCAGGCGTTGTTGCGCATTTTTATGCGGATTTATGCATCATGTATTTATCATGTTGGCTAATAAAAAAACTATTAGGCTTGTTTTAGTTTTGCCACTGTTGCAGCATCATGGCCACAGCATGTGTACAGCCATGAGAGGCAATATGTTTAGTGTTCAGGTGGGCATTTGAGGGGCAGTAAAATCACAGCTTAACCGCCTGGTTTTACTGCCCCCTGGCAGCATGTGTGAATGAGCCCTTAGAAGAACTGGTATTGGAGCCTTCTCATTTAGCATTCACCTAGTTAGTAAACTGTAAGGAATGTTATGGAAGCAATTACATCAAATGAAAAGTGATGGCCCCTGAGGGCGCACTATCGTGTGAAACGCGTTGAGTGGAGCTTTTAGCGCGACGTCACGTGGCCACAGTGGAGGTCTGGGTGGCGGCAATTGATGTAAGTGCAGCTTGTTTTTATCCTGTTGATTCAGATTCGGTTACCTCAGATTGATCTCTGCAGTTATTATCAACATTACCTTTATTGCTGCACAATCACCTGGCAGCAGCATCGGCGGTGAGTGGCATTGCATGTGGGTGAAGGCCGGTGATCGTTTGACACTTTTTTCATACAGAGTGGCACTGAATTCACGGGTGTAATTTCCTTATTGTCAGTTTGTAGCAATATTACACTTTATGGTTTTCTTCCTTTTTTTGGATATATCCCGAGTTCCAGTTTAAAAGTTGACGTTTGAATTTTGTGACTGGAGGAAACAAAAGCTGTTTCCAGGATATGTGTTCTACATGCTTTTTTGCTGCACTTGATTGGGCAGCCTGGAATTCTGGTGAGTTAGCAATCCAGCTGATCGAAAAATTGGAAGATCATTCATTCTCACACTTCACCTTGTAAAATTTATGAACTTTTACCACTATTTATTTTTTTAGCACTTTATTAAAGCATTATTTATGCTATTTAGATTTATAGCGCTGCATTTTTAAAATGTTTTTGTTTATTATAGAAGGATTAAATATATTGCCTTTTTTGCTAGCAGCTATATTACAGGTGTATTGTGCTGACTATATTTTGTCTTGGGAATAGGTCATCTGGCTGCAACCAATAATTTTGCAGATCCTGTATGAAGGTTGCCTTAACTCTGGCCTCAGCTGACTTTATGATAGACGCAGCGCGTGGAAGCCTCATTAATATTTTTAATTACATAAGTTAACCCTCTTACTTTTTGCTATGTGTCTTTTATCACAATTATGGGGAAATAGATGCCAACCTAGTAAGGAACCTTTACAAAAAGAAGTCAGGGGTTACAAAATACCCTGAACAAATCCAAGTGCCAAACATTCTTTACAGTAGCTAAAAGAATTTAAGGTCTGTTGCCCTCTAAGAAGCCAGAAGCTGATCAGAAACCCTTAAGCCACGTACACACGAGCGGAATGTCCGACAGAAAAAGTCAGACGGAAGCTTTTCATCGTCTGTTCCGATCGTGTGTAGGCCTCATCGGACTTTTTTTTTCGAAAATTCTGACGGACCTAGAAATGGAACATGTTCTAAATATTTCTGACGGAGCCAATTCCTATCGTGAAAACCGCTCGTCTGTATGCTGTTCCGACGGACCAAAAACGACGCATGCTCTGAAGCAAGTACGAGACGGAAGCTATTGGCTACTGGCTATTGAACTTCCTCTTTCTAGTCCCGTCGTACATGCTGTATGTCACCTCATTCAGGATGGTCGGACTTTGGTCAGACTTTGGTTTGACCGTGTGTAGGCAAGACCGCTGCAATGGAATTCGGTCGGAGTTCCGTCGGAGAAACCTTCAGAGTTTATTCCAATGGCAAAACCGGTCGTGTGTACAAGGCATAAGAGACCCAGGGAAAGAACAGGACAGGGGGTTCAGATAAGCTACCAGGGCTGATGGAGTGAGGAACATATCACAGCTGGCCAACCACCATCTGATCACACAACCAAGCTAGTGAAGCAGGCAAGTTCATGATATATAGGCTTTCTGAAAAGATGTTTTTTCAATATATATTTAAAGGCTTGGATGGTTGGTGGATGCCTGATGGCACACAGAAGGCTGCTCAATTACAGTTGTGATAATGCTGTGCTAGACTGCATGCTTATGGTCTAGCAGTCGTCCGAGTAAATCATGACCTGAGATAAAGACCCCTGTTGGCTTGTATTACCAGCATCTATAATAAGTTGAATATGTAAGGAGGGCAAAGATCTGTCACCTATTTATGCCTTTGGCAGTAAACTTGTATGACACCAAATTCTTTCCCCGGTCAGCATTACATTGTCCTATTGATATGGTAATATAATAAACTATCTAGTGATATACTAAAATCTCCCTGTGTCTCGTTTGCACATTTTGTATGGAGTTTGGAATGTGCTCCTGCTTATTATTTCATGTATAGCAATGTATAAGGTATTGATGAGGTAATGGAACTTTATCAATCAAGGATAATAATAATAATAAGTAGGGTTGCACTGATATCGTTTTTTTACCAGCGAGTACAATACTGATACTTTCGGTCAAGTACTCACCTATACTGAGTACCGATACCTTTGCAGTGCGATTTGAGCCCATACAAAATGAATGGGCTCAAATCCCACTGCAAAGAGTAACATGCGATTTGAACAGGAATGTAGTTTGATGTCCGAATCACGTGTGGTTTCCAGCACCGCTCCTGTGTGAACCTAGGCTGAAGCCAATATGACAGGCCTGGGTTTACACAGGAGTGGTGGGGGTAACCACATGTGATTCGGACAGGAATCACACCGCATCCCTGTTCAAATAGCATGCGATTCTTTGCAGGGTGATTTTAGCCCTTTCATTTTGTATGGGCTCAAATCGCACTGCAAAGGTTTCAGTTAGCCATTGCATAGTATCGGCATCGATACCAGTAACGGTGCAACCCTAGTTCTAAGTTAAAATTGTTTAATTGCATGTTTTTGACAAAGTGTGCAGGGTAATACATTGTACAAATATAGAATTCCCCTGTTGAAGGTCATTGGACCGAAATGCGTAGGGCGGCTTTTATAGACCCTATACACTGCTTTTACTTTGTGATCACTTTTTATATGTATTGTGGCTTTTTATGAATAAAAACACCCAGAGTTACACTATGTGGAAGCATTCCTTCCTTTTTCCACATATCCTGGAGAACTAAGAAACCACTTTGCTTTTTGGAACCCATTCTGGCTCTGCTTCGGTGGATAAAGAGGGGACGTCCCGGCCCTGTAGAGGCTCTACCCTTGCCTCCAACACTTCACTACTTTGCCCAGAGTGGCATTAAGCTCCATTGATTCTATGCTCATGGCAGTAGAATCCAACCTTTCTGGTAAGCGTATTCCATCTATTCGCTTAAGTTGATGATATACAAGTTGATGGTTGGGAAGCAGACAGGATCGATACACAGATTATTTTTTCTCACTGCGGACTGTTGTTCCTTTTGGATTATATATTTCCTTTTTTTTTGGGGGGACATTACGTCTACATGCACTTTGAACTTTATTCACTATTAATATATGTGTGTTTTAGCGCTACAATTTATTCTATATTTGTTACCTTTTAGTCATATGGTTTGTAGCAGCTGGTTTTTGTTCTTTTGGGCAGCGCATTAATCATTCCTTTTATCACTAATACATTGTACAGTTACACACCAATATTCGGATTCTTTCTCTTCCCAGCGTTCAAAAGTTTTGTTGATCCTAAAACTGTTCTCATTGGGTTTGATCAGTTGAACTGGTTTTTCATTCCTTACCTTTCAACCCAAAGCAAATGCATCATTTTGGGTGAAGGTCTTTTCTTTTTTTTATTATTATTAACTAAAACAAACTGGCTTATTAACTGAAGCATTCAGAATAAGAATTCAGAATATTCTGAAGCATTCCGAATAAATAACAAGATACCCATGCTGGGGAAAAAAATGCTTTGACTGCCATTGCTGATCTAAAAATGGTAGTTTCCTGACTGACAAGAATATTTAAAAAGAGGATAGCATATTTCTTTGAAGTACAGATCTCCTTAAGGCTGGGTTCACACTATTGTCGCATGTGGCTCACAGCAGGGGTCTGGTGCATCCCCGTTCACTGTTTTAGGTCTGATTTCAGCTTGAATTCGGAACCTAAAATGGACCAAAAGGCGCACAGGACTCCTGTGCATATTTGCACCAGAGCCGCAGCAGAGATATGTGAACTGGCTCCATAGAGAGCCGTTACAATCTCCTACCACCCAAACTGGGTGCGGGGAAACCCGCATCCAATTTGCATAGGTGTGAACCCAGCCTTAAATGAGGACAAAAGAGTATGATTATAAATCACAAAATAGACAGTGAATCAATATAAAGCCATTGAATCCACTTTTGAGAATTCTAGCACCTGTATTAGCATAACAAATAGTATGATAAGAGCTTGACAGATGGAACTACAGAGTTTGCAGTAAGCAAGGTGAGGTAGCCTAAAATGCAAGGGGGCAGATTTTTTTGCCTCACACAATAGAAGTAGCTAGACCAGTGCAGTAAGCAATGGTGTAGAAGGAGCAGCGTGCTCATCAAGGCATCATTTACATTTTTTATGACAGGAATAGATATTCAGATTAAGTTAAAGGGAAAACTTTTTTTTCATTTTGGATAGAGTAAGAAAGGGCTATATTTAACATAACCCCTGTCAGATTTTTTTTCGGCATTTTTGCCCCAATGCGAAGATTTCACTTTACTTCTTGTCCCAAAGCCAAACAGGAAGTGAAAGGAAATCCCTACATATTAAGGGAATTCCTTGGGGACCCCCAGGTAACCAGAACTAGTGTCCCCATTGGAAGATTTCCCCTCTATTACATTTCTGGGGACATCCCAAAATTTTGGATTTTTATTACACTTACTTTCAATTATAATGGTACACAGGACAAATTAGCGGGGACACAGACAGCAATAAAAACCAACAGGTGTTCTAATCCCTCTCCTTTCTATCCAAAATTAAAAAAAATGCCTTGAGTTATACTTTAAGTTGCAAATTAGGAAGGGACAGTGCATATTTTTTTCACTTTTTAAAAACATTCATGTTTCAATGCAAGTCTACAAGCCTTTCTTGGGCAAGCAGTAGCAGTCATGATACTCATGGCCATCAGACTGAGAACATCTATTGGGAGAAGAACGGTATTGAGGAGGAAATCCTGGGATTGAAGGTGAATATTGCTTAAAAGTCCAGTGGAGATCCACAATAAAAAAAATATATAATTTGGCTAGAAAATGTATCTTTTCTGCAAAAGTAATCTTTTTGCTTCAACTAGAAAGCTCAATAAGCCTGATTACATACTATAGAAAAAAAAAAAAAAAAAAAAGAAATAATTTCATAACTGCACAACACTCAATGCATATTTCTCAAGGTAGGAATTTTAAGAGTCCCTTGGCTTCAAAATAAACCTCTGAGCTAACAATAAATTGCAAATCACCCAAGCAGTAGGAAGAAATGTATGTGATCAGCTAAAGACAGAATGCAGGTGAATAAAAACCAACGTATACAGTAGGGATGGTTAAGACAGACACGTACTGTGGGAAGAGACAGACACGTGTGCAGAGACTGGACAGCTCATTTTCTAAACATCTAAAGTCTGTTACAGTCTTCAGTACACAGGAGAGAGTGCAAGTATACACGTTCACACTCTGACAGCCAAACCCAATACCACAGGGACACACTTCAATAACTACCACACTCTCCCGAACACACACTAGCTTGTGCACTTAGAACTCCACCTCATCCTGGGAGTAAAATTAACACAAAGTAACAGAATAAGTGGCTAATAACACCATCAATTCAAAATAGTATTTTGTAAAGAGTTAGTCCACCCAAAACTGATGTTATTTTCTTTTAAAATGATGCTGAAATATTGAAGGACTCTTAGCGGTTGATTTATTAAAGGCAAAAAGTCTGTGCACTTTGCAAAGTGCAGTTACTCCAGAGTTTAGTAAATGAGCAGAAGCTCTGCTGACTTCCATTATCCAATTAAACACAATTAAACACAGTTTTTTTATTTTCCTTGCATGTGATTGGGTATTCTTTTCAAAGTGAAACTTTCCTCATTTACTAAGCTGTGGAGTAACTGCACTTTGCAGAGTGCACGGCCTATTTGCCTTTAGTAAATCAACCCCTTAGTAACCCTACCGAATGTGATCTCTGCTCCTGAGTTCCCAGACCAACTCACTTGCTAATAAGTTATAGTAGAGCTATAGTCTCCTATTAAAAAAAATAGATGGCAGCACATAAAGTAGAAGTTCACCCTAAAACTAAGATCTCTAAAGCGACAGACATCCACAATCTAAGACTAACCTATTTAGCCCTGTAAAGAAGAAATCGCTATATATGCCTGTTTTGAAGCCACTCTGGTCCTGTCTCCAGCAGTGGTAGCTCTGTGCAGGAAACAGCCAACAACAGTTGTGAAATGCCAGAGAAGTGACCCATAGACTTACTATGGGGCTTTCGTTGTCGTCTGCCTCCTCTGCACATGCCTTCATAGAGAAGCCGTCACTGACAGCTCAGCGTGGGACCGGGACAGCTTTATTAAAGGTATGTACAGAGATTTCTTCTTTACAGGACTAGATAGGTTAGTCTTAGATTGTAGATGCCTGTAGATTTAGAGATTTTAGTGTTATGCCCCGTACACACGGTCGGATTTTCAGATGGAAAATGTGTAATAGGAGCTTGTTGTCGGAAATTCCAATCGTGTGTAGGCTCCAACACACGTTTTCCATCGGATTTTCTGACACACAAAGTTTGAGAGCAGGCTATAAAATTTTCCGACAACAAAATCCGTTGTCGGAATTTCCGATCGTGTGTACACAAATCCGACGCACAAAGTGCCACGCATGCTCAGAATAAATAAAAAGATGAAAGCTATTGGCCACTGCCTCGTTTAGAGTCCCGACATACGTGTTTTACGTCACCGCGTTCAGAACGATCAGATTTTCCGACAACTTTGTGTGACCGTGTGTATGCAAGACAAGTTTGAGCCAACATCCGTCGGAAAAAATCCTAGGATTTTGTTGTCGGAATGCCTGATCAATGTCCGACCGTGTGTACGGGGCATTAGAGTGAACTTCTACTTTAATTTTAGGGCATTTTCACATACAGTTTTTGCTTAGTCTCCTTGCAAAGTTTCACAAATATCTGTTGATCCTGCAAGTGAAGTCCACCTTTTGTAGTTTCCTTTATTGGGGTGACAACACTGCTGCCATACTCCTGAATTCAGAGAAGTACTGTCACCCTCATGTATACTGTGCTTTCTAGGATTACAGTGGGATGAGAAGGCATTTGAAAGGTGCGTGGCTATGTGAGCCTTGTATATCAAACTGGTTTCGGAAAATGCAGATATGCCTGACTTTACCAAAATGGTTTTTGTATTAGAGACCAAGAAAGCACCTCCGAACTTTCCAACAGGAGATTGGAGTAAGGGAATATTGTTTGTGCCATTCAGATCAAAACATTTTTTAAAAACCAAATACAGACTTATTCAATACAGTAAAAACAATACAAAAATTAAAAGACTATATTTTTATAGCCATTCACGACATATCACCAATGTATAAATGTAGAGCCTGGTGGATCAATCAATCAATCTTACTCCAATCTCCTGTTGGAAAGTTCAAAGGCGCTTTCTTCATCTGTAATATATACTTTTGGGGGATAGTGTCCATTTTTTTGCACACAGTCCTTCCACCCATGTATATACATACATGGTTTTTGTATTAATTCATTAAACATTAAAATGTAAACTATTAAAGTGAATTTTTAGAAAGGTTCACTAAAATAAGGTAATAACAGAATAACTTTTATTTGCTGGTGGATTTCCTGAATGCTGGCTCTGTAAATGTAGCCTTTGGAAAACATGTATTATATTCAGCATAAGTTCTCTTTCACAGTAGTATGTCCTTATTGATTAAAAGTCAGCCTATTTCCAGACAGCCATAAAAACTGATGACCTGTAACCCTTCTTTACTTTATTTCAAAAGTAAATAAAAATAAAAATGTGCAGCTATAATACATTTCTGTATTATTTGGTACAATATTAAAACGTTATGTGTACTTGTTGCCCAGCGCAACCAATCATGTCAGATATAATTGTATAACATGCATCGGAAAGGTCATAGGTTAAGTATTCATATGCAGAGCACATTCCACTTATTATTAATATTATTTATGAAAGGCTTGTATTTCCACAAATTCATGCTTTGGGCTTCCAGTTATACAGTACGTGTCTACAAAAAGCTTTTTATATATTTGTTTTTTGTACACTTTGGAAAGAACAAATAATTTCAGCAAATGCCAAGCTGCCCATTACTTGGACAGTTTTAATAGACCTAGGGGTAAATTTACAAAAACTGGTGCACTCCGAATCTGGTGCAGCTTGTTCAATTAATCTTTGGCAATAAAACCTGGAAGCTGATTGGTTTCTATGCAGAAGTAAGCCTAATTTTGAGAAGTAAGCCTAATTTTGCACTCTCCAACTTTAGTAAATAAACCCTTTAGACTCCTAAGGGACAGACATTTTACAGCATACTGGTAGATTACTGAGACATATTCAGCCAGTTCAAAAGTGTTTGTTATTTATTACTGATAAATTCAATGGCTACCAAAAGATGGTTACCAATGTATTCCAATCGAAAAGGTGGCCTGTCGATGGTAAATGTAACCAGTGGCTTGGCTGAGTACCTAATAATTCTTGCCTTCTTGGCATGTGACACAAATGTTTAAAACCATACAGCAGAAACACATACTGGGGAATTCAATAAAGTCCTAAAGACAGTTTCCTGTTGGTAGTTTCTGTAAGAGCTACCTGTGCGTAAATCAGGCAAGCATTTCTGCCAACGTTGGTAACATTCCAACACCAGTTGCAATTTCAGGTAGTTCTAACTACCACCATTTTAAGAACCTGTTGCTATGGCAGTGACAGAATCTAAAAGAATTACTGCCGGTACTATGGTTAGGAAACTGATGGTAATTAAGGACAGCTGGCGTACGAAGGTACATCAGCACACAGAGGGGGCTGTGCTTGTGCTGGGAAGCTGTCCTATGTGATGGCTTCCAGAACAGTGCTCTATCCCTGGTCCTATTCAACTGTCAGCCAGGGGATTCACCGTCCAAAAGCTAAAAAAAAAAAAAAAAAAAAGGGGGCGGGATACTGGTGATTATCCAAAAATCGCAATGTCCATACTTGTGTAATTATGTGTCACTGGGTGGTTGGAGCCTGATGGGGAGGAAAAAGACTAGTTCCCCATCAGGTCTGCTTTGCTTTTGATTGAGAGGGCACGGCAGTGGGTGGATCCATAACCACTATTCAATCCAATGGTGGTTTTCAAATCTGCCCACTGCCATGTGCTGCCAATCTTTATTAAAGCAGACCTGATTGGGAACTAGTCTGTCAGTTCCCCATCAGGCCTCTCCCACTCCAGTACAAAGGTTCTCAGTCATGTGCCTGTCAGTGTGATGGGCACAGTGGCCTGTGGAGCATCCAGGGTGGACACTCTGTCCTCAGTTCAGGCACCATTTTCATATACTTGCACCATTTTCATATACCTATATCAGGCAACAAATTCATATACTTATCTCTGAAAAGTACATGAATTGGGCACGAGCACCAACACTTTCAGTGCTGTGCACCAACAGAATTCTAATGGGTGTCTATGGAGCCCTTTATTAATTCTCCTGATAATTGCGATCCCCACGTTTATTTTGTATAAGAAAATCAACCGATGTAAATGGTGCTGTCAAAAGATCTGTACAGGCACTACTGAGCAAGACTTGAATAAATATTAGGAATAATTAACAAGTTTGGATTTTACAACATTTACCTCTGAGCTCTAAATAAATGTGTACTTTGCTTTTTGGTGAACTTTGTACCAACAGTGTTTTTAGTCTCCCATAATTTGACAATACCAGGAACAATAAAGGTTACCTAAAGAGCAAAGTAACCAGTAGGGTTGTCATAGGTCTTTGGACTTTGTATGTAACAGCTGTTCCCATGTATTATGGGCCATAGGCAAAATAAAAAAAAATGACATATAGGCAAAATTTATAATTAAAAAAAACATATATTTGATATGATATATATTTGATGCAGTCTGTCGATAACATAACACAGAAGGTTTTGTTTCTCTAATTCCCCCTGAAAAGAATTCCACCTGCAGAAGATCTGTCCATCAACGCTGTTTAGCATGCACTGGGGAATCTATGGATTTCTTCTGCTCTATCCAGCTTATGGCCAATATGTTTACCAGGTGATAACCATGTTAGGATAGAACCTATTAGATTTTCAAAACACAGACTACCAGGCTGGTAAAACTTTTAATGATCAGAAACAAAGACTGCCCCAAAGATCTTTTCCAGTGCAGGTTTCCTGAATACATAAATGTCCACATATAGCATGGCCCTCTGATTCTTCTTGTACCAAATTGTAATGTAACTGTAATGTCTGCCTTTATTTTATTAAGCTCTGCGCAAACTGTTGTCGCTATATACGGTAAATCCTGTATGATATTAATATTAATAATAGCCTAATAAATTACCTGTTGCACCATATACCCTGAGCCCAAAGATGATGTGTAGCATATTGATATATAAGTGAGTATCCTTGGATGCAACAAAGAAAACACTTCGGGGGGGGGGGGATTTACTAAGACTGGAGCACTGGTGCAGCTGTATATAGTAACCAATCAGCTTCTAACTTCCGCCGGGTTCACACTGTTCCGACATGAAAGTCGTGCGACTTTGCCAGGCAACTTCAGCATGGCTTCAATGGGACTTTGGCATGACTTTGGCGCGATTTCAAAGCAACTTCAGGGAATGCCTGTGTAATCTTTCTGTAATGTCGGATCCAATTCATATCAATTAAGATGGGACTTGGATGCGACTTCCATTCAATTCTATGGGCTGAAAACGGACAGAAGGCAGACCAAAGTAGTGCAGAAACCTTTTCTAAAGTCGGACCAGTTAAGACGGCTCTCATAGGGAAACATTGATTTTTACATGTAATGCGACATGTGCTCGCAAAGTCGGAGCGATTGTAGCACCAGTATGAACTGGGCCTTCAGTTTGGTCAATTAAGCTTTGATAATAAAACCTAGAAGCTGATTGGTTACTATGCACAGCTGATTCTGTGTGCTCCAGTTTTAGTAAATCTCTCCCTTTGAATACACTTTTCTGCTGCAGTGCATTTGCAATAACGCACACATCAATGCGCATTTTACTGGAATGGGTGATACTGCATGTTACCCGAGCTAGTGTATTTATTTTAAATGGTACCCCAACACAACACCAATGCACATGTGTTGCAGTGCACCACAACACACAATACATTATCATGTGTTGTAGTGGGCTGCATTGCCAAAAAAGTGCATGGTCATTTTTTTTTTCAGACGTTTTGATGGATTATCAGCTTGTTCAATTGAATGTACTGCGTTAATGCATTGCATGTTAACTCCTTCAGATCCGCGCTATAGCCGAATGAGGGCTACAACGCAGAACTACTTTGCCGGGAGTACGTCAATAGACATCCTCCCCTTTGCGCACTCCCCGTGTGCCCCCTGCAGGGCGCGCAGCGCATGCTTTGATCACCGAGTCAATGAGGCTCGGATGATCACAGATCGGAGGCCCCTTACCGCGTAGCTGTCAGCCAATGACAGCTGTTCATGTGATGTAAACAGAAGATCGGTAATCGTCAGCGTGAGGAGAAAAAAAAGCCAATCACCCACTTCAGTGCAAGGGATATCGGTCCCGAAGAGGAAGCGGCAAAGCCATCTCATCTGTGCCCACCAATACGGCCTTCCAGTGCCACCTGCCAGTGCCTACACAGTGCCACGAATCTGCATAAGTGCCAGCAATCAGTGCCACCTATCAATGCTCACCAGTGGTGCCAATCAGTGCCTCATCAGTGCCACCTAGCAGTGCTGCCTATCAGTGTCGCCTACCAGTGCCGATCAGTGCCCATCACTGCCACCCATCACTGCCACCTATCAGTGCCCATTAGTGCCAGCTATCAGTGCCACCTATTAGTGCCCTTCAGTGCCACCTATCAATGCCCTTCAGTGCCACCCATCAGTGCCACCCATCAGTGACCAACAATGGCCACCTATTAGTGCCCACCAGTGCCACATCATCAGTGCCCACCAGTGCCGCTTATTAGTGCCCACCAGTGCCGCCTATTAGTGGCCATCAGTGCCGCCTATTAGTGGCCATCAGTGCCCATCAATGCAGCCTATCGGTGCCCATCAGTGCAGCCTATCAGTGCACATCAGTGCAGCCTCATCAGCGTACATCAATGAAGGAGAAAACTTACCTGTTTGCAAAATTTATTAACAAAATATAAAATGGTTTTGTATTTTTTTTTTTAATTTTGGTCTTTTTTATTTTTTTTTAACAAAAAATAAAAAACCCAGAGGTGATCAAATACAACCAAAAGAAAGCTCTATTTGTGGGAAAAAAATGATAAAAAGTTAATTTGGGTACAGTGTTGTATGACCGCGCAATTGTCGTTCAAAGAGTGACATCGCTAAAAAGGTCTGGGCCGGAGGGGGGTTTAGGTGCCCAGGAGGCAAGTGGTTAATGTGTGAAAAAAGTGCATGTATGCCCCTGAGCGCAATGTACCAGGACACCAAGGTCTGAATAGACCCCTAAATAATAACATTCTGTGCAAATTGAAACAGACTTTCCAAACTTAGCAACCAAAAAATAGGAGAGGAGAAATCAAATAAATGTGCTGGGCAAAAAGATGTGAAGATGAAAGAGGAATGGGGAGGGAAAAGATGTGGAGGAGGGGGAGAGCGAAGGCTGCCTGCAGTTTTACACGTACACTTGTGCTTGGCTAGTGAGTCATGCCTGCAATGTCTGTGTGTACTAAGGGATATATATATATATATATATATATATATATATATATATATATATATATATATATATATATGATGTCCAGTGTTAATTAATTTGATGTACAGCTAGCAAATATGAAATCACTATATTAATATCTTGCTTAAAAAATAATAGATGCTGCAAGCTATTTTGTGGGCTTGGAATTTTGGTATTAAGGCTTTTATTTGATATTGCTGCTTCCATACAGTAACTGCCTATGGAGATAAGCATCCGATATTATATTCTTTGTTACAACCCTCTGAAAAAAGTGTAAACTGTGCCAAAAGCACAAAGTGCTTTCTTGGATGTTAACTATGTGATTAAATGCAATTTTTTTTTTTTTTTAATTCTTCTTAAATAGGGCTTCTCCTAAAAACTCTTTATACTCAAATACTGCACTTGTAGTTTAAACACTGGTATCTGGCAATGTCCTTTCTACTACGTCTGTAGGGATGCCAGAGTATAATGCGGTATTAAACCCAAAACCATGTGGTGGCTGCAGTTGTTTTCTTTTTTTAGGCTTATTTCCCTCTGTTTTACCCCGGTGATCTAGTCAGTAACACACCTCCTGTATTAGAGTGCGTACACACTACACTGAATGAAAGAGAAAATGAGACACCATAGGCGTGCACACAGGGTGTGCCAGGGGTGCCTGGGCACACCCTAATCACCCATAATTGACAACTGTCCTGGATGACATGCACATTACTGGGCTGAATCTCCTCCCCCAGAAGTTTCAGGCACTCCCAGCTCACAGGAGGACTGCAGGAACATCCCCAAGGTGGAGCCTGCCTCCCTCTGGCTTTCTTCTAGTACTGCAACTAAGTTTCAGTGGGTGGGATAGGGATCCGCCAGCCTCGGAGATCGCACTTGGCCACCTTCTTCTGGTGGTGTGTCACCTGTGTGCTGAGCAGAAGAAGTCAGAGGGAGTGTGTGCGGAATATATATATATCTATAGATATATATATCTATAGATATATATATCCATATATATCTATAGATATATATATATATATATATCATAAAATGTGTGTGTGTCTGAGCTTTAGGGGGCACACCCTAATGCAATAGGCCGCACACACCTGTGAGACACCTTTGGACAGAAGCATTGTCATTCTGGGAGAAGGGGAGTGTTAGATGCACTAGCAGGTTTAGATGCAGTAAAATTGAAGCCAAACTACAGCTCACACTTAGTTACAGTAACAGTTTTTTTTTCCCTTTTGGATAAAGGTGTTACAGTAATAAATAAAAGTTGACCATTGTAAGCACCCCTGCCAGTGGTAAATGGTTGGCTTCATCCTTCTAACTGCTACATCTTCACTACAGCGTGTTCTGTTGAAAAACAGTAGACTTACTTGCCAGATCACCAGATGAAAATAAAAGAAATACAATATAAATAAATGCAATATAATAAATGTTTTCTTTTGGGTTTAATACCGTTTTAACTGTAACTTTTCTTAAAAACACCCCCCCCTCCTCCCACCTATCCTGCATACCCCGTATATAAAAGATCTGTGGACTATAATATATATATTTCATCCACTCCGGTCTGGTCATGTGATACTGTATCTCTGGCTCCCCATGTTTAAGGCAGCGCTTGACAACGGCTTTGAATTCCGAGAGCTGTGACATCACCCATAGGCTTCTATGGCCCAGCCATTGTCGGCGCTCCCTCCTTTGCCCTGCAGCAGCTGCACACTGACACAGGGGAGCTGCAGGATCACATGATAGGATACAGGGTATGCAGGATAGGTAAGAGGAGGGGGGAGGGAACATTTTTAAGAATAGTTAGAGTTAGGCTTTTCTTTCACTTTAAATCGTTACATTTGCTTGAACAATGGCTTTAGTCTTTATGCAATTAATTATGCTTAAATGGCTGTACTGGTAGATCCACAACAGCTGGAAGACTGAACGTTATATATACATTTGCCCTGTGTTACATAAATACATAAACTTATTATGGGTTATGATAAAGAAATACATTGTATTATCAGCTGTGTAGGTTACCTTTGACTTCATTTATGTTTACTTGGGCAAACGGAGGTTCAAGAGTCTGCAACAGACTGGTGTTTGTATTAGTATTCCTAATTTATGATAGTAAGCAATTCATCTAATTCAATCTCCAAAAGACTCAATGAGCACATCATTCACATATGTCCCACTAAAACTGCACAGGTCTAATTCCTGTGTTGGGAAATTATTTACCAGATGAGCAGAGTGCTTTGCAAATTCCTGTATCTCTAAGCAGGTTAATTTCTCACATTGATAAACAGAATCCCTGGACTTTAGTAACCTATGCCTTCCTCATCATTTATTGCTGGGACAGCCCCAGAATATGCAAATGTTTTCTTAGTGATTACATGTGATAGCAATAGTGACTGTAATTCCAGCAGTGAATAGGGAGCAGAAAGGAACTGTGTTAAAAAAAATGTAGTTTTAGTTATTTGCTTAACAAACAAATTACTGCATTGGTAAAAAGAGCAACGTCAAATTTTATTGTGTTAATAATACTGACACACATTACTGGATGAGTCATTCATTTGCTATTTGCTTTCTTCCTATTCTGCCCACTTCAAAATGTATTACTGCTAATGAAAAGACAGACACAATATAAGGAGGGTCCACATAAAATAAAACTCAGATTTTTTAAAAATTTTTTATAAATTGCTGATTAAAATGTAGCTTTACTTTTAATGGCCTTCCAAGAATTTATATTGATACCCTAAAGCAGCCATTCTCCATAAGAGGTGGATATGGGTTCTTTGAGCTGAGAATTATTTACCCTTCCATCTGATGGTACCTGCATAGTTTCAGGACCAATGCCACTTGGCAGGGCCAGCAGCATGATTGCAAGGGTGGCATTCGGACCACAACTGCAGGGGAGCCATTCTTCCCCCTGACCACTACCAATGTCACCCAAATCGTCCTTTCCGCTCCTACCAAGACCTCCTGCTCTCTAGCTCCCTTGTTACCTCCTCCTATGCTCGCCTCCAGGACTTCTCCAGAGCCTCTCCCATCCTCTGGAACTCCCTGTCCCAGTATGTTCAGTCAGCCCTTACCCTGTCCACCTTTAGGCAATCCCTGAAAACTCACTTATTCAGGGATGCCTATCCCACCTCCACCTAAGAACCGTATCCGAGACACCTTCACCAGATCACCCCCTGCAGCTATCACCTTTTGTGCCACCCCCCCTCCCATTAGATTGTAAGCTCCATGAGCCGGGCCCTACCGTCCCTTCTGTATTGAACTGTATTGTAATTGTACTGTCCCCCTCTACATTGTAAAGCGCTGCGCAAACTATTGGTGCTATATAAATCCTGTAATATAACAATAATAATTTTCCCAATGACCCCAAATTGACTAATCTGAAAAGGGGTTCACTGAGACCCTTTCCTCTGCGACAAAAAGTTTGGGAAAGGCTGCCTTAGAATATTACTAAAGTCTAAGCATTTTTCACTGTAATGGTATAAAACAGTCACGCTTAACTGACATATGGAGCATCAAACATCTCTTAGTGAACAGTCCTTATTAGATAAGAGTGATATAAAAATCAGGGTGATAAGTAGACAGTAGTGCCAAAAAAATCTTAAAGTTGAGATTTGTAGTCCATATGCAGACTTCCAGACACAGTATAGTCCCCTTCAATCCCCTGTGCAATGAGAACCTGTTTGCTGATAAAAAATGCCTGCTTACCAGATCTACTGGACCTTAAAAAAGGACAGTAATGCTTGTGGCTGATTACCCCGCCAGGACCTTTAGGTTGCAATCCGATCAAAGATCTGTGATCCTTTAGGTGATCTCTCTCACTCCCGATGTTTAGGATATTCCACTCAAAAATAATAAAGAAAACTCTATATCGTGTGAATCCAACAATTTATTGGTTTAAAAACATTTCTCATACATGTAGCAATGATAATAACACTGACCTGTAAAAAACATGCAACAAGTGCCTGCACTTCCGGGACTCGTAAGTCGCTATGATGTCAGCACGTCATCCGCCCTATGCGTTTTGTCAGAGATTGACGTTGTCCTGGGGCATGGGCGACGTACTGCGTCATCGCCTTTTATACAGAAGATCAAAACCAAGCCTAGTTCTGATACTCGAGGACTCAGTTAAACATCATCTCATTTTAACATTGATAGGCTCAGTTGGACATCAAGCCTCATTTTGAGGTTAAGCCGGACATCAATGGTATTTCTTACAAACTAACAAATCCCCACCTTTACACTCTGAAAAAATTTAAATAAAGCATATAAAAGAGCGAACCTTAAACTATCAAGTTTAACTATTTAATAAATCCCCAGTAACCACCTCTAAAGCCGAATGCTGCAGAAAATTCTTACGTGGTTAGACTCAGAAGTAAGCAAAAAGTTCATAGAGGGACACTCTGTCCTTACTGCCCTCTCCAGGAATCCCTTCGTATTACACTAGAATGCTCATCAGAGTCATCCTGAGAGGTGTAATTATTGGAAATAAAAAATAAAAATGTAGGAATGATAAAAAAGTGAGTAAAAACTCTATATTCAACCTCTAACTATTATATAATAATGAATTGAAAATTTATTTGAATCTTCAATCAAAAGTATACGAATAAACGTTAAAATTATTTTTAATTTGGCAAAGTATCCATAATTTGGGGGTAAGATAAATACCCTCCTGGGGTCCTCATACTATACAAACATGCTTGACTTTGCTCTTAAATCCAAACATAAAATGGTTCTAAAAAGGTATTTACATAGTCCAACAGATTTGGTGGGCAACATACATTGCAGTTCTTCTACTCATGATATTACTCTAAGGGTAGTCCATCCTAACACCTGCCGACTATGAATTATCTACGAAGGCATTGATATCTACGTCCACATTGAGGCCCAAAGGGGGAAAAACACCCAACCTTGAAAATCCATTTCATCTCAAGTTGTGAGATCCCCCTTACAAGTGAGCCACCCCTTCAATGTGGACTGTATCTGTCAATGCTCATAAATATGGTATTCTTAGGATCTTTATTATGTACCAGCGAATAATGTTTTGAAACTGAGTGTTTCGGAAAACCTTTGTGGATATTGTTGATATGCTCGTTTACTCTAACCTGTAGGGCCTGCTTGGTCCTGCCCACATACTGGAGTCCACACAGACATTGTAGTAAATAAACAGCCCCAGTCGTGGAGCAGGTAATACAGGGTTTGATCTTAAAAGTATGAGAGGAACTAGTGGCTGTGAACTCCCTGATATTCCTGTCTTCAGCCATTAATAGCACACACTTGACATTTCCTGCACTGGTAAAATCCGAAAAGATTCTGAAAAAAGGAAGTTGGTTTTGATGGTGGATTTAAAACACTGGGAGCAATTTTGTCTTTAAGTGAAGGGACCCCTCAGAAGACTACTTGAGGTCTAGATTGTAGAGAGGGTCTTAAAACCTTATCATTGCACAGAATGTGCCAATGTTTTTGAATACTTTTTTTTATCCGCCAATGTTGTGTCGAATAGATTGTGATAAAAGGTAAGAATGGCTCCTTATTCTCACCTACCTCCTCCCTAGACCCTTGTGTCTTTAACAATAGACTTCTATCGGTTTTCTGAATCTGATCAACTATATTGTTAAGAGAGTTCACCTCATAGCCTTTTTATCGACAAATCTTTTAGTAAGTACCCCTGCCTGTTCTTTCAATTCCTCTACTCTAGTGCAATTCCATTTCAAAATTGTATACTGTCCCTTGGGGACCGCTTTTAGCCAGGTTTTGTGGTGACAGCTATCTAGGGGAATGTAAGCATTCCTGTTGGTGGGTTTAAAAAAAGTTGATGTAATTAACCCATCCGATTCCATTTTTATCTTCAAGTCTAAGATATGCACCTCCTCTCTATTAGCTTCAAAATTCAATATGATACCCATATTGTTATTATTGAGGGATTCCATAAAATCCCCAAGGCTGTCACCATCTCCATCCCATAGGAGTAGGATGTCGTATATATACCTTGCCCACAGGACCAATTCAGGTTTCTAATGGGCATAGTAATGCCTTTACAGCATTAATGTAAAATATGACTCATAACATTAAAAAAAAAAATAGTAAGGGGAAGTCATAAAATGAGTCGTGACCGCCCCCCCCCCCCCCCCACCCCACCACACAAACATTTATACACACAGTACCGGGACAGGGTCATCCAGCATCCAGGGCAAGGATGCAGAATTGTGCCCCCCTTCCCCCACTATTAATAAATGCTGCAGAATGGGTGTACCACGCTGCATCCATATTTTGCCCATTTGCGTCACTGCGCCCAGAGCAACTTCTCCTCTTTTCCAACCCTTGTCCCAGCCCTGCACACACACACACACACACACACTAATCTTCACTGTACAGCCGTCTGGAAGCACCACACCACAATAAAAAAATTTAAACTGAGATGAATCATGCAAATGTAGTAATCTATGTTGTTCTTGATTTGACATATGTCCTAACTGAGAATATCCATGGCCCTTAGAAACATTTGTACCAAATCATAGGAATATGGGATTGGATAATTCAAGAATAAATAAAACAAGATTTTCTGCATTGTTGAACCTGAAATCAAAGTGAAGAAATTGATATGATGCGTCAGATGTGAGTAACATGGGAAACATTATCAGTAATGTTTCAATGTTTTGATTATACAAACAAACTGGAGTTTAGTTAAAAAAAAAGAAAATCCTACAGCTTCAGTCATATCATTTACCTGTAATGAAGTTTGTTCCACGTTGTGTAAATAGCTGGATCCTGCAGAAATCTTCACTGATGTCTGTTCTCTTCCTGTCTTTGTTCTTCCAGTGTTGCAATGGTCAACAATCACAAAATCCTCTCCCCTATCACAGGACATACTTCATTATTTGTAAGTGATGTGACTAAAGCTGTAGAGATTTCTTTTTTATTCTTATTTTTTAGCCAAGCTTTAGTTTTAGGGTACCGTGTGGTCCTTAGAAAAATTAGCGACCGATTCGAATTATGTGCAAAGAATAGCTGGTTGTTAAGGAGCAGGTCGGGAAGCCGGCCACCGCATCCTTAACAACCAATGACTCATCAGCTGTCAGCGGGCTTTCCCGCTGACAGCTGAAATGTAAAGAGAAGAATGCCGTCAATTAAAAATGCAGAAAAAAAACAGCATGGGGCCCCCCTCCAAATCCATATCAGGCCCTTCAGGTCTGTTATGGATTTTAAGGGGAACCCCATGCCAAAATGTGAAAAAAAATAAGGGGGTAGGGGGGTGGGGTCCCCGTATTAGACCAGACCCTTATCCTAGCATGCAGCCCTTTTTGAACCATACCAGGCCACATGCCATCAACGTGAAGGAGGTGCTTTGGGGCCCTAGTCATTCACCAAAAATTTTTAAAAAGTAAATAAAAACACAGAGTCAGTTTTTGATAAGTCCTTTATGAAAAGGCAAAATAAATAAATGTCCCCTGAAGTAGATTCACTGTCAATCATGATGCCCGCTGCCAGTGCCATCCCGAAAAAAAAAAACAGTTCTGCACCCGTTGAAGGCTCTTGCTGTCTGCCCACTCCACCGCCTGACAGTTCTAAAATAATAAATGGGCGGGGGCCACCTGATGACATCATTGGGTGACTCTGCCCCTTGTCACATCATCAACCAGGGTGTGCTGGGTCAACTAAGTCATAAGGGGGCATGGGTCACCCAGTGATGTCATCGAGTGGTCCAATGTCAGCTGTCAGACGGCAAGAGATCGACACCAGGGAGCATTTTGTTTATATTTGATTTTTTAATAGAAGACTTTTCAAAAACTTGTGCATGTTTTTATTTACTTTTTACACTTTTTGAGGGCATGTGGCCTTGTATGGATTGGGGGGGGGGGGGGGGGGCACGCTGTTTTTTTCTGCATTTTTCATTGCCTGCATTCTTTTGTTCAGTGGGGAAGCCCGCTAACAGCTGATGAGTCATCGGTTGTTAAGGACTCGGCAGTCGGTTTCCTGGCTCGCTCCTTCACAACCACCTATCCTTCACACAGAATTCGCATTGGTCAAATATTTTTCGACTGATCCGAATTTGAATTGTTCTGGAAATTTGGGATCAGTTAGAAGACAAAACTACTAAATTAAATTAAACAAATTTTAACAACATTCATTACTATTTTATTTGGAGATTCGGATACATCAGAATCTCTGAATAACCAAAAATTTGTACGAATTTATATTCGGACCAAAACTAATTGCACATGTTTAACACCAAGTATTGGCCTCTATTGTTTAATACACAATGCATGGTGGTGCACTGCACTGCATGTTGTTGGAGCTGCAATGCCTTAGTGTGCTCAAGTGCCATACAAATTGAATGGCACCTCAACATGTTGACTCATAT
This sequence comes from Aquarana catesbeiana, assembly GCF_042186555.1. NCBI lineage: Eukaryota > Metazoa > Chordata > Amphibia > Anura > Ranidae > Aquarana > Aquarana catesbeiana. The sequence continues at coordinate 132,318,892 of NC_133326.1, forward strand.
AACATGCATTGTAGTAATGCGCACATTGACATGCTCCAGACTGTCTCCAGTTGCTGGCACAGGAACAGGGAATGCGGTGATGTGGCCATTGACGTGCACGTTACTTGCTCTCTGTCAAGGGAGAGGACTTGTGCTCACAGAACTGTGTTCAGGCAGAGCTACTGACTAACTGGCTCTACCTGAAGTTTTGTTTTTAACAGCCCCCAAATGACCCCACTGCCACATCTGTGTTCCTGTGCCAGCAGCTGGAAGCGATCTGGAGTTGCTGACAGCTAAGTATAACAAACCCTATATTAGCAGTTTACATTATAGTTCTTTGGGGAGGGGGGTGTAAAATAGTGTAGGTTTAAGTTCACAGTAGGTAAAGTGCTGAATATAAATAAATATGTATATATATTTACCACTATTGTATATATATATATATATATATATATACACACACACAATAGTGCTCATAAGTTTACATACCCTGGCAGAATTTATGATTTCTTGGCCATTTTTCAGAGAATATGAATGATAACACAAAAACTTTTCTTTCACTCATAGTTAGTGTTTGGCTGAAGCCATTTATTATCAATCACTGTGTTTATTTTTTTTGTGGCAGTTGTGGCTGAAATTTTAGTTTGTTTACCTGACCGTGGTTTCAACAGAACCCCTCATTTTCTAATTCTTGATTAAAGTTTGAACACTGCTGATTGGCATTCTCAATTTCTTGGATATCTTTTATATTCCTTTCCTGTTTTATACAGTTACCAACTACCTTTTCCTGCAGATCCTTTGACAATTCTTTTGCTTTCCCCATGACTCGGAATCCAGAAACGTCGGTGCAGCACTGGATGAAAGATGCAAGGGTCTTTCAGGAGTCAAGAAACTCAATGACCTTTTATACACACACACACACTAATTACAAGCAAACAGATCACAGGTGAGGATGGTTACCTTTAATAGCCATTCAAACCCCTTTGTGCCAACTTGTGTGCATGTTATCAGGCCAAAATCACCAGCGTATATAAACTTTTGATTGGGGTCATTTGGGCAGTTTCTGTTGCCATTATGATTTAAAAAGAGTAAACACAGTTAATTCATAATAAATGGCTTCAGCCAAACACTAAACATGAGTGAAAGAAATGTTTTTGTGTTATCATTCATATTCTCAGAAAAATGGCCAAGAAATCATAAATTCTTCGTGGGTATGTAAACTTATGAGCACAACTATATATAGATAAATATCTAGATAGATAGATAAATATCTAGATAGATAGATAAATATCTAGATAGATAGATAAATATCTAGATAGATAGATAAATATCTAGATAGATAGATAAATATCTAGATAGATAGATAAATATCTAGATAGATAGATAAATATCTAGATAGATAGATAGATAAATATCTAGATAGATAGATAGATAAATATCTAGATAGATAGATAGATAAATATCTAGATAGATAGATAGATAAATATCTAGATAGATAGATAGATAAATATCTAGATAGATAGATAGATAAATATCTAGATAGATAGATAGATAGATAGATAGATAAATAGATAGATAGATAGATAGATAGATAGATAGATAGATAGATAGATAGATAGATAGATAGATAGATAGATAGATAGATAGATAGATAGATAGATAGATAGATAGATAGATAGATAGATAGATAGATAGATAGATAGATAGATAGATAGATAGATAGATATGTGTGTATATATATAATATATATGTGTGTATATATATATATATATATATATATATATATATATAAAATGAAAAAAAAGTTCACATAGAAGATCAGTTTCCCATGCGGGGTTTCCACCATCAACAGAACATAAATTACTTAAGTCTGTACCTTGGCTCGCTTCCAGCTCCTTGCTGCTTGCTGCTTTCTCACCATCTGCTGCTGCACTGTGCAGACTCCTGGGGAAGGATTGGGGTCTTCCTGTCCCCTACACAGAGACCTCCTGTCTCTTGGATGGAGCCCCTGAACTGTTGTCAGGTCCCAGAATATAAAGGCTGCAAACACCTGCCCAATCAGCCTGCTGGTTACTGGCAAAACCTGGACACTGGGTTGGAGACTGCTCCTCCCCCCCCCTCCCCCCAAAGCACAGTCTCCGAGCTCCAGCTCCTGATTCGGGGGTTTACAAAACCAGGAGAAAGATGAAAAACCACCTTTCTCCGCTCAGAACTGACATTCTGGAGCCCTGCACTGTGCATATGTACAAGCCCTGTGTCCCTTCCTTCTACATTTTCACAGTGGCAGGGCCTTGCACTGTCACTATATATATATATATATATATATATATATATATATACACAGTATCTCAGAAAAGTGAGTACAACCCTCACATTTTTGTAAAAATTTTATTATATCTTTTCATGTGACAACACTGAAGAAAAGACACTTTGCTACAATGTAAAGTAGTGAGTGTTCAGCTTGTATAACAGCGTAAATTTGTTGTCCTCTCAAAATAACTCAACACACAGCCATTAATGTCTAAACCACTGGCAACATAAGTGAGTACACCCCTAAATGAAAATATCCAAATTGGGCACAAATTGCCATTTTCCCTCCCGGTGTCATGTGACTGGGGTGTGAATGGGGAGCAGGTGTGTTAAATTTGACATACTAGTCACTGGAAGTTCAACATGGCACCTCATGGCAAAGAACTCTCTGAGGATCTGAAAAAAAAGGACTTGTTGCTCTACATAAAGATGGCCTAGGCTATAAGAAGATTGTTAAGACCCTAAAACGGAGCTGCAGCATAGTGGCCAAGACCATACAGCGGCTTAACAGGACAGGTTCCACTCAGAACAGGCCTCGCCATGGTTGACCAAAGAAGTTGAGTGCACATGCTCAGCGTCATATCCAGAGGTTGTCTTTGGGAAATAGACGTATGAGTGCTGCCAGCATTGCTGCAGAGGTTGAAGGGGTGGGGGGTCAGCCTGTCAGTGCTCAGACCATACGCCGTACACTTCATCAAATTGGTCTGCATGGCTGTTGTCCCAGAAGGAAGCCTCTTCTAAAGATTATGCATAAGAAAGCCCGCAGTTTGCTGAAGACAAGCAGACTAAGGACATGGATTACTGGAACCATGTCCTGTGGTCTGACGAAACCAAGATAAACTTATTTGGTTCAGATGGTGTGCATGTGGCGGCAACCAGGTGAGGAGTACAAAGACAAGTGTGTCTTGCCTACACTCAAGCATGGTGGTGTGAGTGTCATGGTCTGGGGCTGCATGAGTGCACTGGAGAGCTACAGCTCATTGAGGGAACCGTGAATGCTAACATGTACTGTGACATACTGAAGCACAGCATGATCCCCTCCCTTCAGAGACTGGGCCACAGGGTAGTATTCCAACATGATAACGACCCCAAACACACCTCCAAGACGACCACTGCCTTGCTAAATAAGCTGAGGGTAAAGGTGATAGACTGACCAAGCATGTCTCCAGACCTAAACCCTATTGAGCATCTGTGGGGCATCCTCAAACAGAAGGTGGAGGAGTTCAAGGTCTCTAACATCCACCAGCTCCATGATGTCCATGAGCAACCTGTGAAGCTCTGGTGAACTCCATGCCCAAGAGGGGTAAGGGAGTGCTGGAAAATAATGGTGGCCACACAAAATATTGACACTTTGGGCCCATTTTTGACATTTTCACCTAGGGGTGTACTCACTTTTGTTGCCAGCGGTTTAGGCATTAACCTCCCTGGCGGTATGATTATTTCAGATTTTAGGTGCTGAAAGCGGTACAATTATTTTGCACAGAAATTTGGCGTTTTATATTGTAGGCCTGTAATTCTTAGGAATAGTTCACTTAAATCTGTCCAAACAAGAGTCTAGTAGACATCCCGGGTATGATAAAGTTTGAAAAACGAAATAAAAAATTATAATATAATAAATAAATATAAATAATTAAAACACATAATAATATAATAATAATAAAAATTATATAATAATGTAATCAAATCAAAAACACTGAAATTTGCTCAGTTGCAGAATTTTAGCTTTTATTACTTTTAGTGTTTGATGACGGATCTCCCCACAAATCACTATCGCTCAATTCTGCAAGTGATTATAATTTATTATCGCTTTTTTCTAGCTGGTCTAAAACCACTTTTGATGTAAAGAGACAGTTTTGGTTGCTATGGACAATCTCCAGTTTCCTGGCAGAAAGAACAGTTTTATATATATACAACTGCATGAAGGACACTGGGCAGACCACTAGGGACAAAGGGGATGTGTAGTTATTTGATACAGTACTGTAATCTGTAAGATTACAGTATGCTGTATCTATACTGTGTGTTTCACTTTTGAATTTACCGCCGAACTCCGTCCCCGTGCGTCGCACGCTCGCAGGGAACGGAGCTCGGCACTGTGAATCGAGCGAGACACAGCGGCTCGCCGATCACAGCGGGGAGACATCGCAGGATCCAGGGGACAAGGTAAGTAAGCTCTTCCTGGATCCTGCGATGCAAGCCCGAGTCTGGCTCGGGGATACCGCTTTTGGTATGTAAAATCCACCCCGAGCCAGACTCGGGAATACCGCCAGGGGGGTTAATGGCTGTGTGTTGAGTTATTTTGGGGGGACAACAAATTTACACTGTTATACAAGCTGTACACTCACTACTTTACTTTGTAGCAAAGTGTCATTTCTTCAGTGTTGTCACATGAAAAGATATAATAAAATATTTACAAAACTGTGAGGGGTGTACTCACTTAAGTGAGATACTATATATATATATATATATATATATATATATATATATATATATGATATAAATATGATAGTACATACTGTATGTGTATATATAAAATAGATTTTTAATTTTAATTATGTTCTGTTAATCTTGTGATCCACACACCTCTGCCACACTGCATAGCCAGGTGTCATGTCATCTGTCTGCTCATTTGACAAAATGTATCAAATTAAGTTTTTATTGTCCTGCTGGCACAGGACTGGCTGAACACAGCTAAAAATCCTGTATGTCTTCAGACTGTGTATGTAGCTGTTTGCTTGGAGTTCCATTTGAGATATGGTATTCAGATATCATTTAAGATGTCTTTTTTGCTAGAGTAAACATACTCTGTTTGCCGAGTCTTTTGGCACAGCACGCATTTTCCATCCCCGTATCTAAAAGTGCTGCCTGCCACGAACACTCTCCAGCTCTACTATATCTTTGTTGTAGACAGGGCCCACAACTATACAGTATATTGTGTGACTCCAATGCAGCTGTGTGCAGCTGATTACTGTCATTAACTTACTGTCTTAAAGTAAAAATTTAGACTATTTTTCAGATGTCAGTTTTGCCTCAATGTATGCAGTTCAGCTAGTAATAAGGGTGAATGTGCGTTTATCTATAGTTCTATACTAAGGGAAATATTTATGAAGCAGTGAATGTGACATTCACCAAACTTTACTGTAGGTGAATCAGTCAATATCCTTAAGGCCCCTTTTACACTGCAGCGTTGTTTTTGCGGCGCTGAAAAAAAAGCAAAAAGTCCAGTTTTGCAGTGCTTTCAAAGTGCTTTTAAGGCACTTTGGAAGCATTGTCCATTCATTTCAATGGGCAGGGGTGTTTTGGGAGCGCTATTTATAGCACTCCCAAGCTGCCCCAAATATGCTGCTTGCTGGACTTTTCCTAACGTCCCACAAGCGCACCGAAAGCACTCATTGCACAGAATGGGAGGTCGTTTTCAGGTGTTTTTTAGAGGCTATTTCTAGCACTAAAAGCCAGAAAACTGCCTCAGTGTGAAAGTGGCCTTAAAGCATGTGCACCAGGAAGATACACCTACAATGATTGTTTGGTAAATGTCACCTTACTGCTTTATAATTATAATCCCTGCATCTTATTTGCAGTTTAATTTCCTAATTTTATAGTAATGTTAAATATTTGTGCACATGTACAAAAGTCCAAGTTCTGCTTGTCATACAGATTTCCATACATTAGTGCTTAGCCTACATACTCCTTTCCCAAATACTTGTACATGCTATAACATTTTTGTATGAAGCATATGGCTTTATTTACTAAGCTCATTGAACATTTACTTTGCTGAGTGAACAGCCTCACTCTATATAGTAAATTCACATCAATGTCTCGCTTTGCCTTGGCTGACCAGTAACCAGACACCTCAGAGACTTTGACAATCCTGTAGAGAAGTATGATAGTTTAGAAGATTTGGAAGCATAAAACCAGTCATGAGTGAAATATGTACACCTGGCGACTAGCGTTATACAAAAGCGATGAACAATGGCAGCCCACATATTTCTCTCATGACGTATTTTCTTTTAATGGTTTATGTAGATTACTCATTGATGATTTTGGCTTTTTAAATATCAAACATAATAAAAGTATAAAGGTGACTGGCAAATAAATGTTTTTGGTCTAAAATGTTAATTCTAAGGGCTTGGCTACACTTGTAGTAGTCTCTAAAAAGTGATCTGTGATGGATAGCTTTTCAGAGAGTGGTACATGAGTGGCTGACGGATATTCAAGAGGCAATACAATGATGTAATTGACAATCCAAAATAAAAAATCTTCTTTCATGTTGTGAGTGCTGCCTATCTGTTGGTCATCTCTTTCCAAAACTTCCTGGATTGTGGCCAGCGTTAGGCCGCGTACATACGATCGGATTTTCCGAAAGGAAATGTTGGGTGTGAGCTTGTTGGCTGAAGGTCCGACCGTGTGTATGCTCCATCGAACATTTGTTGTTGGACTTTCCGCCAACAAATGTTGGCTAGCAGGTTCTCAAACTTTCCATTAACAAAATTTTGTTGTCTGACTTTCCCGATCATGTGTACACAAGTTCGTCGTACATAAGTTCAAGCATGCTCGGAATCAAGTACGAGCCGGAAGCGCTCGGTCTTGTAAAACTAGTGTTCCTAATGGAGTTATCACATGACTATTGAACTTCCTTTTTATTGGCTCGTCGTACGTCTTGTATGTCACCACGTTCCCACGTTCTTAATTGTTGGCCAACATTTGTGTGACCGTGTGTATGCAAGACAAGTTGGAGCCAACAACCTTCGAACAAAAATCCACGGTTTTGTTGTCAGGATGTCCGATCGTGTGTACGGGGCATAAGAGGTACTAAACAACTCACATACAGGAAGCATGCTGATTTACTTCTAAATCATAAATCAGAATCATTAAAATGTTTGGTTTCATTATTTTAGCCTTTTTATATTAAACATCTAACAATCCATGTGGGACAACAGAACTGATGTACAAATGAGGGAAGGAAGGAAAACAGAAAGGTTCCTTGGAGCAACCAATCATTTTTTTACAATAGGTTTTGAAAAGAAAGCAAACATAATACTGCGTATTGTTGACATGACCTTCGATGTTTCTTTCCACCAGTTTTGAAGTATTGACTCCATTATCCTCTAAACTTGGTAGGAGGATAGTGTCACAATTTTTACCTTAACTCCTTTCCACCAAACCCAGGAGTCATTTTAACCGGGCTATTACGTCTGGGGGCAGGAAGGTCTGCTTGAATACATGACCAATGTGGTTGGCTATTACAGTGGTCACATGATCAGGAACAGGTCCTGACAGCTCCCAATCATTACTAGAGACTTGGAGCTGTTTTGACAGTGTGATCTCTGTGCTTGGAATGTGCAGTGAGCACGCTCTCAGCACAGAAACCTCTGCTGCCTATGGACGCATATGTGCGGCGTGACGTCATTAAAGCCCACCCTCCTTGCCACCACACATATACATTGCGTGGCCTTCAAAAGCTTAATAAAAGGAAAATAAAAATACAGTGGGGAGGATTTTATCAAAACTGGAGCAGCCAGAATCTGGAACAGCTGTGCATAGTAACCAATCAGCTTCTATCTTCAGCTTGTTCAGTTAAAGGGTAACTCTTTTATGGTAAAAAAAAAAAATAGAGCAAATAAAAAAATATATATATACAGTATATAGCATAAGCAATTGCTACACAAGCCATATTGTAGTTTAACCACTTCTTGACCGCCCTATAGCCGAAAGACGGCTACAGCGTGGCTCTCCAGTTCTGGGAGGGTGTCCATGAACGTCCTCCCAGAACGGTGCCACATGGCCCCTACTGCGCGCATCAGGCTCGCGCTGTGACCGGTGTGTCCTTTGGACACAGCTAATCACAGATCGTGTTAAAGGATCAATCACAGTTGCCCTTTATCATGTGATAAGCTGTGTCCAATCACAGCTGGTCACATGTAAACAGACTTGCAGGTTATCGGCACAGAGACAGCGTGTGAGGAAAGGAGACCTGATAACTGGCAAGGCTAACAGTACATTGTTTATACTAATAATCAGGGCATTGATCATCAGTGCTCTGATGATCAGTGCCCACCAGTGCAGGTTATCAGTGCCCATCAGTGCCGCCTATTAGTGCCCATCAAGACCACCTCATTAGTGCCCATCAGTGCAACTTATCACTGCCGGCTCATCAATGCTCGCCAGTGCAGCCTCATCAGTGCAATATCCTCAGTGCCCATCAGTGCAGCCTTATCAGTGCCCATCAATGCAACCACATCAGTGCCCATCAGTGCAGCTTCATCAGCGCACATCATTGAAGAGCATGAATTACTTATTTGCAATATTTTATACCAGAAACAAAGAAAAATTTTTCTTTTCAAAAATTTCGGTCTTTTTTTAGTTTATTTAGCAAAAAATAAAAAAACCCAGTGTGGATTAAATACCACCAAAAGAAAGCTCTATCTGTCTGAAAAAAATGATTGAAATTTCATATGGGTACAGTGTGGCATGACTGTGCAATTGTCATTCAAAATGTGACAGTGCTGAGAGCTGAAAATTGGCCTGGCCAGGAAGGGGGTGAAAGTGCCCGGTTTTGAAGTGGTTAATGTTATTAAAAATAACTTTTCCTTTTCAAACTGTAGCAGTAATTCTCTGTAAAATTCAGTGCACTATAGAAACCTGGAGGCAAGCTGTACACAGTCGCTGTACAGAACGCCCACAGAAATCTTGTTTCCTGCTTGGGTGAAGAGCTCTGCACTAAGATACAAGTCAGGCTTAAGGCTCCCTCTGTAACAAAAAATGTAATTTTTGGTGAGAAATTCCCTAAGGCTGCTTTCACACTGAGGAGTTTTTCAAGCACTTTTGCGTTTAAAAAAAAGTGTCTGAAAAGCTCAAGAAAAATGCTTCCCTTTAAAATCTTTGAATGTGTTCACACTGGGGTGATGTGCTTCCGTTGTGGTGTAAAGAATCCTGCTTGCAGCATTTTTGGAGCATGTTTCGGGAGTTTAAAAAAATGCACCAAAAACACTCCACACCTGCTAATTGTTTTTGGTGCAGTTTTTGAGTCACATGTCCTTTAAAAAATACACCACAAATGCTGCATTCATTCATAGGCTTTTTACTGGCAGTTTTAAAGTGAACGAGTGTGAAAATGCCCTAAGGCCTCTTTCAGATGGGGCAGACTCCATCCTGATCAGCAAAGGATCCGCTCACAGATTCTCTGCTGATCAGTACAGAGCGGGCGGATGACACATCCATGGCTGCTCACTTTCTGCAGAGGGGACACGGACAGAGCCCGCTCTGCTCTATGGGCAGCCAGGTGTAAACGGACTCCACTGTCCATTTACACCCAGCTATCCAACTATCAGATGAGATCTGAGGCAGTCAGGTGTAAATGGACAGCAGGGTCCTCTTACATACAGCCTCTCATAGAGCAGAGCGGGCTCTGTCCGTGTCCACTCTGCAGAAATTGAGTGGACACGGATGTATCATCCACCTGCTTTGCTCCGATCAGCAGGGGATCTGTGAGCTGATCCCCTGCTGATCGGGATAGAGTCTGCCCCGTCTGAAAGGGGCAGTTTTCACCCACCTGTCCATAGGGGTGAATAGACCATCTGATCAGGCCTGCTTAAAAAACTGACAGGCGGACCTGATCAGACCCGCCATGTGAAAGGATGTATGGGTTAATCACTTCAAAAAAGAGGCAAACACTGCAACTTTTATCATCAAAACATAGAAAGTGCTGATTACAATGAATTAGTCACTCCCATTCAGAATCAATATCCAAAGGACATAATGGAACAAAGAGTGATTTCTTCAGAGCAGAAACAGGTAGAAATCTGCATCAAAGTCTGTTAAAATCCTTGCAATGTACATAGATCACCCAGAGGGGATTCTTTTTTTTCTCAACAAAAGTTAAAGCGGACCTTCAGTCATTTTTTCAACTTTCCATCTATTAAACCTTCTGCCCTTGTTGTTTTAACTTTGGATAGTAAAACATTTTTTTTCTGCCAGTAAATACCTTATACAGCCCACTTCCTGTTTCTTGTCTGATAAAAAAGCCTAGGCTTATGACATCATGCACAGCTCTCTCACTCTCCTGAGAGTTTGCCAGGAAGGGAAGGGGGATGAGTCATAAGAGGGCCAATTAGAGCTGCAGATCTGGAGGTGTGCCTCTGTGTGTGTCTGTGTAAATCCAGGAATAGACCAGGCAGCAACCTCAGCTGCCCACAGTTAAAATGGATGCAGCCAGATTTAGTGGAGGGAGATTTCTGCAGCATATTTGGTAGTACAGAATCACAGTATATATAAAATAATATGCAAAGTGGTTGGAGGAAAGCTTCAGAATGGCAAAGATGTCTTTATTACAAATTATGTGAGCAGACTGCAGTTCTTCTTTAAGTTACTCTCTAAGCTTTGAAAATGAAAGACTGATTGGTTGCCATGCACAGTTGCTTCAGATTCTGGCTGCTCTACTTTCCTTCCCAGGCTCGGTTCACACTGTCGTGACCTGAAAGTCGTGTGACTTGCAGTGCGACATTGCCAGGCGACTTGTGTACTACTTTAATAGAAGTATAGAATAGAAGTCGGATAGAAGTCACCTTGAAGTAGTACAGGAACCTTTTCTGAAGTCGTAGTGACTTCAGTATCGCTAATTAAAACAGCTCTCATTGACTAACATGGGATTTCACATGTCATGCGACTTGGGGGTCTCACAAGTCGGACCCCAAGTCGTGGCCGTGTGAACTGAACCTCAATGCCTGACATCTTTCTGCGTCACATAAAAACACTTAAATTTTTCACTGAAAAAAATGCAGTTATTTGTAACATTGTGTGACACACTAATCTAGTACAAGGAAGGTTACTTTATAATGTGTTTGCTGACAAATGGAGATAAAAGCGGTTTCCTTTGATGACACTAACAAGCTGAACAAGGTTCATTGTCTATAATATTTCATCACATCGCTGAGCATCTTATTCAGCAGCAAGTTTGTGAATGAAGTCTACGTCCTCCCTCTTTTCCCCAGCATTATCATGTTACAGTGTGAAGTCATGTGAAGGAAAATTTGACTTGATGGTTTGCTGTGTCAGTGTGTCACATGCTCTTGTGGGTAAAGCTTTCACTTAATTCAAAGAAGAAGATTTAACATTGCACCAGAATTGCATCAGACGCTTCACACCGCCAGAAATATAGAGGGCTGGACGCGGTAATTATTTAGCATAGCTATATCATATGCTGGATCTTGTTCAGATGCTCCGAAGGAATGTCTATACAAGATTATCATTATTATACAGGATTTATATAGCGCCAACAGTTTGCGCAGGGCTTTACAGCCGCACTGGTGTGAACCAAGGCTAAGATTTAATTCAAATACAAAACTGAACACCAGGAATTACTTTATATTAATTACTTACATTGGTTCAGCGTGCCACTGAGTAGCCCACATTATATACAGCGATAGCTGCAATCTTCAGCTCAGCACTACTGCCATTCAGAGAATGTCTTGCATTTGTTCAATGAATACAAGGAATTCTATGATTGAGCAAGGGTAGATTATAACTTTATTCATCCCTCCTCTTCATCTCATCCAATCAGAGAGCACCTTGTTTTCTTTGAAATAAATAGAAGATGTTCTCTGAATGGTGGCGGTACCGAGTGAGTGAGCCCCTGCAATGTACAGAGGGTAAGCCGCTCACGCAGGATCCAAAAGATTGTAGCTATCACTGTATGTAGAGTGGGCTACTGCAATGGTTTTCGGCATCCGCAATGGCTCTCTATATATAACTTATGGATATCACATCATGCCAAGCTGGTTCATTGTAAGTTGACAATAAAGATAATTCTGGAGTTTCATTTTTCGGACATATCTTATCCATTTACAAATGATATCCTATATAATTAGAGATGAGTGAAAATATTTGCAAAATAGGAGATTTAGCCAAACACTTGGTAAAGATTTATGAATATTACCTGCCTAACTGTACTACTCCAGCATTCCAGACAATTGGCTAAGTATCCCCATGGCTGAAGAATGTGGGGCATCTGTCATGCTCATAACCACCCCAAATGCCTTTCAGTTCTAAGTGGGTGGGAGAAGGCCACTTCCCCTTAAAAACACCAATCCATGTCCATATGTTTACACCCCATTCACACTTGTGCGACTTGTCATGTGACTTTGGACATCAAAGTTTTCCAATGATAACCATTCATGTATGCACGACCTAATGTCACAGCGACTTCAAAGTAGTTCATGCACTACTTTGGTCCAACTTTCATGCAACTTGAGGGCCATTGACTTCAATGTTAACCCTCAAAAGTTGCTTGAAAGTTCTACCTAAATATTTTACATGCAACAGTGGTGCAACAGTGGGTCCAACTTTGCAGAGGGACAACAAGTCACATCCAAGTCGCACCCATCCAAAGTTGCGTAAAAGTTCCACTCCAAAGGCGCGCAACTTTGGAGTTATACAAGTATGAATGGAGCCTTAGTAAGCATTTTAGAGAAGCACAAAAAATGCAAATGGAGGTATATACTGTGCATTCAATTAAACTGGGGGCCAGCAGGATATCTTTTTTTATCTTTTTCTTTCTCTTACAAAATGTGGACTCCGTCTCTATTATGTAGGAGTGTGTCCTCTCCAGTGGCGTCTCCAGCTTTCATATTTAGGGGGGGCACATGGGGGGACAGGGACAAAAGTAGGGGGGCAACTATAAAATGCATATATATATATATCTATATATAGATATCTATATCTATAGATATAGATATAGATATAGATATATAAATATATACTGGGGCCCTTTACTATGACCCCACAACGGCCCTTTCACATGTTCTGCAGTGAGCTCCCTTCCTACTGTATTGGGGTCCCCCAGGGTGGCAGAAAACAAGATATATATGTCACCAGCATACCAAGAAAATATAAGGATCCAAAGCAGTGGGAGAACCATCAGGGTTGCAAAGGTTGTCTTGCCTCCGGGCCCTGGTGTTCTGCCACTGTGGGGTTTCCCAGCCTCCTCTTGCTGTCCTGCCCCCGCTATTGACTGCTCTGGTCTGGCATCTCTTGGAATTTACAGGCTGGTTCTCCTGTCCTAAGGATGGAAGAAATCAGTCTGTTTTTTCAGTAACTGAGAGTCCTGGTGGAGCCCTTCCTGCAACTCGCTCTTCTCCCTGCCAATGAGGATGCAGGGGAAGGAGCAGATCGGGCGGCCATGGTTGTGTGAGCACTCGCATTATGCAGTGTCAGCAAGCAGAGGGAGGGGGAAGGAATCACCCGCAGGAGCTGACTGGGGACTCTCTCCCTCTTAGACATTGAATTTTGTAAAAAAAAAAAATGTTTTTAATTGGGGGGGGGGGGGGCACATGGTGGGGCACAGCATAATGTTGGGGGGTCAGGGCCCCCTCTGGCCCCCCCCAAGGACGCCATTGGTCCTCTCTAGTGCCCATTCAAGAAATAACACCTATATGTTCAACAACCAGACAGGATGCAATTCTCCCAAAGTTGCTGCAAAGAATTAAGGACATATTTTCTTCTTCTTTTAAAAAATTAACTTTCTATTCTTAAATCTAGGACAAAAGGGAGGCTGCGACTGAGAATTCAGAGATGTATTATAATTACTCCCCCCATGGTCAGCTCCTATTGGCCAAATAGTTGTGTTCTGCCCTTTTAGAGAGTCAAAAATGTGAACTTTGTCTCATCCTAAATTTCCATAGACAATGATTGGCAATTAAGCAGATATGATTATAATTTATCTGGCTATCAGCGTAGAGATCAAGGAAAAGAACAGCATAGGTAGATAATACTCTCACAAAAATCAAAAGCAAACATCCATGCTAATAAATACAATACCAGTAAGTAGTACATAAAATTCTGATATATAAGGGCTGTATAATATTTCCATAGAAATCAGCACTATGCAATTGAAATGGAGAGTTATCTCTCCATTTCTATTGCATAGTTCTGGTCAGTGACCTGAGCTGATTCTGTAGCTTTCCCTCAACTGTGTCTGTCTGCCCATATTGGCACAATATGTCAATTAAGGTATGTTATTAGCAAGTGGAGAGAACCACTTTAACTTAATGGAGTCTGCATAAGATTTCCCCTGATCTTCTGGTGTTATGGGGTTCTTCTGTCATCCTTAGCCTTGCATCATGCACATATAGACTTTTGCGTACAAGTTCTAATTATCTGGTGAGTCACCCAGTTACAATTTTGGGTGGAGGTCACGTTTGCTGTGGCTTTGACATCAGCGTTTACATGAGCTTTATTCAAATACTGCATTCCTAAGAAATTAGTCTCGCAATGATGCCTACAGCCATGGCCCATACAACCACTGATGTAACATTCAGCTCCACAAAAGTCCCAACCCTGCCCCCCCCCCCCCCCCATACAATGTGGTTGCTTTACCTCTCAGGTTGAATGACAATTTTTTGAACCTGCACTTTTCCTGGAGTCTAAATTCTTCCTACTGGCACATTGGAACTCATCCTCATTTTGGTGCTATTCAGACCCCCCACCTGCACAATACAATGTCTGTAATATCCGCAAATATAAAGGCCTACACATATGATGTTATAACTTACATCAGACATTGGACACTCCCAATGTGATCCGAGAGAGAAAATTAAAGGAGGAGGCAAACAGCTAATATAAGGTGTAGTTTTGATGTAATTACGCTGTTAGTAGTTGTAATTAAATAAAAATAAAGCTGCATATAGGGTTTTGCTGGCTGTCTACAAAGGAAGTTTATAGTGTTTGTTACCCCAACACTTCATATTCCTAATATCTGCCTGCTGTACCATGTAATTGTATGAGAAAGTATCCTGTTCTCTTTGTATTGTTTCCTTTATGTGAAATCCCTGGTGTTCCTGCCAGCTTTCCTATTATAAACGCACCACGCTAAGCAGGAGAGCATATCATGGTCAGTTCTCTAGCTGTGCTGGAAACTCAGCCTGCTCTCCTCCAATGATCAGACTTGTCCTGGCATGTCCCCCCTGCACAGCCATTCAATGTAAAGCTCGGTGTGCTGCTGCTTCTCTTCCCCCCAGCTCTTATACATGAGAACAGAGGGAATATGATCACTTACCAAAAAGGGAAAAATGTATTTAGAATGTTTTTTTTTCTATCTATACAAAAATGTTTTGCCTTTCATTTCTATTTTAAACCGAATGGGTTGTTTTACAAGGTGATCGATTATAATCACTTTAATTAGCGTCCAAATTGGTCCTATATGTGTATGTATAAATGTGAGTTAGGGACCTTAGATTGTAAGCTTTTTGAGGGCAAGGACTGATGTGATTGTACAATATACAGTATATGTAAAGCACTGCGTAAATTGATGGTGCTATATAAGTACCTAAGATAAATAAAATTAAAATAAATTCCAGATATTGGTGTAAATTAGGCTTAATATATATTTTTTTAAATAATTTGAATGGCTGTTATTACATCATGCGCAACTGTATGAAGTATTACATCATACAAATGCCCTTACCTGGGAGTGGGCAGTAGTAGCAGATGAGGCGAGGGCATAGAGTAAGTTCCTGGCTGCTGCTGCACAAACAAGAGGCTGATACAGCTCAGGGACATGGCCATCCATGACCTCATGGCAGGATCTTCTATTTGAAGCCAAGACGTTGCTCCAGGAACATGAACTACTATCGGACGTTTATAGGGATTGTAAGTGCCAGATGAGGGGCAAGCCTTGGACCTAAAGGAAACAAAGAAGATATTAGTCTATGATCATTGTCTTTTAGTATTCTTTCAAGCGTTTTGCGCATGTTTATGCACCACCCTATGCCTCCTTCTAGCGTCCTTTCAAGCTTATTGGGTTTTCAGATGTGATACAATAGCAAGCATCAACCCAAAACATCTGTGCTACATATTTCAGTGGAGATAAATGCCAATGAAGAAGCAGATATGGATTTAAGGACTAAATCAGAAACAATTTCCATGCCCTCTTATCTGACGTTACACTATTGCAGTTCATCTATACAATACTGATGAAAGAGAAAAAAATGCCAGCATTGTCTGGACTGATCTTTTATTCTAACCTGCCCTACCTTAAATCATCATTGTAGTCTATGAACAGTAGAATGAATGAAGCAACAATTCAGAATACAGCTGTTCTCCGGGAATCAAGAAACGGAACTTTCACTACAGTCCCACAAAATCAAAACTTTTACCCTTCATGTACATAAACCGGACAGAATATTCCGTTATCCTGTAATTCTTCAAGGCTGCCTTCTATGTGTTTTCTGGTAATTGTATAGGATTCATTAAAAAAAAAAAAGTATTTTTGATTTTTTGGCAAAAAATATATTATCAAGCCTACCCCTAATATTACCAAGCTATCACTTTTCATTTTTATTAAGTTATCTTTATGTTTCATTCCCTTAGATTACTGGTCCTCCAATTCTAAAACTTTCTCCATAGCTGATTAAAGCTTCCCTGTGTCCCCTAACAACAAATCAACTTTAAATGTAGAATGCTAACCTGACCATCTAATCCATGCAAATGTTTTTTTTTAGGATGAAATAATTCTGCAGATTTGATGTCCCAACCTGTGTCAGAGTATGAAGCTTGTCCCTCTGCCGGCTCTCCTGTAGTGTGTAATAGTAGAGTGGACAGGTACACGTTCCTGAATATTAGGCGGAGTTATATATGCTGGAATGGGAGGGGATTTCAGCTCAGAAGTTTAACCATTTCCAGTAATCCTGATATAAGGGACTAGTGTAGTTGCAGAATTCTTAGCTCTTTTTTTCATTGGATATATACAGTGTATATTCAGCAACATTACAAGTATATACATATATTGATTAGTGATATTTTTTTAAACACAAGCTGGCCATAGTCAGACAGATGTCTACTTAAAGTGACTGTAAAGGATCACCTTCTAAAACAACCTATTCAGTTTAAAATAGAAATTAAATGCAAAACATTTTTGTATAGCTATAAAAAAAACAAAAAAAAAACATTATAAATACCTTTTTTCCCCTTTTTTATAAGTGATCACATTCCTTCTGTTTTCAGCTGTATAAGAGCTGGGGGAGGAGAAGCAACAGCACACTGATCTTCCCAGTGAAAGTCTGTGCAGGGGAGGCATGTCAGGACAAGCCTGATCATTGGAGGAGAGCATACTGAGTTCCCAGCATAGCTAAAGAACTGACCACAGTGTGTTCTCCTGCTTAGTGTGGTCAGTTTTTAATAGGAAAGCAGGGGGACTAGCAGGAACATCAGGGATTTCACACATAAGCAATACAAAGAGAACAGGATACTTTTTCATACAAGTACATGGTACAACAGGCACATATCAGGAATATGAAGTGTTATGCCACGTACACACGTTCAGACTTTCTGATGGGAAATGTTGGATGTGAGCTTGTTGGCTGAAAGTCCAACCGTGTGTATGCTCCATCGAACATTTGTTATTGGACTTTCCGCCAACAAGTGTTAGCTAGCAGGTTCTCAAACTTTCTGACAACAAAACTTTGTTGTCTGACTTTCCGATCGTGCGTACACAAGTCCGTCACACAAAAGTTCACGCATGCTTGGAATCAAGTACAAGCTTGGTCTTGTAAAAGTAGCATTCGTAATGGAGATATCACATGACTATTGAACTTCCTTTTTATCGACTCGTGGTACGTCTTGTACGTCACCACGTTCCCACGTTCGTAATTGTTGGCCAACATTTTTGTGACCGTGTGTATGCAAGATAAGATTGAGCCAACAACCTTCAAACAAAATTCCATGGTTTTGTTGTCAGAAAGTCCGATCATGTGTATGGGCATTAGGGTAACAAACCCTTTAAAGAAACTTTTTCTTTCTTTATTTTTTTAATCTCCTCTTACCTTTTTTGTTGGGCTATTCTCAAGAAACAAATTAACACGTCCAGTGAATCTTTGTTGCTTTGTTCAGCTGCTATCCACTGCTCAGCTGCTGCATGCTGGGTCCTGTGTGTCTCTCTTCCTTTGTTATGTCATCGGGAGCTGACAATCTCTTCCAGGTTCTTCTAGCCAGCCCCTAATGACACACCACCAGGTCCACCCTCCAGCCACTATAAGCACTGCACCTGAAAACTCCTGGGATATGTGACAGCGATATCCCAGGAGGCAATGGAAGCAGGAGCACGTCATTCTTTCCTTGGTGAAAACAGAAACAGGGCAGTGGGCTGGAATAAAAAAGAAAAAAAAAAGGTAAATAACACAAAAAATCATCTTTTTACAATTTCGGCAGGGGAAGGTTGCAAGGGTGAAAATTAAGCAGACCGCGTGAAGATCCACTTTAAGAATGACAGGCAGGGGCTTGACTTGTGGCGCATGGAGTAGGACACGCTGACAGATCTCTCTGCTGTATCTCCTGCAATCTATCCTGACTGCCTGCATACCCAACGCCGTACCTTCTTCACACACATCTCCAAGGGTACAGTAAACAAATAGCCTTCCTGCGGTACCTGTCTCGCCCACCGGTGATATGTCCAGAAGGGGTAAAGGTCAGACAGCAGCGCCGGACCAAGCTGGACAAGATGGCGCCTGGCTGCCCTGCTCGGCTAAGGAAGCTGCACAGAGGCTGTTTGCTAAAGTGAACTTTAAAGAGCATCCTGCTACTCCTGCTACACCACTTACCAAGCTCACCACACCGGGGGTGGCTATCCCTAATGCGGAGGACCCAGACCCGGGCTGGGCAGATGACCCTGAGGAATCCGCTATGTGGGACACTGTGAGTACCCCAGGCCATTTTAGCTACTAATCAGGAGCCTGATATGGAGGGCTCGAATGACCCTGAACCCACACTCTGGGAAATCTTTGCAGAAGTAACTCACAGCTTGCACTCCCTGACATCTGAAATTAAGGGGGTGAAACTTGATATAACTTTGGTCAGGCAAGACATGCAGAAGTCAAGAGACCGCACGGCGGCCCTAGAAGGTCACGTGAGCACAATTGAAGTTGATATGGCGCCATTACAGCGTGAAGTGCGCCACGTGCAATCCCTGACCTCTGCTCATGCTGCCAAACTAGAAGACATGGAAAAAAGACTGAGAAGGAATAAAATCTGGGCTGTGGGAATTCCAGAGCGGGCTGAAGGGAAGAACCCTGTGGCATTTATCGAGCACTGGCTGACAGAAACATTTGCCAGAGATTCTTTCTCGCAGATGTTTTCTGTGGAGAGGGCCCATAGGGTCCCAGCAAGACCACCCTGCCCAGGTGAACCACCAAGACCCTTCTTGCTTAAATTACTGAACTTTAAAGACAGAGATGCTATCCTGCACCTGGCTAGAACTAAAGGAGAAGCAATGAAAATGGATAATACTCGGATCTCTTTTTATCCTGATTTCTCAGCTGCGTTACAATGCCGCAGGGCTAAGTTTACAGACGTCAAGAAACGACTGCGACGATTTTCGATAACCCGAATGCTGCTGCTGACTGGTTGGATCATGTGGAACCTACTCTGAGAAGGATGGCGGTGACCTAAATCTAATACGTTCCACATCAGGATGAGATGCTTTATGATTGCGGATATCTTCCTTGATTACACTGCAGGCCTTGGATCCTATAAGGTGGTACGGAACCCATGTCAATTTGTTTAAGTTATAACCACTGTTATTAGTGGACATGCAAGTTCCTTTGGATTACTGGTTTTGCCAGAGACCTTGGGGCCCCCATGCTTATCTGTCCTACGAGGACTCACTGTTTTTGTTCCCTTTATTTAAGGATGCTTTTCTTCTTTTTGTTCCCCACTTGTTGTTGTTGTTTTTCTATTTTTCTATATGGGTTGTAGCTCCAAGTTAAGGTAAGCTTCAGCCCTTCCAACCCATGGCCATCCCATTGAAGGCTACATTGGAACTTTATGTGGTCTATTGCAGTGTACTATCTTTACATATCCACACAGACTGCCTATCTATGTGGCGCTACTGTCTACTATGAGGATACCTCCGGGAACCTAATTGCCATGGCTAGCATATGAGGACAACCTCGGGCCTATTGGTACTAACTTCCTTATTGCTTTGTATGTTTGGGTATTGCCATGCTCTAGTCACCTTGAGGGTGGGAATCTCTCCTTCCCTATCTATGCCATTGCTGCTGACCGGATACTAAGGTGGTTAAATATGATTTGATATCATGGAATGTACGGGGGTTGATCGATGGAGTGAAACGGGTGGTTCTGTTTACTGCACTAAAACCATTCTCCAATGAAGTGGTGTGTTTACAGGAAACTCATTTTCAATCCAACACCGTTTCATTGCTTCGACACCGAGGCTTTTTGACACAGTTTCACTCCATTCATATTAACTATTCCAGGGGGGGTCAGCATTCTTGTTTCCAATAATGTCCTGTTTCACTTGATACGATCCCAGGTCGATACCCAAGGCCGATATATATTCTTGCTGTGTAAACTTGCAGGGGTAGTGTGTATTATAGCTAATGTATACATTCCTCCACCCTTCTCTCCAGAGTGTCTGAGCTTCCTGGTCCAATTTATGGCTTCTCATTCTAATGTACCCATATGGGCTGTGGGAGATTTTAACAATCTTCTAGATAAAAGTAAAGATAAATTCATACCACAAGGGGTCAGACCCACGGTTTCTGTGGGCCCCACCCCATTTACCAGACTGGTCTCGGAACTAGGGTTGTGTGATGTGTGGAGGAATAGACACCCAGACGGGAAATGTTATTCTTGTTATTCTGCTTCACATAGGGGTTTATCACGATAGAGCGGTGCTTGAGTATTCCTCTGGCATTGTCAATGGTGCACCTGGTTGAATACTTTCCAAGGACTATCTCTGACCATTCACTGATGAGAGTACAAATCTCTATTGCGAAAACCACTGATACTAAATTATGGAAAGTCAATCCCTTACAGGTTTTCAGTACTTATTTTAGGGAACTATATGAATCCAAGGCTACTCCCACGGAGAATGAGAATGAGCTTGTACACTTCTTGGATCAGTGCACTTTGCCAACACTGTCTGTGAAGGGTTGTAAACTGCTCAATGAACCCATCACCACTGAAGAACTAAATGAGGCCGTTGCCACTATGGCTAACAGTAAGTCCCCGGGGACCGACGGACTGCCTGAGGAGTTGTATAAACGCTATGGTGAATCCCTTTTACCTACACAATTGGCAATTCTGAATGATGCAGTTCGCAGGGATGCATTACCGGCTTGTATGAGAGAGGCCATCATAGTGGTGCTGCCTAAGCCGGGTAAGGACCCCTTGCTTCCTGATTCTTACAGACCGATCTCACTAAGCCTGGGCTTTTACACCTTGATCAGTCGGGCTTCATTCCTGCTCAGTCAACGGCATTGAATGTTAGACAGCTATTTTTAAACATACAGCTGCCGGTAGATAACCCAGGCAAAAGGGCAGTGTTCTCACTTGACGCTGCCAGAGCTTTTGAGAGCGTTGAGTGGAGATACCTATGGGCGGTCCTGTGCAAATTTAAAGTTGGGAAATCCTTTCTTGCCTGGATTCATTTGCTATATATGGCTCCCAGTGCACAAATCTGCATTAAGGGGGTGCTATTTGAGGCTTTCTCATTACACAGAGGGACTAGGCAGGGATGCCCGCTGTCCCCCTTGCTCTTCGCCCTGGCGCTGGAACCTCTGGCAGCCTTGGTAAGAGCATCCCTTGAGGTGGTGGGCTTCGTAGAGGGGAGAGGGTAGGCAAACTCTCCCTCTATGCTGATGACACCCTGATATACCTTGGAGATACCATGGGGTCCCTTGCAGCTTTCATGCGACTTATTGAAATATTTGGGCGGTATTCAGGCTTTGCCATTAACTCACTTCGCTATTTCCATTGGATCCTTTACCTAGCCCTCTCCCTCAAATAGCTTTGCAGTTGGATGTGGTTACTTCATTTAAGTACTTGGGGATTACTGTGATGAGGGAGGCTGGAGATTATATAGCACTGAACCTTAAACCCATCCTGCAAAAATTCAAGCAAAAGAGCACCAGTTGGTGTAGATTACCCCTTTCTGTTACGGCAGGGCCAACCTCATTAAAATGGTCTGGTCCCCCCAGTTGCTGTATGCTCTACACAATGCCCCTGTATGGATCCTAAAATATTGGTTTGACTGCATAGACTCACAGTACAGGGAATTGCTTTGGAAATATGGTGTACCGAGTATTAAACTGACTACCTTACAATATCCCAAAGACCAGGAAGGGATGGCGGTTCCTCATTCTCTCACATACTTCATGGCCGCCCAGTTGCAGCATTTGACTGGCTGGGACCTCCCTATTGCGACGGACTTCTTGACAACCTTACTGATACAATCTTTAGTGGAGTTCTCGGCCTTGTCTCAGCTGGAAATGGGCCTGCTGGAATTACCTTCCCACTTCCCAACGGTACAGTTGTTGTTAAAACTATGGACAGAACTAAAGCGCAGGGTGGGTCTTACTGGCTTTCTCCCATGTACTACCTATATTGTGTAATAGGTTCTACAAAGAACTGGCTAAACTTGTAAATTGTTCAACCTGGATAACTGCTGGAGTTAAATACTTATGACAACTTTTTGTGGGGCAAGAAGAGAAATCCTTTGACCAACTGTGAATAGAATACCCCTTGCTCCGCAATAGGTACTATATGTACATGCAACTGCGTTATGCCCTCAGGGTGCAGAGTATGACATCTAGGTTACAGGTCGAAGATTCTACATTCCTTCAGGATATTTTCTCCACCTCTGGTAAGAAGGGGATTATATCTAGGATATATGCTCTGTTGTTGTATATTCAAGCCCCAGATTTGTTACCTTGTAGAGAGAAGTGGAAGATGGATGTGGGCCCCATGGATGAAGATACATGGGAACAGATCTTGGTGAATGGCCCCCTGGTGTCAGCAGCACACAAATTATCTCACCTCTTCATCCACCATCGTGCATACCGTAGACCGGTTCAATTATATAAGTGTGGCAGACGAGATTCTCCCATATGCCCGAAGTGGAAAGCACATCAAGGTACTCTAATCCATATGCTATGGCGATGCCCCAAACTGGTGAGATATTGGCAAGATGTGATTCAAATGATAAATAATATATATCAGGCTCAACTTGACTTTAACCCAGTTACGTGTCTGTTGGGGGGACTGATGGAGGACCTCTACTATCTATCCACTCATATAGCGCACCTTGACTTGGAGTAAAAACCCTTTTTATTTTCTTTACCGTTATGTGTTCTCTTTACATGAGGTTTAGATTCTTATTGTACCCATCACTGTTTGGAAAGTGTAGACTCTCTGCAAATAAGTTCATCCTTCATGTAGAGTAAAACTTATTTCTGAATATCTAATAATTGCCTAGGGCAGTCTATACTTGAATGTTTGTAACCTATATTTTTTTGTACAATAAAATTTTTCTCTGATTAAAAAAAAAAAGAATGACAGGCAGGAAGACATCTGCATGTCCCCAGACTGTATAAACGTTCCTGGAATTTACCCTACAAATTGCCAAAGAGAAGCAGTGCATGTATTGTTTTCCACTCCCTGGTCTATTCTTAAAGCAAAGAAGAAAGGATCGGCCCCACCGTACTTAGATTTTCCGCTAAGCTGCAGTGTCTTTCTGTGTGACAATGTGACAACAATTGTAAAGAAAAACACTGCTCCAGGTGACACACAGACAGCCTTGTATTATCCACATGTGGGTGCTCGCCACTGCAACACTGTATAACCTGAAGAAATGGTCAAACACCACTGCCGATCCATATGAACCATTTATTGTATAATCTTCAAAGGCAGACAGCACATAAAAGGATACAAAGTAGCTGCTGTTGACGCATTTTACACAAAGTTGTGCTTAATCATTATGATTAAGCACAACTTTGTGTGAAACTCGTCAACAGCAACTACTTTGTTTCCTTTTATGTGCTGTCTGCCTTATATTATAGATTATACAATAAATGGGTCATACGGACAGGCATTTGACAATGTAACAACCCCTGGGGCAGGCATGTCCAAAGTCCGGCCTGTGGGCCGATTGCAGCCCTAGTTTCGGTTTAATACAGTTCCACTGGTAATTTGGATATATATTTTTTGTGGCCCCCAACGAATCCCCGAGCGCTGTATTTATCGTTCAGTTTGGCAGCCTCAGAGGGGACAGGGAGGGGAGGCGGGGCGAGTGCCATCAGATTACATACAGGAGAATCTCCGGTTTACTAGACAGCCTCTGTAATAGGAAGTCCGGTCTTCTTGGCTGGCATTGGACAATTTTTCTGACTATCATAGGGGGTGGGACTTTGTATTAAAGAGGTCGCCAAGTAAACAGGAGATTCTCCGGTATGTAATCTGGTGGCGCTCGTCCCGCCCCCTCCCTGTCCCCTCCGAGGTTGCAGATGGGCATGGATCAGGCTGCACTGATGGCAATGATGAGGCTGCATTCATGGCACTTGTGAGGCTCCATTCACGTCAATGGTGAGGCTGCATTCAGAGGCTGCATTCATGTCAATGGTGAGGCTGCATTCATGTCAATGGTGAGGCTGCATTCAGAGGCTGAATTCATGGCAATGGTGAGGCTGCATTCATGGCACTTGTGAGGCTGCATTCATGGCAATGGTGAGGCTGCAGTCATGGCAATAGTGAGGCTGCATTCTGGGTACTTGTAAGGCTGTATTCATGGCAATGGGGAGGCTGCATTTATGGCAATGGTGAGGCTGCAGATGGGCACTGATTAGGCTACATTGATGGGCATTGACCCTTATTTTGCTTCACAGTTCTTTATTTAAAATTATTTTTTTTTTCCTGAAACTTCCCTCTTAAAGTGAAGGTGCGTGTTATACGCCAATAAATACGGTATATCCAAATAGCACGCCCGAGCTCATCCTTAGACTCTTCACCACACACAGCCACAAAGGCAAGAGAATTCTTGTTGGGCAGTGCATTAGTTTGTATTTATTTTTAATGGTTCAAAGCAGTGGCGGCTGGTGTTTTTTGGGGGGGCAGCAAACAACCCCCCGGCCGTTGGTGGAGCGGCACTACCCACTAACGGCACTTTTGGGGTGTCTCCTCTCTCCTCCTCCTGGCTCTAGATGTCCTCTCTCCTCCTCCTGATGCTAGGCGTCCAAAAGGATCGCCCGACTTTTTGGCCAATTGGGAAACAGGTTTCATACCTGCTTCCCGATTGGCCGGGAGGAGGATCATTCGCTGTTGCAACACACCTGGGTGGGTTCCAGACGCAATGCTCTGCATCCCGAGTCCACCCTATTTTGAAGCCTATTAGAGCCTATGGCTCTAATCAGGTTCTTCACAAATAACTCTGGTCGCTCTAATTCATATGCCCGGTGACCTGAAAGGGGCCAAACATATGAATAGAGGACGGCCGTTGATAGATTCATGCTATTCATTAATCTATCCACTGCATATAGGGAGTGGCGAGAATAGGGGGGGGTGCCGCCCCTGGTTCAAAGAACGTCAGGCAAAATGGTCAGCTCTCACGCGTGTTCACTTCATCAAATCTGGCCCTCTTTGAAAAAAAGTTTGGTCACCCCTGCCCTAGGGTAACCTTCACTTGAGAAAGTATATTGGGCAGTTGGATATTAAACAAATACAAAAGCAATATATGTCCATTGCTAAATAAAATTTGTCGCTAATAAACAAGATCTCAGATATGCATTAATTCACTGATTTCAGTAATATTTTGTTACAGGTTGTTTGTTCACTCAGGAATGACCCAATTCTTTTAAACCTGAAGTCCACGTAGGTATACACCAATCAGCCATAACTTAATATTGAGTAGGTCCCCCTTTTGCCGCCAGTACAGCCGTGACCCATGGAGGCATTTACCCCACTAGACTTCCGAAGGTATACTGTGTTATCTGGCACCAAGTTGTCAGTAGCAGATCCTATAAATCCTTTAAGTTGCAAGGTAGGGCCTCATTTTCAGACTTGTTTTTCCAGCACATCCCACACATGCTTGTTTGGATCGAGATCTGGAGAATTTGACGGCCAAGTCAACACCTTAAACTCATTATTGTGTTTTTCTGTTTAAATTTTTTTTTTTTAAGTTTCAAGAGAGTATGACAAACCATGGTTTGCCCACGCAGGGGCAATATTGAACAGGTACATACAAAAAACAGCATATGTACGTAGACTGATTAACATAACTGTATACTGTTACCAGGACCCAAAAGGGCCAGGGTAGAGGTAAAGTATCACAAGCTATACTGTATTGTACCCTAAAGGAAATCAGGCTTTGTCTAATAGTCTTCACATCAGGAATGAAGAGAAAAAGAAAGAGACAGAGGAGGAATAAAAAGGAGAAAGAAAAAAAGTGTGAGAGAGAGGCCCCAGGAGGGGGCGAGTACCATGGATGCGGGACCTGCACAAGCGAAGTTTACAGTCGACCATATCAAGTTTGGGGCAGGGACGGGCAGGAGTAAGTTATCCAAGGGTCCCAGACTTTCAAGAATTTTGCATGCAAATCCTTCAAAATACTGGACATCTAGGCTCGTCAACCATCAGGGTGGTCATCCTGGTTTTCACTCCCACAATCAATGGTTAAAAATCACGCCCGGCCTCCATTTTTAAACATTGAATATCCTTTGGAGCCTATGTGGGAATAGTTTGGGAGGCGATTGCCTGGCTGGAGAGTACCTGTTGATTCTATGGACCGAGAGGTGAGGACATTGCTTTGAACCGGTTCCACTCTTCTGTGTCCAGTACCTGAGCAGCATCCGATCCACACTCCATAGGATCCCAAGCCTGTTTGACCCCTTTGTCGTATGACACTTGGGGTCCACCGCAGCTGGTAAGAGTATTTATTTACCTCCGAAGTGTCATTGAAAATGACTACAGACAAGCCTCACAACACTTTCTTATAATTGAAGTCACCCTCACGGGAAGAACACATTATTCTACACCTCTGTGGACTTTATGTTACACACACTTATGCCCTGTACACACGGTCGGACATTGATTGGACATTCCGACAACAAAATCCATGAATTTTTTCCGACGGATGTTGGCTCAAACTTGTCTTGCATACACACGGTCACACAAAGTTGTCGGAAAATTCGGTCATTCTGAACGCTGTGACGTAAAACACGTACGTCGGGACTATAAACGGGGTAGTAGCCAATAGCTTTCATCTCTTTATTTATTCTGAGCATGCGTGGCACTTTGTGCGTCGGATTTGTGTACACACGATTGGAAATTCCGACAACGGATTTTGTTGTCGGAAAATTTTATAGCAAGCTCTCAAACTTTGTGTGTCGGAAAATCCGATGGAAAATGTGCGATGGAGCCTACACACAAGGTCCTATCACACATTTTCCGTTGGAAAATCCAACCGTGTGTACGGGGCATTACTGTGTTGCATACAGTTTTGTTGATTTATATTTTGTTTCATTACATTTGTTTTAAGTTTTCACTTTATGATTCACTTCATATTCTACAGTAGCGCTACGCTGTCACTTTATTATTCATCTAGAACCTTGTATGTTTGAGTGTTGGCAGCTTTTTAAAATTTATTTCACTTATTTACTATTGAATTTTTAGCACAGTCATTTCCCACACACTTACTGGGCTATAATTCACTTGACAGATATAAAAAGGTATGAGGCCAATTTCCGCTGGTGTGTGAAAAGACCCGGTATAGAGCAATGTAAAAGAGCCAGTCAGGCATATACATATATACACATACATATACTGTATGTAAGACATCCCCACTCTGACCACAATTCCAAAAAAAATTTGTCACTGCCACAAGGGTAAGCTTGGGCAAGCCTTGCCGGGACACAGTACCACCGCAGGAGCACTTTATATGCAGCCTCGATAGTGTTAGTATTGAATGAGCGTTTCGCTATCGTCGTTCAAGCCTTACTCCAGTCCTCCCTCTCAATACCCGAACCAAGATCCCGCTCCCATTGTGTCATATAGGAAAGGGTTGACAAATATGACCTACCATTAAGGGTGGCGTAAAGCATCAAAATAAGACCGGGGGCCCCCGGGGAGTGTAAACAAATATGCTCAAAATACATCTTATGAAAAGTAGGCAGTACGACGGAGAAATAAAATCCAGTTGCGCAAATGCAAATAATGGAAATGTTCCTGCCTAGGGATCTCGTGTGTCTCCCAGAGGGCCTCCTATGATTGAAACGAGCGCATAGTTAAAAAATGATGCACACCAGTAAAGCCATTGGAAGTCCACCAAGAGAAATATGTAACATAGATAAATGAGAAATCTGGGCTCCCAAATAATATTTAGCCAGGTTAGGGGGTCCCAGGACACCTTGCAACCTATGGGTATAGAGCGTTGATCTTGGTACTCTGGGGCGTTTATGAGCCCATATGAACTGAAGGACTTCTGTTCTGTAAAAGACGGAGATAAAAAGATGGAACGTGTATAGGGAGGGTCCAAACGAAATAAAGAACTTTTGGCAAGATAGTCTACTTGACTGCATGGATCCGGCCTATACAACAGAGAGAGAGGAATTGGCAAGAATGGAGAAGAGCGGTCAAGGAGCGTAGCAAGGGATAGTAGTTCGCCAAAAACAAGGTGGAATAGGAGGAAGTAAGTTTAATCCCCAAGTAATCTATTGAGTGGGGTGCCCAGCGATAGGGAAATTGTGTCAGTAAATGCGTGACCAGGTCAGCAGGGAGGGTGATACTCAGCACCGTTGTTTTGGAGAGATTTAGATGGAGTCCAGAGATAGCTGAGAAATGATCCAACATCGCATGCAAATTGGGAAGAGTATTAATAGGATTAGTAAAGACCAGGAGGGCATCGTCCGCATAAAAATTTGCTTTGTAATGGTTGCCCGCATAAGGAACACCGGTCATATTGGGATTATCCCAGAGGGCCATGGCTAATGCAAAAATGCAGAGTGCTGGTGACAGTGGACAGCCCTGCCGCGTAGCCTGGAAAATCATAAAAGGCGAGGAGAGGAACCCGGCATATTTAACAGAAGCCGATGGGAACGAATATAGGGCTTTAATCCAGGCCAGAAAGTCACTGCCAAATCCCCACCGCGTAAGTGTAAATTCTAAATAATCCCAGGAAAGCGAATCGAACACCATGTATGTGTCAAGAGACAATAAAAAGCCTGGTATTTTACGTTGATGTAAAATATGGATTAGATGAATAACCTTGCGGATATTGTCTCCTGCCTGCCTGCCTGCCTGGGACGAAAGCTCACCTGGTCTCTGTGTATGAGAGTTTGGAGGTATTTGTTGACGTGGGTGCTGAGGACCTTCCCCAGAATCTTCAGATCCACGTTCAACAAAAAGATGGGTCTGAACATCTGCGGCCCAGAGGCCTCGTCGGTTGTTTTAGAAATCATAGAGATAAAAGCTTTCGGGGAAGGGCTGAGAACCTTGTTTCATTGAGTTAAAATATGCAGTGAGGTGTGGGGTCAGGAGGGTAGCAAACGTCTTATAATAGAGTGCCGAAAACCCATCCAGACCAGGGGCCTTGGAGGGCTTTAGCGACTTAATGGCCCGGGCAGTGGTGGTGTGTCCATAAGGGCGCACGGGCGCCGCCCCCTCTCTCCAGCCACCCCCTCTTTCACCAATAGATAGATTCATGCTTCCCGCTTGCAGTTCACCCAGCTGTGTTAGAAAAGCAAATGAATATTTGCTTTCTTAACACTGAACCGCCTCTCCGCCAATCAGGTGCTCGGGTCTGTTACCTGTCACCTGATTGGCTGAAACTGCAGGCGCTGTGATTGGACGCCTATCAGTGCAGGTATTTGATGGGCACAGTGGCAGCATTTGATGGCACAGTGGCTGGGTTTGATGGGCACAGTGGCTGTGTTTGATGGGCACAGTGGCTGCGTTTGATGGGCACAGTGAGGCTGCAATTGATGGGGGGTTTTTTCAGAATTTTTTAGTTTGTTTGCGCCCCCCCCAAAAATGTTGAGCACCAGCCGCCACTGGGTCCAGGCAATCTCATGCTCAGAAAAATCCACATTAAAGAGATCACAGGCCGCTGTAGATAAAGAGGGGAGACCTAGATGCTGAAAGAAGCTCTTGGCACATTCTAGATCAAACGGGTTTGGCTTCCCATATAATGAAAACAAAAATTTGCAAACTCTCCCATGACCTTCGTTGGGTCAGAGGTAAGACCACCATTCCTGGCACATACCTTAAAGGGCCTGTGTATGTGACCCACAGAGTTGAGCTTCCTGGCCAACATAGGTCCAGGTTTATTGGCACTTGTGTAAAATTTATGCCTGGACCAGCACAAGGCCTTTTCAGCCTGCTCAGTGACAAGGAGGTCAAGATCAGTGGCCAAGGTGTCACGGGCCTTACGGTTGGCTACTCATTCCTTCCAGGCCTCGTCCGCCAGAGCCAGGAGAGAAGTCAACTCCCGTACCCTCTTTTCCCTGTCTCGTTTTCTAGAGGTAGTGATGTGGATCAGGTGACCCCTAATAGTGACCTTGTGAGCCTCCCATAGAGATACAGCTGAAGACACTGAACCCAGATTGTCAGAAAAGTAAGATTGAATATGAGAGTGTATCTGAAGACAGGGAGCCTGAGTGGTGAGCAGGGATTCATTCAGCCTCCACTGATAGGTAGGGCGAGAGAGATTTACAAGGTTCATCAGCAAGACCAAGAGGTCGTGGTCCGACCAGGTAGAAGTAGGGATAGAGATCCTATCCACTAATGACAGATGTCAGAAATGAGTGAATATGTGGTCGATTCTACAGGAGCTCTGATTTGGATTCGAATAAAAGGCATATTCCCGGGAACCAGGGTGGAGTTCCCGCCAGACATTCGCTAGGCCATAGTTCCGCAGGAGAGAGCATACGTTCTTTTCTGATGAGGTATCATAGGATGGAGCCGCCCCCCCCCCCCACTCAAGGAGCATCTGTCAAGGGAAGAGTTAAGCTCTAGGTTTGAATCTCCCATAAGGAGTAGAACACCCTTCCGGTGTCGCAAGATGACTTGCAGTAAGTGAGAATAAGAATCTATGTTGAAACCTATTTGGAGCAATTGTGTTCTTCAAACTATTTTTGCAGTGTGGCAGGGTGCATTATCCTGCTGAAAGAGGCCAATGCCATCAAGGAATACAATTTCCATGAAGGGGTGTAGTTTCTCAGCAACAAGGTTTAGGGAGAACATTGCCCTTACCTGCAAAATACCTTAGCTGGCTTGCCTTCTTCTCATACTGAATCTTGGTACCGTCTTTTCCCCCAGTAGGCAACGCACATGCATCTGGCCATCCATGTGATATAAAAGAAAACATGATTCATCAGACCAGGCCATCTTCTTCCATTTCTCTGTGGTCCAGTTTATATGCTCACTTGCCCATTGTAGAGGCTTTGGGCTGTGGACCCAGGTCAGCATGGGCACCCTGACAGGTCTGCCGTTATGCAGCCCCATACACAGCAAACTGAGGTGCCCATTTTTTCTGCTTTCAACACATCGATTTTAGGGACAACATGTTTACTTGCTGCCTAATAAATCCAACTGACTTTCAGATGCCATTGTAACAAGATAAGCAGTTATTCACGTGTCAATGGTCATAAAGTTAGGGCTGATTGGTGTATAAAGACAAGGATTAGTCCAGGATATTAAATATCAAAATGCTTTTTAACAACTAGTCTAGCTGTACTGTATGCATAGTTGGCAACATTGTAAAAAAAAATGTGGGACACTTTTATGGCTGTAGGTGGAGCCGTACAATAATTAGGGGGCGGGCATTCGTTTGTAGACGTGGCTTAGGAAAAAATACAAGTGCGGCACAAAGCGCGCTGCGGCAAAAAATGGGCGTGGTTTGCGCAACATAGTGGGCGTGGCTTAAATGGGCGTGGCTCAAGAGGGTGTGGTTAGAGTCTGAGATGAATGAGGGATGGAGAGGGAGAGAGGGGGAGGGGGGTTAGAGGGGGAGAGGGATTAGAGGGGGAGAGGGGGAGAGGGATTAGAGGGGGAGAGGGATTAGAGGGGAGGAGGGATTAGAGGGGGAGAAGGAAATGACGGACAGCAGCCCCAGATCCTACACAATAAAAATATGTGTATTCTAGAAAGTTTAACAATCAGCAGATAAAGATACTCCAAACACCTGGTGTTAGCACTTCAATCATCCCGGCACCATGGTTGTTATGGTGTCAGGATGATTGAAGTGCATTATTTCTATTATTACATTGTAATATAAAATGAAATCATTCAACTCACCATAGTGCAGAATCAGTGGGATCCCTGAGCTTGTCACTAGCCACTTCGCCTGCCACCAGCCGTCTGTCCTTGCGTCAGATGTCCCAGCAAAGTCCATCCTTGCATCAGGTGCCCCCAGCAGAGCACCCCTTACATCAGATGTCCCCAGCGGAGCCCCCCTCACACCAGGAGTCCCCAGCGGAGCCCCCCTCACACCAGGAGTCCCCAGCGGAGCCCCCTTACATCAGGTGTCCCCGGTGGAGCTCCCCCTCACATCAGGTGTCCCCGGCGGAGCTCCCCCTCACATCAGGTGTCCCCGACGGAGCCCCCCCTCACAACAGGTGTCCCCGGCGGAGCTCCCCCTCACATCAGGTGTCCCCAGCGGAGCTCCCCCTCACATCAGGTGTCCCCAGCGGAGCTCCCCCTCACATCAGGTGTCCCCTGCGGAGCTCCCACTCACATCAGGTGTCCCCGGCGGAGCTCCCCCTCACATCAGGTGTCCCCGGCGGAGCTCCCCCTCACATCAGGTGTCCCCGGCGGAGCCCCCCCTCACATCAGGTGTCCCCAGCAGAGCCCCCCTCACATCAGGTGTCCCCAGCGGAGCTCCCCCTCACATCAGGTGTCCCCAGCGGAGCTCCCCCTCACATCAGGTGTCTCCAGCGGAGCTCCCCCTCACATCAGGTGTCCCCGACGGAGCTCCCCCTCACATCAGGTGTCCCCGGCGGAGCTCCCCCTCACATCAGGTGTCCCCGGCAGAGCCCCCCCTCACATCAGGTGTCCCCGGTAGAGCCCCCCCTCACATCAGGTGTCCCCGGTAGAGCCCCCCCTCACATCAGGTGTCCCTGGCAGAGCCCCCCCTCACATTAGGTGTCCCCAGTGGAGCCCCCTCACATCAGGTGTCCCCAGTGGAGCCCCCCTTGCATCAGGTGTTTGTCCCCAAAGGAGCCCCCCCTCACATCAGGTGTCCCCGGTAGAGCCCCCCCTCACATCAGGTGTCCCCAGTAGAGCCCCCCCTCACATCAGGTGTCCCCGGCAGAGCCCCCCCTCACATTAGGTGTCCCAAGTGGAGCCCCCCTCACATCAGGTGTCCCCAGTGGAGCCCCCCTTGCATCAGGTGTTTGTCCCCAAAGGAGCCCCCCCTCACATCAGGAGTCCCACAGCGGTGCACCCCCCACCTCAGAGGTGTCCTAGTAGTCACGTGTCCGCAGCATGGCTAGTATCAGGCAGGAAGACGGCTGGGGGGGCTAGACGGAGCTCCTGCGTCGCCGCCCACCCTCCGCCCCGCTCTGCCTCACCCCGCCTACCCCCCCGCCCCGCTGCCAGTCTGATATGGAAAGGGACGGGGGGGAAGGCGGGGTGAGGCGGAGTGGGGCGGCGACGCAGGAGCTCCGTCTAGCCCCCCCCCAGCCGTCTTCCTGAACTTCATCAAAATGTCACAATCTCCACACATGCGAATTGGATGCGGAGAAACCTGTAATCCAATAGTGTGAACCCAGCCTTAAGTTGCTTAAAGGACAACATTAGAAATGCAAAATTCCCTTAAATAACATGTATGTGTTAACCTGCCTGTGAAGTGGCATATCTGTATGATGTGTACAACCTGCTATATACAAATAAAAATTTAAAAAATGCTGTTTAAATTAAAGGTAAATGACAGCTTTGGCCACTTATTCTGTTTGTAAACAAATAGGCTGGGGATTCCCTTCATCCATACGAGACTTCTATCCTAGATAAGAGTATGGTATGGATATTAAGAGGGAACACCATGTACAAAAGCAAGAAAATAAATACGTGGTGCCCCCAAATCTGTACAAGACCCTAATTTGAGATTGTAGCTTGGCTGCCCAAGAAAGCTGGCAGACAGCCGTGAACCCCCCAAATAATATGAAGCCACATGCCCATAACGTGGCAGGGGTACCTTGCTAAGGGGACCCCGTGGCAAAGCACTTTGCCCCTATGTTGATGGGAACAAAGGCCAGGGTTGTGGGGGTCTACAGGCAGGAGCTTATTGGAATCTGGAAGCACCCTTTACTATAAGGGGACCCCCAGATGCTGCCCTCCCTCATGTGAATGAGTAAGAAGTATATAGAACCCCTACTCATTCACACAAAAAAGTAAAAAGTACTATAATATCTGGATAGAGATACAACTCCACTGTTTGGTACCATAAAGGTCTCACTTGGTCGACCACTTTGATGTAGTTTCTCACACCTACTTATGGACTGTCCATGGGTTCATAGGGAAACTTATCATTTTCCATCTATTATTATTGTCACCAATTTTCTTAATTGTATACTGCATATGTTAACAGTTCTATTTTGTAATAATTTGTGCTACCCTACAATGTCTTATCTTGTTGTTCAAAATCTTAATAAAAAAGGTTGACAAAAAAAGTGAAAAGTAAATACACATAACTAGAGTTCTTTAATATGTACTTTATTTTAAAAAAAAAAATAATTAATGTAAATCTATCATCTATCACATCCTCCAGTAATCAAGATGAACAATGCCCCTTGACAAGAAAAAACTCCCATCAACATGATCTGCTTCTGTCGCTCACTCACTGCCAAATGACATGCCCTGGACCCCGCTGCTACAAAAAAACAAGTAGGCGGAGTCTTTCGGGTGATGTCATTGATCAAATATCAACATGAGTAACAAACAAATGGCCCCTGCCCCCACCTATAACTGGCCTTCACAGCAAGGAGCACATGGGAGGGCAAACGCATGAAAGACAAAAACAGAACATTCCATAGCTCAACTCACCAACCAGTCTGCCAACCGACCAAGTGAACCTGTCCAACAGTCTATGCTAAAAACAGGGGTTTAGTTAGCACACATTTGCAAACTCATGCGTAAGCTGCAAGGCCTCTTCACAGCACCCTGTGTATTGATTGCAGTCCTAACGCTACTGAATTTATAAGCGTATCCACATTGGAAGCACATGCATTAAATGGATAGATTAGGGGCAGGTGGGCCTGGAGGCAGCTCAATTCCCCCTTAAAAGAACAGGAGCACATTGGACACCCATCAATAGCAAGGAGCACATGGAAGGGCAAACGCATGAAAGACAAAAACAGAACATTCCATAGTTCAGCTTACCAACCAGTCTGCCAACCGACCAAATTAACCAGTCTGTGTTAAAAAACCTTTCATGTGCTCCTTGCTGTGAAGGCCAGTTGTAGGTGGGTCAGGGGCCATTTGTTTATTACTGGTGTAAATATGGTCTGGGGACACACTGGGCCCTTTGCTGCCACTGTGCTATTGCTGGGTGCCCAGTGTGCTCCTGTTCCTTTAAGAGGGATTGGGCTGCCTCCAGGCCCACCTGCCCCTCATCTATCCATTTAATGCATGTGCTTCCATTATGGAGACGCTTATAAATTCAGTAGTGTTAGGACTGCAAGCATACACAGGGTGCCGTGAAGAGGCCTTGCAGCTTACACATGGTTTGCAAATGCGTGCTAACTGAACCCCTGTTTTTAACCCAGACTGCTGGACAGGTTAATTTGGTCGGTTGGCAGACTGGTTGGTGAGTTAAGCTATGGAATGTTTTGTTTTTGTCTTTCAAATATGAACATGACCATATTTAATCATTGACATTGCCTGAATATGACCATTTGGTCAGTGATATCAGCACTAACCATGTTGCTTTGAAGATTTCTGACCAGCAAATGAATGGGGCTGGATAACATCACTGGTTAAGAACATGGCAGGTGCTAATACCTACTGCCTCCCTAACAACCATTGACAGGATACTGTCATATATAGCAGAAGAAAAAAATGCCACTACAGTATCTCACAAAAGTGAGTACACCCTCACATTTTTGTAAATATTTTATTATATCTTTTCATGTGACAACACTGAAGAAATTACACTTTGCTACCATGTAAAGTAGTGAGTGTACAGCTTGTGTATAACAGTGTATATTTGCTGTCCCCTCAAAATAACTTAACACACAGCCATTAATGGCTAAACCACTGCCAACAAAAGTGAGTACACCCCTAAGTGAAAAATGTCCAAATTGGGCCCAAAGTGTCAATATTTTGTGTGGCCACCATTATTTTCCAGCACTGCCTGAACCCTCTTGAGCATGGAGTTTGTCAGAGCTTCACAGGTTGCCACTGGAGTCCTCTTCCACTTCTCCATGATGACATCATGGAGCTGGTGGATGTTAGAGACCTTGCACTCCTCCACCTTCTGTTTGAGGATGCCCCACAGATGCTCAATAGGGTTTAGGTCTGGAGACATGCTTGGCCAGTCCATCACATTTACCCTCAGCTTCTTTAGCAAGGCAGTGGTCGTCTTGGAGGTGTGTTTGTGGTAGTTATCATGTTGGAATACTGCCCTGCGGTCCAGTCTCCGAAGGGAGAGGATCATGCTCTGCTTCAGTATGTCTTAGTACATGTTGGCATTCATGGTTCCCTCAATGAACTGTAGCTCCCCAGTGCCGGCAGCACTCATTCAGCCCCAGACCATGACACTTCCACCACCATGCTTGACTGTAGGCAAGACACACTTGTCTTTGTACTCCGCACCTGGTTGCCGCCACACATGCTTGACACCATCTGAACCAAATAAGTTTATATTGGTCCCATTAGACCACAGGACATGGTTCCAATAATCCATGTCCTTAGTTTACTTGTGTTCAGCAAACTGCTTGTGGGCTTTCTTGTGCATCATCTTCCTTCTGGGACGACAGCCATGCAGACCAATTTGATGTAGTGTGCATCATATGGTCTGAGCACTGACAGGCTGACCCCCCACCCCTTCAACCTCTTCAGCAATGCTGGCAGCACTCATACATCTATTTCCCAAAGACAACTTCTGGATATGACGCTGAGCACATGCACTCAACTTTTTGGTCAACCATAGCGAGGCCTGTTCTGAGTGAAACCTGTCCTGGTAAACCGCTGTATGGTCTTGGCTACCGTGCTGCAGCTCAGTTTCAGGGTCTGGGCAATCTTCTTATGGCCTAAGCCATCTTTATGTAGAGCAACAATTCTTTTTTTCAGATCCTCAGAGAGTTCTTTGCCATGAGGTGCCATGTTGAACTTCCAGGGACCAGTATGAGAGAGTGAAAGTGATAACATCAAATTTAACACACCTGGTCCCCATTCACACCTGAGGCCTTGTAACACTAATGAGTCACATGATACCGCGGTGGGAAAATGGCTAATTGGACCCAATTTGGACATTTTCACTCAGGGGTGTACTCACTTTTGTTGCCAGTGGGTTTAGACATTAATGGCTGTGTGTTGAGTTATCTTGAGGGGACAGACAATTTACACTGTTATAAAAGCTGTACACTCACTACTTTACATTGTAGCAAAGTGTCATTTCTTCGGTGTTGTCACATGAAAAGATATAATAAAATATTTACAAAAATGTGAAGGGTGTACTCACTTTTGTGAGATACTGTATATATGATGTGACATGAAGTTAACCTGCAGTGCAAAGAAGAGTTAAAGTGTGCAAACCTGGTCCACTTAGGAGCAGGTGGTGGTTAGAGGACAGGAATCCTCTCATGTATCACGCACTGGGTGATCCGGGCTCCCATGTAACATGGGCCAAGGATGTTCCTTTGGATTCCACAAGCCCTAACATGGATCAGGATAAATCACAGGGTCCTGTGTGAGGAGTACTCTGTGGTCAGCAGAATGACTCAGAATGGCATTGGGCCTGTATTTGTGCACATGAAGAGGGTGTGAGTGTGGGCACCAGAACTAATGGGTGGCCCTTCAGCTTTGTCTGCAAGTGGGGGCTCAGCTACACAATGCTGGACATGTGTATGAAAAATGGGCAGCCTGCTTTCAATGTGACTGTGGTGGAATCTCAAGACTGGATGAACAGCAAATGATATACCAGGGAAAATAGTTCACATGTTTGTATTTCAACTTTGTATTTAACTGCCCCTCTGAAGTTCAGTTTTAATCTTGCATGCTTTTCAAAGCTAATTACAAATAATTTAATCTTCCATGTCTCAAACTCTTATCAGTTTTTCATTTCATCCCACTACACTGCCTGGTGAGTTTAAGCAAAGGGCTGGGAATCTTGTTGTTTAACCACATCCAGTTACAGTAAAATGCACTGTGAAAATATACTACTGACCTTGCCTTCTTACTAGGAAAGAAAGCTGGGATTTTAGAAGGAAAGAATATGATTACAGGTGGAGAGCATCAAACTGAATGTCTGCAATGTGTTCTCTAGGCAACCTGGTGCCCTGGCACCACAAAAGGAATGTAAGTACAAAATGAAATAAGAGGGACTTGAGGCCTCCAAAGAGGCCAAGGGACTTTGAGGGTGCTCAATAGACAAAATAAATGGTAGCAAGAATAAAAAAATATATATACTTTATTAATAAATCTTATTAAAAAATCTTTTTTTAAAAAAAAAAAAGGACAGACATGAAACAAATAAAACTAATATGTTTCCAAGACAAGTCTATACAGATGTGATACAGAGCTTAATGTATAGACTTGTCTTGGAAACATATTAGTTTTGTTTGTTTCATGTCTGTCCTTTTTTTTTTTTAAAAAAAAGATTTTTAATAAGATTTATTAATAAAGTATATATATATTTTTTTATTCTTGCTACCCTTTATTTTGTCTACTGAGCACCCTCAAAGTCCCTTGGCCTCTTTGGAGGCCTCAAGTCCCTCTTTTTTCATTTTGTATTTAATATTGGGATGTGGTGTTCTTGTTTGATTCCTCCCCTCTATCCTAATGATAGAAAAGGAATGTAAGCACACCAAGTTTAAAAAAAAAAAAGTCAGAAAGGAAAGAAGAATAAATCAAGAGTATAATAATTAAAAGAAAATTGTTAAGTGTAACTAAAAATTATAGGTGATAAAAGACCAAAACTCAAGCAGTAATTCAACATTTAATCAGCTTTATATTACAGAACACATTGTCACTGATACACAACAAGTGTGTATGTGGCCAGTGTATGCTTGTAAAGATATTTGGCATAGCGTACTAAATATTTTAACTAAACACACGTCATACATTGCGTAGGCTATCTTTAATTGCGTTATACAAACAAAGTCCTGTTGTCCCAGTTCTCTACTTTACGGCAGGTTAGTACCACTGTAATAAAAGAATTAACTAGAATTCTTTGACCATGGTGATTTTTCTTACTGTTAAAAATAATAGATTTCAATGCAGAAAAGCACTATTTTACAATGAAAGTCTTCATATTTAAAAGCACTTTGCCAGAATGGTACTTTATTGAAAACATAAGCATAGTACAATAACATCAAATGACAGGGTGGTACGGATAGTCACAGCAGTATACAGTCACAGTAGTGCATGGCAAAGCCAAGAATGAGCAAACAATATAAAATAAGGGTAGACCCCAAAAAATTAAATATGAGGAGCATAAACGAACAAAACCCAAACATCAGATGAAGGAGGAAAAACACCATTACTGGGCCGTCCATGGCTGCCAAATCCTATCATACTTCTTAGGACAATTTCTGTTAATATATGTCAGTTTATACATAGGCAGTACAGCATTAATTGAACTCTCCCACAAAGCCACCAAGGGGGACTGGGGGTGCATTCCACTTACATAGTATTTATGTAACAATTTAGTGCAGTGAGGCCTTTGTGCATCGCCCTGGATACCCAGTAATGCTAACTCTGGAGACACTGGGAAAGACAGCTGAAGACGAACGTTAATAAGTTCAAAGACATCTGTCCAGAACTGCGCCACCCTAGGGGAACTCCAGAACACATGAAAGTATGTATCAACAGCTGCTTGACAACACAAGCAATCAGGAGACCTCTGAGACCACAGATTCTGGTGATAGGGGACTCAATTCTTAGAAGGACAAAGAGGGCAATCTGTGACAAAGACCTGAAGCGCCGAACTATATATTGTCTACCGGGTGCTCGGGTTCGGCACATCACGAATCTGGTGGAGAGATTACTGGGAGGGGCTGGGGAAGACCCGGCTGTCATGGTGCACCTTGGCACCAATGACAAAGTCAGAGATAGATGGAGTGTCCTAAAAAACGATTTTTGGGACTTAGAAGTTAAATTGAGGAAAAGGACCTCCAAGGTAGTTTTCTCAGAAATACTACCGATACTTCGAGCCACACCAGAAAGGCAGAGGGAGTTTAGGGAAGTAAATAAGTGGCTGAGGAGCTGGTGTAGAAAGGAGAGGTTTGGGTACCTGGAGAACTGGGCCGACTTCTCAATCGGTTACCATCTCTATAGAAGGGACGGACTGCACCTAAATGAGGAGGCTGGGAGTGAAGATGGCTGAAAAGTTAGATGGGCTTTTAAACTAGGCGACGGGGGGAAGGGTCCAGAGGTAGAGATAGTAAGGGCGGAACAAACTCCAGAGGGTAGTATTGGGGGCATTAGTGGTAGGTTGACTAAAGCACTTCAACCCGAGGTAAGCACAGTAACAAGTCCTATTTGCAACCTCAGAACACCCAATAAGGAGATAGTATGCGACCGGTCTAAACTACGTGGCATGTTCACCAATGCCAGGAGTCTGGCGGACAGGATGGGAGAACTAGAGCTACTGTTGTATGAGGAGGATTTAGATTTTGTAGGAATTTCAGAGACTTGGTTCAACAGCTCCCATGATTGGCTAGAAACCCCTCAAGGATATTCCCTATATCGCAGGGATAAAAAAGGGGAAGGGTTATGACTGTATATCAAAAATGATGTACAAGTGAATGCGAGAGACGACATCACTAACGGAGCAAGGGAGGAGGCGGAATCCTTATGGGTAGAGCAACAAAGGGAGGAAACTAAGGGGAAAGTAATACTGGGAGTATGCTATAGACCCCCTAACCAGAGGGAGGAGGCGGAAGCGGACCTCCTATCACAATTTGGATTAGCGGCAAGGATGGGAAGTGTCAATATAATGGGGATTTTAATTATCCAGACATAGACTGGGTGGAAGAAAGCTTGCATTCATCTAAGGCTCGCCAGGTCCTAAATGTCTTGCAGGTCAATTTCATGGGTCAGATGGTAAATGCACCAACTAGAAACAAAGCGTTACTAAACCTACTGATTACCAACCAGACAGAGCTGATCATGGATGTGGAAATATGGGGCAATTTAGGAAACAGCGATCACAGGTCAATTAGTTTCAGTATAAATCACACAAATAGGAAACATAAGGGGAATACAAAGACACTAAATTTCAAAACAGCTAATTTCCCTAAACTACGATCCTTGCTAGAAGATACTGAATGGGATAAAATCTTAGGAACAAAGAACACGAAGGAAAAATGGGTATGCTTTAAGAGCATATTAAATAAGGGTATTAGCCAGTGCATCCTAATGGAAAATACATTTAAAAGAGCTAATAAAAGTCCTGGGTGGCTTAACTCCAAGGTAAGAATACATATAAAAGCAAAGGAAAAGGCCTTCAAAAAATACAAAGCTGAGGGATCATCATCAGCATTCCAACTTTACAAAGAATGCAACAAGAAATGTAAGGGTGCAATCAGGGTAGATAAGATAGAACATGAAAGGCACATAGCGGAGGAGAGTAAAAAAAATCCCAAGAAATTGTTTAAGTACGTAAATAGTAAGAAAGGGAGGTCAGATCATATTGGTCCCATAAAGAATGATGAAAGGAATCTGGTTACTAAGGATGGAGAGATTGTGAAGGTATTACATTTATTCTTCTTTTCTCCTTCTTCTCTCCTCTTCACGAGGGAATTGGGGGGCTTCAGTAACCAAAACGTCACAGGAAGTACCCTCATGGCTAACAGAGGATAGAATTAGAACTAGACTTGAAAAACTTAACATTAATAAGTCACCGGGATCAGATGGCTTGCACCCGAGGGTCCTTAAGGAACTCAGTCAAGTAATTGCCAGACCATTGTTCCTAATTTTTACAAACAGTCTACTGACTGGAATGGTACCAGCTGATTAGAGAAAAGCTATGTAACACCAATATTTAAAGCGGAGTTCCACCCGTTTTTTAGTTTATTAAAAGTCAGCAGCTACAAAAAGTGCAGCTGCTGACTTTTAATAAACAGACACTCCCCTGTCCCATGGTCCAACGATGCGGCCGCCCAGAACCTTACTCCTCTCCCCCTCCTCTCCGCGGCACCGTCATAGCAACTGTGGGCACCCGGCCGTGACCGCTTACGACTTCACGGCTGGGTGCGCACTGCGCATGCAGTAAAATAATGCATTTGGGTGGCAAAAATATGAATGCAATCTATACACTGGGGGGAGAACCTCTGGGGGAATCTAGGATGGAAAAGGACCTGGGGGCCCTATTAGATGACAGGCTCAGCAGTGGCATGCAATGCCAAGCTGCTGCAAGCAAAGCAAACAGAATATTGGCATACATTAAAGGGGATTAACTCCAGAGATAAAACGAAAATTCTCCCACTCTACAAGACCCTGGTCCGCCCGCACCTGGAGGATGCAATCCAGTTCTGGGCACCAGTCCTCAGGAAGGATGTGCTTGAACTGTTGAGAGTCCAGAGAAGGGCAACAAAACTAATAAAGGGACTGGAGGACATTAGTTATGAGGAAAGGTTACAAGCACTGAACTTATTCTCTCTGGAGAAGAGACGCTTGAGAGGGGATATGATTTCAATGTACAAATACCGTACTGGTGACCCCACAATAGGGATAAAACTTTTCAGCAAAAGGGAATTTAATAAGACACGTGGCCATTCACTAAAATTAGAAAGCAGTTTAATCTTAAACTGCGTACAGATTTCTTTACTGTAAGAGCGGTAAGGATGTGGAATTCTCTTCCACAGACAGTGGTTTCAGCAGGGAGCATCGATAATTTCAAAAAACTATTAGATAAGCACCTGAACGACCACATTATACAGGGATATATAATGTAATACTGATATAAAATCACACACATAGGTTGGACTTGATGGACTTGTGTCTTTTTTCAACCTCGCCTACTATGTAACTATGAGGGTAGATTCTGTGCAATCTCTGGGCAGTGTAGTACACCCTATGCAAATATTTGTTTTGAATGAACTTGTCGCTAAAGGAGATAACTAATTTGGGGCTGTCCTCGAAACAGTCCTCCCGGTCTTCCCAGTCCAGGGTGGGGATGTCAGCCCTCCACTCCTCCCACAGCCTCTCCATCTTGGGAGACTCAATACTAAGTAAAGTCAAGTAAAGAGAGGAAAGTGGCTTTGGTAAAGACTCTTGAGCAAGGAGGTCCTCAATGGGATCCATCGCCAATGTGTGTGTGTGTGTGTGTGTGGGGGGGGGGGGGGGGGGGTATGTGAGAACTGAGCCCAGATAACATGACATAGGTTAAGGTAGCCAAAATACATCCATTTCGGTAACCCAAATTTGGTAGAGAGATCCCAAAAGGATAATATAAGGCACCAGCAGTCATGATATCCCGGAGTGTCTTAATTGCATAATGGTGTCATTTTTAATGTATGAACTTCATGATATACACACATTTTGTATTCCTTTTGACACTTTTTTGTTTATGAAATGCAATATAGCTGAGATATTGTATTGTGTTGTACAGTTTTACTAAAAAGGTAAACAGTAAATACCTCCAGAAGGCAAATGGTTATACTGACTACAGTCCTATTTGGCTAAACGCCTCCTGTACTGAACTGGCCAAACTGCACTTTGGGGCTATGTGGAAAGCATATGGGGTTACACACCTTAAGCAAATATTTCAGAATGGGGTGCTCCGGACCTTCACGGCTTTAGAGACAGAGTACAACTTGCCATCTTCAATGCAGTTTTATTACATACAACTCCAACATGCAGTTACAACACAAAGTAGGTCCTCGGAATGGTATCTATCACCGACCCCAGTGTTTAGTCTCATTAGGAATGTTGACTCATCTAGGGTTTTTATTTCACGATGTTATGCCATACTGTTACAATCCTATTTGAAGCAGCTTCCCCTGAGAGTGCGGGAAAAATGGGAGAGGGATGTGGGCCAGTTGGATAGGGAGCAATGGGAGGAGGTAATTCAGGTGGTGGGCACTTTCTCACTGAATGT
Source organism: Aquarana catesbeiana (assembly GCF_042186555.1). Classification (NCBI taxonomy): domain Eukaryota; kingdom Metazoa; phylum Chordata; class Amphibia; order Anura; family Ranidae; genus Aquarana; species Aquarana catesbeiana. The sequence goes on from NC_133326.1 coordinate 132,363,212, forward strand.
ATCACAAAGACTTACTCAGCTGTATATATTGTTGCGGATATACTATACGCCTCACAGTTGATGAACTTGCAATCTGAGTCCACATGCACATGTTGTAGACGTGATCATGAAGACCTCATTCATCTCTTATGGCGGTGCCCCAAATTGCACACTTATTGGGCTGGATTGGTGAATACTGTTAATTCAGTATTTAAAGTTTCCTTACCTCTGGACCCAACAGCTTGTCTAGAGTTCTATTCTAGGCCCGGAAATTGATTATGATTTACTGGAAGTCGGAGGATCCCTCAACGATATGGGAATGGATTCACAATACTGGGGAGGTATTACGCATGGAGAAGCTTATATATCAACATAGGGGAAGCACACTTATATACGAGAGATTATGGGCACCGTGGTTGGATGTTCTGGGGCTTGCCCCGGGGGATCTAATCATGGATAGATTACTTGGATTAAATCCTGCCTGAAAACCAGTCTACAAGGGTTAATGTAAAAGTTTTACTGGTACTTTCTGCCATTTATTATTGCTGTATAATTGTGTTATATGGATGCATTGCAATGTACCATATTGTAGCGTTGACACTGTATGTATATATATAATAAAAACTTTTTGTTGGATAAAAAAAATAAATAATAGTAAACAGTGCTAAAAATTCATTGTTATTAAAGTGCTGTCACAAATAATTTCCAAATTGTTCTAAAATCAAAATTATTTTAAATTCAAGATTATTCCTTCTGCTAAGTGCTTAAGCAAAACAATGTGCAATTAACAAATTCAGTTACAAAGTGCTCCAATCAAATAAATGTTTGTCCATTTTACTGTGTGCCCAAAACAAAGTGTGTTTAAAATGCTTATAAAGTGTCCAAATCTAATGTGGCTTCCTGAGGGTGTCTGGTGTTTGACACAATGTGTAGGGGCAGGACTTCTTGTCTGACATCACTTCTGCAGTCTGGAGCGCACTCTGGCTCCAGGAAGTAAGCAGAGCAGGGACCCTTCCCTGCACAATTTGGTTGGCTGGTTTTACTGAGTGCCAACACAGGCACAATATGTTGTTAGTGCATTTCTGTGTTTTCTTATGGACTATAAGATAAGATATATGATCTAAATAAAGAGGTATGCGATGATGATGATGATGTGCTGCAGCACTAACGTGGGTTTACTGTCCTGTGGCTGAGCAATTTCTGTGGTTGTTGGAGGAAGATTTTTCTGCCATAGAAGATAGATTATGTTTGATCTGTTTATTTTACAATAAGAGGTCAAATATCTCCAGTGAGTGAGCACTTTGGAGGGGGGTGGAGGAGCACGTGTGTAATGTGGAAAAATTGGCAAATTGGTTTTAACCACAAAAACTGCATTTGTTACACACAAGATGTCCTCAGGAAGCTATTTTTAGAGTCAGACTTTTTTGGACACTTTATATGTCCTTTTGATAGGCATTTATTCTGCTTTAGCTTTGCTGCGTTTTGGAGGTATTGCAGGTATGAGATATCAACACACACACACAGGACATGTGCCAAGCTTCATTAAAGCTTCAAAAAAAGCATCACCGAAGCATCATCAAAGCATTGCAGAAGCATCGCTGAAGCATCAAAAACACATAAAAAAAGCATGTTGAAGTGGTAGGCGTTTTCATTTGTGTTGAAGTTGAAGCGCTTCAGTGGTGCTTTCATGATGCTTTGGTGGTGCTTCAGTGATGCTTCAGTGGTGCTTTTTTGAAGCTTTAATGAAGCTTGGCAAATGCCCTGTGAGTGTGTGTTGAGATCTCATATCTAATTATCCCAGGAATCCCCCTGAGGAAGTCACATGACCCTGTGACATAATGGGGCATATGGTCAGACGAGACGCTGAGATTATTTTCGAAGCGACACAGAATTGTTGCAGTGTGGTGGATTTTTATAAATTCTATATGCTGTACATAGTTGGTGCACTGGAGCACCTGGCAAATGTGAGTTTGATATCATCTTTTTAATAAAAGTTAGTTATTTTAAAAAGGATATAAGCACTATTTGGAGGTCCTTTCTTTTTACATATACCGAGCAATGGTGGAGAAAAACTGACAGGATGCAAAGGAGGAAAGCACGTTTAATTAGTCCAAGGTGACTAAAAGGCTAATTTTGACCAAACTTAAAGTGATTGTAAGGGTAATTTTTTTAAATAACAAACATATACTTACCTCCACTGTGCAGCTCGTTTTGCACAGAGTGGCCCCGAACCTGCTCTTCTGGGGTCCCCCTCGGCGACTCTCAGATAACCTAAAGGGAGAAGCGATCTTCAGGGGGATTACCTTGCGGGCGTGTTCCCGAGTCCAGCATTCGACTTCCATAGAGGCCGAATGCAGGACTCGGCCTGCCCCCCAGCGCCCGCGTCATTGGATTTGATTGACAGCAGCAGGAGGCAATGGTTGTGATGCTATCAATCTATCCAATCAAGAGCCGGGAGCCCGTGGAGAGAGAGACAGCGCGTCCCCGCCGCCTGAATGAAGGGGTTCAGGTAAGTACGGGGGGGCCAGGGGGCCGGTGACTGCCAAGTGTTTTTCACCTTAATGCATAGGATGCATTAAGGTAAAAAAAACACAAGCCTTTACAACCCCTTTAATTGTGAGGTCACACATCATGAGGTGACATACCTAATGGGGGAGCCCTGAGGTGAATTAATATGAGGACTTTCGAAAATTCAGCAAGTCTTATCCTTATTTTGACTTTCACTTGATTGCACTGAAGTACTGGATCTACTTTAAGAAATAATATTGTTCACTCACTGATAATTATTATTGATCTTTGTGATTTACACATTAAGAGCGATGTGAAAATATTTATATTTTATGTTGTTTGATATCTCACAGCTATATTAGAGCAGCAATTCTTTTAGATATTATTTTGCATATTTGTATTGGGAGTGTGTTCCTTGCTGCCTGCTTTTGTATATTTTAGTTGCTTGCAAGATTTTATTTGAAGACACATGTTGATATCACATACCTGCAATTGCTCCAAAACAAAGCGTAGCTAGATCTGAATAAAATCCTCTCAAATGCTTCAGGTGCTTCAAGCGAGCTTTGTCATAGACTTCTATGGAGGCTTTGAAGCACCACTAAAGCGACATAGGGTATAATTTTTGAAGCAAAACAAAACAAACACAACGCGCGAACAGGACTGTAAGCTAACCATTTTATTTCGTGACAGGAGCTTTGATTGACATTCAGAGTGCTTTCAAAAAGCGTGTCCAGTGCCATGTTTTGAAGTGTAAGGGCTAGGTTACACTTGTTTCAAAACATGGCTTCGGACACGCTTTTTTAAAGCTCCCTGAATACCAGTCAATACACCTGTCACTAAATACAATGGTTAGCTTACAGTCCTCTTTACACCTTGCATTTGCTTTGCTTAGCTTCAAAAATTATACTCCATGTCGCTTAAGTGGTGCTTCAATGTGTCTTCAAAGCCTCCATAGAAGTCTATGACAAAATTCGCTTGAAGCACCTGAAGCTTTGGAGAGGCTTTAATTCAGCTTTAGCCTTGCTTTGTTTTGGAGGTATTGCAGGTATAAGATATCAACACACACAGGGCATCTGCCATGCTTCATTAAAGAGCAAGAAAAAAGATTACAAAATTAAAACATACGGAACTATGGTCAGAGTTTGCAGACTTCCCACCAGGTTCGCTGAATGTCTGCTGAACCAAACTTTGCCCGGTTTGCTCATCCCTATCCATGTGTACTAGCCTTAAACGTCAACTCCACTCAAAAAGGATATTTCTATTTTGGGTGAGCAGAAGTGGATTGAATCACCCATTTGATTAATATCCCTATTAGATACTCCAGTGGTAAAAACAAGATCCCCTTAATAATTTATCCCAAACCCTCCCAAACACTATAAGAAAAATGCCAAGCTTTCAAAATTGGATTCTCCAGCTATTGGTTAATTCTTGATTGTGGAAATCTATTGTGGGAGAATGACATCATTATTAAGATGCGTAACATTGGGAATTCTGGTGGGAATATTTCCACTGGGTTTCTAATGCCCCATACACACGATCGGAAATTCCGCCAGCAAAAGTCTGATGTGAGCTTTTGGTCGGAAATTTCGACCATGTGTATGCTCCATTGGACTTTTGCTGGAGGAATTTCTGCCAGCAAAAGATTGAGAGCAGGTTCTCTATTTTTCCAACTGAAAAAGTTCCTATCGGAATTTCCAATCATCTGTAGCAATTCCGACAAATTCCTACGCATGCTCGGAAACAATTCGACGCATGCTCAGAAGCATTGAACTTAATTTTCTCGACTCGTCATAGTGTTGTATACTTGACGGTCGAAAGTGCAGAGAACTTGTTGTGTGACCGTGTGTATGCAAGGCAAGCTTGAGCGGAATTCCGTCGGAAAAACCATCCAAGGTTTTTCCGACGAAAATTCCGATCGTGTGTACGGGGCATTAGAAATATAAGAAACCAGTATGCAATTCAAAGTGACCACAGCCATGTAAAACTGAAGTACCAGTTTAGCTAAAGCTTAAGAAGCTATGTTTAGGAGTAGGCACCCCATAGGCACCAGAGATCAGTTTTCGAAAGATAATATCTGTGTATCTGTAAATCACCATATCTCTCTCTCTGATAACATACTATATACGGTATATACAGGTTTTTAAGGCCTAAGATCAGTCGTATTACTGAACAATTACTTTAAGATGGCTGAAAAGACTGTGCATTTGATTCCATTGTAAGCAGTATAAAAATTGGAAGCGGAAGTACTACAGAAAATAAGTAATAAATTACAGATTTACTGGAGGTCTATTGTTACTGTTAATAATAAACAATTATTTCTTTATAATGAACCTGGAATATTTTACAAACTTTCCAGAGGCCATTAGTCAAAGGAAATAGGAAAACTAAATGTGTCATCATAAGTAATACTCTATTTTGAGGAACTTTAGACGATTTGCCTTGTTTCTCTAACCCGCTTTCTGAATAGTTTTTAATGCATATTGTTGACTGCAGTATACAGTAGTTTTAAAGCTGTACGGTCTAAAAGGTTTAAAAGAGCTAAAGCCACTTTCACACGGTATGTGTTTTGCAGATGCGCATTTCACGATTTTAATGTGCTTTTAATGTGTTTTTGGTGCATTTTCTGTGATCCAGTACACTTGTGAAACTTGGACATGTAACTCAAAAAACACACCGAAAACGCACCTCTTTTGAAAAGCACACCAAAGATGCAGTTTGTAGGTCTTTTCAAAATGCAGTGCAAATGTAGTGCAGCAATGTGAACATTTACAGGGGAAAAGTTTCACATGCTTTTGTAGTGCTGGAAATGTGTGTTTTAGCATGGCAAAAGTGCACCAGTGTGAAAGGGGCCTAAGTCTTACAACCCAAAAAGGTGTCCATCTCTATTAAATGATATGTTCATAAACTGTCTGGTGTTGGATGGATTTGGTAAAAATCTAATGTGGCTACCCACAACGGTTCAAGTAAACATGAAAGGGATGATGGGCTCCCTACCCAGCAAGATCCAATTGGCATGGGTATCCAATGGGAATTTAATATGGCAGTGGATTATGACATGGAATGATTGTTGCTCATTGGCCCAATAAGGAAGAATTTTAGTGTTTTCCCTGTGTTGACCTAGGTTTCCCTCCATGTATTTTGGTTTTCCTCCCACATTCCATAGACATGCTGGTAAATGAATTGGCTCATGCCTACACTGACCCTAGTATGTATATACTAATTGGTTATGCATATGGGTTATTACATTCTGCATGCCAGCCCAAAGCAGAGCAATTGAGGAGTGTTGAGGAAAGACCTATTGATCAATGTTATCAAAAAAATTTCCCCCAAAAAATCTATGGAAAAAGGCTTTCAAGCATATCAGACAGTGCCCAAAGAGGGCAGGTATGGCTGAACAAATATTTACATACATACATACATACATACAGTATATATATATATATATATATATATATATATATATATATATATATAGTACATACATAGTATTTTATTATTGATGTTCTTTACTAGCTCACCAAGCAAAGTGAATCATTTCCTTTCGACCTCAGCTTGGAACAAGCTTGTTCTGACTTGTGCAGATTGATTCGTTCACCCCTCGCCAGATCTTGCATGTGTGTCTGGTCAACTGCACTGAAAACAAATCCAGCACTATCCATGAAACCTCAAGAGCTAGCCATGCACACAAGGCATTTAGTCTGCAAATGTAAACACTTTCAAACAGTTTTCACAAAGGATAAATACGATAAAGGCAAACGATCAACATCCTTGCCACAGAAAATGTATATAAATGTATCACCCTCTTCTAGTTAGGCTGCTAGGTTAAATTTAGTTTTTGGCTTCACGGTAGCGAATGGAGATCTGATTGATTGCTTTGGTTTGTTCAAAGTTTCCTGAGCTGAGGGTTTGATTCCTCTCATCTGCCTCTGAAAGGCATTTTAAGAGTATAGGGCAGGGAGATTCAAATGACCAGCATCACTTACAATTCTACTTCCTCCACTCCTCTTCCCTTCTCTGTCGGGATCCCCCAAGGTTCTGTTCTTGGACCCCTTTTATTTTCAATCTACACCTCTTCCCTGGGTCAGCTTTCAATATCATTTCTATGCTGACGACACACAAATCTATCTCTCCACCCCTCAACTCACTCCATCAGTCTCCTCACGCATCACTAACTTACTAACCGACATATCTGTATGGATGTCACACCACTTCCTCAAACTCAACTTGTCCAAAACCGAGCTTATAATATTTCCTCCCCCACGTGCCTCTTCCCCTGACTTCTCTGTCAAGAGCAATGGCAAAACCATCCACCCATCCCCACATGTCAGGGTGCTAGGTGTTATCCTGAACTCTGAACTCTCCTTTCGGCCCCACATCCAATCACTTTCCAAAGCTTGCCGCCTCAACCTCCGCAACATCTCTAAACTACTTTCCTTTCTAACCAATGAAACCACAAAGCTCCTGATTCACTCCCTGGTTATCTCTCGCCTCGACTACTGCAACTCCCTCCTCATTGGCTTACCTTTAAATAGATTACCCCCCTTCAGTCCATCATGAATGCTGCTGCCAGACTCATCCACCTTACAAACCGCTCAGTGTACCTGTAAAGGAAGCTGTTATAAAAATCCTATTTTCTTTATCGTACATCACGGGACACAGAGCATCACAGTAATTACTGTATGGGATGTCCCAAAGCAATGCCATGTGAGGGGAGGGAGACACAAAAAAACAATGCCGACCGCCGTCAGACGTGAGGACCTATACTGCTGTCTGCAAAACACTGTGCCTGACCTGAATAATGACCTGATGGATCCACCTACAAATGGTCGATTTTGACGCTGCTTGCCCTCTTCTGGGGCCTTCTGGTAACACAAACAAAGTGTCCGTTTTTCGTATTTGAGCAGTTGCTTCCAGATAGAAATTAACCGCTCTTACTACATGAAGGGAGTGTAGTAAATTTTCCTCTGCAGAACACAGTTCTGGAAAAAACGAAGGTAGAGAAATATCCTGGTTCATATGAAAACTGGATACTACCTTATGTAAAAAGGACGGGCGAGGACGTAACACCACTTTATCCTTATGAACGATCAAGTATGGCTCTCTACAAGAGAAAGCTGCCAACTCAGAAACCCTTCTAGCGGAGGTTATCGCAACCAAAAACACCAATTTCCTTGTCACAAAGACCAATGGAGCATCACATATTGGTTCAAAAGGAGACTCCTGAAGGACTGACAGGACCAGGTTCAATTCCCATGGGCACAGAGGTGATTTAACCGGTGGATTTATACGCAATACTCCCTGTATAAAGGCCCAAACTAAGGAATGCGAAGCCAGAGGTTTTTGGAAAAAAACTGACCAGGCCGAGACTTGACCCTTGATAGTACTCAAGGCTAGTTTCATCTCTACTAACTATAGGAAGGCAAGAATTCTACTTATGACATACTTGCAAGGATGCCAACCCTTGTTTTTGCACCAGAAGACATAGGCCTTCCAGATCCTATAGTAAATGGCCCTAGAGGCCGGCTTCCTTGCATTAATCAGGGTAGTTACCACTGAGCCTGAAAGCCCCCGACGTCCTAGAACGAGGGCCTCAACAGCCAAACCATCAAATTTAGCGTTTGTAAGGCAGGATGGAACACTGGCCCTTGTGAAAGCAGATCCGGGTGGGACGGAAGAGTCCAAGGATCCCGTACTGCCATTCCCATGATCTCCGCATACCAAGACCTCCAGGGCCAAGCTGGAGCAACTAGGATTACTAGCTTCCATTCCCCTTTTAACCTGCGTAGAAGATGTGGAAGCATGCGAACTGGAGGAAATGCATAAATATAAAAAGTGAGAATTGATCCCAAGGAGTTACTAGGGCATCCGTTCCACAAGCGAGTGGGTCCCTTGTCCTTGACACAAAGCTGTCCAGCTTTCTGTTGAACCTAGACGCTAATAGGTCCACGTCCGGAGTACCCCACTTCTGACATATGGCCAGAAAAATGTCGGGATGCAGAGACCATTCTCCTGGAAGCAATTGCTGGCGACTCAAGAAATTTGCCTGCCAATTTTCCACTCCTGGGATAAACACCGCAGACAGGCAAGGAACATGCTCTAATGCCCAAGCCAGAATATGGCTTACTATTTTTGGGTGGCATGACTCTTGGTGCTGCCTTGATGATTGGTATAGGCTACGGCCGTGGCATTGTCCAACTGAATCCGGACAGGATAGTTCCACAATCTGCTTGTCCAGGCCCTTAGGGCCAGACGTGTTGCCCGAATTTCTAGAATGTTGATGGGCGAGGCCCTTTCGGACTCCGACCACTTCCCCGGACAGTGTTCCCTTCTAAGATTGCTCCCCAGCCCAAGAGGCTGGCATCGGTCGTCACTAGCCTCCAGGAAACCGGTATGAAGGTTTTGCCCTTCAGCAAGTTCTTGGCTAACAACCACCAATTGAGACTCTGGCGCACGCTTGGAGTAAGGCACATTGGGCAATCCAAATCCTGGCTTTTCCTGCTCCAAACAGATAGAATACTGTTTTGCAGTAGCATTGAATGGAATCGGTCATAGGGAACTGCTTCAAATGAAGCTACCATTTTCCCTAACAACCTCATGCAAAGGCGAACGAAAGGACTCTCCCTTGTCCTGACCGTTTGAGCCAGTTCTCTTATAGCACAAAATTTTGCCTGGGGTAAAAACAGTCTCTTGTGGGTTGTGTCTATAACTAGACCCAAATACTCCAGCCTTTTTACTGGCCGTAGGGATGATTTTTCTAGGTTGAGAATCCAACCTAAATGCTCCAGATATTTGACCGTGCTTGCCACATTCTGATCTAGCCCTGTTACGGACTGATCTATCAGCAGCAGGTCGTCTAGGTATGCCACTATCGTTATACCCTGGGCTCTTAATCTCGCCAAAGGTGGAGCCAGGACCTTTATAAATACCCGAGGTGCTGTGGCCAACCCACAAACTAAAAATGTTGCTTTTCTACTGCGAATCGCAGAAATTTCTGATGAGCGGGGAATATTGGAACATGGAGATAAGCATCCTTGATGTCTATTGACGCTAGGAGTTCTCCTCCCTGAAGAGTGGACACTACTGAGCGAATTGATTCCATGCGAAACGAGCGAATGTTTAGGAACTGGTTCAGCCCCTTGACATCTAAAATGGGTCGGACATCTCTATTTGGTTTTGGCACAGTAAAGAGGTTTGAATAAAACCTTAACCCCTGTTCTCCTAAGGGAGTTTCTATGATCACCCCTTGAGACAGCAGCCGGTCTAGTGCCTGGAATAAAGACCTTCTATTTATTATGTCCTTGGGAATGTTCGATCTTAGGAAGCAATACAGTGGAAACTCCCGAAACTCTAGCTTGTATCCCAGAGACACTGTGGAGATAACCCATCTGTCCTGGATTTCCTCCCACCAGGCTCCTAAAAACTGTCAAAGCCTTCTCCCCACTCGATCGAGTGGGGGCGCCCCTTCATAAGGAGGCCTTGGGACTTTGCTTTGCAGATTTCTGCCCCCAGGACTTTTTCTGGCCCTGTGTTTGGTTCTGAGGCCTTCCTCTTGGGGTTGACGGCGGAGGCCGTCGTAACTGCCTGGAGACTGTTGTCCCTGGTGACGGAGAAGCCGAACATTTGAAAGAGGGCAGCCTACTCTCTCTTTTCACTGGAAGAAGGGTACTCTTTCCACCCAAGATTTTCTGGATGTATTTATCCAAGTCATCCCCAAACAACCGTTCCCCATGAAAGGGAAAACCAGTCAGTAGCTTCTTAGAAGGCAACCCTGCTGACCAATGCTTAAGCCACAGAACCCTCTGCATGTGTACTAACAGAAGGACAAGGCGAGACGTCTGATGAATAGAATCTTTAATAGCGTCAAATGCAAAACAAAGGGCCCTAGGCAGTTCTGCCAGGTCCAGGACCTCTTCCCCTTTGACGACTTGTTTCACTTTGTCTTTAAGGGATTGACAAACGCCGATTGCTGCTACTGCAAGCTGTGCCACTGCACCGGCCATGGCAAATGAGGCTTTAAGCAATAACTCCAGCCTCTTATCCACTGGGTCTTTAAATACCTGAACATTGTCTACTGGACAAGTAAGACTTTGATTCAGAGAGGAAAACACAGCATCTACTGCTGGCACACTCCATTTCTTAGTAAATTTCTCCTCCATAGGATAGATCTGAGAGAATCTCTTAGAAGGGATAAAATGCCTATCTGGATGATCCCAGTCAGCATAAATAACCTGTTCCAGCAATGGGTGCATAGGAAAAGCGTGTGAACCTTGAGGAGGTTTAAGAGAACCCAAAGATGAGAAAGGAGCTTCAGTCGTCTCTGCTAAGGGTAATTTATTTCAGTGAGTGATTGAATTAGCAACCTTTGCAACTGTGAAGTTGAGAAAGACTCCTCTGGGACAGAGTCCTCAAATGGGGAACCATCCTCTTGCCCCCCTACAGGGCCCCCCAGGGGCACATCCGAATCCTGTACCCACTCCTGATCCGCAGATGACTGGTCCAGGACAGGGGAAGGGGACCTATTGCGCTTCCTCCCAGCCTGGGAGGAGCATGCGAACAAACTAGCTATCTTCCCCTCCAAACCAGCCAAGGCTGTAGCCAGATTATCCTTGGTGATGTATGCAGAGGCTGGAGTGTTGGAGGTAGCGTCAATGCCTGATGGATCCAATGGCTCAGCCTGGTCAGCCACTTCAGTACTGTCAGGGGAGGATGATACTGTGGAGGCATGACTAGGGTGCTCAGACCCTGACCTCTGTGCTTTTGTGCCCCTTCTCCCTGTTTTTGACCCTTTCTTTTGGGAATACATAGTCCTAAGCATACAGCAGAAGTGCCAGTAGCCAACACACAGAGCTTACATGCCCCTGGAACAGTGTCTGTGTCCCTCCGTCAGCCACCACTCTGTACACACCGCTATAGCTTTATGAGAAGCTGCCAGTCCGCGCCTGCGCCGTGAGAAACCGTGCATGCAGATCCACGTGCACGCTGGCGCTGTCGAGTCCCACCCCCCATGACGTCCTCTCTATTCATATAATATGAAGGAGGGAATGCTTGCGCCTGCACACGCGGCGATTTCACATCGGGAATCCCGGGGGGGGGGTGATGGGAGTCACTGGGGGGAGTATACTGATGGCTTGGATTCTCCCCCCCTTCTTCCCCCCTCGAGCGGCTGACGATAGGAGGATGGGAGAGCAGACTCCTCTACAGTATTGCTTGACACAATCATCCAAGAGGCAAGCATGGAATGTTTAACACTAGGTATGTCATATACACCCTCTAGTGGTTGAAAAAAAAACAGGCAAGACAACATCTACTCAATAAGAAAGACGTCCATAGGAATCTCCCAGGATCTTGTTTAACTTACCATTCTCGCCACAGGGTACTTACTGGAATACTCACAGTGACCCAATCTTCACCCATCACGACGGGTAGGCGTCATGCCAGACCTTCAAGGACGGGGTTCCCTTTGTATGTAGGGTCCACTGCCTTGAACCTGTACAGCGCCCTGCCAGAGCAAACCTGTGGTATAGCAATGTGACCAAGGTGTTGGATCCCAGGGCCCAGCTCTCTTAAGTGAAGCGTTACAGGCAAAACCTCGTTCTTCCGTACCGAGGCTCGGGTACCATCCACTTTGGCCTTTGTTTCTGGCTCTTTGAATGGATCCGAATGCGCAGTTCCTTGACCCTGACAGGACCATATAAGGAGCATTCTTAGCACAAACTTTAACCGTGACCAACAGCTTAGACACTGGCGAAAAACTAAGGTACTCCCTGTGTGTGAGGGGTTATATAGGGCAGGGGGCTTCCTGTCTTTGATTATGCCAGTGTCCATCACCTGAAGGTGGCTTATAACCCATACAGTAATTGCTGTGGTGCTCTGTGTCCCGTGATGTACGATAAAGAAAAATAATTGCAGGCTACTTACAGACTAAGCTTAAAATGACATATCTAAGATTTCAGTCTTGCAGATAACCTAATTGATAAAACAAGTAAGTCATTATAATTGCAGTTTCAGGGACCTACCTTCAGTTGTTTCACTAAGCTGTGTGGTCATCAGCATCAGTAGTCAGCCATAAGGGGCCCTGACTGGCTGGCTGGAGGTCATTATTCATTTGTCCATCCACTTGATTGTCCTCTTTCTTTGTCATAATTTTCCAGTCGTCCTTTTAAGTATTCAGTCAGACCCTTGCAAAATTGTGTCAGACACTGGTATTACAATACTACTTCATATAGGTGTACCCAATATTTTTACAGCATCTCTTCCACTAATGAGAAAACTTATCTCCACAACATAGGCGTGTGCACAGGGTGTGCCAGGTGTGCCTGGGCACACCCTAATCACCCTGTGTGACGCATATTCCCCCTGTTTAAACCCATGCTATTTCACCAAAGCCCTCTAACGGGGATCCTAAATAATTTGTGAAAAAATGTAAAAAAAAAAAAATTGTAAAAAATAATAAAAAATAAAAACTACGGACACCATCCATTGCCCTACTGACACCAATATCTGCCAAACTGAAACTATCCACTGCTCTACTGACACTGGCAGTATATACTGTATACACATATGCACACACACATATGTGTTTGAGCTTTGAGATTGCAATAGGCTGTGCACACCTATGCTCCACAGTCTGTTGATCACAAATAGTCTGCACTTAAAGCGGAACTTCACCTGGTTTTGACAGGTACCGGCTCCCACTTCCTATAGGATCACCTTCTCGTCATATCACATGCCTGACGAAGGGGTACTGCGTGACTCTTTCGTTTGTGATGTGATCATACTTTAATAAAGCAATTTGGACTCAATTTAAAGATCCGTGGTGTGCTGGCAAATATTTACACCGCAGCCTTCTGAGCGTCACATCACAGAAAGTTGAGGGACATTCATAAAGCGGAGCGCGGCTTGTGCGTGCGTAGTGGGAAGCCGGCTGTGAACCTGCAAGCAACCACAGCCGGCTTTCCAAAGTAAACATGCTGGTGCCTGGACCCAAAGCCCGCCAGTACCCCGGAACAGGTAAGTGTCCTTTTGTTAAACAGTATTTATAGCTGCTGACTTTTAATTTTAGTTTCTAATGTTAAGAACTGATCTAAAGTGGTTGTAAAGGCATTCTATGCATGAAGGTAAAAACAATCTGTGTGCAGCAGCCCCCCAGCCCCCCTTAATACTTACCTAAGCCCCCTTTCGATCCAGAAATGTCCACGGGAGCTTTGCCTCTTCGCACACTCTCACTCCTAATTTGTCTTTTGGCAGCATCGGGAGCCATTGGCTCCCGCTGCTGTCAATCAAAGCCGGTGAACCAATTAGGAGATGGAGGGGGCAGGGCTGAGCTGCAGCTCTGTGTGTGAATTGACACACAGAGCCGCGGGTCAGGAGCATGCCTGCTTGGGTGCCCCCACAGCAAGCTGCTTGCTGTGGGGGCACCAGGCAGGAGGGAGGAGCGCAGGGGTGGGACCTGTGAAGAGGTGGATCTGGGCTGCTCTGTGTAAAGCAACAGAGCAGGTAAGTATAACATATTTGGGGTTTTTTTGTTGTTAAAGAGGTTGTATACCCACAAATGAAAAAAAAAACCTGTAAGGCAAAGGCATAATGAGCTAGTATGCACCGCTTACTAGCTCATTATGAAATACTTAACTTAGAATGAAGTGTCGGCATTGCATCCCGGTCACCGCCGAGGGAGCTGACATTTTCCTCCGGGTTTTCTTCCGGGTTCGCAGCTCCGGCGCTGTGAGTGGCCATGTAGGTTTAGGAGATATTCATTTTACCTACAGGTAAGCCTTATTATAGGCTTACCTGTAGGTAAAAATGGGGTATACAACCACTTTAAACAAGGCTTTAATATAACTTTAAGGTAGAACTAATGGCAAAATGTATTTTTTCATTTTGGATAGACTAAGGAAAGGTTATAATCCCTGTCAGTCTTTTTTTTTTTTTTTTTGCCATCTGGGTCTCATTGGGGAGATTTGCCTTTCGCTTCCTGTCCCAATGCCCCAACAGGAAGTTAGAGGAAATCCCTTTAAAGTGAGGGAATTCCTGCTTGTCACCGGGGCCACCAAAACTAGTGTCCCCTTTGGAAGGTTTCCCATATGTTGCTGTTCTTCGGAAAACCCAAAATTAATGAGTTTTTTCATTTTCACTTTCAGTAATAATGGTAAACAGGACAATTAGAGAGGGTGAATTTCCCTAGCGTGGAAACAGACAACAATAAAGACTTGACAGGTGTTCTAATCCCTCTCCACTCTTTCCAAAATAAAATTTAAAAAACATTTGCCCTTAGTTATACTTTAAGCCTAAAGCATAGGATTGTCATGGGTATTCTTTAGGTTAAATAAAGACAAATAGAATACATAGGTTAGGCTATGCTTTTAAGTTTTTTTTAGAACACAGGACAGCTAATATTAAGCTTTGCTGCATTGTCATTATGACATGGGTTCATGAAAGTGCTTTTTATCACAGCATAAAAGAGATCTGGGATTTGTAATTTAATAGTGCCGTATTTCTTGGTTATGTAAAGTAAATGGTAAAAAACAATATAATGCATTGTTGCGTAACAACATATATGCAGTTATTGAGGCTTAAATAACTGACAAGACTGGCTAATACAGGAAATAGCTATACATCATCTGTCATAAGGGAGATTACCCTTATTCTATGGGCAACATGAGGTTTCACCTTCAGACTTATTTTCTATTCAGACCTTTATGCAAAGCATCATGAGGTTAATCCTTCATTGTTCATCTGGATTTTTCATGGTCCATTAAACACCAATTTCATTGATAGAGATGGCTGTTGTGTCCACCTCTTGTGTACATGTTTTATTTGAACTAACCTCCCAATAGACACAATTACATGTGCTGCTTAATACATTATGTGATCTCAAAATAGTTCTGTTTTTGCTTAGTTGAGCGAGTGAGTCTATTACTGTTATCCCTTCAAGAAGATGGATGTTAAAGACCTCAACAGTTCTTCTATCAAAGATGCGATTTTAATACGGCTGGCGAGAAATGTGACGTTGCCCTTGGAGGACGCGATATGGTTCAAAGATACTCTAGACCAGGGTCTCCAAGCTTCCTTAAGAAAGGGCCAGTTTAATGCTTTTCAGACTTTAGGGGGGCCGGACTGTGGTCATTGAGAGTAGAAAATGCCCCAGCATCCACGGGAGTCCACAATGTCTCAGGGTTGGTGGTCAGTGGGGTTATAAGCATGTTGTCAAGAGGAGGAGGAATAGTGCCCCATCATTGATGTTTGTGGCAGGAACAGTGAACTATCCTTGTTTTCAGTGAGAGGATTGACTCCCCATTATTGGTGTCAGAGGGAGGAATAATGCCCCACTGTTGGTGTCAGTGAGAGGAATGATGCCCCATTATTCGTGTCAGTGGGAGGAATAATGCCCCACGATTGTTGTCAGTGACAGAAATGGTGTCTGATCGTTGGTGTCAATAGAAGGAATAGTGTCTCAAGGACTGGACAAAGGCAAGCAAAGGGCCACATCCGGCCCTCGTCCGCAGTTTGGAGACCACTGCTCTAGACAGATCTTAATTAAAAAAAATTTCTGTGATGACCGTTGCCACATACAAACTGATCTGGGTAAATCCAAGATTTTTGCTCTGCTGCAAAATGTCAAGTTTACATCAGCTTTCATGGAGGAAGCCTCAGTTGACATCTTTAAGCATCTGGCAAGGGTGACGTAAAGGTCTGCAGCAAGCAAGAGAGCCCTCTGGTTAAAACCATGGCTAGCGGATCGAGCCTTTAAGCATGGCAGGTGTAAAATACCCTACAAGGGTCACTCTTTAATTGGCAATAAACCGGAGATGACGACTTACTGATATTTTACTTTCCTGATGAGCTCTATTGCAGCATAGTATCCTGCCCTGTAGAATTCAGCTAGTGTGTCTGGGGATGGGTACAAATGTATAGATAAATGGTCCTATGGGGTAGGGGGGAGGAGTCTAACCATGAGTATGCTGCCACGGCGCTCACCAGGTAAGGAAGTCTATGGAAAGTATGAAAAAATGTTTCGGTTTTGTTGTGTATTAAAAATTCTCTGTAAACCCTTACTATTAAAGTGGTTCCAAAGGCAGAAGAGTTTTTACTTTAATGCATTCTATGCATTAAGGTAAAAAAACTTTCTGGGTCCAGTCCAGCCCCCCTAATACCTACCCGAGCCCCATTTTGAACCAACGATGTGCATGAGAGCAGCAGCTCTCCCGGTTCTCTCTCTCCTCATTGGCTTACATAACCAGTGAGACAATAAGATGTAAGCAGGGGCCCAAGCCATGCTCTGTGTGTGAATGGACAATGTCCACTCACAGGAATTTGGCTCGGAATTGAGCCTGCTCGAGTGCCCCCATAGCAAGAAGCTTAGTATTGGGGGCACTCGGCAGGGGGGAGGAGTCAGGACTGCTGGCGGGGGACCCAAAAAGAAGAGGATCGGGGCTTCTCTTTGCAAAACAATTGCACAGAGCGGGTAAGTATAACATGTTTGTTACTTTAAAAAAAATAAAAATAAATACAACCTTTAGAATCACAGAAACCTTCTTTAGAAATGAATTAATAACAATTATATGAATAAAAAAGATACACTCAAAAAAAAATTGATATCAGAAGCCCCCATCACATCTGAAGTTCCTCCTTGACATCAAATCCTCCCCATCATATCAGAGCCCCCCCTCTTCACATCAGAGCCTCCCTTTACATAAGAAGCCTCCCCATAACGTTAGAGCCTCCTTTAACATCAGAGTTCCCTTTTCACATGAGAAATCCCCCCTTTACATCAGAAGTCTCCCTATCCCCTCCTTTACAACAGAGTTTTTCGTTTACATCAGAACTCTCCCCATTCACATCAAAAGCCGCTCCAAAAAGCGGTGCAAAAGCGCTGCTTAAACAGCGGTAAAGGGCCGCTAAAATGAGCTGCGCTTTTCCGCGAAAGAGATTGCGGCCTCAGTGTAAAAGAGGTCTTAGTGAATGTGGTGGAAAATCACTTTTCAAAGAATACCTTATCACGTGCAAGGAAAATAAAGAGAAAGCAAAACAAAAAAGGGTCTGTTTGCTTGCACACAAGTCTTAGTAGAGCGTTACCACTGGATCATCATATACTTCCTTCTGTTGCAACATAATGTCAATTTAAAAAAAAAACAATAAAATAATATTCAAATTTTACAATTAAAATGTTACCAGAAGCAGAGAATGGGCTATATAACAAGAATGGGGCTATGAAAATGTAGGTCAGTTAAATGGGAGGAGAAACTGTCCAGAGCTGGTGAGGGCAAGGCAGATGGCATATTTTGTGTACAACACGTACAACGAGCCGAGAGAAATGAAGTTCTATAGCCAGTGTGGCTCTTCTGCTTGATTCCGAGCATGTGTGGAATTTTGTGCGTCCGAATTGTGTACACACGTTCGGAATTTCCAACAACGGATTTTGTTGTCGGAAAATTTGAGATCCAGATCTCAAATTTTGTGTGTGACGGAAATTCCGATGAAAAATTTCTGATGGAGCCTACACACGGTCGGTATTTCCGACAAGCTCCCATCGAACATTTTCCGTCGGAAAATCCGACCGTGTGTACAGGGCATTAGAGGAATATTGTTCCTCTGCGGCCTCCGTAAGTGTCATGAGGCGAGCTTTGGTCCAATTGGACACAGCCCTGACGGCCATCCTTAGTATTAGCAGTGCTAATAAAAAGCAGACTCCTGCTGGGGTTGGTGCGTATCTTGCGAGTGGCTAGAGTAGGGAAAGGAGCCATGCTGATGAGGGGACAGAGAGTTAGCCCTAGGGAAACGTTCCTGCTTGAGGAGGGATTAAGGACCAATGCTTCCTTCATCATCCTCTGATCTTCAGTGGTGTGTATTGGGACTTTCACCACTACCCTGCCTGTCAGCCACCCCTCTGTAGGTTCCGCCCTGGTAACCTAACTTATACCTAAGTACTTCCATGCTGCTGGACTCTGTCAAGGTATCACCAACCTCTCTAAAAGCAGAAATACTTGCTTCTCAACTGTGTTGCCAGTGTCACTGTGTTTGTGGATACCATATTGTTTGGAACTGTTACCTCAAGTGTGTGCTGCAGTTGCCATTATACTAGTGTTAGTGATATGCAGATCACTGTTGTCCTGTTGACTGTTCATCTACAACCCTACAATAGAAGAATCATTGAATCATTCAGGACTCTGTGGGGATATTTACTAAAGCTGGCGCACTCAGAATCTGGTGCAGCTGTGCATGGGAGCCAATAAGTTTCTAACCTCAGCTTGTTCAATTAAGCTATGACAATAAAACCTGGAAGCTGATTAGTTTCTGTGCAGAGCTGCACCAGATTTTGCACTCTCAAGTATTAGTAAATCCCTGTCAGGGCTGGGCTCAGCCCTTCCTTCTCTGAGCTGGCCGCTCAGCTGTCGGCTAATTTCCAGCTCCTATCTCTCCACAGTGACTCACCTGTTGATGATATCCCACTTGTCAGTCCTGCCTAGTTAAGCCGTCCAGTCCAGATGATCTCTGCCTTCGCCTTGGTCACATCTCTAGAGACGCTCTTCCTGTTAAAGACTTGCTTGGCTGACATTCCTTCTGGCTCCAGATCCTGCTTGCTCTTCTACTACGCTGTTCTCTGGCTCCCTGACGTTTTGGTTTGTCTGACTATCCTTTCCGGTTCCTCTGGCTATGTTTTGACTACATTTACTCTGCTTACCCTTTTATTATTATTATTGTGATTTAACTGTACTTCTGTCTCAGTCATGGTTTCTGACAGTAGGCGAAGACCATGAATTCAAAAGATGCAGTCAGTCCACTTGTTGGTAATATTTTTTCCAGATTGGATGAGCAGGATCACCGCATGGATCAGTTTGCCATGGCGTTACAAACGCTCCTGAGTCGCACGGTTTACCTGGAATCTCCCACTGTGGCTGCTCCGGTACAACCTGCTGTTGCAACCCTGCTGCTGCTCCAGTCTGTGTGCAGGCACCCGCCTCAAGTATTACCTCTATAAGTAGTATGTCTGGTTCCGCTCCGCTTCTCCAGCGATTTGGGGGTGATCCAGTTCAATGCAGAGGGTTTCTCAACCAGGTTGAGATATACTTTGAGATACTGCCCCAGGTGTTTCCCACAGATAGAAGCAAAGTAGGTTTCGTGATATTTTTGCTTTCTGAGAGAGCCTTGGCCTGGGCAAACCCTCTATGGGAGACGCTAAAAACCTGTTGTCTTGAGTTACCCTGAGTTTGTGACTTCTTTTAAAAGGGTATTTGAGGTTCCTGGATGCTCCACTTCTGCTGCCAAGTGCTTCATGTCCATCAAACAGAGTACGAGAACTGTTGCCGATTACGCCATTGAATTCCGTACTCTGACAGCAGAGGTTGCGTGGAACAATGAGGCCCTCGTGGCTGCTTTTTCTCATGGTCTCCCGGATAGCAGTCCAAGATATACCCACTGAGCTGGAGAAGTTCATCACGTTTGCCATCCTCATTGACTCCAGACTCAGAGAAAAACTCTCTTTTAAGGAGCGCTTGCAGAAGCCTCCTGTACATTTGTCTCCGAGCTTTGCAGTCCCACCCTTGCCTCCCTCACCTCCCATGCCTCCTAGTACCGTGTCGGTCAGTGAAGATGAACCCATGCACTTGGGCTTCATGCGTCTCATGCATCATGCAGATGAGAGAACCCTTAGGAGGAGGGAGAGATTGTGCCTTTATTGTGGCCAGGCAGGTCACTTTTTGAAGTCTTGTCCTACCCGTCCAGGGAACGCCCGAACCTTGAGGTCCTGTCACGGATAAGCCCCTGGTTTCGGTTGCTCTTTCTTGGGCTGACTCGTCCATCTATATACAGGCACTAATCGACTCTGGGGCTGCAGGCCTGTTCATTGATGCTGCCTTTGTATCGAAGCACTCGATTCCGC
Organism: Aquarana catesbeiana; assembly: GCF_042186555.1. Lineage (NCBI taxonomy): Eukaryota > Metazoa > Chordata > Amphibia > Anura > Ranidae > Aquarana > Aquarana catesbeiana. The sequence goes on from NC_133326.1 coordinate 132,383,574, forward strand.
TGCAGCTGCGTGACACTCCACTTGCCATTGAGGCTCTTGACGGGAGACCTCTACAGCCTGCCCCTGTGACTCATGAGACTTTTCCGTTGTCCATGGCCGTAGGGGCTCTTCACCATGAGATAATCCAATTCCAAGTTATTTCCTCACCTAAGTTTCCGCTGATTATTGGTTATCCTTGGTTACAGAGGCACAACCCCTCTTTTGATTGGCTCTGTGCTGAGGTTCTCTCCTGGTCGCTACAATTCAGTAAGACATGCTTCCAGAAGGTAGCCAAGGTCCTGTGCACCTCTTCATTCTCCTCCCTGCCGGAAGAGTACCGCGATGTTAGCAATGTCTTTGACAAAAGTCAAGCCAGTAGTTTGCCTCCACACCGGTCGTATGATTGCGCAATTGACCTTCAACCTGGTGCCATACCCCCTCATGGCTGGGTTTACCCTTTGTCGGTCTTGGAGGATAAGGCCATGGATGAGTATGTTGCAGACGCACTTTCTCGAGATTTCATCCGCAAATCTTCGTCTCCTGCTGGTGCTGGTTTCTTCTTTGTGAAAAAGAAGAGTGGTGAACTGAGACCTTGTATTGATTATAGGGGTCTCAATTGTTTCATGATTAAGAATGCCTATCCGATTCCATTGATTACAGAGTTATTTGACTGCCTTTAACTGTACTTCTGTCTCAGTCTGATTCATGGTTTCTGACAAGCCCTCCTGTGTGTCATTCCTCCTCTTTGGGTACCCATTTCCTGGACCCACCCAATCCCTGGCCCCACCCACATGTGCTAGTTCATATATCCTGTTCATTACTGAGCTGAAAAAGTGCATGGGGAAGCATCGCTGATTGAGCACCATGCCTCCCTATAACCATATGTAGTGCTGGTAGATTTTTATTCTACCGCTGATAGGTAAATCTAGTGGGTCACTTGTTAGAGGAAGTCAGATTTGCCTCTGTTCCAGCTTGGCTGAGTTGCATGTGGTTCCACACTGTGCCGGTGGGTGTCGTAGTCACCATGGGCCAGTGTTGGAAAAGCAACGTGTTGAAGTGTATGAGTGCTCCTCTGTCCCGGGAGTTCGTTTTCAGCCACCTGCTGGCCCTCCTGGCCGACAGGTATGTGTTAAGAGTACCACCTCGTGGTCCTCCGTCTGGGGCCTACCACAGCAGCAGAGGAACGGTCCTGAGCTGTCTATCCTGAGTGAAGAAGCTGGACAACCGAGAAGATCCCAGGGGAGGACCCGTCATGGAAGGATCATGCAGAGTGCTGGTCTGGAGAGGGGCCTGGTGACTCGGTTGGAGGACGTATCTTTAAGTAATCTTACTGCATAGTACTGCCGGGTTGGCTTAAAGGTTCAAGTACTGGGTCTGACATTCATCGTAAACCAATACATCCTGTGGCAGAGGATTGTACGGGTTTCATTCCAAACAAGTCTGTGGCAGAGACTTTTGTTCGTGCTACGTACTGGCTGCTAGGCAAGTGAGAGATGTCTATCCAGGCGGGCAAAGATTAAATCCCACAAAAAGGGGAGACTATTCAACTACAAGTGTTCAATTCCAAAGAATGTTCTGAAGAATGGTATTTGAGCTTCCCTACAGCTTTCCTTCTGCCGCTTTCCTGCTACTTCCTTTATTTGTTCATTAAAACATTGGAAAAATATACTCGAGTGTTCAGTGCTTGCATCGTCCAGAGGTAAACTCAGCGGAACCCTAGACCCGGTGCCGGTGAAACAGAGGTATCGAGAGTGAAGGTAACAGCCCGCTTTAAACCAGCAGCACCACCGAGAGTTATTGCTACGCATACATAATCATCCCTTTTTATGTATGGTATGTAATAGTGTAAATAACAGATTTGAGCAATGTCTATGTATCTTGTTTTGGGCAGTGTTTCTGGATTTCGATCTGACTGGGAACTCCCTCTGCACGTTAAAGAGGAACTGCGGTCTGCTCACATAATTTGTAATGAAAACATCTTTGCCATTCTGAAGCTTCCCTCCAATCACTTTGCATATTATTTTATATATACTGTGATTCTGTACTTGCCAAATATGCTGCAGAAATCTCCCTCCACTGAGTCTGGCTGCAACCATTTTAACTGTGGGCAGCTGAAGCTGCTGCCTGTTCACGTCCTGGATTTACACAGACACACAGAGGCACACCTCCAGCTCTGCAGCTCTCATTGGCCCTCTTATGACTCACCTCCTCTCCCTTCCTGGCAAACGCTCAGGAAAGTGAGAGAGAGAGAGCTATGCATGATGTCGAAAGCCTAGGCTTTTTACCAGACAAGAAAGAGGAAGTGGGCTGTATAAGGTATTTAAATATTTAAATATGTTTTACTATCCAAAGTTAAAACAAGGGCAGAAGATTTAATAGATGGAAAGCTGAAAAAATGACTGAAGTTCAAGCTTTTCGATAACCTATGTGGTCTTGTCATTGAGGCTGCGAGTCATAGGAAGGGGTGGCATGTAGGTTTGTACAAATAGCCCCGTCCAAGCCTCTAATTTATTCAGTATATGTGTACAATATAAACCATTATGGACAATATCAACCATCCAGTAAAATATATAATAGACATGTAGTTCCTAGTTTTTACCACAGTGTGTCACTGTTGTACTAAAAGTGATCTCTGAATTCGTTTGCATATCCAGTGAGCTAAAAACAATAAATTATACATAGATAAAATAATTATACTTTACACTTTGTATTAACTTTGCTCCTATAAATTAACACTAATACATTTTCATTCAGTTTGTTTATAAGTAAAGATACACAGTTTTCCTACCTAAAGATTTTCATTTTAATTACAGTATAAGGCTGGGTTCACTCTGCAGACGGATGCGGCTGACAGCAGGGGGTTCGGTACACCCCTGTTCTCTGTTTCAGGGATGAATCAGGCCTGAATTTTTGCCTGAATTCGGACCTGAAATGGAGCCAAAGACGTACAGGACTCTTGTGCAATCCACTCTATAACCGTTCTGGTGATGTGTGAACCGGCTCCATAGAGAGCCGCATAATCTCCTGACGTCCGAATTGGATGCAGAGAAATCCACATCCAATTCGCAATAGTGAGAACCAAGCCTAAAAGAACATTTTCCATTTTTAAAGCTGGAGTTTAGTTTTTGTTTTTTTTTTTTTTTTTTGGGGGGGGGGGGGGGGGGGATACAGCAGCAAACACATGCAGGTGGATGTATCTGGCAAAAATATTTCATTTAATTCCCCCTTCATAGCTGCCATACATTGCCCTGATCGGCTGTTTTCCGGTGCTGCGTGGGTTAACAGCCACTACTAAGAAAGTTTGTGCCACTGTGTGTGTTTCTCCCACTTCTGCCCTCTCCGCCATTCATATTGTTCATATTTCTATTCTCCCACAATGCATCAAGTTCACTGAATGGATGGTGGAGCAGGTAAATGACAGGATCTCCGCTGCCCATCCACAGAATGCGATGCACTGTGGTAGAATAGTAATACAAGCAATATGAATGGTGGAGGGACAGAAGGGGGGCAGGTGAGCGGACTAACTTCTCTTAATAGCAGCTGTGTCTGTTAACTCCACAACTTCCAACTTTTGAACTTGACAAAGAGGGACAGTTTGTAAAGGGGTTGAATGTGAGTTGCAGGAAAGAAAACCACTCAATTCCCCCATCAACACAATCAGAGCTGTACCAGCCAGGAGAACACAGTGATTACTGCTAGTGGGTATAATAGCTGCTAGCAAGAATAACATGTAAAATTCAACAGGCTGGTTATATCCAAGTTCATCTATTGATCAACTTGAATACATTCATCCTGCCCATAAATGATTCGAATCTCAGCCCGTCCCTGCTGCACCAGCCAATATTTAAACTGTCTATGGCCAGCTTAAACTGTATGTAAACCCTCACATATACCCAGTGAAGTGAACGGCCACAGATGATACACAGAGATGAAACAAACCTCCCTACACAAGTTTTACATGTATATCTGTTGTCTTCAGCTTTATATATTCTTTAGAAAGTGAACATCGTGTTAGAATTTTTACTTCCTCTTTAAGCAGTGGGAGGGGAGTCTTGGCATACAGTGTGTGACAGCTGATTTGAGGAAAGGCACCCCCCCCCCCCCTTTCACATAGGCAGAGGAAGAAAGAAACGTGCAGAGCTGTGCTGTGAATAAACCAGCTCTCTGCTAATCTATTTATAGCAACCTCCCTGACACACATTTTCAGCTGCTTTTATCCCCATGTCGGAGAACTTGTCAGAAGTTATCATGCTGATAACAGAAAAAAGGAGCAGCAGAAAGACATGGGACTTGGGAGAGAGATAAGAAAACACTACAGATATATGTGCTCAGGTCAAATTTAATGAATCGGGTTTACATCCACTCTCATGGTGCTGGAAAACAGACACTCAGAGCAGTATCCAATGGCTATTAAAGTGGAGTTCCACCCAAAAATGGAACTTCCGCTTTACGTAATCCCCCCCCTCTGGTGTCCCCCTTCGGTGTCACATTTGGCACTTTTCAGGGGGGAGGGGAGAGCTGTACTTGTATAATACCTGTATAAGCCAGGTATTTGCTCCCACTTCCGGGCATAGAGATCCGCGGGTACCCGCGGATATCTACACCATATCCGGCGCTTCCTCCGTCCCCCCGGCTGTCTTCTGGAAGACACACAGGTCCCAGAAGACAGCAGGGAACTATGGGATTGCGCAGCGCGACTCGCGTATGCGCAGTAGGGAACCAGGCTGTGAAGTCACAAGGCTTCACTTCCTGATTCCCTTACCGAAGTCGGCGGCGCCTCCACCTGAGAGCCGAGGGACAGATCGGCTTTGGGTGCCGACATCGCGGGCGCCCTGGACAGGTAAGTGTCCATATTTTAAAAGATGCAGTATTTGTAGCTGCTGACTTTAAAAAAAAAGAAAATCGTCAGGACCTCCGTTTTAAGGAGGCACTGCAGGGAAGATTTTTACAAGAAGCAGCAGCCTGAAGCTACTGTAATATAAAACCATTACAAATTACAAATGTATTTGGTGCTATAAATAAATAACAAGGAAAACGATGGGGTAAAGTTTTGATCATGGGGGTATTATAGAAAATGCATGTAGAAGTGTGGCAGAAGTTCAGAGACAGGAAGAGGACAGGCATCCCTGCAGTGAAGACGTCTCCAGGATCCAGCTGCCTGCATAGCAAGGGACATACTTCATTACAGGTGATATATATGACTTAAGCTCTGGGGATTTTTGTTTTTTTCAGCTTAACTTCAGTGTTAAGACAGTTGGCCACAAATCTTCAACACAGGAGGGTAGATTTCATGTAAATAAAGGAGGAGCTCACATTTCTGACATTTCACCCAGCTATTTAATGGGGACAATTTTAATTAGACCTTTCATCTCTGCTTTTTCTAGCACAAACATAACATAAAGAATGTTTATCTGTGATGAAAATTGCTCGTTTTAAAAATAAAATTGTGCTTAACGTGATATTAAACCCAACCTTTTTACTTTCCCCTTTACTGAAGCATATAAAGCGATATTCAAGCCTTGTTTTGTTTTTTTATAAATGACAAACATGTTATACTTACCTGCTCTGTGCAGTGGTATTGCACAGACCGGATCCTCCCCTTCTCGGGTCCCACACAGACGCTCCTGAATCCTCCCTCCTGCTAGGTGCCCCCACAGCAAGCAGCTTGCTGTGGGGACACCCAAGCAGGTGCACTTCCCGAGCCTCGACTCTGTGTGTCCATTCACACACGGAGCCGTGGCTCGGCCCCGCCCCTCCATCTCCTGATTGGCTCACTGGCTGTGATTGACAGCAGCCAGAGCCAATGGCTCTGGCTACTGCCAACAGCCACTCAGCAGTGTGAGTCTCCGAAGAGGCAAGGCTCTCGTGGACATCCCTGGATCGTGATGGGGCTCAGATAAGTATTAGGGGGGCTGCTGCACACAGAATGTTTTTTACCTTCATGCATATAATTCATGAAGGTAAAAAACGTTGTGCCTTTACAACCACTTTAATATGTGTTAATCATTAGTACCCGGAAAATCTTCTACAACTATGCCTTTATCGAGATATACAGTACATGTTGGTTTCAGGCAATGGCATCCCTCATACACGTGCAGTTCACTCTGTATTCATGACACACTGCCTGTGCCATGATTGCAGAGATAGCTGTGCTGTGATGGCGACTCCCGTGCGCATGCGTGGGAGCGGTTTCATCTTGGCCTCGCCATTCAAGTGGCCAGGGGGCGTGAACATGGAAGGAAGACGGGGCGAAGATGGAAGCACTGCATATACTCTTACCAAATACCCCTGACAAAAGTGCTTAAACCAGAAACGCGTCGGGTACCGGAGACCACTCTTTACCGGAGCGTAAAATTAATTATGCAAATCATGTAACCTGTCGTGTTTTTGGTCTTTTCTTTTTTTCTTCTTTTTTTGATTTTTTATATTCTTTGATATGTCTTTTTAAGCCAACAATCATTTTATGATCAAACGATTTTATGTATACTTAATAAATATATTTTCTAATCTACCCATGTGTGGTTGTTGCCTACAAAGTCCCAACGAAGGGGGATTTTCTTTTCTTGTTAAGATGGAAGCACTAAGAGCAATGAAGGCTTAGTGATTTGGCAGGTAAGTCTCTGTCATAATGTGATAATATGCTGTGCCTACTCTCACATTATGGCATAAACCACCCTTAAAGAGGAGATTCATACTGCTTTAAGCGTGAGAAATAAATACTGGAAGGCTTTCTTTTCCTCTTCTGATACTTGGCATGGCTTGTCATGACCACCCTTTCTCAGCTGGGATGCTGGAAATTGTTAGAAAGCCTAAAAGCTGCTTGTGAGTCAGAGCTCTGCGGGGTGTTTGTGGAGTGATATATTCCTCGTACCAGAAGAAGAAATCTCTGCCTCTTGACATTTTATACATCATGTGCAAATTACTTGCTGACATTTGTATAAAAAAAATATGGAATCCTACTAAATTGTAGATACTTCTACACAAATGTCATGAGAAGAATATGTAGTGAGAATGGTTCACTGCTCACCTCCTTACGGTTCCCTGTAAAGCGAGCAATGGGGCAATTAAAGGTTTAAGATACTAAACCAGTATGGGCTCTATTCATTTTTTTGCTTAGATTTAAAACCGAATTCTAGGCAGATACAAAATCAGCACACAATAATGCAGTTCTATAAATGAAAAATACCACGCTAGATACCAAAAAAAGGAAAAACAACTAAAAATAAAAGCAGCAGCTAAAAAATGTGAGATACACACAATTACAAATATAAAGTTAAATAAAGCAGCATTAAGAAAAATAAAAAATAATAAAAGAATATATAATAGCGATGTGAATAAAGTCAAGAACAGACACACACAATGAATGTGTGTGAACTCCACACACAGCAACCTATGTGTTAGCAAAAATAAATATAATCCATATATTGCACACTGGTAATATTCTTGTGAACACCTCTCAAGAATATGTGCACCTCCACCACATAGACTGTGTGCTTACCAAAAGGCAAGCTCTAATGAGCCTGCGGCTAAATACCCAGCCAGGGCCTCTGTCCGGAAGAGTGTTGAATATCCATAGGAATTGATTGGGAAGAATCTTGAACTAAGCACCAGACCACCAGGGAAACTCAAACATCAACCGCCAGGGGAATAGATCAAGTGTTACCCAAAAAATGTAAAGAGACTCACCATAGTGTAAAAACGTACCATATAGGTTTATTAGGGTTAAGAGATTGCACTTACAGAAATGCTGGTAATAATGGTCAAGAAAAGAGACGGCCGGCTTGCGAACACACGTCCACAGTGTTACAGCACGATGACGTCAGCATGTCAAACCTCCCGACGCGTGTTTCGTCACAATCTGACGTCGTCTAAGGGGAACGGGCGACGCACATCACGAGGCTTAGGAGGCGAGGACCCAGTCCTCCTCTTGGGGAGGAAATAAAGAAATACATTCGGAATTATAAAACTTTATTTGATAAAAACACAACATATCTAAAAATTTTAGAAGGCAAAGAGAAAATTGGAAACGTAAAAAAGGGGGTTAAACAATACAGAATTGCTAAGATCTCAGCGAGGATAGAAAAAATTGTATTTATACCAGAACAAAGGGACAACCTGTAATAATTTAATAGCAAATAATCCGCTGGTTTATATGGTGGCAAACATATCTAAATGAGGCACCAATCACAGGCTCTCCCATGTTTGAATGAGGCATCAAAATCAGGCTCACATGGGATAAAAAGGCCCTTTCAAGATCAGTAGGGATACGTGTCTCCCGGAATTAGACAAAAATTGTAACTAGGGGGACACGGAAATTGGTTCAACCATGCCTCTAGTGGTAAGAGTACGGTACTTAACGCACAATGTGTGATGAAAACGATAAAATAAATATATATATAACACACTGGGAAAATCACATAAAGAGGCAAGAAGTAATTAAGTTAGCATGTAAAAAATGAATTCAAATGAAGGTCTTCGGTCAAAAAAAATGGGATTGAAGATATATTATAGTATATTTGGGAAAAATGTGGCCATCCAAGACTCACACCAAGTTCACAACGGTATTTATGTTGATAATACCACACACCCAATTTAACATTCAATATATAAATATTTATGCCAGTGTCTATATCAGTGTAATCACACCATCAAGAATTGTCAATAAATGCATTCGGATCCACATCCACATTAAGCCCAAAAGAAACATAGCACTTAATCCTATGTATCCAGGACATTTCTAATCTGGAAATGCCACGCACCAAAGAGCTCCCTCTCCATTGGGGACTAAACTTGTAAATCCCTAAAAAAATTGTTTGTGCGGGATTTTTATCATGAGCTGTTAAATAATGTTTTGAAACTGAGTGTTTAAGGAAACCATTTTTTATATCAGTAATATGCTCATTGAGTCTCACCGAGAGGGGGCGTTTGGTCCTGCCCACATATTGAAGTCCACAAGGACATTGGAGCAGGTAAACCACCCCCTCGGTGGAACAAGTAATGAACAGTTTGATCAGTTTGATTTTATATTCAATGGAGGTGCTAGATGAAATTAACTTTTGTGTTCTTCTATGTCTGCAACCATTAAGAGAGCACATCCTACACCTCCTACATTGGTAGAAGCCAATTAAATCCTGAAAAAAACCCTCTTCATAGATGGAGGGTTGAGAATGTTAGGTGACACTCTATCTTTAAGGGAAGGGGCTCCCTTGTAAATAACCTGAGGTTTATCGGGTAAAACTGCTTTTAAAGTATGATCGTTGCCCAGAATGTGCCAGTGTTTATTAATTAGCTTCTTAACATTCATGTGTTGCATGGAATAAGTAGTAATAAAGGGGACTGAGGGTACTCTATCTGTGTGGGCGGGCTTCTGTTTAAGCAAATCTCCTCTATCCATACCCGCAACTTCTTCAAGGGTATTCCTCAGCAAATCTTTTGAATAGCCCTTTTCTGCAAAATGCATGGGCAGAGTCTCTGCTTGCATTAAGAACTCTCTCTCATTTGTACAATGCCATGAATACGTTCTACATCCATGAATACGTCAATAAGACTTTAAAAGTATTTTTAAAAAGGAAAGCAGTATAAGTACCTGAATTTGATTTGGGAACAGCCTCTTGCAGTCCCTGTGCTGCAGAGCTTAGAGAGGGGGAGAGAGAAGCAGCATGAGCAGCCAGTCAGATTTACTGCAATACAAGGAGCATGCTGATAGTAGGAGAGAATAGAGTGGCAGAGAGATGAGCTCATCAGTGTGCTGCTTCTCCTTTCCCTGTTCAGTCACAGGGTGGGGGTAGGCAGGAAACCTGTAAATGAAAGTGAAACTGCTGCAGAGATAGTTCAGGTTCCCTCCTCTGCAAAGAAAGGTTGTGCTGTGTGGCAAAGCTGTGTATCTATCAGGATTGGATGGACAGAAATGCAAACATTTAGGTAGGTAAAACAGTTCACTTATTTTGTATTTGTATTTGTGTTTTTAGCTGTTTGTCTGGAGTTCAGCTTTAACCACTTGCTGACCACCCTGTAGCACTTTTACTGCCCTGGGTATATATATACTTGATTCTGCACTTCTGCCTGCAGGGGGCATGCGAGTGCCGCTGGCGGGCCGTATTTGCTGTAATAATTTACAGTAAAGCCAATCTGTGGGTCCCGGGGACTCAATGTCCTCCAGCACTCAGCAATTGTCTGTAAAACACAGAGAACTGAGATATGTAAACAAGGCATATCTCAGTTCTGACAGGGGAGAAGGGACCGATCCTGTGTCTCTGCAAAGCAGAGACTAGAATCAATCTGTTCCCCTTGTGAAAGCAGCACACTGTGTACACAAAAGCACTGGTTAGGCACACATTTAACTCTTGGATCGCCCTAGATGTTTAACCCCTCCCCAGCCAGTGTCATTGGTACAGTGACAGTGCATATTTTTAGCACTGATCACTGTATTAGTGTCACTGGTTCCTGCAATGTGTCAAAAGTGTCAGTTAGTGTCCGATAGTCCACCGCAATATCGCGGTCCCACTATAAGTCATCAATCGCCGCCATTAGTCGTATAAAAAAAATAACAATTCCATAAATATATTCCATAGTTTGTAGACGCTATAACGTTAACGTAAACCAATCACTATATGCTTATTGGGATTTTCTTTTTGCCAAAAACATGTAGCAGAATACATATTGGCCTAAATATATGAAGAAATTAAATTTTTTTTAAATTTTTTATTTTATTGAATGTGTTTTTTAGCAGAAAGTAAAAAATATTGTTTTTATTTCAAAATTGTTGGCTTTTTTGTTTATAGTGCAACAAATAAAAAAAACAGTGGTGATCAAATATCACCAAAAGAAAGCTCTATTTGTGGAAAAAAATTCATACATTTTATTTGTGTACAGTGACGCACAACCGCGCAATTGTCAGTTAAAGTGACGCGGTGCCACATCGCAAAGAATGGCCTGGTCATGAAGGTGGGTAAATCTTCCGGAGGTCAAATGGTTAAAACTGTAGATTTTATGGCTTGACATTTCATTTGAGAGCACAAGCAACTGTGACAGTTTTATTCACGCCATGCCTTTAACCACTTCAGCCCCAGGAGATTTTTACCCCCTTCCTGACCAGAGCACTTTTTGCGATTCGGCACTGCGTCACTTTAACTGAAGATTGCGCGGCTATGCAACTTTGCGCCCAAACAAAATTGATGTTTTTTTTTTTTGCCACAAATAGAGCTTTCTTTTGGTGGTATTTGATCACCTCTGCGGTTTTTATTGTTTGCGATATAAACAAAAAAAGAGCGACAATTTTGAAAAAAAAAATAGCTATATTTTTTACTTTTTGCTATAATAAATATCCCCCAAAAATATATAAAAAAAAAAAATTTCCTCAGTTTAGGCTGATATGTATTCTTCTACATATTTTTGGTAAAAAAAAATTGCAATAAGCGTATATTAATTGGTTTGCGCAAAAGTTATAGCTACAAAATAGGGGATAGTTTTATGGCATTTTTATTATTATTTTTTTTTTTTTATTAGTAATGGCGGCGATCTTCGATTTTTATTGTGACTGCGACATTATGGCGGACACATCGGACACTTTTGACTCTATTTTGGGACCATTGTCATTTATACAGTGATCAGTGCTAT